>NC_080783.1:60489351-61144851 GCF_028018385.1 Neofelis nebulosa
TGCCCTCTAGAGCAAATGTGTGGAACAGCAGGTGGGAGCTATCTTAATGCAGCCAACTAACACCCCCACTCCCACCTGGTATTTTCCCCTATCATTTGATCATCTGAATTGTTTCCTTTTAAACTTATGCCCCATAGCATATGTTAGAAAATATTAGTTTATCATATGAAATAAATGAACTCAAGTTTCTGGCTTATTGGGAAGATTCCAGAATCTGCCAAGAATTCTTTTTGTTGATTCTCTTTCCCTTAGCTATATATATTTTACATGTTTATATATTATTTCTTTGTTTTATATATATATATATATATATATGTATTTATGTATATGTATTTATATATTATATATATGTAAATATATATATGTAAGTATATATATATATTTTTCCTTCTGGTCAAGCCAACTAACCTATCTCTTTCTGAACTACTTAAGCTTCTAGGCTTTAAGGGAATTCCCGAATTGCAGATCTACCTAGAACTAGATTTGGCAAATGGCATCTACTTCATTTCCCTCCCACTTCTAAGCTGGTTTCTGATGGACCATGCTAAACAGCGGGACATCATGTCTCACTTTTCTTGGAAGAAGAGGTTGAGAGGCATGTACAGCAAGAACCTTCGTTGTCTCTTTTTATCCAGCTAGCTGCAAGTTTATAACATTCTGCTTATCTGGTCACTCCACATCTTTTTGCCCATGGCCCCCTATCCAAAATATCTGCTCAAAGGTAAGCCGAAGGAACATTTCTATTGGCAAGGATCTCCACTGTATCTACTCACTGTTGGGTAACCTCTTGCTTTTAGACTTATAAATAAAGCAAAATCAAAACAATTAGCTCCAAGAGCTCATTTTAGGTTTGATGGCTCTGTGAGCTGCAACAACAGCACCATCAACTGTCATTGTTCTATAGCACTTGCCCCCCAGTGCCATCCAGGTCTGCACCTGTGAAACCAGGATGGGCATTGTGAGTCACTCTGCCTGCCACCACATAAAAAGCTAATTTCACATTCGGGGTGTATGTTTTTTTTTCAATACCAATAGCAACAAGAGTATGCCAAAAAATTTCCCCTGAAGCTCTATTCTGTTTTTTAAACTACAGAACATTCTTTCATAGTTTGACAGTTAAAATGCTGCAGTTAATGTAATAAACAGAGAATTTTTCTAAGTAGCCTGTCAAAACAAGTGACACTTTTTTTTTTTTTGCTAGCGAGTCTCAGATTCAGAACAATGGGAAGTACCTTTCAAAGCAACATCTTCATTATACAATCAAATTCTCAAAGTAATCTTCTCATCAAAGAATATTGTGTTATTTCTTTCCCAGTAATTATCAGAGTTCTGCAGCCTCTCTGGCAGTGGTGACTATTATAAAATGCAGCTGTGCTGAGTTTAAAAATTGGGGGGTCCTGCCCTGGTCGACATGGAGCCAATGCATCTCATGCCTCCGCATTTCCTAATAATGACTTGGCTGTCTGGGCAGTAAAGCGTCAACATTTCCAGGACCTTTACACATGCCCTCAGGTTTCTAGGAGCAAAGTGCTCAAGGGGTCTCTTTAAGGACAGCAGTGATACTAGAAATTCTTGATCACCTAAGCATATTTTCTTTCCACTTAAATAAATTAGACGCTACAAAGGTTATTATCAGATTCCCTCCACCCCAAAAAAGGTGTATGTGTGTGTATGTGTGTGTGAGTGTGTGTGTGTGTGCATGTGCATAGGTTTGAAAGTCTGTCTCAAAAAAATTAGATTCCTTCTTTTTCACTTTTTCATCTCTTGGGAGCTGTCATTCCAGTAGAAAGAAAATCTAAGAGTATTGAGTCAGAAGAACTACCAGTTCGATTCCAGTTTTGTAGTTTGATAAAACCTGGAAAGGTAAGAAAATCCCAAGGGAACTCAAAATGACATGTCTTGGAATACTAGTAAAACCTGTATGTTCTAGTGATAGACTGGAAAAATCCAACCTTTGGAATATAGTTTTCTCTGAATAATCTTTGGGCTGCCAAGGATCATGCAATTCAATGCTGTATGGAAGAAAAAAAGCACAAGCACAGGCTCTCTTTCTAAGGGTGACTCAAGAAACCAGCTCTCAGGGTCTTGTGAGGGTGAATCAAGACAATAGCATGAATGTTTCTAGCACACAATAGGCACTCAATAAGTGTGTTTGTTGCACCAGATCCTAATTTGGGAGGGCCTCACCTCCTGGATTATAAATTCTCCAAAGGCAGGAACCATTTTATTATTATTATTTTTTAAAGAAAACCTCTTGGTACATGCTCAAAAATCTTTGTGAATCAAATGGCATTTCTGCTTCCCTTGAAGCCGCTAAGAGCTGTAGGAACATTAGCTGCCAGCAGATATTCATTTGTTCATTCGTTCACTCAGCAAAAGTTTATTGGTGGTCTATTTAGTGGAATGCACAGAGCTAGGAATATGGCCTTTTCCAACTTCTATGCCAGATTAAATCCCCCCTCTCCATATTATACTCTATTAATGTACACTACATTTTCCTTTGTAGCATGTACTGCAGCTATGACAAAATGATTCCTTGCCTAACTATTTAAGGTCTGTCTCTTGGACTACGCAGAAAGCTCCAGGAAGGAGGTGCAACCCTCTTGTTCGATGTTTTAGCCTTAGCAACTAACATAGTATCTAGAACAAAATAGCTGTTTATCAAATATTGGTGAAGTGAACAAATAAATGAAAAAAGAAATGGGATATGTCTTTGCCTTTCAGAAACTCAGTTTAAAGCAATGTTTCTCAATAGGAGCATTATTTTCAGGACAGCTCCTTATTTTGTAGGGTCCTAGGTATTGTTGGGTATATTTGGCAACCCTTGGTCCTAACCACTGCCCAGTGAATGGCAGAAGTGTGCCCCCACATGTACTGAGGCAACCAAAACATCCTCCCACACTGATGCCCCACTGATTCAGAACCACTTCTGATTCTGATTCTGTCCCACTTCTGATTCAGAACCACTGTATGGCTTTGACTTGAATGAAAGAGGCAAGAAGAGCAAGAAGGGGATGGATCTAGGAAATGATGAGAAAGTAAAAATGATGGACAATGGGACATAGGTGTGTGGGGAAGGGAGAGAGGAAGTGGACTCACATGAAAGAAAGCACAGTTTGGAACGGTGTTCATTTGAGTTCTCCATGCCCTGATGATTCCCTTGTGCCCCTTAGCCACCCACCCCTGTGATGTTTCAGGACAGACAGAGCATAAATCAGCTGGGCAAGGTTCTTGGATACTACCCATAATTAGGTCAGTGAAGTTCTGGCTTTTCTGTTTGATAGTTTGGATTTTCCCATACAATTTTTGTTTGAAGAAAGGGGTTTTGAGGATAAAGGACCAGAACCTAACCAGTGTTCTAGAGTCAAACATGGTGGTGCTGACTAGGATAAGGGCAGGCCTATGAAACACATGGAGGTGGACATTAAGACCCAAGAGAAAGTCCTGACAAAGGAGACATCGCATGACAACAAGTGAAATATGTTGAAGAAAGGAAACAGAGAAGCACTAAGAAGTACTATAAGTTGGCATGAGGGGCAGACCTTGAGGAAGTTGGCCTAAGGGGCACGGCACTTTTGGAAAGTGCCCCGTGGACATACAAGACATGTGAAGTTTAATGCACTTGTTGAGACCCACGAATAAATGGAGGTTGGCCATGCCTGTGACTCAGAATCGACATCCACAGCTGCTGGCACTGGCCACAGGGTGGAGGGCCGTTTCATTCCCAGAAGAAAATCATAAGCCTGTGCATGGTGGCCTCAACACCAAGTGCCAAGTCATGCCTTATTAAAAAGGTTTCCCCAAGATTGGGACTGTGGCATATGCTTCTTTATATGTCTCACAGCAACTGGGAGAGTTCTCTAAGTACAACAGGGGCTCAGTACATTCTTTCTGAATCCATCTGATTAAACACTTCAGAATCCTCCAGTTTAGCTGACAGGTTGTTACTGAAGGTGAGGTGGGTTTCAGTTGAGATGGAAGGGAGAGAGCATCTTACTAGTGGGAGGAGGTCTTGAAGCACTAATGCAGCAGTGGTATTCTCTTAGGAACGTGTCTTTAAGCTAACGAGCAGAAGGTTCAAAATGGTGTGAAAGGATGTGTTGAATGAACGAACGAACAAAGGCACGGGCATGATGTCTATGGTTCTGATGACCTCCGCCCTATTCCATTAGAAAGACAGGGGCTGTCACATTCTGGCATGGAAACAGAGCCGTTTCTGTTCGTCATTGCCCAAAGGTTTTCTTTTAATGTTTATTTATTTTTGAGAGAGACAGAGACAAAGTGTGAGAGGGGGAGGGGCAGAGAGAGAAGGAGACAGAATCCAGAACAGACTCCAGGCTCTGAGCTGTCAGCACAGAGCCCGACACGGGGCTCGCACCCGCAAACCGCGGGATCACGACCTGAGCTGAAGTCGGACACTTAACCAACTGAGCCACCCAGGAGCCCCCTAAAGGTTTTTTAATATGTGGACTTAGTTTTGACATCCCGAACCAACCACTAAAATTCTGTACAGTTTTAACTCATGCAAAGGGAAATGGATTTATCTGGCTCAAAAGTAAAATAGAAAAGAGACAAACACTGCTGTGTCCCACCTCCAGAGCCTCCCCTTTGGCCCTGAGTGCAGGCCAGGACCTGGGAAATCAGCCTGCTTCCCTGTGGCCCAGGTGAGCGTTGTGCTTCCATATGCCCATGGCCCCAGGGGACTGGCACAGGGTGCGCACTGCGCTCTTACTCACGGTTTGCGGAGGGTCATCCTCATGTGGGCGTCCGGGCCCATCTGCGACAGCAGCAGCATGGTGTCCTGAAGCTCCTCATCACACTCCTTCTTCTCCTCCTCAGTAGGCAAAGGGGCATCCTCGTGCTCGTCATCCAGAAATCGATAAAATAAATATTTGTCTTGGAAATGGTGTTCCTGGTCCACTACGTGAAACATGAAGGCAAGGATCAGCTGTTGTCCCTCTGCCTCACAGCCCCGTTTACCAGAAGCAAACGGCTGGTGTCAGGGAAGAGAGCCAAGTGGCAGCAAAGCGGTGAGACTCCTCAGCCCTCTGATCCCGCCTTGCCCAGGGCTGTGCAGCTGGAATACATGACTTCCCAACTGCGGTCATGCACCTCGAGGCTCTCTCTGACCCAGCCGCCACCAGCTGGCCCCACCACGTTCTTATGAGAACCTGCCAGCTTTTCTGAGATGAGCACACTGACCAGCAAAAATTGCCTTGGTGGCATCTTCTGGCATGTGGGACATGTGTCCCAAACAGGAAAATAACCAACTGCCAGATCATGCTCTATAATGGTTTTCGGGCACAGACTTAAAACAATCTTACTCTACAGGGATCAGGATTCGTATTTTTCTTTCCATATGTACTGTTTGTTAACATGTCTGCACTTTAAAAAAAAGTTTAGAATAAAATTAATTGTTTGAACAAAACTGACGAGACCGAGCTTCTAGGTCATATAACCCTAGAAGTAACTTAAGGTAATTTCCATCCAGTTCTGATTTTAAAAGTTTTGCTTTTCCCTTGTTCCTTTTAAAGAAAAAGACTTAGATCTTGGTAGGACAGTCAGTGAACTTGGCTCAGGATCTCTCATTTCTATGTCTTAGAGACGCAGACCCTCAGGACCCATCCCAAACCTGCTGAGTCAGAATCTGCATTTTAACAAGAGTCCCAGATGGCTTGAATGCACATTAAAGTCTGAGAAACACGGGTGAAGCCATCATTAGATTCTCAGGCCTTGGTAAATTAAATGAACGATTTTAATGGTTTGTCAGTTTGGAAAAGTGGTTGTTAAAGCAAATGGCATGAGCAGATCAACCACGGTCACACTCCAGTCCTGAACAGCTACCCTGCCCCACGATAGCCCCTGCGGGTGTCAGGGGCTGCGACAGTCGAGCACATTCCTGATTTTAAATATGGTCATCCCGTGTGGATACAAATTGGCTCTCCCAGATAACGCCATTGTTAAAAGGCAGCTTCTGAATTCATTACTTCCTTTCCCTGCCACCAGCCCCGCCGCATATCGCATTGCTCTTCATTCTGCCCCTGCATCAGGATTGGTATGCTCAGAGTATAATCACACTACCAATGAACCGTGAATGCAAACTAATAAACATAATTGGAACTGATGCACTCGGGTCCCAATTTCATTTTCCCTTCATACATTCTCCCATGTTAGGGGGGCAAGATGGCGGAACATAGCAATCAATAGCATCCGCTCGCCGCACTCGTATTGCTAAATGAAGATGCCGGCTCTGCAGGCCCCTAAAGGGACCATAATTCCTTTTTGGCCCATTTGGGAGTGCAACAACAACTTACCCAGGGAAAAGGTTTTCCAGGGCCTGGGGCTCATCTTACCGTGGTTGAGAACGCCGTCTTCTACCAGCACTTGCCACATGCCAACAGCCTGAGTTCGGGAGTGGACACAGGGAGTCTGCTGCAGCATCCAGTCCACCAGCTCGGTTCCCACACAGCATTGCCTGAGGAGAGGGGAACACAAAGGATGGGAAGGCACGCCCTCGCGGAGGAAGGCTGGGAGATGGCTTCTAAAAGACCTTCCCGAAACGCTTGTGCTCCTCCAACCATAAGAGGTCTCACTGCAAACAAAGCATGGCATGGCGTGGCCTCAGGTTCTCAAACTTTTGTACAAACCAACAAAACCACTCAGCTCATGAGGGAACCTTCCAAGCAATGAAAGAGCATTACACACTGCAGCACCAGGGGGTACCGAAGGGCCACTAGATGGGGAGTGTTATCTAGCAAGCTAAGCCCAGGGCCAGGAACTCTCTTGTCTCGCTGGTCCTGGAAAATCTCAGTGTAAAACGAGGGCAAAGTGACATCTGACTTCCTTCACCCGAGCCTGTGAGGAATGAGTTAATGTTTGTGAGGCACTTGGAGGTGCTCCACGAAAGGCGGTGTATAAGTGCAAAATTATATAGCACTTTATATTTTCAAGTAATACTACTGATCTTCCCCAGAGGGGCGTTGGGAGAAACAAGCAATTAGCGATGCAAATCTCTCTGAAAAAAGTCCTATGTAATGAGCATCAGCACTTCTGCAGAGCTTGTCATCTGAGGAGCTCCACATGCTTTCTGCATAGTCACACATTCACCCCTAAGTTGCCCCTCTGTGGTAAGTTCGTCAGGATGGGTGAACTGCGTGTATTAGTTAGGAAACATATAATTAGGAAATACTGAGACCTTCAGTGGGGTGAGGGAGAAGGGCAGGTGTTTGTGGCATGATGGTTCAGAGGAGGAAATGGAATCTTGAAGCCCTAGGAATGAATCCCAAGGGCCAACACAGGAAGTCACAGAGCAGCTGGGGTCTTTGCTACTGGTGGCCTCCCATCCCGGGCTAAGGATGGCACCATCTCTGGGGGGGGAGCTCAGGAGCTCCTCTCTAGTTTAAACTGGGGGTTTCCTGGTGCTGTGCCACTTTAGGAAGAGGCTTAGCCTGGGAGGAGTCATTAGATACAGCACTGTGTCTCCTAGACATTAGCTGTGTGAGTCTGGCCATGTCGTTTAAACTCGCTGGTTTTCACTTTTCTCATCTATAAAAAAACGAGGACGAAAAGATGGCCCCTAATGTTCTAGGAACTCTGAAATCTGTCTAAGCTCCTGGGATGCCCTGATTCAGGTCCAATTCTAGAACATTTCGCAAGCAAGATGTACTGAGAAGGCCGTCAGATTTCCAGGGCTACTCTGAAAACAGTCTACACCCACAAAAAGAGCTTCAATGAGCAAAGGGGGCACCTAGTAACTATTCATTCTGAACACAGGAACTGTCAAAACATGGCTCTTCTAATTTCAGAATTTATTAACGGGAGAAGTTTCATAAAGGTATAAACTAATCAATTCCATGTGGCTTTTAATTCAACGATTCTCTTTGCTAAGAGGAACTCTGAGATGATCTCAGAGCACCTGGGTCCTTGCTCAGGGTACGAGAATCCTGCAGTCAGCACACAGAACAAAGATCCACAGCTAGCTGATAGAATCACTGAGTTTCCTCTCCATTAAAGATCTCCAGCCACTTTAGAATCGACAGCAGACCTTAGCATGGTGATGACTTGGGGGGATACCGTGTCTGGGGAGACTGCAGCCATGATATAAGCAGGTGGGGAGGAGGAGAGAGATGGAACTAGAAAGTACAAGATGTGGGGCAAGGAACTTAAACTGGGGTGCAGAAAAGAGAAATCATGCCTTTGGCTTCCAGATGAGTCCATGGGTTATTACCAACAGATCATTAATTTGTGTCATAGGGTGTGGAATACACACGACACCTGTATTTCAGGGATTGAAAATGTTAGTATGATGGAGCAAGAAAGAGTTTACGGCTTCTGACTTCTAGTTTCCATTTTGTCATAAAGATGACATATTTTAACGGGATTTCCCTAATGCAAGTCCACACTTGGAAAAGCATAGTCACATCTTAAGTCAGGGGAAAAAATAACAAAGACTTAAAAAGAAAAAGGTCCTTTAGCCATATGAGATTTTGAGATTCACTTGAGGAGTTAAAGTGCTTTAACTCTCTCTGGGAATATGTAACACATGATTTTTGTTATTTTTTTTAAAGTTTGGGGGTACCTGGGTGGCTCAGTCGGCTAAGCATCTGACTTGGGCTCAGGTCATGATCTCACGGTCCGTGAGTTCGAGCCCCACGTTGGGCTCTGTGCTGACAGCTCAGAGCCTGGGGCCTGCTTCTGATTCTGTGTCTCCCTCTCTCTCTGCCCCTCCCCCACTCGTGTTCTGTCTGTCTTTCTCTCTCAAAAATAAATAAACATTAAAAAAAAATAAAGTTTATTTATTTATTTTGAGGAAGAGAGAGAGACAGAGAGAGAGAATATTGTGCTGTCAGCACAGAGCCTGCTTGGGATATTCCCTCTCTCTCTCTCTCTCTTTGCCCCTCCCCTACTTGTGGGCATGCATGCTCTCTCTTTCTCAAAATAAATAAGTAAACTTTAAAAAAGGGCTGGATGAATAGTCTGTCTTAAGAAATGGAATGTGTCTTCTTGATAAGACTAAAGTGTTTCTCAAATCCCGTCTCATTTCCAAAATTCTCTTCAAGACGAGGTCAATTAATGTAACAAATATCCTGTCAGTTTTAGTCTTATAAACATGTTCATGACAAGCACAAGTGGAAGAGTGTTTGTTTTCAAGGAGTGCAGAAAAAGTGATCCAAAGAGGAAGAATTTGCCTGTTTTGCCATCTCTGTCCTTGGGAAACAGACTGGATCTTGAGGCACGTGTACTCAAAGGTTTCCTATAAGGTGAATGAGGTCTAATTTTACAGGTCCTATCATAGTTGACAGTCATAGAAATATATTTATCCTTCATGGTAACTTTAAAATTTGTATCCTAGCTTTCACTGTGTCTTATGAATTTGGTTCATGTGAATCAAATGGGTTTTGACTCACGCCAAGTCTGATGGGTTCTGAGGTCATGTCTAGACTAAATGGGAGAGTTGAGTGACTGCTAAAAAAGGGCTATGAGGGTAAACCGCGAGTGCAAGGAGAAAGTGAAAGCTTGTGTGCCATGCATAGGCCATTCCAGTTCCTAAACCCATGGTGAAGTGAAAAAAAATCAAAAGCTAAAAGATCAGACATGAATCCTCAGTTGACCCACCAGTGTTCAGTCATCCCAGAAGATTCAACTACATAATTCCTTAACTCCAGTGACAGCTATAGTGACTCCCTATTCTAAATAATTATAGACGTGATAGAGTTGTATACTCACTATATACACACTAGAATGAAATCCTACAGTAGAAAGTAAACTCCGTAAAGAACATTGTATATTTTATTCACTCCTGTATCCTTGGGGCTTAGAACACAATAGCATCCGGTGCCCAGTAGGTATTTAATACATTTGTGGAATGAATGAATGGTAGAATGAATGAAAAGATCACTGAACTTGGAAATCAACCGAGGCTGGTTGGCTTAAGCCCTGGCTCTGCCACTCACTAGACTTGTGACTTGGACAAGGAAAACTATTTACTCTCTCTGAGCCTCACTTTTATCATCTGAAAAATGGCCTAACACCTACCTAGCAGGGCTGTGGTAGGATGAAATAGGACAACATAGGGAAAATGGCCTGGCGGAGGGCTTCAAGCAGAAACAAATGCTAAGTAAATGTTAGTTTAATCTCATCTAAATCTAATAGTTCCCCTAAAAAAACACTAGCGAACAGAAATGGAAAAGTTTTCTTCTCTTTGTTTATCACAATTAAACCAATGTCCAAGCAAATTAGTTTAGGAGTAACTGCTGGGAATGTTAAGGATAATTAAAGCTAAGCAGGGATCTAAGACAAACTCAGATCTTCCAAAACCTGGAGGATTATAAAACATGCTACCCATAGATGGAAAACAAGAAAACACAAGTTTGTTCCAATGTCACTAAACATGAATCTGAGGGAGGCCACAGCCTTTAGAATTATTGCACATACCTGTATGTCTTTAGGTGGTATTTTCTATCTCTTATCATGTGAGGTGCTCGAGAGAGAATGGCATTTCGTAAAATTTTTCCAGCCCTGAGGATCTTCTCTGAAGGAACCTACATTTTAATCAGGTGAAAGGAGGGAAGGAGGAAGAGGGAGAATTTATAGAAGGAAAACAAACCAGATGAATACTTAAATCACTTTCTGACTCTGGCTTGAAAAATACAACTCATTCACATATTTACATTGTTCACTTGTATGACATGTCCCTTTTATTTGAAAACTGATACACACTGAATAGTCGTTATGTCTAGAAAATGCACCCGAGGTCTCCTGATGTGATGCTCTGACATACTGGCCGCCTCCAGTGGTTACCTAAGAAGTTGGCTCTGAAGGTTCATCAACCCACCTACATCCCATTACCTTGGTAATGGTGTTAGCAGGACGAAGAGGAACGTGAGGTTCAATGAGAGGTGTCTGAAAAATAAAATGTTAAGGCAAAAGAAAATTAAACAAAAAGTACACTAAAGAAAATTATGGGTTGGGGGATAATAAGAAACATCCATTTTTATAAAACTCAAAATAGAATTTAAAAAAAAACAAGAGATAAAATCTGCCTGAATAACTTGAATGCAGATGCATTCAAAGGGCAAAATTAGACCTTCAATTTGCCAAAATTTAAATATAAATTATTAAAAATGAAAAAAACCAAACAGATAGGAATGATTGGATGTTTGCAGGCTTAATGAGAAGGGAATCAATATCTACTCAAAGCATAACAAACATCAGAGCAGAAGAAAAAGCAAAACAAGATAAACACGTATGGAGATTAAAATGACCTATCTCGGGAGATAGGGATAAAGTACTGAATTAGAATGGAAATGAGCAATTTCGTCCTCTGTCATGTAGTTAAGATTCTTTTCCCTCAATTTGTATTTTTGGAAAAAAAAGTTTTAATTTCTAAATGATACTTCTTGGTTTTATGTACTCAAGTTCCGAGGACCCACTGGGGCAGCTAGGGCACCGTCTCTTGTCATCTGCAAAGTGGTATACAGTTTTCAGGATTCCGTGACTGAAAGAACAGCTCTAGGATACAGATTAAGCTGCCACTATTATCCACATTCTTCAGATGAAGGTGCTGAATTGCGATCCCAGGAAAATGACTTGCTACACAGCTACACAGGTAGGTCCCTTAGTCCTGCCAAACCCTTCCCTCTAGTTCTCTGTGATGTCTGGCAATGGCATTTCCAAATGGAAGAGAAAGATATGTGCAGTTAAAGATGGTGGTAGGACCATTAACACAATGCTATTTATGTCACTTCCAGAAGGTTTCAAATGATGATAGGTTTAGTTATGAGATTGTGATAGGCAGAAATAATGCCTCCCCCCCCCCAAAGATGTCCATATCCTTATCTCCAGAACCTGTGACTATATTAGATTACATGGCAAAAGGGATTCTGTAGATGTGGTTAAGTTAAGGCTCAAAATAGGGAGATTATCCTGGTGTTTCCTGGTGGGCCCAGTGTGATCCTATGAGCTCTTAAAAGATGGAAGAGGGAGGGGAAAGCATTAGAACTAGAGAGACAGCAGTGTGAGTTGGACTTGGCCTGATTTTGCTGACTCTGCTGATGGAAGAGACCAAGAGCCAAGGATGGAAGGCAGCTTCTAGAAGATGGAAAAGGCGAAGCAATATATGGCTTTTCTCCTAGAACCTCCAGAAGGACTTGGCTGCCAACACCTTCATTGTTAGCCCAGTGAGACCCATTTCAGACTTCTAACGTACAGCATTGTAAAATTATTAATTTGTGTTGTTTTAAGCCACTAACCCTGTGGTAATTTGTTATAGCAGTAAAAAAACAAAAAGCAAAAAACTAATACGGACATTATTATACTTTATAATGAAAACTCTACTTTTTGGAAACTGAAGCCATTACACTGAAAATGAATCGGTAGATTTTCCCTCTAGTCCTAATTTAAAAAATACAACCAATGGAGGAAATAAGTCAATATTAATTTAAAATACTTTATGTACCTAAATACAAATATGCATGTATAAACATATACCTTCCTTTTTATCAACAATAAATTTCAGATGAGTTGCTGCTTTGGATATTATAATAGAATTAAGGAAACGAGGGACAGAATGGAAAGCTTTAAGAAAAGCATAGGTGAGATGCAGATTTACTTAGAATGAATGAAATCTCACTGACTTACTTAAACATTTTCGTCACCTCCCTGGCATCAAGGAGACTTTTTTGTTCCTCTTGAAATCACTAGAGCACAGGTGTCAAGCAATATTATAGTATTTAAGCAGCATAATGTTTACAATCAGCAAAGAATCTAGACCAAGGAACGTCAGTGTGGTCCAATTCAACAGGAGCTTTAAACAGAGACTGACTTTGCCCGGAAATAGCCCACATTCCCTTAGGGCAGACCTCTAGATGGGAGAGCTACCGTGCCCTGTGTTTGTACTACTTCCTCAAAGACAGAGCTGTGTGATCCCAAGTCACCTGAAAAAATGTTCAAAAGCACCAGACCAGCATGCATCAGGGCTCTGGAAATGTGTGCAGTTAAAACATGCTGATTATTTCTGAGTTGTGAGTTCCCAGCAGTCATGCGTCCCACCTCTTTACATTGCATGGGTTGGTTGATATGTCCAGGACTATGCCTGGTTGTATATGTAAATTGTAGAAGCTTCTGGTTATTCTTGAAGATAATAGAAACCCATTTCTTCTTCCTGTCTTAGAAGAGGTACAGGTATACGTGGTCTAGAGTAGATGGATGTGAGATTAGCTTCTGAGGCGATCTTTTCTTCCCTAGGAAAAACTTGACTTTCCTTTGCAGTAGTATTTGAGAGGCTGGCTGGGCTAGAGGTCAAGAAGATGCCCATGCTTGAGGACTACTGATGAGTATTTATTCTTTGATGGTGCAATGAAACATTATTTGAAGAGTGAATCTTTTCATTTGTTTCTACAGAGATGGCTATATTTGAACAAAATGCTAAAAATGGTCCCTAGGTCAGTTAATCTGGATAGTTCACTTTTTGATTCCTTTGAAAGTATTACGAAAGCAAAGGAACCATCAGGCTTCAACCAGAATTGTCCCTTTGATTTGTAACTTCTGAAGAGGTAAAATGTAGGCAACGTTGCCATTCAGCCTCATAATCCCGGTACCAGTTCCAGGACCAAGAGGCTATTTAATCTGTTGAAAGGCAGCGTTCTCAGAACCTTCCTTGGCTCAAAGATTTTAGGTTTAGGGGTAATGCAATGAATGGATGCTTTGAGAAGGGGACAGTCTTTTTATTTAAATAAAACCTCCAAGGAACACATGCAGGGTGAAAGCAGGGAAAGTTTTATTTTGGGGGAATAAAAATTTGCCTTTGAAAGGGAAACTATATCCAGTTAGGCAAGAATCCATGTTGTAAGAACTACAGTGGTGTCTAGCAGCCATAGGTGGTGAGACAGAGGGCATCTGTGACAGGCAGACCGGGTCCCTGAGAAACAAAATCATTGTCCAATGCCTGCTCAGAGACCCCTCCATTATGAGTGTGGCTTTATTGCTTTTGTATCTGCTTATCTCCTTTTTGGGTTCCCTTAGCTTTCAAAGTAAAGCTCCTTTTAGGAATTTCACCTTAGCTGTGCCTTAGAGAAATGAGGAAAGGAATGTCATTTCACAAATGATTAGATTAAATGGGGGAGGGAAAAAAGCAGGATAATAATATTGGTGAGAATTAAAACAAGAAAAGCAGCCCTAAGGGCAAGACTAAGCATTTCCTGTGTCAGGCTTTTTATACACGCTGTCTACACATGCACCTTTATATCTGTTATCTCATTTTTTATCGAGAACTAGAGCCAGAGAAATATAGGGACTGAGTTCATTCAGCTAATACCTGGAGCTGGGGGTTGAATCTGGGTCTATCCCACTCCAGTATCTATGCTGCAGATACAACAACCCCATACCACCTGCATTTTTCTTTGAGAGACATTTTTGCTCACCCTATGGATGAGTTAATGTTCTGCTTTACTTCAAGTCCATTGAGAAAAGTGCATCTAAGCCCTTCTAAGTTCTCAGGTATCAGAGTTGACCTTAAGAATCTTTAGCAATAAGTATTCACTGTGACCCACTGAGATGACACATTAGCACTGATGCATCATGCTTGGTCTGAATTAACTTTTTAAAAAGCGTGTTTGTTACGATAGAACATTTGGTATTGAGGAAGAGCTGTCCCACCAGGGCTAAGACAAATATACCAAGGACATGGGTAGCAGTCAAAGGGTAAGCAGGATAATGAAGCCACTCAATACTTCTCGCAGGGGTCATTTAATGCTGGGAACTGGCTTTATGGATGGTGGAGGACCTGCAAAGGCAAATGGGTAACAGAGATGCCAAATCCAGATGTCAGCAGAGCAGGAAGCCCTCCAGTGGGGGACAGAGGGACGGGAGACTGAATTGGGCATCCTGGCAGAAGCTGGAACCCCGGGGGGGGGGCCCAGGTCCTAGCTGTAGGGGTGCTGCTAGAGATGCTGCCCGCCCTCCCGGGCCAAGAGGGAGGCAAGAACCCTCTTGCTTTCAATCTCCCTCCAACCAGGGGCCAGAGAAGTAAGGAAAAGAATTTCACTTATAAATGATTAGGTTACACAGAAGAGAGAAAGAGGTAGTATGGTGGTATTAGTGAGATGATCCAAGTAAGAAAACCAGTCCTAAAAGCAGAGCTGTGGCCAGAGGAGCCTGGGAAATACTCTCTGCAGAAGTTGGCCTCCTTGTGATACACAGCTGAGTGCAGGAAGGGCAAGAACTACTTTAAGGACGAGCAGACCCAGGACCTGCACAGCAGGGTGGTGGCAGTGGCCACAGAGTGGGGACAAGGCTGCCGCATGCCAGTCCTGTCACCCTTTCAGGATTCCACGTCCTCCCGGGCATTCTTCCTGTTGCACCACGGGCAAGGAAGGTGGACAGTGAGCTAGCAGGGTGAGGCTTCATTAATGCCTCTTTGGTGTGTTTCCTAGGGCTGCCCAATGTTTTGTCCTATAGCCAGAAAACACACATCACAAATAAGCCCGAAAAGGAACAGACCCCTCCCTGATTAAACTGCATACATTTCAGCACATCAATCATGTGCTGAGGATAAAAATTCTTCTTCCCCACCTGGGCATGAAAGAATCCAAATTGGTCTGTGAAAATATGATCCTAAAAAGCTAGGCAGAGAGAACAGATAAAGGCAGAGGTATTCATTCAGCTTTCTCTCGGCTTTTCTTGGCTTTCTCCACCAAAGACTTCCCTCAGGATTGACCGTAATTGGTTTTTGTTTGTTTCTGGAGAAGGGATGCATTCTACTGCTTTTTATTATATTTATATTACTACTGAAAAGGAGAAACAGTGAGGGAAAATATTCCTTTTGGCACCGGAGCCAATTCAGAAATACTAATCAGGTGATGAAAAATAGGAATTTAGCCTCTATTACAAAATGCACAATAACTCCCCAGTAGGTTATAATGAGGTATAAGGCACGGTAATAGGTCTTATGAAAAACCATATTCAGGCCCTTTTGAAAGGGGGTAATTCATTTGACTCGAGTGTTTGCTCACAGAAGCCTTTTGCAAGGCACAACATTTTAAGCCAAGAGATAAGAATAACAAGCTAGACTGGGACCCAAAGCTCATGGCAGAACTCTGGCAACTCAGTGCAAGAAAAAGTCTTGTAAGTCTACATCCAGTGTAATGCAAGTATTTACTAAAGGGGTGTTGTGTGCAGAACAACGTGCTAAGCTAAAGCAGAAGCCTGATAAAGTACCCGGTCTGCATGAGCTCTTGATCCTGATGGGAAGGCAAAACTTCTGGGGGTTAAACAATTAGGGAGACAACAGGAGTCAACAAACAAAAGCGATGACATTCTAGATTTCAAATTTCCCCTTTCCAATTTGAAGTGAGGAAATCGCTAGAAAGCGGGGAAAATCATATTCTATTTTTTAGTGGAAATGCTATACTTTTAGGAGTTACATTCCTTGGCATTTTGAAATAATACAACTAAGGCCTTAGAAATATATGTCTCATGAGAATTGTCATTTGTGTCAGCACTCTTTGGTTAACAGTATGAAATTAAAGGCCTAAGTCAGACTTATAAACAGATTTCACCACTCTGAAATGACTACCTAAGTTTTCCACTTGTTAAATAATGGAAAAATAAATCATCTATAGACCTTTTTGGTTTCTTGTGTAGGCCTTTTTTTTTCTTTCTTAAAGTTCTTAGTTCAAAATTGGGTTATAGATTCCAAGTTTCAGCTTCCACATGTAGAAAGATTAAAAGTTACTACTGCTGTCCATACAACAATAAAGAGCCAAACAAAGTGAAAATAATGGCTTTTCTGGGGCCCATCAGAGGACTGAGATTACAGGGCAAACCACTACCCCAGAATTGGGAGAGACAAGGGAATCTGGGGTCACACCTGGGATCTGCCCACCTGGAACAGAGGCCACAGACTGGTAGGTGCCCTTAAATGGTGTGCAGTTAATTAAAGGAGAAAGCTTTAGACTGTTGTGTCTCTAACATCATGGCAGCCTGCTTAATTAAGGAAACTAAAATCTAAGCCTGTACTATCACAAATGGCCAACTAGGTTTGAAGCCATAGCAAATCAGCAATTTCTTTACTTGGCTTCCATCTTTTTTTTTTTTTTTTAACGTTTTTTTAATTTATTTTTGAGACAGAGAGAGACAGAGCATGAATGGGGGAGGGGCAGAGAGAGAGGGAGACACAGAATCCGAAGCAGGCTCCAGGCTCCGAGCCATCAGCCCAGAGCCCAACGCGGGGCTCGAACTCACGGACCGCGAGATCGTGACCTGAGCCAAAGTTGGACGCTTAACCGACTGAGCCACCCAGGCGCCCCTTGGCTTCCATCTTTTGAGTATAAAAGTATCTCCCTGAAATCCTGCCAGTGGAGTGCTCCTGACCACTTCCAGTTTGGGGCTGCCAGATTCAAATCAATTTTTGGTCAAAAAAACCTTTTCATATTCCTCAGTGTATGTTTTAACAGTGGTAATTCTGATGAATTGCTGAAGTGACTTGAGAGTGAGAAACTCCTGGGGGCGGGGGCAGTCTTAGGTGGGCCCTACACTTTTGTGGGTTTTACCTCCTGGAACCCGACCAGGTCCTCTTGGTGAGGAGCCGAAAAAGATCTCCTAGTGGCTCTGGCAGGAGAAGGGAAGAGAGTGTACTGTGAAATACACCCAGAGCATTCTCCATACCAAAGGCCTACTGTCCAGGGAGAAGACTTTACTAGAACATTATCTTACATGGGGGAAGGGCATTTCTCTAATTGCAGCCCCCTCTAGTTTTTCTCTTTCACCCAAGGAGGAAAACGAAGCTAAGAAACTGCTGGGAAGGTCACAATGCAGGGACACAGACCCACTAAATGCCTGAGCCTTAATGATAAGATTACAGGACATTCCCCTTCCCCTATATGCCCCTACCATACCAGTATAAAAGCAGTGGATCACAGCCAAAAGAGTTGCAACATGCAGACTCTATCTAAGGAGGACTTCTTAGGGAAGCCCAAACACAACAGAGACAAAAACAGGGCACTAGAGGAATTTGAAGACTTTGGCATCTATAGCTACAACAAACATTAAACAATGCCCAACTCCCAGGCTGATTAACACAAAAGTCACACTAACAACCTATTTATCTTAGCTCCTATTACTCAGTATATCATATCTGGCTTTCAACCAAAAATTAAAAGGCATACTAAAAGCAAGGAAAAAACAGAGTCTGAAGAGACAAAATAAGCATCAGAATCAGACTCAAGTATGACACAGGTTTTAGAATTGTCAAGCAAAAAATTTAAATTAACTATGATTAATACATTAACAATGGAATTGTATTGCACTAATAATACTAATAAGAAAGCAGATAATATGAAATAGTGGATTGGGTAATATAAACAGAGAGATAGAAACTCAAGAAAGGAACGTCTTCCTTCCTTTTTCCTCCACTGACCAGCAACAGAGAAGGTAGAGCAGAAAGGGGTGGATGTGGGAGAAGGCAGATCATACCTCTCAACCCACCAGCCATGTTTCTTCAGACACTAGACATCAGCAAAAGCTGGAGGTTTTAGAAATGAATCCAGTAAGTTATTTTGTGGAATATATTGACAAACTGATCTTAAAGTTTATGTGGGAAGGCAGAAGACTCAGCATAGCCAACACAATATTGAAGAAGAGGAACAAAGCTGGAGGACTCACACTGTCTGATTTCACAAGACTTACTATGAAGCTTCAGTAATCAACACAGTGTGGTATTGATAAGCAATAGACAAATAGGTCAACGGAACAGAATAGTTAGCTCAGAAATAGATCCCAATAAATATAGTCAATTGATCTTTGACAAAGGAGTAAAGGCAATACAAAGGAGCAAAGACAGTCTTTTCCACAAACCGTGCTGGAACAACTGGACAACCACATGCAAAAAAAAAAAAAAAAAATGTGGATACAGACCTTTAACCCTACAGAAAAATTAACTCAAAATGGATCACCCACTCTGAATGTAAAGTGCAAAACTGTAAACCTCGCAGAAGACAACCCCGGAGAAAACCTAGGTGACCTTGGGTACAGTGATGACTTTTTAGAACACAACACCAAAGGCACAATCAATGAAAGAAATAATTAATAAGCTGGATTTCATTAAAATTAAAGACTTCTGACAATGTTAAGAATGAGAAAACAAGCCACAGACTGGGAGAAAATATTTGCAAAAGACATGTCTGATAAAGGACTATTATCCAAAATGGACAAAGAACTCTTAAAACTGAGCCATAAGAAAATACACAACCTGATTTAAAAATGTACCAAAGACTTTAACAGAAGCCTCACTAAAGAAGATATACAGATAGCAAACAGGCATAAGAAAAGATGTTCCCTATCTTATGTCATCAGGGAAATGAAAATAAAAACAACAGAGATACCACTATATACCTATTAGAATGGACAAAATCCAGAACACTGACAACACCAAATGCCAGCAAGGACGTGGAGCAACAGGAACTCTCATTCACTGCTGGTGGGAATGCAAAATGGCGTAGCCACTTTGAAAGACTCTGAAAGCCACTTTGAAAGTTTGGCATTTTCTTACAAAACTAAACATAGTCTTACCATGTGATCTAGCAATCATGCTCCTTGGTGATTACCCAAAGAAATTGAAAGCTTATGTCCACATACACAGAAAGTGAACTAAGAAAAAGTTGTATGATATATAATTCCAACTATATGACATTCTAGAAAGGCAAAATTATGGAGGCCATGTTAAAAAGATCAGGGGTGCTTGGCTGTAGAGCATACAACTCTTAAACTTGAGGTTGGGAGTACAAGCCCCACAGTGGACACAGAGATTACTTACAAAAAAAAAAAAAAGGATCAGTGAAAATACTTTGTATGATACCATAACGATGAGTATATGTCATTATACATATATACATAGCTATGGGTTCAACCCTTACAACTATGATTTTCATGCAAATATAAACTTATGGATTATTAATGTACAGAATGTACAATATCAAGAGGGAACCATAATATATGCTAGGGACTTTGGGTGATTATGATGTATCAACGCAGGTTCATCCATTGTAACAAATGCACCCCTCTGAGGGGGGATGTTGATTTTGGGGGAGGCTATCCTACTTTTATAGGATTTTATGTTGATTTTGGGGGAGGCAAAGGGTATATGGGAAATCTCTGTACCTTCCCCTCAATTTTTCTGTGAACCTTAAACTGCCCTAAAATATAAGGTCTTAATATAAAAAATGGACATGACTAATCCATAATAACTGAAATGATATCTTTAGGGACCAAAGAAACAAAAACATTTATGGATTAAGACTGAGGTATTTTTATAGTTGCCATGTATCAGTGAGAAAGAAAGTATTCAACTCAATGTGGTTAAGAGTGATTATTGGAGAGAGGGGATTATTTCATGTCACTGAGTTGAGACTCCTCAATCCAACCAAATCAATATACAAGTTCATATTTTTAGAAAGTGGCTTTTAAGTTGTGGGAACTGAAGTCTGTAGTTTTTAGCCGTAGGTTGTAGTCTCTTTGGTCAGGCTTATAGATCAGAAGAGACTTAAAGTGTACTGAAGGCTGCTTGGTGAGTCCGTGAAACTGGAACAAAGAAGTGCCTACAGGAAAAGGTTGCCCAGAAGCTTCTGGTGTGGGAATGCTGCTTCTCTAGCAGGTGCTAGCAAATGGTTCAAACTTCTCTCCAGCATATTCTAATGCAATGCAGCAAGATGACATGTTTTTAGAAAGATTCTGTCAAGCCCTAATCTACAATAAAGATTGCTTCTGATTTCTTCTTGTTGTGGGAGAGAACCTCAATTAGCTACTAATCTTTCTTTTCACATATAGGATCTTTTGAGTGTTTGCTTTCCAGGAGGTGTGTCTAAATGTCTATTAGATACCCCTAAGCCAGATATTTAGACGCAAAAATAAGATGCTAACTTTCTGGAGAGGCAGAAAGTTTTTTCAGTTGGAATTGTTCTATTTGAGGTCAGACAGAAACTCATTCATTTTTTTCCCCTTATGAATTGGCCTGATTAGGCTCAGATATTCATATAATGATAATAGCAACATATTACTAGTAAATCTTTATTTCAGGAATAGGGGCTAAGAGATGCAAAATAAGCCAACTGTAATATTCCACAGCAGTCACTGTCTATTGTGACATGTTCAACCCTTACAACTATGATTTTCATGCAAATATAAACTTATGGATTATTAAATATCCTTTTCTTTCTCTTTCTACAAATTTCAGCCTCATATTCATCATTTGCCCTCTCTTCCATTACAAGAATTCTGTCCACAGAGCCAGAATTAAGCACTGCAAATCTGCCTCTTCCAAATTTGGGAATAGTTTGTTGAGCACTTTTGGGAAATAGAAAGTGAATGTAAGACTTAGAGACAGTGTTCAATTTTCAAAACTTTTGTAGGATTAGTGCTTCTTAATCAAAGAACTAGAACACCCTCACATTTCCTTTTATAACTTCAAATTTAAATCTGGGCTTGGTACATGCTGGAAGTTAACATTTATTTAATAGTTTAAAATAGAATGAATATAGAAACGCTATGTTTGAAGTTCTACTTTCCCTGAAGCCAGGGGGTCAGGCTCTTGCTGGGTACAATCCAAAGGCAAGAGAATAGTGTTCATCACACATTTTGGAAAAGTATCTTGTGCTGAAGATGCTAAATGAATTGACATATACAAGCCAATATAAATATATATTCTGTCCCCTACTCCTCCCCCACACAAGAAGAATATACGTTGACCTAACCTTGCTTTTTTAATGTATCTTAGAGATCATTTCAAATCAGAAGATAAAGTGCTACCTCATCCTTTTTCTGGTGTTTCTACATGCACTTTTGGGAATGCCATTGTACAGATATGATAGATAACTTATTTAACAATCATTTATTGACAGACATGTAGCATTGTTAACCCCCGAATTTACTGTATGCGTGATGAAGGATAAAGCACACAAGAAATTATGAGATATCTAAATCTATCATCCCTGTGTCCTTGAAAACCCAGAATTCTCACTGCGGAAGAGAGATCGATGTTAGGCTTCAAATCAATGACCAAACCAATAGCAATGAACATCTTGAGTTTTGAAATCAAGGCTTCTTGGGAGAAATGGCTGATTCCAGGGGCAAGGAATGTCTAAGATGAGCCTGGGCCATCTTGTCATACTCCGCCCATCCTACAGCAGTACACACGCATCCCTGCCCCACATCTGGCACTCTCTGTCCCTCTTCCTATAGTGCTTATTGTACTTGGCATTTTATAGACTTGTTTCTGAACTGAATTCTCCATGGAAATGTTAGCTCCATAAGGACAAGAACTTGGTTTTACTCACTGTTCTACCCCCGGCTCTTGGCAGCTACTCAACAAATATTTACTGAATGAATGGAAGAATTTCTTCATTGATTCATTCTTTTTAGCAGGTTTTGTTTGTAGGTGAGTGAAGAGGAAACTCTGTGAGAGTTGGCAATGGGCAGTTTATGTTCAGTTGAGGGGTTTGCGAGGAGTTGGTAAAGGGGACCTTATGTGTTCAGGTATACGACGGAGTGGTGAGAAGAAACTCACTGTTTCCTTTGCCACTGTGCTGTAAAGAAGCGGGTTCAATGACTTGCAATTGAGTAGAAACTTCCTGATAGAGAGGACTATTAAGTTATGCCGTTTCCCCCCAGCTTTTGGCTTTTTAATGGGCTGGGTTTTGTGTCTGATAACATGAGGAAAAAAATCAGTGCTGCTCAAATTTTAATATCTGTATGAATCCCATGAGGGTCTCACTAAAATATAGATTTTAATTCTACTGGTCTGGGGTGAGACCTGAAATTGTCCATTTCTGCAAAATGATCTTCATTTTGTGGATCACTGCTCTGTGATCCACACTTTGAGCATCCAGGAATTAGAGGACTACCAGCAGCACCCTTTGAATCCATAATGTCATAATCCCTTACTAAAGTGTGAGTGTTGGGGCGCCTGGGTGGCGCAGTCGGTTAAGCGTCCGACTTCAGCCAGGTCACGATCTTGCGGTCCGTGAGTTCGAGCCCCGCATCAGGCTCTGGGCTGATGGCTCGGAGCCTGGAGCCTGTTTCCGATTCTGTGTCTCCCTCTCTCTCTGCCCCTCCCCCGTTCATGCTCTGTCTCTCTCTGTCCCAAAAATAAATAAAAAACGTTGAAAAAAAAAATTTAAATAAAAAAAAAAAAAAATAAAGTGTGAGTGTTTCCTAAACATTGGGTTTAGTTGATGCAACTATAAGGTCATCACCCTAGCAACATTTATATGACCCAAATAAATCAGTATGTTTTCTAGTTAAAGGAATAATTTCCAAACCATTTGTATTTATTTTTTTTAAATACTCAAGGACCTTACAGGAAAATTAAATGCTTACAATTTATTAAAGGAAATGTATTTGGCCTTTAGGAGTATTTGACTAATATATACTTAACATTCACAAATAACACACTTTAAAACTTCTAAATTACAAATAATTCATCTCAACCAAATTCATTACATAAACACTTAATAAGGTTTCCAAGCATAGGTGTAACCCAGCATAATTCTTATACTCTCCTCCTCAGGGATTAAGGGGAAAAGTAATCGCATTCAATATTTATGTAATTAGTATTCGAAAATGAAGGAGTGTTCACAATATGAATCTAAATATCAATGGCACAAAGTAGTTTCAGAATTTGCTATGTATCTCAGTCTCTGTCCTTATTGTAGGTGGATGAGGCAGAGAAGGAGTGTATTAATGGACAGTAAAACATTCAGAGACTCTCTGGAAAAGCTACCGAGACAGGCTGAGTGATGACCCAGCCAGGACCAAGGCCCAAACCACACTGCAGTTTCCCTTGGCCCAGCCTCATGGCCTCTGCCATGGGGCATCACTGAGACTCACCAAGTGTACAGGATGGATCCCAGAAACTCTGTCGCTGCTCACCCTAAAACCCAGCCTTTCCCCCTGCTACCCTCACCCAAAGAAATGGATTCTGCAAAGACTGGCAGAGTTTGGGTCACACAGTTGTGTTTTAACTGTGGTGCCAAACTTGTAAAAACTATTTATATGATATATAATCAAAATTGCATCTATCTTACCTATCCTGAAAAAAAGCCAAACTTCCTATCTCTTAAAAATTTGGAAGTATTTTCAAACAAAAATTCTTACAAACCCATTTAGTATAAATTAACCCTTAAAATTATGTAACATAGTTAACACACATATAATAACATATAACATAACGAACCACCATGTTCTATAATTCTATTTTGAGTAAAACTGTGAAAATATCAACTTATTCAATGGATATTTGAGAATGTCCTCTGTACTATGCTAATGTGACTCATAGGAATCCAAAGGGGATTATTCTGGTAAATTATGCTGTTTGGTTATAATGCTAGATTTGGATTACAAAATGTTTAAAAATGAGATCAGCCTAATTAGAGACACACTCTGACACAATTGGGGACGGCACAGAAACCACTTAAAAAATATTAGCCCACTACAGGCGATTTTTCTCATTCTCTGTGCTTTGAAGTTTCATAATCAATGCTGTTAGATGAAACAGTTTAAATGGCCATCTGGGGAGATTAGGGATCAGGTGTAAGTATTCCTAAATTTCTTGATTTTTAGGGAATCTATGGAATATATTTTCTATAGACATCAATTGTGTCCAAGTTGACCTTTGGGCCCTTCTGCATTTCTTCAGTCTCCATGACTACAAATATCTCATGGCTCGTGCCACGGTTATGCACATATCTATTTCTCCAAGTACAGCACGAGCTCCTTAAACTAAAAAATTGTGGTGTGCCTGCATGGCTCAGTTGGTTAAGCCTCTAACTCTTGATTTCAGCTCAGGTCATGGTCTCAGGGTCTTGAGATCGAGCCCTGCGCTGGGCTCGGGCTCTGTGCTGGACACAGAGGCTGCTTGGGATTCTGTCTCTCTCTGTCCCTCCCCTTAGCACTTGTGTGCCTGCATGTCCTCTCTCTCTAAAAAAATGTTAATAAACAAGTAAATAACAAAAAAAATTGTGTCCTTGTTATCTTGGAATCCCTGTGGTGCTTTGTTCATAGAGATTATTCATTAAATATTTATTTAATACATGGAGCAATCTCTGGAGCTTTCCCCTGGCAGTGGTATGAAAAGAATGGAAAGAATTTTTCCTCTTTTCATTTCTCAAGTTCCAGTTTTGCTCTTTAGGGTTGGATATGGAAAGATTAAGTTTATTGGCTGTTAGCAATCAATTTATGGACTATTTTCTTTTTGCTTCTTCCTTCCTGGGAGTAACATTTCTCCTCAGTTCAAATCTAAAGTAAGGTGTTTCAGGTTGGAAGAGAGAAACATTAATTTCAAGTTGACCTTGTATTTCCTTTAGATCAAGGAAGTTCTAGAAAGCAGATTGTCCTAGAGAAATGAATATAGCCATTGGTTTCTGTATTAAAACTAATAAATATTAATGTGGAACAAATTAATTAAGATAAAACTTTCCAACAGGAAAACACAAATACGTTTTCCTAGCTTTTAAATGCATGCTTTGCAAAATGCCCGAAGCCATTATTTTAATAGCATAGTAACTCCCAATTGGGAAAGGTAAAATAATTACCATGAAAAAACAGACTTCTTTGTCCATGAATTGAAAACCATCCACTAAATGGACTTTTATACAATCTTCTGCATGTAGGTGTATTTGTCTGTATTGATTGGAAATTTTAAAAGACTTCGTTTTCTGTCTCAGGCCACCCAGTAGGTTAAAGCTATAATAATAAGCACAATTTTAGTACCCATACAGGACAGGAACACACAAATGATTTCGATAACCTGTACGGGCTCCGGAACCTGATAGTAGCATTTGATTTACGTTATATAAAATTCCTGGAATAGCAAAAACCTGTTAATGTTTTCAAGAAACCTTTTGAGCCTTTACAAAGCTCATCGAAACAAAAAATATCAAAGTCCGAGAGAGCGTATCATACAAAGTATGAAAACAAGGCAGGAAAGCATATATGTTACCTTAAGATACCAGTTCATTTCACAGCTGGCTTCTACACCAGGGCCCCTAAACACAGTCTTCTTTCTTTGTCTCTTTTAATCATCAAGTTGCACTAGTGCAGATGATGGTGTCAATGAGATACGCAAACTGTGTATCTTAAAAGGCCAAAGAAATAAGTCGAGTGATATATGAAACGTGATCTATGAAATAAAATTTGATTACACTCATAGTTTTCTTCCTCTCCCTTTCTGTATTTTTCTAATTTTCTGGAGTATATAGAAGAAGAAGAAACCCAAATTTTAAAGCCTTACTATTACTGGAGAAATAATAAGCTTATGGAGCCTTAATCATACTTTAGAAACCTGGCATTTCTACCTCAGGGTCGGCAGCTTTTTATTCAAAGTAATTTGAAAGGCTTTAGAAATACTTGAAACATCTGCGAGTACAATGAGAAGGAATCAAATGTTATTGTTCTTTTATTGACTAGAAACTTAAACTGTGGACATGATTTTTTTTTTTTCTTTTTAAGTAAGATGAGGATTACAGCTCCCTCTGTGGACTTATTTTCACAGGGTCTCTTGGAAGGTGAAATGTTCCGGTGCATATACAGCAAAGCTATTGAAGCCCCTTGATTAAAGCTTTCAGCCAGACTGGGGTTAATGATTAAAAGATTTGCTGATTTACAGGCTGTTTCTAGAGAAAACACCAAGTGTCTCATTCCCATCTGCCGCCAGTACATGAGGCTCCAGATTCTGGAAGGGTTATTTTGCAGCTATGAAACAGAACCGTCTAATGTGGGAAGGTAGTCATGACTGGCTGTAAGGGGAACACAGACATGCTCTGGGCACCCACCCAAGACAGTAAGAGAGGACTCCATTACTGGAAGGGAGGAAGGAAGGAAGGAAGGAAGGAAGGAAGGAAGGAAGGAAGGAAGGAAGGAAGGAAGGAAGCAGGGAGGGAGGGAGGGAAGGAAGAAAGGAGGGAGGGAAGGAAAAAAGGAAGGAGGGAGGGAGGGAGGGAGGGAGGGAAGGAGGGAGGGAGGGAAGGAAGAAAGGAGGGAGGAGGGAAGGAGGGAAGGAGGGAAGGAAGGAGGGAGGGAAGGAAGGAAGGAAGGCAGGAAGGAGGGAGGGAAGGAAGGAAGAAAGAAAGGGAAGGAGGGAAGGAAGGAAGGAAGGAAGGAAGGAAGGAAGGAAGGAAGGGAAGGAGGGAGGGAAGGAGGGGAGGAAGGAAGGAAGGAAGGAGGGAGGGAAGGAGGGAGGGAGGGAAGGAAGAAAGGAGGGAGGGAGGTAAGGAGGGAAGGAAGGAAGGAGGGAGGGAGGGAGGAAGGAGGGATGGAAGGAGGGAGGGAAGGAAGAAAAGAGGGAGGGAGGGAGGGAAGGAGGGAAGGAAGGAGGGAGGGAAGGAAGAAAGGAGGGAGGGAAGGAGGGAAGGAAGGAGGGAGGGACGGAGGGAGGGGACAGCCTCAGCTGTTCACATGTCTTAGCTAGAAGTGAGGGAAACAATCTCCATGTGATTTAATTTTGTACTAAATTATCTTATTTCAAAACTTTGTAAGTAAAATGCCCTGGGTGGTTCAGTATGCCTGAAAACGCCATAAATTATCGATCTGTTAGTTATTAGTTGGTAATATCATTGCTTTTTCTTACTTAGATAGCCAGTTTGAAAACTACTTCTATCATTAGGAGTTTAAACCTCAGTGATCTTAGAATATTTTTAAAGAAGAAGCCCATGAGGGGTACCTGGGTGGCTCAGTCGGTTAAGTGTCCAGCTCGGTTTCAGATCAGGTCATGATCTCATAGGTTGTGGGTTCAAGCCCTATATCTGGCTCTGTGCCAACATTGTGGAGCCTGCTTGGGATTCTGTCTCCTTCTCTTTCCACTCCTCCCCTGATCTCTCTCTCTCTCTCTCAAGAATAAATAAACATTAAAATTTAAAAAAAAAAAATAAGGAGCCCATGGGAATCTTTAGAAAGACACAGAGCAAACTCTGAGACTATATAATTCATATGAAAACTGGTCTCAGGATATAAATGTAATCATAAACCGGGGTGAAGGGAAGATCATGAAAGTGGTTTTCTTATCTGATTTGGGGTTGTGGGATTCTTTTCTCATCTCAACTGCTTAGGGCCTTCCAGAATAGGAATACAGAAAAGAAGAAGAAGAAGGAAGGTTTGTGGATTCATCCTGTAAGAGACTATTCCAATCTAAGGGGAGAATAAGAACAAATATTTATTGAGTGCTATGTGCTAAGTGTTTCACATGAATTATCTTTTGGTGGTGGTGGGGAGGTCATATAATATATAATAGTAAGGTTTTTTCTCTTTTCTTTTTTTTTTTAACGTTTATTTATTTTTGAGACAGAGAGAGACAGAGCACGAATGGGGGAGGGTCAGAGAGAGGAAGACACAGAATCCGAAACAGGCTCCAGGCTCTGAGCTGTCAGCACAGAGCCCAACGTGGGACTCGAACTCGCGGACCGCAAGATCATGACCTGAGCCGAAGTCGGCCGCCTAACCGACTGAGCCACCCAGGCGCCCCTATAATAGTAAGTTTTTTAAGTTTTTACCAATCCCCCTATCCACGTCCCCCCTGGTACCCCTCAGTTTTTTCTCTATAGTTAAGAGTCTGTTTCTTGGTCTCTCTCTCTCTCTTTTTCCCCCTTTGCTCATTTGTTTAGTTTGTTAAATCCCACATATGAGTGAAATCATATGGCATTTGTCTTTCTCTGACTGACTTAGGAAATCTTGCTTATTGCAACACATGGATGGAGCTAGAGAGTATTATGGGTGAAATAAGTCAGTCATGTGAATTATCTTACTGAGTACTCACAACGATCCTTAAAGAAGGTACTCTTATCATTCCCATTTCACAGATAATGAAACTGAGACTCAGGGTCATATGGCTGGCAGGTGGCAACTCTGGCACATGAACCCTCTGGTTAGCCACTACCCTATACTGCCTGCTGCAGAAAATGCCCTTGGCCACCTTCCTTGTGAAGTAACGGCGATTTTTAAAAAGAGCCAATCTTGATCACGTCCTTTTCTATTTAAAACCCTTCAACGGTTCGCCTTTCTTCTTGAAACAAATCCAGACTTCTCAATGCTGTCTAAAAGCCTCTTCCTGGGGCGCCTGGGTGGCGCAGTCGGTTAAGCGTCCGACTTCAGCCAGGTCACGATCTCGCGGTCCGTGAGTTCGAGCCCCGCGTCAGGCTCTGGGCTGATGGCTCGGAGCCTGGAGCCTGTTTCCGATTCTGTGTCTCCCTCTCTCTCTGCCCCTCCCCCGTTCATGCTCTGTCTCTCTCTGTCCCAAAAATAAATAAAAAACGTTGAATAAAAAATTTAAAAAAAAAATAAAATAAAATAAAATAAAAGCCTCTTCCTAATTTCACCCCTTGCCTACCTCTCCAGCCTCATTTCCACCATTCTCCCCCTTGCTCCAATTGCTCAGAATGTTTTCCAGTCCCTCAAAAACACCAAACTCTTCCGTTCTGGAGGTTTTGTGCAATCTGTTCCCTCTGCCTTTAACCTGCATTCTCTTCCCTTTTCCTGACTTCCTCACCTTCAATCTCAGGAAGATGTGCCAGGCCCTCTATTAGCTGCTTCCAGAGCTTCTAGCTGCTCCT
Organism: Neofelis nebulosa; assembly: GCF_028018385.1. Classification (NCBI taxonomy): domain Eukaryota; kingdom Metazoa; phylum Chordata; class Mammalia; order Carnivora; family Felidae; genus Neofelis; species Neofelis nebulosa. The sequence continues at coordinate 60,518,940 of NC_080783.1, forward strand.
ACATGTGACCACTGAGCCCTTGAAATGTGACCAGCCTGGATTCAGGTGTGAGTGTGCAGTACTTGCTTAAGTTTGAAGAGTAGATACAAGAAAAGGAGTGTAAAATATTTTGGTAATAATGTTTTACATTGGTTACATGTTGAAAAGGGAATCTTTCAAGTACCTTGGGCTAAACAAAATATATCATTAAAACTAATTTCACCTGTTTATTTTTACTTTTGAAAATGTGGCTGCTAAAACATTTTAAATTACACGCGTGACCAGCATTATATTTTTTATCAGACCGTGCTTCTTTAGGGCATCTTGTACTTCCTTTTATTTTTTTTTTATTTTTTTATTTTTATTTTTTTTTTTCAACATTTTTTTTTAATTTATTTTTGGGACAGAGAGAGACAGAGCATGAACGGGGGAGGGGCAGAGAGAGAGGGAGACACAGAATCGGAAACAGGCTCCAGGCTCCGAGCCATCAGCCCAGAGCCTGACGCAGGGCTCGAACTCACGGACCGCGAGATCGTGACCTGGCTGAAGTCGGACGCTTAACCGACTGCGCCACCCAGGCGCCCCTGTACTTCCTTTTAGTTGTAATAACTTCTTTACTTTCTGATTTATTTATTTATTTATTTTTTTACCAGAGGGAAGGTCATCTCTGTTTTATTCCCCAGTGCTGAGAACAGAGGCTGGCATAGCATGCTTGACTCTTCGCATAAACATTTCCTTTTGGGCACACAATATAAGCTTCAATGATTCATATGAATGTAAATTTGGCTCATTGGGTTTAAAGGCTTAAAATCAAATAGGTAAAAAAGAAGAATTCCTGTAATATTCTAGGACAAATAGGATTGCTTATGTCATCTACTGGTTCAGAACCCACATCTAAGTAGCTCAAAAGATTTAACAAGATCAAATCTTGTTAATTTCCACATCATACATGTTAAGACAGTGAAAAAGAGATTATGATTCCTACTGAATGGAATGCATGGGATTTCTAAAGCACAATGCGTATTGCAATCAAAGCTATTGCAAAATGTGATGTCAACATTATTCTCATAAGTCTTCTGTCCTATTTCTTCATAAACAAGAGATGAAGACTAACCCTAAATGAGATATTGATTGCATTATGATGTTATCTGAGTACACCAGAGGAAGGGGACTGATTTTTTAGCAGTCAGCTAAATGTGCCTCCCTGAGGAGAAGGAGTGAACAGGTACTATTTCCTGTTCCCCCTTCATTAGGGCACAGACTTTCTCCCCATCTTCAGACCTGAGCCCACAGTGGTATCTCACCCACACTGGCTTAGAGTTGGAATGAAGGGGCCACCCTATGCACACTGGATCTCAGTCAGTGTCTTTCCCCAAGGTTTTCTAACTGTAGTTGCTGGGGAAGAACCAGGGACTGGTGGTGGCCATGTTTACAGGCTTGCAGAGAAGTAGAAAGAAGTAGAGGCTTTGGCTTCTGTTAGCAGAGGGCCAGCTCCACACCTGCTCTTCCTGTGGACTGGGGATGTGAGTCTTCAACTTCCCCTCTTGTTTGCTTTTGAGGAGGCCTGATATGGATTTCTGTCACCTGTAATTTATGTAGTCTGGAGTTATACAGTAACTTAGTAACTGCATTCTTATGAAGAGGGAGAATGTCAGGGGGTGAATAATAAAACATTTTCTTGGAAATCCTTTGCGTTCAAGTGACATGGCTCTTACAATGCACAGACGACGTTAGCACTTAACTCCAATCTCTGTCAGTAGCATTCTGATATAATTATCTGTTTACCTACTTCCCTCCTAAGCTGTTTAGGCTGTTAGGCTGTTTGCTCTTTGAAGTCAAGAATTAGTTTTATTGGACTTGACATCTCTAGAGCCAGAGCATGTGCCTGCATGGCACATAGTAGGCACTTAATAAATGTTAGTTGATTTTAAAAGGATTACATAAAATATGATCACTTTTCATCCTATTGTGGAATTATTTCTTTCCTTCAAACTTTATTAATTGGAAGTTTGTGGCTAGGCTGGAAAAATTAATTTATTTTAAAAAAGGGGGTTATTAGCCCATTTAGTAGTATAAGAAACTATAAAAGAGAATGATTATAAGCTAATTAAGAAAGCAAATTGTTTCAAGCAGGCCATAGCCATTTAAAATCACTGATTCATATAGAAATAATTTGTGGGCTCAGTTACAAAAACCATCCCTCTACCTATTCATTAAATTAGGTCCCTGAGGATGTCTATTGAGCAACGCTTTGTTAGCTTGATTCATTTACTATTTGTACTTGATATATTCCATAAATCAACCTTTTATTAATTTGAAAGGTGATATCTGCAGTTGTATACAGAGTTTACTTACAAACATAAATTATCTTAAAATCTACAAAATGTAATGTGGGGGGGGGGGATGAACTTAATAAAATCCTTGTTGATTTTTGTCTCATTATTTTTATTTTTTTCAGACACATTCTAATTTTATTCATGCCCCAGGCATATGCTACTTAGTATAAATACCCAACATTTAATCTCATTTTCACTCTCTGATGTTTATTATCATTAACTATTGGCTGGACAGAGGGAGAGTACAAAAGCCTAATTATATTCCTGGATGCTTTCTAGTACAGTGACCTTCAAACCAGGTCTCCAAACTCCCCTAATCCTCAGCTTTCCCTTTTATAGTTGTTGGCAACTGCATCCTTCCATGTGGTCAGGGCCCAAACCCTGAAGTCGTCTTTAACTCCTCTTCTACTCTCTCACCTCACATTTAATCCATCACTCTTATTTTCAAATCCATCCAGAATGCAACACTTCCCACACCTCTCCTGCAAGCACACCATCGTCACTCTCTCTCCAGGAGGTACCACACTAGCTGCCTAGGAGTCAAAGAATTCAGTGACCTTGCTATTTAAAACTATTTCCCTCTCATCTGCTGGTTTGTGTGAATGAGATTTCCCAGCACTTACCCATATAATATCTAAGAAGAAGAACAGAAGTGATGTTAAACCCATTGCAGATATAGAACGAATTCATTTTTAGAAAGCATCCAAGGCATTCAATGAAGCATTTCCAATAATAATTTACTTTAATATTTACTAATTGTTTATAAAAATCTATAAAATATTTATTTTACTTTGACAGTTGTGTACTACTACTGTCATAACTCAGGCCAGAAGAAAAATTTTCACAGACAGCTATAGTCATAAGAAAGATTTAAAATTTACATACTTCTTTTTGATACATGAAAGTATAAAAGGGTAATCAAGAAGAAACTTTCAATCAAAAATGCATCACAACATGGAGGTGCCATTTAACCCTGGACAGGTTACATTTGAACAGTTAACATGAAGAAAAATTATCTTCTATTTTAAGACACTGTTATGTTTGAGCCTTTGTTTTTGCTGTTGACTCTGTATGTTAACTAACGCATTGACACAATTAAAAGGTGATTTGTTCTGGAAAAAATACATTACAATAAAATTCTGTGGGGGGAAATAGAGCAGGAACATGATTTAAAGGAGGAAAAGAAATACCATAATATTGCTAATCGTTAAAGAAGAGTGTGTTTACAGTTTTTAAAAATGGTGACTAGCAAATTGTTTCTCGTAATGCCTAACTCTGGTATAATACACAGTAAACATTCTATAAAAATTTGCTGATTCATAGAATCACTTCTTGGGAAAATCTGTTTGATTTACAAGATTGGAACTCAGTATCTTTCTATGGACTTGCAAACCAGATACCCCTTCTTTCAGGAAAGTCAAATATCAACATATTAGATTAGAAGACATAAATAGAGGAATGAATGAGATGGATATTCTGACTAATTTGAAAGTTTCCAAGTAGTAGGTATTTTACAAAAGAAAATAACATTTACTATTAATATTTCCACTTCCACTTTCATGCAAGCATTTCGTGCCATGTAACTGAAACTTCAGCTTTAAGATTAGACATGCAGAAACACGGGGATGGCCACCAGAGGGAGCCCAAGTGTTTTTCTGAATAAACCACACACCAAAGAGAGAAAAGAAAATAGAAACCATAAAGGAAGGAGTGGGGCGGGAAGGCCCACTATTACCTGTTTCAGTCACTTAAAAGAATTTCTTGTTGAATGACATAGCTATTTTTGCATTTATGTTACAAATTCTTTTAGTAGGCGGTTGTACATTGCAATGCTTTGACACTTTTAGGAGAATTGGTTAAACATATATTTAAAAATCTCACATACCCTAAAACTAGAAGGTCCAGGGTAGACTGCCGTGAAAACATCCATAATGTTCTGCTGTGCCCCCAAACAAGCCAGGCCCCTTCTCCAGCTTATCTTCATGTTCCGGTTCTTATTCTATCCTGGTCCATCTTTGTAGTCAACTCTGGGTGTGGTTTCCTCACTTTGTTTGGAACTGGACTATCAAATTACAGCACTGAGTGAGCACTTGGTATGACATGGGAATTTTTCATTCTCCTGGCTGAGCCAAATTACTGGACATTAAGATGAACGACTTTCCATTTGGCATCCTGCAGTCTTCCTAGAACAGAGAACTGGACCAAGTCCTAACAGGATTCAAGAGAACCTCTATATGGCTTCCCCAGAACCAATCTCCACTTAAATCGAACCCACTGGCCAACCTCAGTGATTCCCCTATCCAGGTTGGAAAGATGGCCTGGGGCTGAGGCTACAGACAGGGGTGTGATCTTGTTTAGAATTAAGCACCAGGGAGGTTTAATAAGTTCTAAATTTGAGCGGTACAGAGTTTTGGAATTTTCCCATGCCTTATCTTATTTGATCTCCCAATAATCCTTTTACTGTGATAGGTAAGGGATCGCCATTTTGTTGATGAGAAAACTGTAGCTCAAGGAAGTGAGTAACTTACTTGTTTAGTGTCGCCCCTGTTAAGCGTCAAGGACAGAAACTGATGCATTTCTGGGGACACAGACTATAACAATGAACAGGTATTAATTCAGTCATATTCATGTCTTCTGGGATAGAAAATTATCACCCTCCTTTTCCCTCATGTTACAAGTGAGTGAAAAGCATCACAGACATGAATTTAGTGACTTCGCACTTGTTTTACCCAGTATTTCCATGGTATGTTTTCCTAAGTAGTTTTTTCATGTCTGGATGGGATAATTTTATCACATATGCAAATAAATTAGCACAAACAAATTAAATTCCACAAGATTAGATCCTTTGCTGAATGCTGCTGGATTTAACATGCTTATTAATGCTCCAAAGCATTCTTACTAAATTTGACAATGATACCCAATTGGGTGGAGGTGGCTGGCCCTTAGGAGAAGTGGAATAAAATTTAAAGTGACCTTGACAAATTAAAAAGTTAAAGGACAAAATTCAATAGGCAACATTGCAGAGTGATTCATTCCAAAGAAGGGTGTGTGGAGGGCAGGGGTGGGGGCTTGGGGAGAAGCAAAGGAGAACCACAGAAATAAGGGAGCACTGCCTGGGCAATTACAGAAGAAAAGGAGTTGGAGATTAGAGTGAACAATAGGTTCCAAAGATATTAGCAATCTAGATCTGTCATTTTTATTGGGAAGTACAACTAGGGGGAAATTCAAAGTGAATCCCATTCACACTTTTAAAATAGACCAAGTTTTAGGGATAAAAGTATATTTGCTTGGGACCCTGAAATACCTGGAGCTTGGAAACCAGGTCTTGATGACTTTGAAAGGGATACTACAAAGTATAGTGTTTAAAATAATGGAAAGTTTTTATTTTAGATCTGATGACATTAGCCTCAAAAGAGAAAATTCTGGATCTCTGTTCCTTTATTTATGCAATGCTCTTGGCCTGGAATATTCTTTCCCTTCCACCTGAGTAACATCTACTTTCCATCAAGAGTGGACACAGGCATTTCTTCTTCTGTGAAGCCTGCTCTGAACCCCTCCCCCTCTCCCCAAGAACTGCACAGAATGTGTCTCCCATGAGTCTCCTAAAAGTGCATACCGGGCGCCAGCACTGGCTAACCACTTGGAATAAATCATTTCATTAATCCTTCTGGAAGCCCCTTGGGGTAAGACACTGCTATTATTTCCCCTGTAGATGGAAACAGAGAAGTAACTGACCTGTGCACCTTCACACGGTTAGTATGTGGCAGAGTTGTGACCGTAACTCAAGCCTGAAGAGCTCCTAAGCTCACGTCCTCATGCCACGCTCTCCCGACCACAGGTCCCATGACTTGTACTTATGTACTTATGTGTTCACACTGGCTCTAACTCCCTGAAGGAGGGGACCATGCTTTATTTATTTTCATAGCCCCACATGGGGCTTGGGATTGATCACTACATGCTTGTTAAAGATTTTCAAGAAAACAGATGGCACATTCTGTGGGTATTTCTGAGTCATTCTTTGAGGGAAAATAAAAAAATAAAACTAAGTTGAAGTGAACAGAATTTAAACATTTATAAAAACTGGCAACTAGAATTATGAACAATGACATCATATTAGAAAAGGTAGTTTTACAATTTCATTTTCTGGAAATTTTAAAGAATGAAAATAGCTAAATATACGCATACATACATATGTATGTATTTATATATGTACGTATGTGTATATGTGCATCTATCAATCATCTACCTTCCACGTAATTTTACTTAAAGGTAAAGAGAATGACTACAGAATATTTTAATATCTATTTGACACAGAATTGTTATTAGAAAAGGATCCAAATCCTAAATGACATGTAATCACTATATTAATTTACCCAATCTGAGAACACTACAGACTTCTCTCTCCTAAACATAAGACATATTTAGCAAATAATTTGGTTTCAATTTCTCAAAACAAGAACAATAAAAATTCAGATACATCAAACAAAAATGATACCATCTAATTTATTCTCACCATCAATTGAGATAACGTGCTAGCAGCCCAAAGTTACTGGTGATGAACATAATTGCCTGTAGCACAGGATAAAATATTTCTGGAGACGGCAATATACTCTCCCGTGACTTTGAAATCAGCAGTATAGTATATTACTATCAACATGACATTGTGTTCCTTGCCCCTGCTGCTAATGGAACTGATTCTCAGCACCACGGCCAATATGGGCCTCACCTCAAGGCCATGCCATTTTTTTTTTCAACTTTTTTTTTTTTTTTTTGGGGGGGGGACAGAGAGAGACAGAGCATGAACCGGGGAGGGGCAGAGAGAGAGGGAGACACAGAATCGGAAACAGGCTCCAGGCTCCGAGCCATCAGCCCAGAGCCTGATGCGGGGCTCGAACTCACGGACCGCGAGATGGTGACCTGGCTGAAGTCGGACGCTTAACCGACTGCGCCACCAAGGCGCCCCAAGGCCATGCCATTTTTTAACGTGAGAGCAGGGAAGACGCTGTTGGCTTCAGAGACTGGGGAATCTCATTTCTTGTATTATCACTATTTTAAACAGTTAAACACTTGGATGTTCTCTGTGATATCTTGCCCAAGTCAAATTCTGATTACAGAAAAGCCTGAGGGGATGTATTCCAAGCAGGGTGAAATGTGGTAAAGCTCAGTGGCAACCCTAGGAAACCACAAGCATCGCAGCAACATTAAAAAGTTCTATTCCATTAAAGAAATCTAAGCACCGTAGAGAAACCAAAATGAGAGCACCGAAATATCCAGCAAGTTCATAATATTATAAAAATAACTCTAAACTATATGAATGAACCACCACTCCAATGCACCCCAATAAGTGCCCTTTCGTCCAGGAAACTCACGGTAAGCCGGTCTTGTGAACATTGCTGAGAACATTCAGAGGTCACAAACCCATAGCTTAACTGGCAAGAGGGGGATCAGGTTTTTAGAGTGTTACCCACATTTACCGTTCACTATCTGGATAAAGGGCAATTATACATCATCTTAAAAATTCAATCAATATACCTCTGCAGGAGCTAGAGACAGAGAAGGCACCGTCAGCTTTTATAACAGGGCAGAGGACCAGATGAGACAAAAGCAGGAAGAGATTCAGCGAGGGCATTCTGCCCCATAAAATGCATAACTCACAAACACAAACACAAACATTTCTTCAGAGACCTAGAGCTGATGCTGTCCTTGGCACCTTGGACATTAAGTCACCGGTGTTTTTGCAGGAGGCGGGGCAAAGTAAGTGTTGGCTCCCCGAGCTATGTGTTCCAATAGGCCAGCTAGAGAAATGAATATTTACGCTCAACGGGAGGGACGGAGCCAGCAACACTGTCACATCTAATCTTCACTTGAGTGATAAGTGGTTTGTCCTTTCAAATCAAAATGAGCAGGCTTAGGGTTTTCTGTCCTTTGCGTGTGGTTGGTGTGCCCTCCTTTGCAGAGCCTCGCGCCTTTGGCCAGTTAAAGGATGTGTCATTGCATGGCGGTGACAGCACTAGCTAGCCATCCTCACCCCAGAACAGAGAGAACTGGCTGCTGGCAGTAAACCTGTGAACTCTGGCCAAGATGTCTTGATAAGCTCTGGACGTGTATCAGTCACGTTTTAAAGCAGGACTTTAAAAATGGTTTCACAGAAAATGTTGGTTTGAATTCAGCAGGTGTTCTAAAGCTGGAGTTGAAAGGTTTCACAGGGTTTTTAGGGGGTTATCTAAGTTGTTGTTGTTTTTTTTATATTTTAAGTTTGTATGAGGATACACAGTTTCCCTTTTCTTCATCTGGCCCAGAATCATAGCCCATCTATAATGGTAAAATAAGATGTTGTTATTTAATAAGTGGGAAATATTTTGGTTTTCTTTAACCTTAAAAAAGAGCACCAATAAATGTTATTATATTCCCCAAAAATGCCTGAAATTCCTATCCTTTTGACTCTAATAGCTATTTTCTTCTTATTGTTGTCACCTTAATGAGAATTTTCAAGCTGTGTAAATTATATCTCCCCTATTTGCCACTTAAAACCTATGTCTTTATAATAGATGCCAAAAATTATTCTTTATATAAATGACCCATGATTTTTTTTTTTTAAATTTTTTTTTCAACGTTTTTTATTTATTTTTGGGACAGAGAGAGACAGAGCATGAACGGGGGAGGGGCAGAGAGAGAGGGAGACACAGAATCGGAAACAGGCTCCAGGCTCCGAGCCATCAGCCCAGAGCCTGACGCGGGGCTCGAACTCACGGACCGCGAGATCGTGACCTGGCTGAAGTCGGACGCTTAACCGACTGCGCCACCCAGGCGCCCCCCCATGATTTTTTAAAGTTTGACAAACTCCTGATTTCAGTCATCTTCTTAAAATAAGACCTACCAAATAGTTTTACAAGACCCCCAAGCTTGCTCGTTGCTAATTGGTAGCATCCAGTTCATCTAGTGCTGAGGAAACCATTGAGCTCTAAGTTGATTCATGTTTTTTTTTAAATATTTTATTTAAATTCCAGTTAGCATACAGTGTAATATTAGTTTCAGGTGTACACTATAGTGATTCAACACTTCCATACAACCCCCCGTGGTCATCACAGCAAGTGCGCCCCTTAATCCCCATCACCTATTTCACCCATCCCCCTACCCACTTCCCCTCTGCTAACTGTCAATTTGCTCACTATAGTTAGAGTCTGTATCTTGGTTTCTGTCTCTCTGTCTCTCGTTTTACCCCTTTGTTGTTTGTTTTGTTTCTTAAAGTACACATATGAGTGAAATTGTATGGTATTTGTCTTTTTCTGACAGACATATTTCGCTTAGCATTATACTCTTAGATTCATCTATATTGCAAATGGCAAGATTCCAAGAAGCCATTCCATGGCTGAGTAATATTCCAGTGTGTATATATATAACACCACATCTTCTTTTTGCATTCATCAGTCGATGGGCACTTGGGCTGTTTCCATAACTGACTGAATTATTGAACTGATTAGTGTTTTATATTGGGAAAGTACTCTTCCATATTTAGTAGGAACCTCACTAATCACACTGTCAACACTGTAACTGCCTTAAAAAAAAATGGGACCTCAGATGATCCTTTTGGAAACTAGATGTTTATAAATAAGGAAATGGGATTACTTTGTGATATCTTCCTGAGTCTATTTTCTGGCTCCTTCTACTTTGAGGAAGAAAAGGATAAACTTCTAAAATTACATAACTCCATAGCAATCGCCTGTCAAAAGGATGGAGTACAATAAGGAACAAAATCTACATAAGTAGCAGAAAATTTTAGACAAGTACATTCCTCCAAAGGGCAACTGTAACTTTCAACTATAAAGCTTTCTTGTAGTTGTGAGTTTTAGCTTCTGTGTTAAACATGGTCATTCAACAGGGCACATACAGAAGACGGAAAAATTACAACTTAAACAGATCAAAGGGAATTTATTTATAAAACCAACAGCCCCAAACAATCATAACCCTATCAAAATAGTCTACTTTATTGGCCAAATGGTCATTTTTCTTTTTCTTTTTAATCTTTTTTAAATGTTTATTTATTTTTGAGAGAGAGAGAGACAGAGCATGAGCAGGAGGGGGCAGAGAGAAAGAGGGAGACACAGAATCTAAAGCAGGCTCCAGGCTCTGAGCTGTCAACACAGAGCAGGACACAGGGCCTGAACGCATGAACCACGAGATCATGACCTGAGCTGAAGTCAGACACTTAATCAACTGAGCCACCCAGGTGCCCCTCATTTTTCTAATATTTTATTAATTATTTTATAGGTTCCAGTACCCTGTGTCATCTAAAGTTAAATGATGTCCCTATCAATTACAGCAAGCAGTAAACAAAATAATCCAGCAAGTTAACTGCCAGCCCATTTGTTTCTATGAAAGTGCAATTGATGAAAAGAAAGTTCTTTTTATGCAAGGTGAGACTGTGTCTGGAAATAAAATAGAGCTGAGAGGCAGCTAAAACACCACTTACTGAACGCCTAAGTATTTGGTTAAAGTTAAACATGATGATTAATGAAATCAAGAGTAGGAACTGAAAAGGAGACTATATTCTCTCCACAAAGAAGCTGCTGGACACCGAAACAATAATAGTCTAAGTGCTTTTATTTCGGTCCACAGGCATGTTATTGCTATTTAGAAACATAAAGGGAATATACGATCACCCCATGTGTAGTTAACAGAGGTAAAGGATAAAAGAAATCATCATAACACAACTTGTCTCTTATAAAGGAAAAATTTCAATTAACACCACTTTAAGGCTCTTAAGCTTCTTTTTATCTTTCTAGAGCTTTGACTCTATTCATGAATGTCTTTCATCTCATTTGCCTTACTTTGACTGATGGCATTGAAGAGCTTTCTTAAAAGCATATGGTGACATTACATCCACTCAATTTGCTGATGGAGAAAAAGGGTGCTTTTCTGTTTGTTAGAGAATTTGACATAGAATGAATTACCCATGTAAATACAAATAAACATCCACTACAACTGATACTGGGGAGACAGCCTAGCCCCTAAATCTTCAAGGGCAATATACTGGTAACAATTCAATGTGTCCGACTTCCTATAAACTTCAAATTCCTATTTTGTCACGAAGTGAGCTACATGATGACAGCTGGTACGCCTCTGCTTAGAACATTGTGCCTGTTGTCCCACTGCAGGGAGGTCCAACCTAAAGGTCACGAGGGGCCTAAGAGAGACAGAGCTTCCTTTTGAAGCTTAGAACATCTTAGACCTCCTATGGCTTGGCCATTCTGTCTCTGGCCTCCACATCACTGATGGTTCCTTGATGAGGAAGCACCAGACTCTTTCATCTTCTTTACTTGGCTAGTGATCTGTGTATTACTTGTTTTGGAGTGCTCTGGGACATCCGTATCCAAAACTGTGGCAGGATGAGTTTGTTAGTTTAGACTCTAAAGGCTCGTGCTTTGGCTTTCCGTGAACCTGATTATCTAGAGCTTTGCTCAACCTACAAAGATACATATGTTATATATAATATATATGTTATATATATACTTTTGAATATATGTATATATTTTAATAGCAAAAGATCAACAGAAAGACTCATTGCAGGAGGAATTTTAAGGAGAACCATAAAAGGCAAAAGAACAGTTACTTCATATAGAATAGGATATTTTTCAGTGGAGAAAGATCTTGAGAAAATGATACAAGTCTCGAGAAAATAATAATTACAGTAATAGTCTTAACATTTACTGAGCTCTATTGGACTCGTCTCTATGCTCTCCACAGATTATCCCATTCAGTATTCATAATGGCCTTTAAGGTGGTCACAACTAACATCCACGTTTAAGGATGAGGTGAAGAGGGGTGCCTGGTCGGCTCAGTCAGGTAAGTGCCCAACTCTTGATTTTGGCTTAGGTTGTGATCTCATGGTTTGTGAGTTTGAGCCCTGCATTGGGCTCTGTGCTGACAGCATGGAGCCTCCTTGGGATGTTCTCTCTCCCTCTCTTTCTGCCCCTCTCCCGCTCTCTCTCTCTCTCTCTTAAGATAAATAATAAACTTAAAAAAATAAATAAAGATGAAGCAAAGATGTTTAGAGAAGTCAAGTAGCTTGTGTAAGGCCCACAGTTAGGAATTGAAATTCTCTGCTGAACCACACCAAGTGAAATTTTGGTGTGACATTTTAAGTGACGTTGCTGGGTCTGGAACCCAAATCTGTGGTGGTACAACAGTGGGTCAGAATTCCCAACCAGCCCTTGAAACTAACATTATGAAAAGAAGACCTAAGGAAAGCTAGAGTAAGATCTCGGAAAAGGGATACAAATAATTTGAATTGAGTTAAGAAGATATCTTTGTCCACAAGACACAGGAGCAAAAGCAGGGAAAGGAAAGGAAAAGGTTCTGTAATGATTCCGTAATGTTGCCACTTGGGTAGAGCAATCAAGGAACACAACGATACATCTAAGAGAGCCACCAAGCATGGCTTCAAGTTAATCACTACACACTTCCATCACTAACCCTTCCATGTTGCTGAAAAAATTTAGATTCTAGTTAATATATAATTAATACTATTCTTATTTGCATGCAAAGCCAATCCCATTGCACCACTACCATCCTTGAAATGTGCACCTGGTACTGGTTCTTGGTGAAGAGATTGCCCTAAACTCATTCTCTTACCTGTCTATCTTAAACAATTAGAGCACTTACTTATTTGCAGCTTCCGAAGAGAAGGATTGGAATTCGTGTACTTGAATACAATTAAAAAAATCAAACTGACACTGAATTTCATATGTTGTATTACTACTAAGGAAAAACAACTAATTTTCTGTATGTTGTTCAAGTAATGATTTGGTCTACTGCCATGGATACATCGTGGGAAAAGGAAAAACACTCAGCAATTGTACTGTTTGTCCCTAGAATAACCTTTCTTCAGACCAGTTAATATCAAGGACATGTGATGACCATGTCAGAGCAATCGACCTTCTCCTCCCCCGTATTTCAAAGTGACTCACCAAAGATGCCAGAGTAAGATTAGAAAAATATTTATCGCTCTGTTGAATGTGGATGGAAGAGTTCTCTTTGTTGGTAGGGTTACTATGATTATTTTTTTACCTTATGATAGTGTTTAGAAGCTAGGCAGAGAGGGTGCTACTCACGTTCTCCTTGTCAGGAATCCCTAGAAGAAAGAGAGAGAAAGAGAGAGAGAAAGAGAGAGAGCATGAATTGTAAGACGAATCTGTAAAATGGAACTGAAATTCTTTGCTGAATCAAACCAAGTAAAATTTTGGTGGTTCCAATTTGTGTTTCCATCAAAACTTACATCGTGCTGCTTAGAAAAATAGCAGCACCCACCAAAATCTGTAACATACATAAATCAATGAATCAGGAGCAGGGCTGTGTGCCAAACAACAAAATCTCGTAAAAATCACAGGTAAAAATCCATCTCTGATTCATTTATACTATACAAACAACTAATTCCTGTGTGTTAGGCACCAGAACACTTGGAATCTGGGACAGACATGTCAACTCTCAAGGTTGCACATACTGTATTTTTACTTTTCAAACTATCTCACAATGCTCCAAGGATTTCAACCTAGCTTCAAGTCCTACATAAAAACCACAGAACGCAAATTCCATTTGGGGCAAAGCAAATTCCTGCTGCCTCCAAGTCAGGTCTGAGCATGGCAGTGTCTGTTTCCAGGGGTATCCCAGTTTTCTCAGTGAAAAAGTTAATCATCCATCCATTTACACATTTGTTCATTCATTTACAAGCATTTCATGAGCCACAGGCAGGCCCTGGTCCTTTGCACTTCCTTTGGGGCTGTTAACACTGGCTCATATGATAAGGGTAGCCAGACTGGAAGGTCCACAGCCCCAGCAGAGCTTAATGCTTCCAAGTGGCTTTATATTGGGAGATGGAACCACAGGTGGTTTGTATGTGTGGCTTACCCCTGGGCCAGTCTGAGGTGGTCTGCAATGTAAAAATACAGTACATCCAAATTCTGAGTAAACAGCACATTCTATGTTTAATAAAGGAGTGCACAGGGTTTACACAATTGGCTTTAAAAGAACTGAGTGCCCACTTTAATAGGCAGCAGCAGGAGTGCCTGGGTGGCTCAGTCAGTTGAGCACCTGACTCTTGCTTTCAGCTCAGGTCATGATCCCAGAGTCATGGGATCGAGCCCCATATTGGGCTTCACAGTGACCATGGAGCCTGCTTAGGATTCTCTCCCTCCCTCTCTCCCTCTTTCTCTCTCTCCCTCTCTCTCCCCCCTCTGTCCCTCTCCCCTGCTCGCACATGTACTCTCTCTCTCTCTCTCTAAAAATTAAAAAAATTTAATAGGCAGCAGTAAAGTACACAGAATGGGTAAGGGTGGAAGAGACATTCTGGAAACGCTCCCTAACTAAACTTTGAGCCCCAAACTGAGATAGTACCAGGACATCAAAGCCCAGGCAGGAGCAGGGGGACAGAGAGAGTATTAAGGGGCATGTTTGCCATCAGTTCCCAAGTCTGTCAGAAGGAGTAAGGGTGGCCTAATGTCAGCACTTTGAAACTTTGAATCCTAGCCATCCATTCATTATTCCATCCATGTGTTCAACAACCCTTTGAAAAGACTGGAGTTGATTGTATGAGGAGATACAGAGGTATAACAGAAACTTCCTTTCTAGGAGTTTCAATAAGATACACAGTTGCACAAATCACACTATCTGAGTGACTAGAAATTAGGGTATCTGTAGAGATATAATACTGAAAAGATGATTTGGGGCCATGCAGGAACTTGAAAGTCGGGCTAAGACATGAGGAATCTTGGAATTTGACCTTCTGCGGCAAGCGGTGGGCAATCATTAAAATGTTTCAAGGGGCTCCTGGGTGGCTCAGTCGGTTAAGCATCCGACTTCAGCTCAGGTCATGATCTCACGGTTCGTGGGTTTGAGGCCCATGTCAGGCTCTGCGCTAACAGCTCAGAGCCTGGAGCCTGCTAAGGATTCTGTGTCTCCCTCTCTCCCTCTCTGCTCCTCCCCAACTTATGCTCTTTCTCTCTCAAACATTAAAAAAGTGTTTTGAACAGAGGAAAAAGGAGGGAAGGGTCTGTTCAAACTGAAAAGACACTTACAACATAAAAATCAGATGCAAGAGCGTGGTCCTTGAAGTCCAATTTGAGCAAAGAACTATAAAGACATTCAGTGGGAAAAATCTGAATATGAACTCAGCAGATGATGTTATTAAGGAAAGTCATACCAGTTATTAGGTGTGATAATGGTGTCGTAGTTGTGCATGGAGAAGTCTTTATTTTCAAAAATACCTGCCAAAGAATTTGGGGTGAAATGTGTGTATGTGATTAGAAGGAAATAAGGCAAATATTAATATTAAAATATTAAAGTGTATATAGCAATTAATAAACCCATATTTAAGTATTAAAATATTAAAGTGATGAAGATATGGATATTAACTACATCATTCCAAATGTTTGAAATTTTTCACAAGAAAAAGTAAATTTAAAAAGTTCTGTGGAAGTCAGGTATAAGTCAGGTGAAGGGTAGACCAAAGGCGAGATACTGAAGCTTCAGAGTCAGTTGAGTCATTCTTGCCCTCAGGTCAAAAATGATGAGGCCCTTGGCCAGGTGGCTGCAGAGGGAACAGAAAGGAAAAAACATGAACCCTGCAAAGGAAGGAGCAAAGGACAGGATGGGGGATTAACCTCAGTGCATACGGGTGACAGAAGGGAGGACTCCAAAATGGTTGAGGTTCAGAGCCTGGAATGGGAGAAGAAGAGTGCAGATGGGAATGGAAATGTGGCTTTCAGGACAAGGGATGGGTTTTGTGGGAATCGGGATGTGTTCTGTTACTGACACTGTGACATTAAGAGGCCAGCAGAACATCCAGGTGGAAAGGGAACCAGCAGTCGTTTGGAAAGCTAGGCCACCACAGAAACAATAAAGCAGAGGTATTGGCTCGGGAAGTCTGCATCCACTGTAAGAAAGGATGGTCATGGGGAAAGTATAGAGAACAAAAGAGAAAAACAGTCAAGGGTGGACTCTTGGGTGGGACCCAAACTTCTAGCTGAGAGGAAGAAGTACCTGTGAAAGAGACAAGATGCCAAGTGGCCAGCAAGATACCAGAAAACCAGGATGATGTGGTGGAGCCTGGGGACCGAGGGAGAATGGAATCTGAACAGGGAAAGTCTTACTCAAAGTCAGAGCGATGGGGAATGTTAACGACGGAGTCTGGTGTTGGCTGGTCGCTGGAGATTTTAGATGGTTTGAGTCCAGAGGCGTGGGGCAGAAGCCAGAATCTAGGGGCTGAAGAGTGACTGGGGGTGAGGAAACAATAGCTCACATCACTTGGGTGCTTACTCTATGCCTGGCACCCGCTAAACACCTGATGTGTTTTGCTTCCTTTAATCCTCCCAGCAATCTTGTGAGGAAACCGAGGCACAGAGAGGTTAAGTGCCTTGCCTGAGGTCACACAGATAGGAGACAGCACAGCTAGGATTTCAACTGGAGGACTCCTCATGAGCCAGTCATCCTTACCTCAGCCAGGAAAGAAAAATCAAGCATAGGGGAGGAAAGGAAAGGAAAGAGAGCCCTTGTCTTCCTGCTCGCTCCCCACCCCAAGGACAAAAGAGAAACAGAGACAGGGCGGAGGCTACACAGGAACTGTGACATGGAGGGCGAGGAGTGTGAGGAAGTCCCCTTACAATCTTGGTCAAGCGGGGAGGGGGATCACCTGAGAGTGACAAGGCTGGCAGTCAGTGGGGACTGGAGGAGCTACAGAGAGGATTTGAAGGGTGACTGTCACTCAGAAGACCCTGGTGTGGGGGGCGCCTGGGCCGCTCAGTTGGTTAAGTGTCCGGCTTTTGATCCCAGCTCAGGTCTTGATTTCAGGGTCTTAAGTTCAAGCCCCACGTTGGGCTCTGCACTGGGTGTGTGAAGCCTACTTCAACAACAACGACAACAACAACAACAACAACAACAACAACAACAAAGAAGACCGCGGCGTGGAGGCTCTACCTGGTTCATCTCGCTGTCTAGCTGTTGAAGTACCACAGCTCCAAAAACCTCAGCCCTGGGCACCTTGCCACCCGTATAGGCTCAAGGGCTGTTCGAATAAGGGGACTCGGCAACGAGCAACTCCTAGGGCCAGTAACAAGCGCTCAAGACGTGCTCCCGACACGCGGGAACAGACAGACTCAGGACTTCTTTGAGTCTAGTGGACACTCATGAGAAGAAAGTACCACAGAGAAAAACTTCCCGTTTTTTGTGATCAGCCAGAGACTGGTCGCATCAAAGGCCTGGAATTTAAAGAGGCCGTGATTTACAAAGAATAAATAATGACTCACGCTGCTTCTCTCCTTGACCAAGAGCATCAAAACAAAAAGAGGTGGGGCTCTCAGGTGTCTAGATGTGGCTGAGACAAACACAATTCATAAATCCCGTTTTACAAACAGCACAGAAACACTAGAATTCACCATAAAATGAAGAGATTTTGGGAAAGCGTTTGAAGTATGAAGTTCCATCTGGTACCAAAGCACACCTCCTTCTAGCAGGTCAGACCACAAAATAATATCGTATTAACAGTTTTTTTTTTTTTTTTTTTTTTTAACATTTTTTATTTATTTTTGGGACAGAGAGAGACAGAGCATGAACGGGGGAGGGGCAGAGAGAGAGGGAGACACAGAATCGGAAACAGGCTCCAGGCTCCGAGCCATCAGCCCAGAGCCTGACGCGGGGCTCGAACTCACGGACCGCGAGATCGTGACCTGGCTGAAGTCGGACGCTCAACCGACTGCGCCACCCAGGCGCCCCTCGTATTAACAGTTTTTAAAAATGACTCAAGTGTAGGCTGGCAAGTCTGTTTAGCCACACGAGAGTCTGATGACTTACTCTGTCACGCTGGTGTAGGACATATTTTTTGTCACGTAAAAACGCATAACGCACAACGGACTTTTAGAGGCAAAATGTTCACATTTTTCACTTACTGTCATTGTTAGAGCCCGTTTCCATAACACCATAAGGAGGAGCCAGCAGTCCTGCCATGTACTGTCGATATTTCTGAAAGACAAAATTGTCAACTCAATGCACAGATATTGACTCACGTGGGGCATTCATTTATTTACACAATAAAAAGCAGAAATGTTGGGTGTCAGGAAGCATCTGACTCGAGTATTTATAGAGCCATGAAACGTGCTGTCTGGCATCCGTGGTCTAAAATAAAGATGCTGTGTTATAAGAGGTCTTCCTGGATGAGACAGAAAGTGCCCCCTGCCCCCGCCCAGGCAGGGGTACTATTCCAGCCAGTTCATTTAAGTACTCGTTACTGACTAACCCAACTGCATGGGCTTCTACCCTCCCTCCACCTCTTGCCCTGCTTCTCACTCCAGCAAACACATGCTTGGGTTTTTGTGGAAGGCACAGACACTTGGTTTTTATAGATGCAGATACAAATAATTGTGCTGCCTTCTTAATAGGTGAATGGTACTGAATCAGCTTTCTTTCAAAGTAAAAAGAAACGCATCTCTGGAAAACGTCAGTTTTGAAAGAAGCTGATTCGCTTCCATTTACCTGCTTCTTTTACTCTGTACACCTGCCCGTTACGTGACCCCTACAGAACTTTCGGTATGTTGTCAAATAGAATGGTTTGACTTCATTTAGGACTATTTGGATTCCTCTGAATTGAATCCCCTGGCTTTCGGTCCAGGCATGCCTTAAAACCTGGGGCTCAGTGACATCGATGAGCCCCCAGAGTCTGTGCTGTTTTGAAGGAATAAGGCTTGGTGAGCAGAAAGCCTTTTAGACCATCCACTGAGAGAGGGATGACATTTACAAAGAATGGAAAATAGACATTAGACACATCCTGTCTTCTCAGGTAATAAATACAGCCTCCTCCCCTCTCAGAATGAAAGCCAGGCAATTTTATTTATTGCATGGTGTCATGTATATTTATGGTTTATAATTATGATGACACATAAGTGTTAAATGGCATCAAAAGAATCAACACTCTATAATGTGTTTGTGGGTTACACAGACGTCAGCAGAAAAGCCTTCATCTGTAGCAATGGGCAGCTGGCGACATGCAATGTTTGAGCAACCATCTGGCCCATTTGGTAGATGTGAATGGTGTTTGTAATGTAACATTGATGATTTCTCAAAAGAGCCTTCTTCTAGTCAAGATGTGACTAGCTTTTTTTCTTTTTTTTAATCCTTTTTTCTTCTCACTCTGAAGCAACTATACTAACACCTGCATGCAAACATTAAAAATCATGATTTTCCCTGTCTCTGAGTTAACTAATCACTCAAACATACCCACAGGACTAATCTATCACCCTGAATTCCTGACATTTCCTTTGATAGCTTCTCAGTTCTGATTCTCTTCTTTCTTATGACACCATCCACTCTTCTTCCTCATGAGAGAGCACTGATTAAACACATTTCTGGGCATGATATTATGCTGGACTCCAAACAAAACAGGCTCACAGAGAGCAGATGGGGACTGGTATGTGTTCTAAGAAGGTTTTGTGACCCCCCCCCCCCCACAGCCTTTTGAGTTCTTCTTCTTGTTAGCAACTCCTTACCAGGCTCTTAAAAGAAATAATCCATGTTAAGTTAAAGGAGCAATCTGCTTTGCTTATAAATGTTGTTTCGGATGCAGCGGATGTTCTTTGTCTCAGGCACCTCTATGCCAGTTCCCATGAGCTCCACGGAAGCACCCCCTGACCCCTAAGTGAACAGGCCTTTGCCTTCTTTCAGCTCCATAGCACTTGGTCTGTTGCTTGTTCGTTCATGGAGCACATCATTATGGCTGTTGCTCCTGGTAACAGAAAATAGAACAACCCTCTGGAGAGCAGAAGGTGGGCTAGTTTTCAGGACATGCATGCATTAAACACCTACTATGTGCAGACAATGTCCCAGGCACTGGGCTTCCTGCAGAAAATAAGCAGACGGGCCCTTTGCACTTATGAAGTGTCTATCTCCTGCAACCATATATAGAGCACCATGGCTTACGCCTAATATGAACTAAACACTTATCTGTCGAATTTTAGAAATTTTATGGAGAATTTCAAACATATATAAAAACAGAGTAACACATACCTAACATCTAGCCTCAATAATTATTAACTCATGACCAATGTTGTTTCCTCTACACTCCTATCCACCCGCCCTTTCCAGAATTATTTTGAAGCAAATCCCAGATATCATATCATTTGATCCATAAATATTTCAGATACATCAAACAAAACTACGATGTCACTATCACAACTAAGAAATGTAACATTTCCATAATATCCATTTGATGTTCAAATTTATGTTTCATAAATGTCATTGCTGAATTGAATTTATAAAGTACTTCAATAAGACAACATCGGTCTTAGTAGAACAACTTTTGGCATAGCGGAGATTGCAAAAACAGGGTTGAAATATTAATACCTACACATAAGAAGCCAGCCTTTCAAAATTGATGGGACACTTTTTAGAAAACATCTGCATAATCAGGGAAATTGATTTCTTGTGTAGCACAGTGCAGAGCACTCTATACCAATCAGGATAAAAACAGCTCACGGAAATAAAACCTGTGCCAGAAAATTGGGACTCCTAAATGATTTGCATATAATCTGCATACAGCTTGGTCTTTGGGCAGCATGTCATCTTCCAAGCACCACTTAAAAAAACAGTCTACAAAAGAACCTGTCGTCTGAAAAGATGCTGAACCTCATTCACGACAGAAAGGCACATTAAAACTACAGAGTGCCATGTCCTTTTTTACTTGTCAGACTTGGCAAAGCTTCAAAAAATTTACTAACGTACAATTGGTGATCTCAGACATTGCTTACGGGAATGTAAAATGATGCAACCTCAGAGGAAGGCAGTTTGGAAGCATCCATCACATTTAAAAATCTGTATCTCCTTTGAGGAAAGACCCTCCCTTAGAGGGCAGAAATAGGACCTCCTGAAATACCTGAATACATAGGCAGACAGGCATATCTGTTGGTAATAGCAGACAAAATAACAGCCTCAAACAGAAAATAACTCAGATGTCCACAAGTAGATGGCACCTGGGCTACTTCCTGATAAGTAAAGATGGGTTATTTCCTGATGAA
Source organism: Neofelis nebulosa (assembly GCF_028018385.1). Taxonomy (NCBI): domain Eukaryota; kingdom Metazoa; phylum Chordata; class Mammalia; order Carnivora; family Felidae; genus Neofelis; species Neofelis nebulosa. Next base: position 60,540,307 of record NC_080783.1, read on the forward strand.
TAGATGATGTTGGAATATTATGCAGCCATGAACGAAGCAGCACTACCTGCTGATATAGAATAGTCTCCAGGGGTGCACGGGGGGCTCAGTTGGTTAAGCGTCTGACTTCAGCTCAGGTCATGATTTCACAGTTTGTGAGTTCGGGCCCCGTGTCGGGCTCTGTGCCGACAGCTCGGAGCCTGGATCCTGCTTTGGATTCTGTGTCTCCCTCTCTTGCTGCCCTTCCCTTGCTCATGCTCTCTCTCCCTCTCAAAAAATAAACATTAAAAAAAAAAAAAAAGAATGATCTCCACAATATATTGTGAAATTTAAAAAAGGTGAAACACAGCACTGTATGCTACCATTCTGTGAGGATAAACGAATACATGTGCATATGTGAATATTTATAAGGATTTGTAAATGCATAGCCTATCTCTGGACACATACACAAGAAAGTAGTATGAACGACTGCCTCTGGGAAAGAGATCTAGGTGGCTGAAGGTCACATGGGAGAGGGACTTAGTTTTCCCTGTTCATCACCCACTGTGGCTGTCTGCCTGGGGCCAGACTGGCGGCGCTGGCTTGCAGTGGCATACAGAAAGGGATAACCACGGCAGTGGAATGAGCAGACAGCCCTTCTCTCTTAAACATGTGGAGTTGGGAATAATTCGCTTTGACTATAAAATCTTTCAGAGTGGGGAAATGGAGGATTCCCTAGGGTGCGGAAATGGGCTACCTTTTATCGCGCTTATTGGTGCTCAAGTGATGAATTGAAAAACGAGAGATGAATGGATTAGTAAACCTAGATTGTGGGGTGGTTGGTCTCTTCATAGACATTTAAAGCCATGCCATGCTTTCTGAGTAACAGACTGAAACTGAAGGGAATTCACCAAGACTCCCATATGAAAGTCAGCACAAGGTCAGCTTTAACCTGAGTCAGCAGCTCTCCAGAGGTGACCCAGCACCTCTGGAACATGGTGTTTATGGTGTTTACTCAACATCACTCGCACATGCCTCCCACACCCTGGCTGCTGGGGGTGTGCAGTGGCCCAGTTCAGTCCCTTGACAATGTCCTCCTGGGGCCCCGGTTGACCTCTCCCTGCAAAACCTTTCCCTGGACCCCAACACATTCTAACACATCAATAATTGAAATGCCCTCACTCAATCATTTTATTTTATTTTATTTTATTTTATTTTATTTTATTTTATTTTATTTTATTTTATTTTATTTTTTTAGGCTTCCACCATCACTCAATCATTTTAAAATCACCACATGCACCTGGGAAAGAGCTATACCTTTAACTGCCACAGACACAGATCCTCACTGTGTAAGGGCCCTAGCTGGAGGATTGTTCAACAGTTCCCACTCCCTAGCCCTGCATGAACTCTGAGGGCAGTTAGGAAATCAGTTATTCACATGACAAGAGAACCACAAGGGTCTTCCAGGGTCTTAGAAGAATTCGGTAGGACTCGTTCTTAGGATCTGCTCCTGGCTTTGTCACTAGTCATCTGGGTCAATCTGACAAGTCTTCTGAGCTCTCTGACTTCAATATCCTCCATAAAGTGGGTGCTCTAAATTAGATCAAGGGTTCCTTGGGAAGAACTCTGGTGGGTTGGAGGACCCTCAGGCAAGGGTACCATGCAAACAAAACCTCAGCCCCTATGGCAACTAGAGTGTCTTCCCTTGTAACTGTTTTATAAATTAGAGTTCTAAAAGCAATTTCATCTGAAAGATGACTTTCGCTTCTAAAAAATAAAAGTTTACAAATCACAAGACTAATCCCTGAACTTCCAGCCAGAGATGTCACTCAAAGATCTCTGTAAAGAATCAACAAAGACCAATTTAGGATTTGTCTACGAGGTATTAAGGATTCTACCCTCTGTTAGAAAGACTCCTATGGTTGAGAATTGGCCGAGTGACAGGTTGCTCTGTACCTGAAAGGTTTATCAACAAAATTGGTACTGAGAATTTAACAGAGATGCACCACAGTGCATTGTGCACCGTCTCAAAAGGTGTACAGAGCCCTGGAATGGAACACAGCAGGGCAAAAGGGGGTGCGAGAGGGGTTAAGAGAAGCTCTTCCTGGAGCTTACATTTTATTCTATGTCAAGTAGTTTAAAGGATTACTTTTATACTTTTATATTATGGAGTAGAAAGCTAAATTTGCATAAATTTTAAAGATTAAAGCATGAGACTTCAAAGAAATTTTGAGCTTGCTGCTGGCTACTTCTAGCTACAAAGGGTCTAGACCCCAGGCAGTATGTATTGATTTCCTCTGCATTTGGAGAACTTCAGTGGAAAAAACCAAGAACCTCTGATGTTATGAAAAGCACGCAGACATCGGAATCGTACAAGAACCAGGTCTTAATTCTGATCCTACCACATGCTACCTGTGTAAACTTGAGGAAGTTGGTTACTTCAGTTGCCTGGGTGAAGAGTCTCATCTTTCAGGACCATTGGAAGGATATGAAATAAAATCTATAAAAGTGCCCAGCGCATATTAGGCACTTAATAAATACTTGCTGCTGCTGATAACAGCAACAACAACAACAACAACAATGACAACAACAATGCAACCAAGGATTAATCAAGATAATCACACTATATTTGATATGCTTCCCAAGCAGATACCGTTCAGCTTTAGCAAAGAACATTCTCTTCATGACAATTTCACATTACTGAGGATGTGGATATACATAATGTAAAGACCTATAATACATCTATTGACCGGTCTGTTAAATAGGGCTGTGGAGAAATAGGAATTTAAATAATAGACTTTCTTAAATAATTTTATAGTATACTGCCTATTTTTATACCCACATGGTAAAACTGTCCAAGAAGAAAGAAAGGGCACAAGACAGTAAGCCCAAAAATAATTTCACAAAAATAAGTAAAGCCTTTTACCCATCAGAACTGTTTTATAGTCAAAGAGTATTTTTTATTTTTGTGTGTTTTATTTTTTTATATAAATACAATTTATTGTCAAATTGGTTTCCATACAACACCCAGTGCTCATCCCAACAGGTGCCCTCCTCAATGCCCATCACCCATTTTCCCCTCTCCCCCACCCCCATCAACCCTCAGTTTGTTCTGAGTATATTTTTTAAAAATTAATCTGTAACTTACAACTGGCCAGTTTATGAATTCACATCAGTGTCTGTGGCTGAGAACAGAGGGAAGAGGGAAGGCAGTGTGAGGGGTATGGCATCCTGGGGCTTGTGAGGTCAGATGCCTGTCTCTAAATCCAGGTGGAGATGTGCTAAAGGCTACATGAATATGTATTTTTAAAATTTTTTATTTGAAAGAGAGAGAAAGCACAAGGCGGGAAGAGGGGCAGAGGGAGACAGAGAGAATCCCAAGCAGGCTCCACGTTCAGTGCGGAGCCCAACGTGGGGCTAGATCCCACAACACTGGGATCAGGACCTAAGCTGAAATCAAGAGTCAGATGCTCAACCAACTGAGCCACCCAGGTGCACCAAGCTACACTAATATTTTGAAGAAGACACAAAAGATGACAGTCTCAGGTTAAACTCTGGTTTGTCTCTCAGCCAACTCATGGCCCCCTCACTGAAGAAAGCTGACTGGAAAGCAGGTAGAACCACCCGGTGGAAGGGGGTCAGGGAGTAAACCCAGCTCTGCTCTGTAAGCCTTGAGTCCCAGGCCGGTGCTGCTCCCATCCAGAGCTAGGGCAACTTTTTTTTCTAGTTTGCACAAAGGCTCTGTATGAGCCAGCTGTAGTCCAGGAGCCAGAATACAAAAGTGGAGTGGCATCTGCTGGGGGAGGAGGCATAACAGAGCCATGTCTCAGTTTACAAAGCAGGACTAACAGAGAATAAAGAAAGTCTGGCAGCTTGAACCCTAGCTGGACCCACTAGGGTCCTAGACAAGAGAAAATGGGGTCCTAGTGGAGTATGATTCCCAACCCTGGAGGTGAAGGTCTTCCTGACACACTGTGAGGCCTTGTCTGAGGGTCTGCCAGCTGCTGCCTGCTGCCACGACCTACCCAGGCTGCTAGCAGGAGCCCCCACGGGGGGGCCAGGGCGGTACAGGACTGTCACTACACTCCTGCCTGGCCAGAAGCAGCTAGGCCGAGATGCTGGGCACATCCTTTCCCAGCAACAGTCCCTCTGTCCCCCCGCCCCTCTGCCTAGGAGATCATCAGGTTGCAGGGAGAGCACAAGTAGCATCCTTAGGCTGGGATATCAGTGCTAGAAAAGCATTAAAAACAGGAAGTCATAAGGATGACTGATAGGCATTGCTGTGAACACCCAGGGGAGGGGGATGTGTTCTGAACAGGAAAGCACTAATAGGAGCTCATGGTAGAGGTGTGTGTGGAGGGGGCCAGGATTGGGGCAGAATAGAAGAGGGCCACTCTGGGGGTCTGAGGCTATATATCCTGTCATAACATCCCACTCATTACATCTGCACTGGGTTCTGCCAACCTAGTAAAGCCGAGTTTGTAAAATGTAATGACAAACAAATTACCTGTACTTTCTCTGAAAGCATTAGGAGTATTTGGGAAAGGAGCTTACAATAGGGATCTAACGTTTAGGCCCCCTGTTTTTGGTTTCTTGGTAAGAATTTTTCATGACTTCTGTATTGTGTGCAATATGTGATGTGAAACTGGCCATGGCACATTGCTCTAAAATCTCAGAGAGCTAGAGAATTCTCAAACATAGGAAGAACAGGAAAGAAGGGGAAAAGCAAAGCAGTTGTAAATGGAAACCTTCAAGCAGAATTTTTCTGTTTACCCTTTTAAAGCTGTTATTGCTTCTCCCACAGCAGATCACTGGCTGGACTGAGTTTACCTCTTATGCCAAGTTATTTTGTTTCCCTGTTTCTCGATTTCTATAGCATTCGCATAATAGGACTCAAAGAACTTCCATCACCATGTCTTCAAAGATATTTAATTATATCCTTTGGTCCTAAGATAGATATTTCTAAATGGAAGCAAAATTCTGCTTGCCAACTCCTGGCCATTTTTAATTCACGACTAACTTGCCAAGAGCAGTAGTTTGGAGTGTGATAATCACAACGATAGTCCTAATAGAGAAAATTTCCAACCCTGAGTCATTTAGAGTGCTAGGCTAAAGCCCAAGCAAGATGACCCTGCAGGCAAGCAAATAAAGTCTCACTCAAAACGCACCTGTTTGGGGGCACCTGGATGGCTCAGTCGGTTGAGCGTCCGACTTTGGCCCAGGTCATGATCTCACGGTCTGTGGGTTCAAGCCCCACGTCGGGCTCTCCAATTCTGTGCTTTCCGATTCTGTGTCTCCCTCTCTCTCTGCCCCTCCCCAACTCATGCTCTATCTCTCTCTCTCTCTCTGTCAAAAATAAATAAACTTAAAAAAAAACGCACCTGTTTGAAATTCTCTCTCCCACTGGTGGATGGTAGAGGGTGGGGCAAATTCAGATTACAGAGTCAGGACACAGACACAGAACCTGAGGCTGAGGAGGCTTGGGGGTAAGGCGCAGGGGGCATGGAGAACAGCCCTCCAGGTAGAGGGGGTACAGGTGTGATATTAAGAGACCAGGCCAGGTGGGACAGAGAGTCAGGACAGGGGCTGGGGAGAGGGGAAGGCGGTGAGGCTGAGCAGTGCAGGGACTGAACAGGTAAGGCCTTTCAGGTCACAGTGAGGATTCTGAACAGCACCCTCATACCACACAGAGTAGTTTAAGTAGAGAAATGACAAGAACAGATAGGTGTCTCTAAAAGATCATTTTGGCTGTTGCCTGGAGAATGTTTTTCATGGGAAAACAAGGAAGGCATTGGGCCCTTAAGGGAGAGACAGACCTGAAAGTGAACTTGGAGGAGAGGTAAGAGAAGGAGATGTGAAGTAGGGGGTAAAGGTACTTACTTCATTCCTAGGGGTGAGGCAATCTCCAACTACCTACGGTCAATGACCTTAAAGGCTCAGATTTCTTGTTCAAGCACATTCAACACTTCTATACTTTGTTTTTCCCAAATATATTTTTTTAATTTTTTAAAAATGTTTATTTATATTTGAGAGAGAGAGAGAGGGAGTGCACAAGCAGGGGAGGGGCAGAGAGAGAGACAGGGACAGAATATGAAGCAGGCTCCAGGCTCTGAGCTGTCAGCACAGAGCCCAACGCGGGGCTCAAACCCATGAGCTGTGGTTCATGACCTGAGCCGAAGCTGGACGCTTAACCGACTGAGCCACCCAGGCGTCTCTCCAAATCTTTTTTTTAATGTTTATTTATGAGAGAGAGACAGAGTGAGAGCAGGGGAGGGGCAGAGAGAGAGGGAGACACAGAATCCGAAGCAGGCTCTAGGCTCTGGGCTGTCAGCACAGAACCTGATGTGGGACTCGAACCCATGAACCATGAGATCATGACCTAAGCCGAAGCCAGATGCTTAACCAACTGAGTCACTCAGGTGTCTCAACACATCTATACTTTTAATATGACTAAAAAGTTTGGGGATTTCTGGGGGCTCACTGGAATGATTATAATTTAAGTTAGTGCATGCTCTGCATATTTGAGTAATTAAATTAGCCGTGAATGTCTCTTAGGGAAACACAAATTGAAAGCAAGACACACACACAGTAGGTCAGTGCTACTTAAATGAATCATAAAATACTCTGTTGTGGAGCTATTATTGCATAGTCCATTCTCATAGCTCTCTTTTCACTGAGGCTGTACCTACTCCATCTAATGTATAAGTATGACTATGCATGTTGAAAAAATAGCCTCTGCCTCCTTGTTTATAGAAAAAACAGTTGGTTGACATTTTATTTAAGCATATGACTCTTTAAGGGTGGTGGATATTAATATACTCTGAATTAGAACAATCAAGCCCAGCACTTATGAAACTAACAAGACTATCAGTAATACATATATCATGGAAACATGCAAATTCCAAGAAAGTGCTTAAATGTTGATCATACAGCATTAGGATGCACTGATCATTTAAAAACCTAAAATAAAGGATCATTTCACAGTAACAGCCTATGACTGTCATCCCATTAGAGCAAACTACCAACATTTTGCTTTTGCTTTCTGGGTCTACAATATACCACACATAGGGGAGTAGACAGAGCAAGAGGGAGATAGTAAATAGTAATTCAATGGGTGCTGTGGTCTGGATGTATCCCCCCACTGCCCAAATTCCTAAGTTGAAATCCTAACACCTAACGTGATGGTGGGGGGACTTTGTGGGGGTTCTTAAGTCATAAGGGTGGAGTCCTCACAAATGGGGTCAATGCTCTTCTGAGGCCCCACAGACTCCCCCATCCCTGCTGCCAATGGAGGTCACAATGAGAAGTACCACGTGACACTTTGACCTCAGACTTCCAGCTTTCAGGACTGTGAGAAATAAATTTCTGTTGTTTACAAGCCACACCGGTTTTGTAATAGCAGCCCAAATGGACTAAGAAGAGGAGGCAGGAAGACTTTCTGCCCCAAGTAGATATCTGAACTTCCCACGTTAGAGACGTTTAAGTTTCTGGCTTCATCTCTCAAAATCTGAAACCACTGGAGCCTAGGAACTAAGAATTTCTTTGGTTCTATTCTGAGCAAGTTTTTCTAGAAGCATCCATACATAACTCACCTATCCTATCTCCTCAACTTCAGTCCTACCCTATAACCTCTAGTGGGCGTTTAGTACCAGCTTTTGCTATATGCAGGCACATTGATCACTAGAAGGGAAACTATACAAGGACAGTGACTTTTATCTGTTTTGTACCCTGATGGAACTCAATAGCCTGGAGTTGGGTACTTCTCAGCTTCAACCACTCTCGACTTTTGGAGACTGTCTACATTGATTCAGACCCAACTCCTGCAGCATTTCCGCCCATGCACATTGTTTGCACTTACTTTCTTCATCCCCCTTCATTATCATCATTTCTATTATTTCTGCTTCAAGCTGCCATAAACAACCTTACAGCATCCTTATCAATCCAAATCCAATATATCCCTACTGAACACATCTGGGAATCACGGTCATATAGGTGTGTGGTTGTGGAAGCTTCTAATCATCATGCAATATTATATGCCTTGAATCCTTTGAGTGATTCCTGGTTTCTATCAATTCTCTACTTTAGATAATCTGAACTCTGTTTCTCCTACAGAGTGTGAACTCGGGGGCCTCACCCAGGCCCCACACTTTCTTTCTTTTTTTTTTTTTTTAATTTTTTTAACATTTATTTATTTTTGAGACAGGGAGAGACACCATGAATGGGGGAGGGTCAGAGAGAGAGAGGGAGACACAGAATCTGAAACAGGCTCCAGGCTCTGAGCTGTCAGCACAGAGCCTGACGCGGGGCTCGAACTCACGGACCGCGAGATCATGACCTGAGCCGAAGTCGGACGCTTAACCGACTGAGCCACTCAGGCGCCCCAAGGCCCCACACTTTCTATAGTCCCCTCTCTATCCTCACCTAACAGACGAGGCCCCACATCTCCTAGTAGGAATACTAGGAGGTGTCAATAATGGAGGCAGTGTTTTAGCCATTCTGGAAAATAGGGTGAAAGAGAACAGTATAATGCCATATGTCTGAGGGGGTATGGGAGTGGGCAGGGCTGAAAGAGGTGGGGGGACACAAGCTTTAAGATTCAGGCAAATGTGGGGCTTCGTCCCAGTTCTGCAAACCTCCGCTGATGCTAACAGACTTGTGAGCTGACACAAGCCAGCCCCCGCCTCCCCTCCAGTCTCAGCTCCCACACTCTTCCCCAGCCATACTGGCTCCTTTCAGATGCTCTAGCACACTGAGCTTTCCCCTCAGGCCTCCTATATCTCCTGCTTCCCACCATTGACCCTGCCAACATCTGCTCACCTGTGCTGACCCATGGTCTCTTCAGAATGGCCTTCCCTGAGCCCCCAGTTTATGTTAGTCTCTTGTGACTCCTCTCCTGGTATCATGTCTTTGCCATCATGTCTTTTACCAGTGTGCCCAAGTAATGTGAGGTTATGTACTGTATGTGTGCTGGCTTAATGCCATTCTCCTCTGTTCCACTACAGACCAGGAGGGCAGGGACCACATCTATGTTCTCTCTCATTGCATACTTAGAACTGAGCACAGGGCCTGCGACATAGCAGGCTTTCAGCGAATATTTGTTGAGTGAATGAATTACTGACAGAATTTCCGCTCTGAGGTTCGGTTCCTCAATAATAAACCAGACATATTACCATATGCCCCTCACGGTTGATGGAAGGACTGAATGAGACAACGCGTGTGAAGCTCTGACAGCCCGGGCAAACAATAAATATTGGTTCCTATTCCCTCTACATCATGATTTTTTCTCACACTGATTCTGCTTAAGGGGTGCATTTCCATTTAAAAAAACTAAGGCTTGGAGGAAAAAACTGTCTAATGCATGGAGATCTACAAAAACAAATCTAATGACTGGAAGATATGATGAAAGAAGCCACTTAGAATTGTATGACGTACGTGGTCAAATATCTCTGATGTTTGTTTGCTCTTTATGAATCAGCTTCTTGCTTTCAGAGAAGGGACAGTGGGAGCATGTTGATGCTGATAAAAACAAAACCTAAACTTAACCCATCAAAATCTATGACACTGATCAATTTTGTAAGTTAAAAGGAAGTACAGGGGGACAGAGTGACCCGTCTGCTCCACCAGAATTAGTGCCAAAACACACTCATTAGTGAAAATGTAGTTTTCAACGTTTTTTAATTTTTTTTTTTTATTTTTGGGACAGAGAGAGACAGAGCATGAACGGGGGAGGGGCAGAGAGAGAAGGAGACACAGAATCGGAAACAGGCTCCAGGCTCCGAGCCATCAGCCCAGAGCCTGACGCGGGGCTCGAACTCACGGACCGCGAGATCGTGACCTGGCTGAAGTCGGACGCTTAACCGACTGCGCCACCCAGGCGCCCCGAAAATGTAGTTTTAAGAGACCCATGCATAAATCTTGCTGGAAAAACTGGCAGCTATATATAAATAGCTGAAGGTAGAGAATGATTCATTTTACATATCCAACATTTTTTTTCGTAATTCTGCCTATTGCCGTTATTTCTAAGGCCTATCATTTTTTAATAAGTTTGCCTTTTGGCTTTGTTCTAACTACTCTTCTCTCTCTTTTTCCCTTCCTGTCTCTCCTTACATCCTACCCTCCTTCCCTTTATACAAATTCACAAAAATAAATTTTACTTCTATAAAATAAGAACACATGATAAAAAACTGAACTACAAGGTGTACAAAATGAAAAAAATAATCCTCTCCCTTCCTTACCCTCCACCTACTAATGACTTACCCAGTCCCACTGTCAAGCTAATCACTGCTGACACTCACTTCTTCTGTAACTTCCAGAATGTTTCCACACACACCAATATCTATCAACACATGTATCTATCTATCTTCTTATCAATTGGTTTGATAAACAAATGAGATCATATGGTACATGATGTTTTATCCTTTTTCTTTCTCTCTTTCTCTATTAATGTATTTTGGGTGGCTTTTGCTATCAGAACACACTTCCCCATTGCTTTTTTGTTAGACACCTCATTTTTTTTGCCCACTTCTCCATTTAACCCAACTGGGGGAAATCTGGAAAATTTATTGAATCAAAATACCTTCCCTGAATGTAATGCAAAAAGATAAAGATCATATATAAGGGTGTTATCAAGTGGAGATTTCAGCTATATTCATGAAAATGAGAGAGCACTGTAAAAATTTAATTCCAAGCAAACAAATATGCAAGCCTATCACTCAGAAAATTTCTTTGATCTCTCCGATGGCTTTATCTAATTGGTGTCATTATGTTGTAACTCCACTGAGTGCCAACTATGTATCTGTAACCTTGGCAAAGGCTTCCCATGTGATACAGCTGAAGAAAAAAAATGTGTGTGTTCTCTCCCCTAACGCTGTCAGAAGAAAAAAGAAATTTAATTTCAGTCTCTGTCAGCTTAAGAAGAATAGAACAGGAATTGTAGAATATTAAGATGGTGTTTGAGTATTACTGTTAAAAGGAAACAGATTTACAGCTTTTGATAATTGTGTTGTGGTTATAGAAGAAATTGTTCTTGTTCTAAAGAAACATGCCCTGAAATATTTAGTATTTAGGAGTAAAGGAGTACAACTTCTCAACTTACAAATGATTCAAAAAAAAAAAAAATAGAGAGGGAGAAAGAGGGAGCATGCCAAAACAAGAGGCAGAAGTGCAGTCGAGTCTAGGAGGGTTCTTTATATTACCCTTCCAACTTTTCTGGGTATACTTTAAATTACATCAAAATTATAAGTTACCAAAAAATGAAAAGGAGTTGGGAGTTGAAACTTGAAAGGATTACTCTCTTTTTTTAGTGTTTATTTACTTTTGGCAGGGGGGAGGGGCAGAGAGAGACAGAAACACAGAATCTCAAGCAGGCTCCAGGCTCTGAGCTGTCAGCACAGAGCCCGACGCAGGGTTTGAACTCACGAACCGCGAGATCATGACCTGAGCTGAAGTCAGATGCTTAACTGACTGAGCCACCCAGATGCCCCAAAAGGATTACTCTTAATGCATTTATCCTGTCAACGTCTGCCTTCCCCAACTCACAGGCTCTGCCTGCATTTCATAGGTCCAACAACCTCTGCTTCTGCAGCTAGTCCTTATCAGAGCGGAAACTCTGTCCCCACTGACTGGGAAGGGCCAGCGCTGCCCCTGGGTGTCATGTGTCCACGTACCTGGCATGTGGGGAGAGGGGTGCAAGAGGGTGGAAGGACAGCACCCCTGAGCTACAAAGCCACAGCCTTCCCCTAATCCCACCTCACATGGCCCCCATACCTGGGCTTTGGCCTTTACTCCTCAATGAGTATATGTTTGTTTGTTTGTATTTTGCTGGCCCTCAATGCAGTCCACAGCCTGCCTTGCCCTTGTCTGCCTCTCCTCCCTAAGGGCTACCTCTTGTCCCTTCCACTGCTAGTTCTGGCTTGAAATACTGCCTGCTGTGACAAATATTTTTCACTCTCACTGTTGGCAAAACTTTCCCCAGGCCCCACTCACCAGACCAGAGGATCCCTTGGGTCTCAATGCCATCCTCTATCAAATTGGAATTTTCTAAGCCCTTTTAGTAGTCATTCTGATTGTTGGCTATTGCCCTTACAGCTTTTGTAACCAGGTTTTCTGGGAAGTGCATTCTGGCTTCCATGAGGACCAAGGACACTGGATGTCCCATCTCCAATGTTAACAGAGCTGAACAGTCTAACTGTTCCATTCAGATTAACCTTTGATCACACACCCAAACAGATTTTTCTGCAATCTAGAAACTCAACTTCAAATGTCAATTCTGCAGTCAGAATATGCCTACATTGGACTTTCCTATAAATGATCTCTATGGTGCTAGAAGGAAAGAAACAACCTATCAGTCAACACAAAAATCTAAACAAGATGATACAAGTGTACATTGATTATGAAAACCCAAACCATAAAACACGAATGTGTGCTTTCCAATATTTGTAACACACAGAGATAGTCTTGATTTTATTGCAGGTTTAAATAAAATTCCTGATGTTTTAAAAATAATATTACCTTTTTCTCCAAATCAATACATCTATAGCTTAAGTATCACATCTATTGAATATAGTGTTTAAACTTTGTGTTTAAACTTTGGGGGGAAAGTATAGCATATTGCATCAGAGAGGTGGAACAATGTTGAGAAGAGAAAAGTTTAGGGAGTAGAGGAGTACCTTATTAAAAATTTTTTTAGCAGCCTCACAGGGAAAGGAAATATTGCCAACTGCTTTCCTGGACGGTATGCAGCTAATCCAGACAAAAAGGATTCTCCTTCCTTCAGTGAAAGTGTCAAGCTGAAAACGACACCATTAAGGACAGACATGGGGACAGCCCAGGAGGGAAGCAGCCAGGTGAGTGATTCTAAGTCTGGACCCCAGCTCCCAGGCGGATCTTGTCTAACCCTTCTCCACCCACCTCCCAACCCCTCCAAGTGATGACATTCTGGCTTGTCGCCTGCTCTCTCCTTCAAGCAGAAGTGGGCTGCTCCAGCCTGTCTGCATCCCAGGAAACTGAAATGTCTGGCCAAGTGACTCTTCATCTCATCTGTGGGTGTAAGGAAGGAGCTGGCCAAAGGGAAGGATTTGAGTCTAAGAGAGTATGTTGACCAGAGACTGTCTAAATGGGCCCACAGAGTGAGGCAGGCCCGAGGAAGGGAAGGGGGTGGGAGAGATGTTGCAGAGAAGAAAGGAAGAACCAGCGCTGTTCCAATAGAGCAAAGGGGTGCTGGTCTGGGTGATACCAGTGCTGGCCAGCAGGATGCGTTCACAGGGTGCAGGATTCGGCAGCTCCATGACACTTCTTCCTGGCTCTCCTGTGTCCATGCCAGCTCCTCCTTCCTCTGGAGCGGACCTAATCCCCATCTTGATGTTTACCATGATCTCCACCTCCCTTTCAGTTCTTTGCCTCCTGCTTTGAGGATCTTCCACCTTGATGCTTGGCCCTCAAACCCGCAACTCCTGGATGGGAATCCTCCTGGTACCCACACCCCTCTTCTCAGCTTGCATCTACTTTCCCAGACCAGACCCGACACGCTTATGTGCAGGTTGCTCAGATGCCCTGGTTCCAGCCTGGAGGCCTGGCCCTCTAATTCTGCCAAATAACACAGCTTCTCTCCCCGAGGTCAGCCACCTGGGGGCCTCTCACCCTCAGTCTTGTCATGCTGCCAGTCAAGCCTCTCACCTGAAGTATGACACACAACCCTTGGCACACTGCGAAGTTCTGTACATATGCTATTTCTAAGTATTGAATGTCGTTGCTACGCCAGGAAGCTAAGACATGCAGCGAGGAAGGAAATTCCAAAGATAACTCTCATTTAAAAGCCTCCCATTGAAATGAGTGTTCACCTTTGTTTTGCTGAATTAATTTATCCCAGTCTGGTTCTCAAGAGACCACTAACCGGGGTGTGGTTTGTCTTTTTGGGGTGATAAAAATGTTCTAAAATTGATTGTGGTGGTGGTTACACAACCTGCTAAAAGCTATTGAATTGTACACCTTAAGTGGGCAAATTGTATGGTATGTGAATTATGTCTCAATAAAGCTGTTTAAAAAAGAGAAAACACCATGTGGACTTCAGGATGTGCACCTAACCTACTGAATATATCCGCCTGGCTGCCAGAAGGAGGGATCAGAAAAAAGATGCAGAAGAGTCATTTTCTGGAACTTCTGGGTAGGCTCTGCTGAAGCATACACCCTGATTTTACCTGCACGAAGCCAAGTCTGACCATCCCTCCCGCAGGCAGCTCCCCACACAGGAGCACGGCACACCAGGAGAACTGGTGTGCGTAGGCTTCTCTGTGCCTATAGCATGCAGAGCTACGCCTACTTTCTTCAGCATTTGATTTTTCCAAACAAAAGGAGAAACCAAGCACATAAAACCCAACAGTGAATTGATGAGCAACTTTGCATATATATAGAATTTCCAGGCAATAAAGCATGCTCTCCAACAAGCTTGTCTTTGTTTGGGAGAAAATTACGCTTTGCTTTCTCACAATGCCCTCTGCCAAGCCCGGTGTGCCCTCCTAATTTAAATTAGTCTTTCAATTGTATGATCTTTCCAAAGGAAACTAATTTTCACTATGCGCATTCAGGGAACTTAACCAGAACTTGAATTTTTTGTTGGGGGAGGGTGGCAAACCCATGTGGTAAGGTTTTCTGCTTTGCCATAATCCTAAGATTAATCATTTTTTGAATATCTATAAATATTATTTTGATTATGTGAATGCCTTTAAATAGCTGTTTACAAAAAACTCACAATACTGTAAGACTGCAAAGAAATAAGCCTAATATAAAATGTGAACAAGAGAATTAAACACAAATTGCACAATTATATTCTAATTTGTAGATTATAATTCGGTGTTCCATAATGATTTATCCTGAAAATACATTATCTTAAAAAAAAATTAAAAACTGATTAAGATAACTTTTCTCACAAATCCTAAAATGCTTCATTCACTGGGTAATTTCATTCTGTGCTATCTCAATGAGGACATTTTGAATCAAAGACCTCAAGAAGAAGGTTAATAAATCTTGACAGCTTCCTTAGATTCTGTTCTCTTACTTACTGTTCGTTAAGTTCTGTATGAAGTTCAGCAGTTCACATAATCTGCCATAAAAATGGAGGATTTAAAAAAGAAGTTTAAAACTTTGATTTCTCAGAAAATGTCTTAATGGTGTCTATTTCTCAGTGCTGAGTTATTTCCCAGAAAAGGCTCTATTTTCACTATAATTTTCTAAAATAAATCTGATAGAGGAGAATACCATGGCAATGGGAAATGTGAGAAATTTGACCAAAGTGGATTAATTTTTTTAAACTGTCATAAATATATAGCATATCATATAAATTGATTATCTGGACAAGCCAATCATTCTGAATGACTTTAAGGCAAATTCTTGTTGGTTTTTTTTTTTTTCTTTTTTGTGGAGGGGAGGGAGTGTTATTTTTATTCCTCCTCTCCCCAACCATTTCCTTCCATATACAAAAATAAGATAATCATCTCTGAATGCCCTCGGTGACCCAAGCATATAAATTCTGGGACAAATTATGTCAGCATAAAATTCAAAACTGGCAATCTCAGAGAACCAAGTTAGAAGTAGATTTGTTGTGTTTAAAATTAAACCATTTTAGTAATAATTAAAAGCACATAAAATTGTGAACAAAAACTCAGGAAATATGTCTTTTTTGGCCTGTTCATATAAGTTACAAATCAACACATGCAGTTTATCTCAAGGGAAGGGTGCACCGTAAACTCTCCCCAAAAGCAGAGTTGGTAGAAAGCACTCCTTGGATAGGGAGACTGCAAGGATCACACAGGATCTTAGACTCCTTGCAAATACCCACTGGCTCAGTTGTCTAGCAGTTTGCCAATGGCAAGTTCCAAAAAGCCAAACTTTTAATTAAATACTATGGAAAAGTAGCATGCCACATGCCTAAAACAACAACAACAACAACAACCAACAAAAAAAGAACAATGATCCCAAACACCACACACCACCAGAATGGCTCATACCAGGACGGGAATCAAGAATAATCACTAAAAGCAGAATCCAGCTATTGTCTCAGAAAGATTAAAAACAAAGAATAGAAAACATGAACGCAAAGGGCTGCAGGGATGCTACCAGAGAGCATTTAAAACAGACCCAGAAAGTAGCAACAAATCATTCTTCTCTCCCACCTTCCCTCACATACCAGAAGCTATAGGGAGCTCTTTAGAGAAAATTCAAAACACAGTTCTTCTGTTTGGTATTCTTTGAAGACTACTCAATGTACGAAGCACCAATCAGCCAAAGAACACGCAGAAAGTTCAAGTCCAATATTATGATAATTGTTATGCAATATTCATTGCCCACTTCAAAGGCCAAAATAGTGTGTGCAGACGCCTGTGTAAGAATGAGTGTTAAAAAAAATTTTTTTTGTAATTGAGAGAGACAGAATGAGAGTGAAAGCGGGGAAGAAGGGCAGAGGGAGAGGGAGAGAGAGAATCCCAAGCAGGCTCCATGCTGAGCATGGAGTCCGACATAGGGCTTGATCTCACAACCATGAGATCACGACCTGAGCCGAAATCAAGAGCTCGAACTGACTGAGCCATCCAGGCGCCCCAAGAGTGAATGTGTTTTAAAAGTTTGGTACAAAGTGGAATAAGAAAACAGATGGCAAGACACTGATACCATTATTCTGGATTTCTCTGAAATGCCCCCTCAAAGCAATGACAGATTTCAGCACCTGCTCATCACAAAGTCACAGATGAGTTTTCTCTTCTCATTAAATCCTCATTCTTGCAGCCAGTCTAACAGCTCATGGAAGACTAAATTCCTATTCAGATTGAAATGAATGTATCATGTTTTTCCTATTTGTCCGGACAGAGTCACTTATATGTGCTTCCAAAATAAACTTTTTTTTTTTTTTAATGTAACTTTTTTACTCTCTCCCACTAAACCCTTTTCCCTGGAATAAAAAGAGAAAGAAGGAAAAGTGTAAGAACTAGAATTGGAACTTTTATAAGGCTTAGCTCTGATAGTGTACTGTAAGCCTTGCAATAAAAGGGAGCTTAAAATTTGGAAGTCATTACAAGAAAGCAATATTGCAAAGTGCGAAGAACCCGGAATCGTGGGCTAGACACGTACCACTGTGAGGTGACTATTTTTACATGAAACCATCCAGGATAAAGTTGTAAATGAACTTAGGTCTTTATACAAATCTGTATAGGAACCCTTCAGACTCTAATGTTCTCTACAGACTACTCCACACCAAATACACAGTGAGCAGATTCCTGGAAACATAGGACAAAGTGAAAAAAAAAAAAAAAAAAAAAGGTGACGCAGCTGTGTATGGGTGAGGCTATGGATTGATTACCCTGGAAATTACGTAGAACTGACAACTGTGACAGGTCCAGCCCACCATGCATCTTTGGGTGCAGAGACATTTTCTCTGATTTCTCGTGTCTTTAAATTCAAGAATGTGAAAGAGGTATTTATAATAATGAAGTAAAGCAGGGACTCTCAAATAGCATCTTTACCAAGGATCTGGGTGGAATCTCCTGTTGGCTTGGACCTGAAAGACCAGACTGTAGCATTGTAAACATCAAAGTTTCAGTGAGTGGGGGCTGACACTGGAGGTGCATTTGGAAGTGAAAAGCACGCTGACAGGATTTAGCAATCATGTCTGAAAGGACTCCAGTCTCAGTAAAGGTGCTTTGGCTTCACATTGCTTCAAGCCTTTCAGGCAATCCTGGAGCCCTTTCTTCCGAAGAAGACAAAGAAAGTTAAGGTTGCCCTGACCAACTGCATCATATAGAACAGGACAGTGGCTAATACCCTGTGCCCCTGAGGACCTAACTAAATCAAGAAACTCATTTTGAAAAAATAGAAATAAAGTTGTCATTACATTAAGAAGAAAGAAAAAGAGCTTGGAATCCTGAGTCACAAAGCCTTGTGCTCCACTGCCATGGTTAGAAGCAGCAAGCAATCTGTGGAGGTGCTTTGCAAAGTACTACTGTTTCATGATGGCTCAGGAATGCTCCTGAGCCCTCCCCAACTTCCGTTGTCTTTCCCACAGGACATCAGGTGGATGCTTTCATCTCTTGGTTCTAAATGAACCTCAGACTGTGCCCTAACCCCTGCAGTTCTCCCCCCAGGACTGAGAGACTTGCACCTCTAGGCAAGTGTGTCTTTGCTCAGCTTCCCCCTGTCTGGTCATGCTCATTCTTCACAACTCCTAACCATGGATGAACAACTGACTGCTGCCATCATGCTCTCATAATATCCTGTGCAGATTTCTAGCATCATCTCTCTCTGGTAGACCATACACTCCTATTTGGCAGGAACCACACCTTACTTCTCTTTCTAGCCCCAGCCTGTCCCATGGTGCCTGACTAAGAGTAGGACCTTGATAAAGTTGACTGCACAGATGAATATGTAATGAGTTGCTATCAATATATGGGGCATTTTTCAATATAAAGGTATTTTTAATTTTCTGTTTTTCTCTTTCATTTATAGGTTCAAAGTTTGAAGACCTGTACATGCAAGAATGCCACAGCTGAACCACAACACACAGAAGGCTGGCATAAATGCATGCTAGCCTGGCCAACACTGTGTCCTATTCGTTTTATGGGCATCTTATAATTTGCATTCCTCTAAAGAGAGCTTGAAACTGGGACTTGTATGTAGCTTATTTGGGAGGTGAATCCAGGAAGCAGGAGTAAAGGGCAGGAAAACCAAGGCAAGGAAGGAAGGTTAAGACCAGAAAGGCTGTGTTACTGAGCTGGTTTTCTTACTGGGGACCCTTGTAGAACGCATCCCAGATTTCTGTCTCCAAAGCACAGGAGTCTGGGGATTTATCTACAGACTCTCATTCCCCATTATTTGAGGAGTACCTCCCAAGCACTAACTACCCCCCTCCAAACTTTCCAGCTATCCTGAGTTTAGGTTGTGCAAGCTCTTGTGGTTTAGGGGAAAGTCCTGAGGCGCCAAGGCAGGGAACAGTTTAGGTGGGGTGTTGACTGCGCAGGAGCTATCCATCCCAGCTGCAGCTGAAATGGAAGGTAGGCCAGGCACACATTTAACTATAAAGGAACTAAATAAGGTCTTGCATCATCTTTTCCAGGACTATGCAGCTAAATAAATAACTCGATTCCAAAACACAATCCATTAATCCATAAAAAGAAAGTGCTTCATGGGATGATGTGGATGTCCTAGCTAGACCTTGGGGATAGAGTTCCCAGGGGACCAGGTGGCATTGCTAGCTTATACTTGGTAATATCTGAGATTTATACATCTCATTCAGGCCCCCAACCAGCCCTGACTCCCACCCTTTACCTTCCCTTCCATCCCCCACCATTCACAGGACAAACAAAAGGCTGAGAATTGCCATACATGTTTTCTCACGTGCTATGATTTCTTTTCACCATGTAAATTGGTCTTGGTGGTCATTTTATAAAAACAAGTGAAGGCAGCAGCAAAGAGGAGAGAAGGGACTTGCCGATCTGAATAAGTTCAAGCATTTACAGATAGCTTCTTCCCCTCTCCTCTCTGGGGCTCTGATAATTGATTAGGAGGAATTCCTATCCACCTTCCATGGTGGGGGAGTCTACTACAAATGACAGCAAACTTCTACTACTTAGCTTTCTCCAAGTATATTTGGTAAAGCTTCTTGTATTCATTATCACTGGAATTTTCTATGCCGATGGGAAAAAGGAGAGACCAACTGCAGAGTTTTTGTTATTTTTTACCTGAACTTCTGTACTACACTGTTTTTTACTCGGTAGAGATGACATCAGGCACCCGCCCCACCCCTCCTCTGTGCACGTGCACCCTCCATGGATGCACCCCATCTGCTCTGCTCCCACCACTCAGAACAACTGTCAATAAATTTGGCCCTTTGTTTCTTGCAATCAGTCTCACTTTTCCAACATGCGCCTTTTAGCTTCATACTGGCCCGGAATTTTGAGATACACAGATGTCATGGCAGTGAGATGAGGAAAAGGGACATAAAATCAGAAATCAAGGCTAGCTTCTAAAGAAAGGTCTTTTATGGAGGAGCACAGAGGATGTTTAGGGCTGTGAAAATATTCTGTATGACACCATAATGGTGAATACATTTGTCCAAGTTAATGGGACGCACAACAGCAAGAGTGAACTCTGATATAAACTAGGGACTCTGGGGGATGATGGGTCAGTGGGGGTTCATCAGTGGCAACAAATGTTACCACCATGGAGGGGTGGGGGGGGTGGGGAAGGGGAATGCTGTGCATGTGTTGGGGCAGAGGGCATATGAGACATCTCTGCACTTTCCCCTCAATTTTTCTGTGAAGCAAAAACTGCCCTAAAAAATAAAGTCAATTTTTAAAAATTAATAAATAGAGGGAAAAAGAGGAGGAGAAGGAATAGGAAGGAAAGGGACACAAAATATACATCAAGAGACTGAGTGAAATCAGAAAACACCAAGAGACATGTGCCTGAAATACAGTATCTATCAGATGTCATAGGGCAATGTTTTGAAAGTGCAGGTAAGATCTCAAATAAGAAAGATAAGAAAAGATATAAATCTAGTCTGGCTTCAGGGATGTGTGACCCACACAGCCACCCTGAGCCCCAGAAGAGCCCTGTGCTTAGTTTAATGCTCTGCTATCATCTTGGAACTCTTCATAAGTTTTAAACAAAGGCCCCATATTTTCATTTCATGCCAGACAAATTATGTATCCGGTCCTGAGTAAAAGAATAGGAAATGTGAAATAAGATTGTTCCCTTGCAGGCTAAAGCCAAACAAGAAAAGTATTTGCAGAGGTATTCCCAAAGCACTCACTCCGTGCTTCTCACTAATTCATGTGAAGTGGTCTCTTTTGGTTTGAAGACGCTCGGAATTTCAGATTTCCATGTGCCTTGTCACATGCATCCAGTGAACTGACAGGTGGGGTAGATTAGCCCTGAAAATAGGAAGTCTCATGGACGAAGTCCTAAATATATTCTAAACCCCCTCCCTGGTTTCCTTATTCGCAGAAGTGAGGAAATCATACCTCAAAAAATAACCACTGACCACGCTTCAAAGTAAGATTCACTTATACAAAGCCTAACTTCACTATGAAGAAAATGCGTGGAGAGTCTCCCATAGTGCAGCCTGACCAGAAATCGACTTTCCTAAGAGAGGGCAGAAGAAGCAACAAAAGGTCTCCCAGTGGTCCCCAAGGACAACTGTGGAAATGGCTGTCGCCAGTCATCCAATTCTTGACTCTGAGCCTTGGCTCGTATCAGTCATCAAACTTCCTCTCCTTAAATAGAGCCACTACAAATGTCACCACCAGCTTTCCTAGGACAAAATCAGGGATTTGGCGTCAGAACCTCAGCTGCCAAAATAAAAACCCTCTAAATTACTTTCAGTTCCTTCCTTCCATGACCTCTGTTCACTGTTTACCGCTGTGATGGTTGCTCAAGCCTTGCTCTCGATCCTGCAGGAGCTGGCCCTAGTGGCTTTTTAGCTTGACAGCTGTAAAATATTCATGCATACCTTCTTCTTTCTTTTAGGGCTACAGAAAAATACTCAATGTTCCCTGGGTCATTCTCCAAAAACCTGGTGGATAGAGCTCCAGATATATACAAACAACCTTAAATAGTTTTGCAAGCTATAGTAGGTTTTCCTTCACAAAATCTGCTAAGAGAATCCATTTATTATCTAGAAGTTTAAATATTGGCTTTGACCTGAATTTTACAAAATGTCGATCCATATTTAAAAACTTTTATTGCTGACTGACACTAAAAAGTAATAAGCTAGACATAATCATAGATGCACTGGTTAGCCTGAATATATGTATACATACAGATTTGATTAAAGCTCATGCTTGTGCATAGACATGTCCTCTTAGGAAACCTTGTTCCATCAGTGAAAATTGCAAGTTGAAATGACCTCCATGGGAGAAGAGGCACTTGTTATTTGGATGCAATCCTAATTACAAAGTAGCTTGATGAATAGAGACCAAATACTGCCCATGTTTATAGCAACAGGATATAATTTGGTCTCTCAACAATTGAAATCTGTTTGTAAGCAAACAAGACCTCTTTACTGACATTATTACCATGCATAAGTACTATTGCCAAAACCTTAACAATGGAAATCCAGCAAAAAATGGATTTCTTTCGTTATGAAACATGCCCCCAAAGATGTTAAAAGACCATTAACTTAAAAGTGGACAGTGTCATGTGATCTCTTCAAGGAAAAAAAATCAGTGCCACAACTCTTATAACTTTATAAATATTAAAAAACAGATTTTAGTTTGTGAGTTTTCATTCAAATAGATCTTTGACATGACAAATATGATTTTATTGGTATTTAAAATTAGGTCCAAACTATCAATCTCAGAAATTGTTTGTCAGCACGCACTCTTTCCTTTCCTTTTCTCCTCTTCTTTCCCTCAAGGAAGGGGTGCCTAGGAAGTCGATTAAAGTTCATCCTTATCACCCCATAAGTGGTTTCCAGCCTCAGGAAGATGGACGACTGGGCTCTTCGCCAGATCAAATTCCCCCCATTAGGCACTTGGAGAGTGTGAAGCATCCAGCAGTTAACTGGCTCTAGCAACATGAAATCACCATTACTCAGACACATGAGGGAAACTCTTTAAAAAGGCTGCTCTCCATTTTGAATTTGACCTTTCATAGAAGAGAAGAAAAATATTAAGTTGGTCATAGCAAGCCAGGTCATAAAGCTGCTATTGCAAAGGCCATGGTGGGTTCAAAGCAAGTTTTCAACACTGACATATAAAGGTAGAAACAATATCAGGGAATCAGAATCACCCTTATTTACCAAAGGTAAAAACTGAGGGAGGTAGAAAATCAACTTATTTGTCTGCAAATGAAAGACGGAGCTAATACTAAAAGTCTCCGATCTACTTTCTGCCCACCAACAAATTCCCTGCTTCCTTCACCATGGAAATAAGTACTAACGATGTCACTAAGCAGTTAACTCTCAATTAACACACTGTCTAGTCAACCCCCACCATAGGGTCTCTGTGAGGTGGTGCTGCTCAGTCAGCTTGGGCAAGTCCCTTCCTTTTTTTTTTTTCCATCTGTAAGGGCAGGAAGGGGAAAAGTAGAACAAAAACAATTCTTTTTTTTTTTAATGTTTATTTATTTTTGAGAGAGAGAGAGAGAAAAAGAACGAGTGGGGGAGGGGCAGAGAGCAAGAGAGGGAGACACAGAATTTGAAGCAGGCTCCAGACTCTGAGCTGTCAGTTCAGGGATAAAACCCATGGACTATGAGATCATGACCTGAGCCAAAGTCGGACATTTAACCAACTAAGGCACTCCCAAAACCAATTCTTAAACACTTTAAAGTTAAAAATTCTTTAATTCCTCCGACTGTTCTGTGTGTCTCTGATTAACATCATACCTTTCCTGTGCACTGGTTAATAGCAGGCAACCTTCTGATATTAATCAGCCACTTCTCAGTATCTATTTGTTGCTAAGCACCTGGGGATACACTGAATAAAGATATAGAACCCGATCCTCTACAGCTTATACTCTAGTAGGAGATAAAGAAAAAACTAGAAATTATGATACAAATAGCAATGATAAGTACTCCTGACACACATCTGTACAAAGTGCTATGGGAACTCAGAAAAGAAAAAAAATGCATTTGGGGGAATACAGAAGTTTTACGAAGGAGATGAAAACCAAGCAGGGAATTGATAGCTTGCATGAGTTTTCTAAGCAGGAAAATGGAGGCTGCTTTTCCAGACAGAGGGCACAGTATGTGCAAAGGCTCAGAGACACAACAAAGTTTGACAAGCACAGGAAATGGTGAGAGCAGATGGTCATGGTCAATATAAGGAGTTTCCTAAAGCAAGGAACAGCAAATTTTCTTCCGTGAAGGGGCAGCAAGTAAATATAGGAGGCTTTACAAGCCATACAGTCTCAGTCACAACCACTCACTTCTGCCATTATACCTAAAAGCAGCCATAGATAATAATGTGAGTAAATGAGTGCAGATGTGTTCCAACAGAACTTTATTTACAAAAACAAGCAGCAGTCTCAATGTAGCCTACAGGCCTTGGTTTTACATCCTCTATCCTAGAACATCAGGAGACAAGATTATAAAGGAAAGTTCATAAACCAGATTCAAGAAGTCTCTCTAGGCATCACAGAGATGCTTGGGGAAATACTACCTTTTATTTTTTTAAGAAAAGGGTGAGATGATAAAATTTGTATGTGAAAAATGGTAACAGCAGCATGGGACATGCACGTTTTTGCACCCAGTATCATTAAAATAAAAGCTATGGTATTTCTTTACTTCATTATACACTGATATTCTAAAATTAAATCTAGCTAGGGCATGCTTTCCCAAGAAAACTTAGGAGTGGGATTCTTTTCAACCAAGTAAGCATCTGGAAAACACTTTATATAGTATACATCATGCCCCACATGGTCTGAAACACCTGGCAAAAAAGAAAGAAAGAAAAGAAAAGAAAAGAAAAGAAAAGAAAAGAAAGAAAGAAAGAAAGAAAGAAAGAAAGAAAGAAAGAAAGAAAGAAAGAAGGAAAGAAAAGGGATAATAAAATCTTTACCTCTTTAGTAAAAGCATTGCCTATAAAACTAGTAGACATCACAATGGAGACAGGAATCTGACTTCTGCCTGATAAAGGGCTACAAGGTGGTACTACATAATCATCTGTAGGTCTGGAAATGTTTCACCTGCTATGAGTAGCATTGCCGCATGCACAAGCAGAATTAACAAAAGAAGGGGGAAATAGTAAGGAAGGAAAAAAGGCAACATTCATAGAAACTTTATTTCAAGTCACATAGTAAAAAAAAAAAAAAAAAAAAATTATTTATGGCTGGTTCATGTCAGGGACTGTGTCGAGTGCCAGGTCACAAAAGTGAGCAAGAGACTTCACTCTCAGAGTTCATAGCCTAGAGGAGGCATTGGTAAACATTTTTGTAAAGGTCTACATAGCAAATATTTGAGAATGTTGCTGATCAGTAGGGTCTCTGCTGCAAATGTTCAACTTTCTGATTGTAGCCCCAAAGCACCCATACGTAACAGGAAAACAAATGAGTGTGGCTGTGTTCCAATAAACCTGTAATTGTTTGCAGATCCCTAGCCTAAAGAAAGAAAGACATTAAATACATCATTGAAAATAAGTCACATCATTGCAAATATGCAAAGCTCTTGAAGGAGAAGCACAGTCTAGAACACATGTTGGAGAGACTGGACTAGGCTGGAAAGGTCCAAGAAGGTTCCTGTGAAGCTGAGGATGTGAAGGAGTGGGTAAATAAGACAGTGGGAAAGAACAGCCCAGACAGAGGAACAGCAGTGCAGGGAAGCAGAGATAAGGTCGGGGTTGGGGGGACAGAGGTAGAGATGAGAAACGAAGAGTAGCCCCCCGTAGAAGCATCTGGAAAACACTTCACATCATACATCTCAGATGCAGCTGGAGTGAAGAAGCAGCCAGGCCACTCAAGGGCGCTAAGCTGCAACAGCTATCTTAGATTCTATTCTGAGGCAAGAGAAAACCATTTAAGGTTTGGAACTCAGGCAGAACTTGATCGATTTGCATTTCTAGCAGATTTAGAGGTGTTGGTGGCAAGAGACTGGAAACCAGGACTGGTATGCCACGAAAAAATTGTATCTTACGTTGGCTTCCACTGAGACAGACCCTGAGACAAGGTCTTGGGTTCAGAGAGTATATTCGGGGGGTGATCTCAGGAAGCACATGTAAGAAAGTGGGGAAAGTGAGGCAGGGAAGAGAGAAAAGCCAATAATGGGGATAATGGGCATATTAATGAGTGGATTACTACTGTGGGGAACTGGGGTTCCGTCTCACTGGGGACCCACTGAAGAAGTGAGTAGAACAAACCTCAACAAGGTCTTGGGGAGGGATGAGGAAGCTGGGGTATTTATCCACCAACCCTCATCCCTTATCTGTTGAATGCTACCCCAGAGGCATCAAATCCTTGACAATTTTTGGTTAGTTTGTTGGCTGTGATGATCCTTCAACAGACAAAAGCAGAGAGACACAGATGCTCGAGGTAGGAAGACGCCCAAGGGCAGATGTCCACTGCCGCTGCAGATGAATTCAGAAATAGGCCAAAGTATATGGAATTGGGCAACAACAGGGTTTGCTACAAATTACTGCTCAGTTTCACTAGAAAGTAGGTAAAGCAAGAAAAATGCAAATGATTTTCAAATTCCATCAACATTTCCTAAATAAATTTCTCACTTTTTATCAAAAACTGAAGCCTGCTAAGCTGATGTATGTTGCATGTGTATTTTATCGGATAAAACTGATGGCATATCATGGGGACCATATTCAAAATATTTAACAAATGGAACAGCAAAGGCAGTGACCATTCCGAATGGGCCGTGATCCCTTGCAAATTCTTTCGGGGCCTTTAGGTGTGGACCCACTGAACACCACTGCTGCCATATTTTCTAAAAATGCTCCCAGAGTAAGGTAGGAATGGAACAGGGAAGGCTCAGTTGCAAATGTAGAGTTTTTATGTAAGGGGGAATTGATTTTGGATCTGCAGCTAGGTAAAGCTTGAAAAAGAAAGTGCGGCCTGACCCAGTGGCATGAGGAAGCCAGAGGGATCTTGGATGAGTTCCTTCAAGGAAAAGCCTGTCTTCTGGGCAAACTCAGCATTGACATTACAAACATGAATCCAAGACAGGAATTCCAATGCATGAACACTATCTACTGACTGCAAACACAGGTTTTCTAACCAATCTGCCTCCCTGCTGCAAATGGGGAATAAAAGTGCTAGTTATCCAAATTACAGTCCAAGGTCAACGTGAGATTAAGGTCTTGTATCTGAAGGTAAAATATTTCAAACCGTTTTCGTGGCTTCCAACTTGGAGACACTGTTATCGTAGTGGCCTCCCAGCAAGGAACGGCTTTATACATTTTAACAGCTCACTGCTGGCTCCCTGGTCCTGGGGTGGAGTTACATGGGTAGAGTAGAATTTAAACACTGTGATCACAGGTCACTGTTGTAACAAAATTGCTGTGGTGGCAGTTTAGTTACTAGAAGAAGCCTGATCGATGAAGACAAAAATTGGTCTGGTACCAGCTGTTGTCCCAACACCACGCGTCCAATTATTTTGCTGACTGTATATATCACTCCCCTCCTCTACTCCAAACTGACTCTTACACATGGCTCGTTCTTTTCACTAACCTAAATACAAGTTAAGGAAGGACTGGACACTCTGGCCTTCTTCCATACCATATTTTGCATCTCATTTTCATGCTGCCTGAAGTTAGATTTGGGTTGGGCTTTCTGTGGTCCTAACAACCATGTGAGCATTGATTCTGTGGCTGAAGTCCTCCCTTAGATACCGCTAACTGCAGTAGGCTTCTAACCAAACCCACCTTTTCTAAAGACATCTAGGAGAGTGAAAACATCTGGGTAAAAACTTCACCAGGCATTTACCCAGCAGACTTCTTAATGACAGGCCCTATTTTCCTTCTTCTGACGTATGTCTGACCAAGGAGCTGATCTTTCTTTTCACAGTCTTCCTCCATCTCTGATTTGAATGTTTTTTACCTTTTAGCAGAACAGGTGTGGCCTCAGGGTCCTTGAGGTTGGGGTAGCTTCTTTTTACAGATAAAACCCACTGCTTTAAAACAAACCTAGTCCTGATGTCTCCCCATGTACTGGGTCATCTGCTTCCCTGCCCCACTCCATCCTTCCAAATCAGTGGACAATCAAAAGGCAAGTTTAAAATTTAATGATGTAACATGAGGAAGCACAATAATTTGACCTGAAGCAACTGAATGTAGGAAAATGGCCCTAATGCTCCAAGAAGACAGCACTTCAGAATTCCTGGATCTAGAGTCTGGCTTCCTAACAGTGGTGTTGCCTCTCACTTAAACTTTATTCAGCTTTAGAATATAGATATAACAGATATTATCCTATCCTCACATTTGTCGATGGAGAAACAGAGTCTCTGAGATGAAGTGACTCACACAGTTATGAACTGCAGGACCAACGTATAAATGCAGGTCTTGAGATTCTGAATTCCATATGCTTCTCTCATAGCACATGGCCTCCACCCTTCTCCTCCTCCAGTAGCTTCACAAGGTACTTTTTGAAATTCTTTGTGGCTTAAATTAGGTCTCCTTGTCTTTCAGATAACATGAATTTTTGTCCTAGTCATCTCTCTAAAGTTCCTGCACTCTGTTAAGCAACAGAGTAAAACATGCCCTAAGTGGGGCCCATTAACTGAATAATAAAGGCAAAACTGGGCCCATTCTGAAGGCAACCATGGGGTTAGCTACCCACAGAGAACATGGGACTCCAAAGAGGAATTCATTCCAGGTGGATAACCACAGAGGTTTAAAGAGATTAGGAAATGAATATGAGACAGAGAGAGATAGCAAAATAAATTCAAAATTGAGAAAAAGAACATTAGTTAAATAATCTCAAAGCATTTCATACTGTGCACACCGGGACAGAAGATTAGCCCAGAAATAAACTTAATAAATTTAATTTGAGAAATTTAATATAAATTTACAAAAAATTACCAGATCTACTTATCAACGGCTCCTTATTAAAATATATGAACACACCACATACGTATTTTAACACTTTCCCATCTGTATGTACAAAAGAGCTTACGGGCCAAATCCATGAGAAAAAGGGATTTCTCCCCCTCGTCTCAGCTTACTGAACACCACAGGGTGGCATTTTCATTACCCATTCCCCCACCTTCCTCCATCATCCACCAGACAGGAGCTTCACAATGGTTTCATAAAATGTTTTAAACGAAGGTACTTCATTTAAAGGCCACTGATGAATTTCTCCGATAAGGCATGCATAGTATTCTCTCTCCATGCAGATCCACGGAAATACATAAAAAACCCTGCAAACATGTTGGAGTACCACTAATGCTAATAACACAATTTTCGCATTTTGCAGTAACCAAGTATATGTTAACATAAGAGAAAGTACTATCTCATTTAAGCCCTACTGACAAGTGAGATTCTGTCTTATTGTCCTTGTTAGAAAAGAAATCAAGGGGCGCCTGGGTGGCGCAGTCGGTTAAGCGTCCGACTTCAGCCAGGTCACGATCTCGCGGTCCGTGAGTTCGAGCCCCGCGTCAGGCTCTGGGCTGATGGCTCGGAGCCTGGAGCCTGTTTCCGATTCTGTGTCTCCCTCTCTCTCTCTCTGCCCCTCCCCCGTTCATGCTCTGTCTCTCTCTGTCCCCAAAATAAATAAAAAACGTTGAAAAAAAAAATTTAAAAAAAAAAAAAAAAAAAGAAATCAAGTGCTGATCTAGGACTTGCACCCGGGAGCACAGGCTGCTTCCTTCTGTTTAGAGGAAGTGCTAAGAGCCCCAGCCCAAGGGCATTATGTTGAATTCCAGTTAAAACTGTAGGACAGAAAATAGAACAATAACTTTTTCGTGTCTGGCAAGACTTCATCTGTCATAAATATATGGAATATTGATGACAAATAGGAGATAACCAATTTGGAAACTGCAAAAATCACTCACTTTTGTCATGAGAAAGCTCATTAAGAGCCCCATCAAGTCACTCTTATTTATATATAATTAAAATATGCTTTGATTCCCCAGAGTACAGCATATTAGAAAAGAAAATTCTAACGGTGAGAGAAGGTACTAAAAGTAGGCCGTTGAGAGCTGACCATTGAGGAAGGTCAGACAGAAGAACTCAAAAAGCAGAGCAGAAAAGCCTGTCAACCATACACGTACCTACAAGCTGGGGCACTTATTCCTGTGTTAGGCACGGGATAATAATGATTGCTTATGATAACGTTCCGGAGTTAAAGATTAGGATGTTCATTATACTGTTTTGGGAAGTAGAAGCCATTTTTAAAAGCTATATCTCTAAATTAGTTAAATAAGAAACACTATGGTATACAACAGGTTTTCAGAAAACTTGACCAACTAGAATGATTCCCATGTTAAAGGTTCTGAATAATAACAATGGCTAAGAATGAACAATGAAATGAACTTGTCTGTGTGTCCTGCTGTTAAAGCTTTGCATTAATTGTCTCACTGAATCCTAACCACCAGACCAGGAGGTAGATAATTTTGGTATCTGTAGGTTACAGATGAGGAAACTGAGGAAGAGGGAGGTTAAGGAACTTACTCAAGTCATCAGCTAGTGAGTAGAGGTGCCAGGATTTGAACATAGGCTGTTTGTTCCAAAGCAAAAACACTGGATTTAGCCATACCAGTTTTTAACGGTTGTGTTTCTAGGCCTTTCCCTAATATCCAACCATAGGAAAACCCCAGTTCTCATAAGCGCATTTATAAATCAGTTGTTTGAAGTTCAGACCTTACATCATTCATACAACAGTCATTTCTTGAGCATCAGCTGTCAGGCGCTGTATTGGGTACTAGAAATAGAGATGGACAAAACACGACTCCCGCCCCGAATGAACTAACAGGATAAAAGGAAGACGGACATAGAAACAATTAACTACCATACAACGTGCATTTATGGGCGGTCACTCTCAGGTCAAGGAAGATGCGGTGCCATGTCTGGTGGCTGGTAGCCTAGAGAAGCACTTTTTATAGTGCACAGGCTCCCATGAAAACTAAAAACAGCCCTGACCTCTGCACCTCCCTAAGCTACCCTGAGCTCTAAGTTCACCAAAGCTCTGGAGGCAGCAGGGAAGGGGTGTGGACAGTAGCACCTGAGTAACATGTTATGTTCACCCATCTTTAATGATGGACTCTCTGGTTCCAGTCAGCAAATGGGCATGAGATTCCCCCACTCCATTCAATCTGCAGGTAGGGGGCCGCCCTGGCCAGCTATGTACAATGCCTGGCTCATCTGCAGGCTGAGCAGGTATGTTTCCCGAAAAGTATGGAAAAAAACCTCTCTCCTGATCCATCATAAAAATAGACCAACCACTACCAAAACAAAAAAAGAAAAACTTCCATTACGCCCACCTTTGGTTTCCTGAACACTCTCTTTGGGAAGCAATTCAGTGTGCTCTTCCCAGAAAACTTAGCTGCAACTTTCCTATATTTATATATATATTTAATGAACTTCACAAATAATACATTCTCATTGTAAAAAAAAAAAAAGTTAAAAGATGGAAAGTCGCTATGTGCCCCAGCTGTGGTTTTGGTCCTTCTTGGAAATGGACGAAGTAGAAATAGGTGTCCTGCAGCTGCCACACACAGAATCCTTCTGGATCCAACCTCATATGGACACTAGAATGTCTTGATATAAGGAAAAGATGAGAATGTGAATGGGCCCATCAGCAACCATTCATCCTCACTTTGGGCACAAGCAGGACAAAGAGAAAAGAAAATGACTGAGGGAAACTGGGAGGGAAGAACCTAGACAAAAATGATTGTGGGATCAGAGCCCAAGCGTCACCTCTCCATCTCTAGTTATGTGTCCCTGCCTCTCTAACCTTATGCTTTGTTTCTTCACACAAGGTGGGTGTGGAATTAATTCATTGCCAAGTGCAGATTCTAATGCAAAGAGCACCAACTTCAGTAATTTGTTTTAACAAATCCAAAGCCCAACTCCCACAGCCAATTTGCAATGCTGGCTGAGTCACGGAGGGGTCACAGACAAGGT
Source organism: Neofelis nebulosa (assembly GCF_028018385.1). Classification (NCBI taxonomy): domain Eukaryota; kingdom Metazoa; phylum Chordata; class Mammalia; order Carnivora; family Felidae; genus Neofelis; species Neofelis nebulosa. The sequence goes on from NC_080783.1 coordinate 60,571,806, forward strand.
TTCTCAGTCTATTTGCCTCTATTCTTAGGGATCATCTTAGAGCAAAAACAAAAAGAGAACAAAAAATAATGAGGATCTATTCACACTGCAGGTTTTTAATATGTTTGGAATTAAACAGCACTATCTTCACAACAGTTAGTAGAGTCACTGCTCTCCCAAGACAGAAGGTCCTTCATACCTAATGCTCCCCAGGGTCTTAAGAACAGTCACAAAGAAAGAGATTCAGACCAGCCCTTGGCTAGGTGTATTCCAGGATGCAGGCAGCAAGGGCAGAGGGAGAGGTCTTTACTCTGAGAGGCACACCGAAGTGTGCAAGAGGGCTGGGTCTAATTGGTGTCATAGCCCGACAAGGTATAAAGAAAGCCTGGAAGAGGAAGGTTTGTCTGGAGTAGGGAGTGGCTTGTCATCTGGGTCTTGGACTGGACTTTAAACTCTTCTCTTTAAACTCAATGGCAGCAAGGAAATCTTTATAAATAAAGATTTATATCATCGCACTTGTACATATCTTCAGCTGTGTGACTGTTGAATTAGGAAAGAAAAGGTAGCAGCTGAAGGGCTAAGGAGGAAAGACCTGGAGCCGCTCTGATATTTTCTAAAAAATACGGTCCCAGGACCGTATTTGTAACGAATGGAAGACAGTTGAGATGTCTTGGCTTCCAGAGTATTCTCTAACAAATTCTTTTAAATTTTAATTGTCATCTTAAATGTACATGTATGCACACACACAGTAGCATCCCTCTGAACCAAGGTTTCAGTAGGACACGTGAGAATATTTCAAGACAAGATGAAAATAGGACGAATCTTAGAGTTCTTAGGAGTCTCCCAATGCCTAGTCTTGAATATCAGCCATTCCTCTTTTGTCTGACTATATTGAGGGTGCAATCATAGACACATTGTAGTCACTGTGGAAAAAATCATTGGACTTTGTATTCAATGATTTACACTCTGTCCTCTAAAGTAGCATCTCCAATTAAAGAGCCCCATTACCTTCCCTGAGCTGGTGGTGTATTATAACAATCAATGGCATTTGACTAATGCACCCAAGGAATGGGCATTCAATAAACGTGTTCCAGTCAGTCTGAACTGTTCATAGACAACGAGAGCCTAAGTGAGGTGGGGTTGGCAACACCGCTGCTGCTTGGGAAGCTGGAAAGAAAAGCAAGAATTTCCTCAGCTGTTCAGCCTCTCGGACAAGATTTCAAAAACATAATCTCTAACTCATGGCAAAGAGAGGGCATGTTTGGTGACACAACAGCTTTTACTTTTTTGCGCAGGACAGTATGACTGCAACAGAACCCCCATGAGTATTAAATCCTACACTATAAGAAATACACAACCAGGGCTTGGCAACTAGCAGGCCATCCAGATGGCTTAAAAAGTTCCTTAACCTAAAAGTTGTAAATTGTAAAGACAGGCATAACAATGCTGCTACGATTGCTCACCAGAAGCCAGTCAGTCATATATTTTCAAAAAGAATCCTAGCTTTGCACATATATGCCTCTGAAGAGTTGTGTTAACAGGGACTAAAAGTACCAGTAAAAACCATTTAACAGTTAACATATATTTGGTAGAAACAATAAAGCTGAAACAAGTTGATAATCTATACACTAGAGAGGTATAGTTGATTCCAGGAGAGAAGGACTGTAGAAACTAAGTTACAATTTAGAAACTAAATACAGGTATTTGAATTACCCAGGTGTCTCAGAAATTGGATTTTAGATTTATGTGATTTTAGTTCTCACATCTTTTCATGTCACCTCAAAGGTAGGTGGTGTGTAATGAGAAGGATATGGGACCCAGCACCAGAAGACTTGCTCCTGGGCTCTGCTTCTCTCCTGTTGTATGGCTCAAACAGGCTGATTAACTTCTCTAAGCTTCAGTTTCTTTATTTATAAAACCAGTAATAGGACCCTAACCAACTGCCGCCCAGCCCTCCTGACTGGGAGGATTAAAGAACCATGGAAGAGTAAATGGGAAAGTGCCTGGAATATACTACCTTCACAAGAAATGTTTTTTTGGATCTGAAGGACTTACCCTCGTTTTAATATATATTTGCCTTGGATGATCATTTGCTTATCTCCATAATGCTACCATCTCAAAAAAACCGTTGCAACTCCCCTGTGGAATTTCCTTCAGTGCCAAGAGCAATTTGTTTCCTCTTTTTGTCAATGTATAATATCCCTTCAAATGAGGTCTAGGAAATGGGGACCTTAGTTCCATTTTACAACTGAAAGCCTAGGCACAGAAGGATTAAGTGATTTACTCAAGGATATAAAATGGGTCAGAAGCTGAGATAAATCATCTAGATTTTGTGCCTCACCCTCCACAACACTCCATCTAACCCTGGACTCTGGGAGGCATTTCTCCAAGTTCTTGAAAAGCGATGTCCTGTGACTGCCACATTTCACTTGAGTCAGCTCTCTCTCCGGCAGACAACGTGCCAATACCCATCAAAACACTCTGCTGTTTTGACACTCCACACCTCAAAAATCAGGAAAAATGGAAGGCGAGTGAATTCACAAGTTTCCCTTTTGAGCAACATTCTGAAACTCGAATAAGAAAAGTCTTATTGATGTCTCTAATTCCTGCAAATTAGCAGGGTTTCAGATATGATACAGTCTGGTTTGATAATGATGGAACCTTATAGGGAGAAGTAACTGTCTCTTTTTTTCGCCTTAGAAGATATATGTGAGGGGCGCCTGGGTGGCTCAGTCGGTTAAGTGTCAGACTTCAGCTCAGGTCATGATCTCACCGCTTGTGAGTTCGAGCCCTGTGTCAGACTCTGTGCTGACAGCTCAGAGCTTGGAGCCTGCTTCTGATTCTGTCTCGCGCGCTCTCTCTCTCTCTCTCTCTCTGTCCCTCCCCCACTCGTGCTCTCTCTCTCTAAAATAAATACACATTAAAAAAATTTTTTAAAAGAAAATATATGTGGCTTTTTGTGAATTAAAAGCAGTGGGCCACTGGCCAAGCCACATTTAGGTAAGTTATCTGAATCCCAAGGCTGGGAAGTGGCGTTTATTTTTCTTATTCTAATAGAAATAAATATACACGTTTTATACCAAATTTTTAAATTAAGCAAAAGGTGCTACAGCTCTTTTGAAAACATTTCAAAGGTTTTGATCAAAACCTAAATATTCCCAAGCTGCTCATCCAAATAGCATAATCCTTAATATACATTCAGTTTGATGGCTTTACACAGGATTTTTATGGACTTAAATATCAACTTATAGATAGGATAAAATCATAAAATCATTTTAGGAATAAGAAACAGGCAAAAGATAAATAACCTCACCGGCTATATCCATGCGTATAAAAGCAGAATGCTGGTGATATTCCTGGTCACTCTAAGACATTCCACAGCAACTGAAATGAGCCATTACCATCTAGAATTAATTATATGGGTTTCAGAACTTTGTAACTGAAGCCATAGCCCCATCTTAGAGCTCGTCTCCAAGGTTGTGGCTGCTCAAAAACAGGAATAGGAAAACAAATCCTGACATAAACCGATACAGGCCACAGCTGCTTAAGGGGGATAAAAAGCTTAAAGACTGAGCTGGCATTTTTTTCCCTCTCCCATGAAGCTTTAAAGTCTCCACAAGTTTAATTGGACCCTAATTTCAAAAAAGATATTCTGGACAGCTTCTCAAAATTGGGAACTGGCTTGGTAATATATATACAAGATATAGATATAAATACACCAGCCACATACATATGTAATACAGCATAGTGTACAGGGTCCTGATGTAAAATGCATTCCTACTTTGGGCTGCCATTCTAGGGGATACCATAGAAAAGGCTTAAAAAGCAGTGCAGCAGATACTCTCAATCCCTCTAATTGGTAAGCTCAGGCAAAAGCAGCCGTGACAGCATAGGGAGGCTAGGTGGGAAAGAAGTGGGAATAAGAGATGAGGAGGTGATTCCAGGGGAGTGCAGTACCCCCGGGGTACCAGAGTTTCCAGGATGGCTCCTAGTTTGAGCTGATCATTCCCTGGGAGCGAGGAGTTCACCTTTAGGGCGTCCCCAGCTATTAAACACCTATGATTTCCACTGCATTGTCTCCATGAAGGGTGTCCGAAATAGTATCTACAGCTCAGGTGAAAAGATATTTTATGGATTCTTTTCATATTTTATATTGTGTGAGCTCAGACTTCCAGGCTTCAATTTAGATATTGGACATAATCCCTACCCTCTAGCTGTCTATATCAGACTGAACAGATAAACAAAAGAATCCCCATGCAAGAACAGAAATAGAATGACATTAGGCTGAATATATGCAATTGCCACTTTTGTAGGCCCAAAGTGGTTGAATATTAGCAATTTTGCATGGCTCAACTTAGTAAAAGTCACCAGATGCAGTGAGGGATCAAATGGCTTAGTGACTGGGCTTACAACTTGAAGATTGAGTCGAGTTGTTCTGAACACACTCCCTAGTCCTATATACCCCACACAGTGACATGGGTGAAGATATCTAAATACCAGAGACCAATTTTTTGTGATTTTCAATACACAAAATCTAGCATTAACTCTTTTCAAGATGTTGGCCTTCCTTTGCTTTCTACTATTTTCCTCAAAATATACAGGTATAAAATTACCCATAGGGAAAGAACTTTTAAAATATATATATTTTTTAAATGTTTATTTTTGAGGGAGAGAGAGAGAGAACACGCATGAGCGGGGTTGATTTCCTATGATTTCCATAGGGGTTGGGGCAGAGGGAGGGGGACAAAGGATCTGAAGTGGGCTCCATGCTGACAGCAGAGAGCCTGATGTGGGCTCAAACTCACAAACCGAACCGTGAGATCATGACCCGAGCTGAAGTCGGATGCTGAATCGAATGAGCCACCCAGGTGCTCCAACAAAAAGATTTCTAATATTTTCATTGGGGAGGGTCAAAATAGCGCATATTAGTTGTTTGTTTTTTAACTTGTTGCTATTCACGAGAACACAATACATAAATGAATTTATCAAGGCTTCAGGCTTGTTTTTTTTTTTCTCATAATAAACTTTCTATTTGAAAAGAATTTAATTGTTTATGAAGAGCTTTCCCGTTTTATCTCACTTAGGCTCCCTAAAAATCCATGAGCTAAGGATTAGTATTCACACTTTACAGAAAAGGAAATGAATCATTCTAGAGATTCTCATAGAGGAGAAGAAAGCCAGTTTTGTTTTTTAACTTAACCTTTGGCTTCCGGATAAGTTTTTGGTTGGCTTCAGATTTGGTACCATAAACACTTACTAAGCACCTACCAGATGCCAGGCCCTTGACTGGCTGTTTTTCCTTGTGTTATTTTTCATTTTTTGACAAACACTTTATTTAGCAGGAGGTCAAGCCTTTCTGAAGTGTGCAAAAACTTAGAAGTCAGGACATTCATCTGGGTCAAAAGTAGATATCTCTGCTTTTAGAAAAAAATTATCTGAAGAGCCCTTCTTCTTCACGTAGGCTACTTTAAGCCCTTTCAAGTGCCATTCACATTAAAGAATAAGTAACAAAGATGAGACCTAGGTTGTGTCACTTAGATGGCCTTGGGTAGTCTCAAGTTGAAGAAGTGTTCCTGGGACTTTAAAAACAAAGGACTCAAAACCTCCTATGATTTAGACAAAGAAAATTTTCCTTTTCCACATGAGCTATGGACAATATAAAGTGATGATACTAAGCTCTTGTGCTAATAAAAGTGCCTTTTGAAGAGGCTTTCTTGGGTGAACACTTTACCATTCTCATAAATCTGTCTTGCTCACTGCTCTACAGATCATGCCTAGAATAATGGCTGGTACACAATAAGAGTCAATGAATGAATGGAAACAAGCACACAGATAGCTTAAAGGGACACGGGGTAAAATGCCAGCCCCTCCAAGACTGAGGAACATCTCAAAGAACAAATATTATAGAACCTCTTCTCACTCCTGAAAGAAATTAGTTGGCTAATACGATTAGCTGGGGAATGCAGTGTTTGTTATGTCTCAAAAATGACACAATAAAATAAAATCTTGATTTTATGCTGTGAATGGTACTTGGTCAGGGGCAGTATAAGGTAGCCTCTGTCTTATTCCAACTTTGGACCAGCTCTCAACTGTTGTAGTCAAAATGGTTCTCCAGCCACCTACACTCTGATTTCTGAACAAACATCAGGAGCTCCTGTGGAAGATCACCATTAGTTCTAAGGCAAAATGACATATGTGGATGATTGCAGCATTGTCTAGGTCTCTGGACGAACTGCCGTCCTCCCCAGAGGCCTAGAATGGCCTGAAAAACGTAGGACTCATTTTGCGAGGGAGAGACGAGTCGTCCGTCTGTGTAGCTCCACATGCCTCTCCGCTGCAGAATGAGCTGAGTGAGGACGCTGACAGATTTGCCCTGATGCTACTATTTTGGGAAGACCACATCCACAGGTCTTTCCTTCTGCGGTGCTCCAAATGTGACTTAATATAAGCTTATATTTGTTCCAACACCGAATTTTAGAATTTAGTTGTTTGTTTAAAGAGTTTGAAGCCCTTCCTACATTCTCCTCTTTTAGATTAGGAAAAACTATAGGACTCCACTTAGTTATGATGAAGCTGGACCATAATTCTGTCCTCTAAATGAACAGAAATGTCAGCTTCAGACAAATAGCTGCCTGCCGTGTTCAGATCTCTGCACAAATTAATGCTTTAAGCAAGGTATGAGCACGGGACACCTGAGTGGTTCAGTCGGTTAAGGGTCAGACTATTGATTTTGGCTAAAGTCATAATCTCATGGTTTGTGGGATCGAGTCCCGAGTCGGGCTCTGCGCTTACAGTGCAGAGCCTGCTTTTGATTCTCTGTCTCCCTCTCTGCCCCTCTCCCACTCATGCTCACTCTTTCTCTCCCTCAAAATAAATACACATATCTATGTAAAAGAATTACGAGCACCATTGACAGGACAGAATTATACACTTAGCTCCTCACTCCGTTCCAAGGCTCCTCCCACTCTGCGTGCCCCTCCACATTTCTCTTTTTAAAACTTAGAATGAAAAAGTAGAGATGGTCTGTGTTATGTAAGAGCACGTTATTATGCAGTCCACTCTAATTCCACAAAATGAAATACAGGACTCATATTTTCCAGAAGCACTGGGATGTCAAAACAAATTTAGAGTTCTCTGAGGATTGCAAGTGAACCTTGAAGCAAAGGTCTGTCTTTCAGTTAAGCATTATCATTAAGGATATGAGTTGTGTGAATAATATTGATCAAAAAACATTTAATTCATGTTTTTATTATTTCAGATATTGATTACTGGGATGCCCGTTTTGTTAGGTGGCCCAATAATCTGTTCATTTGATTCCAATCTGTTCAAAATGCAATTGCATGCCTGGATGATAAGAGCCCAACAACTGAAGCATGCCCCACCTTCTCCAGTTTCTCGGTCATCGATTAACAGTTAAAATTCGGATTAATTTAGGTACGACCCGATGTGAATTTATGAAAAGTGTTCCGCTTTCTTTTTCTCATTATAGTTAACATATATCCTATATTCTTCAACAAAATAGCTTTAAATATGTTAAATAAGCAATGTAAATATTTATTTTTCTGTCCTAAGCCACTAGACTTCTTCCATGTCACATGAAACCTTTCCAAAATATAGTTAGAATTCAAAGGTTCAAAAGAATTTCTTAAATATTTACCCCTTTGCCTTTATAGGCTGGCCTGGATGAACATTAGTCTGTGCCCATTTGATCAGGGTAAAACTGAACAAGGCTAGCAGATTTAGTTCTCTTTTTGACCACAACTTGCACATGGCCATGTCCTCAGTTGCAAATCTATTTTACTCCCACAGTGCTAAAAAAAAATTAGACTCTTCCCATCATTTCTGGTTTTAAAGTGACATAGGTACAGTTTCAGATGATGAGGAATCTGTTTTTATAAAAGCAAAGGGGTACTTCCGTGAACGTTCGTGTTTAGGCTTAAAAGTCTTTTCTCTTGGATGACTCCTCAGACCACAAGTAAAACAGACTCATTTACCTTTTGCTTTCCAGTGTAGGTTAAAATATTAAAGGCTCTGTGTCTCCTTGCCCCACTAGCCCTGCTGACCCCCTGCACTGCTCCAGGATCACTCGATTACCTCAAGGACACAAAAAGACCTGGAGGAAACAAAGAAGCCAACTGAGTGGCTAAGTAGACTTTTTTTTTTTTTTTTTAATTCAAAACACAGAAAGGCAAAGCACTTTTTATTTTAATAACCAGTTATGGGACAAAAAAGGCTTTTGAGTTCCAAATCTTTGGTTTAATTAGAGGGATAATTTCCATCAAGTTTATCTATAAATAATAGAGTAAGAAAGAATGTAAGAAGGTTTCAGAGTTAGTGTTTCGGCCCCAAAGCAGATCAATATAACAGAATAGATAATGATGGTGAGGTGTCTTTGAGGGAAGTGCTTGGGAGAGAGAGTAATTTATTAGCAAATTAATGCGGTGGGTCAGAGAAAGAGGCCTCTCTCCTGAATGCCCCATTCTGGGGTCAAGTCCCACTTTAGTTTGGAGGAGATTTCCAAGCAGAAATCCCTATCTTACTTCCTTAGGTGAGGGCTGGTGTGACCCAAGCGTGGAAGTCAACAGCATATAAATATTAACAGAAGGCTCAGGAATGGATGGAACTCCCACCCTATTCCTCCCAAAGTCAGAAAAGAACAGTGCCCCTGAATATCACCTGTATTTTAATAAAAGTAAAAAAGAAAGATAAACTCACAGAGACCACAATGTAGGAGAGCACCAAGAAGCTACAAGAAAACTATATTTCAAAGAAGATGGTATTCTACGGTGTCAAATGCTGTAGAAAGATTAAGGACTCAGAATCCCCTTCACATTCAGAACAAGTAGACAGTGGACAACTTTAGCTAGAGGGGCTTTCATGAAGTGGCTGAGGTAGAATTTAAACCATAGTGATTGAGGAGTGTTTGGGGAAGGAAGGACCCAAGAAATGTAGGCTATCGCTTTGGGAAGTTTAGCTATAAAAGGGGAGAAAAAGGGAGATTAAAGAGTATGTAGGGAAGATAAAGGTTTTATTGTATCTTTTTTTTTTTTTCTTTTAAGATTGGAGCAGGTAGAGTCCCAGTACACTCTGATGAACAGGATCCACTAGAGATGAAAAGGTGAAAGTTATAGCAAATAGAATAAAGTGTGCATAAAGCAAGCAACCCATAAAGATGGAGGTGAATGAGCTGTAGAACACAGGTGGAGAAATCAGGGGAGGGAAAAAGCTCTTCTATTTTAACCTGTGGAAAGATGGAAGGGATGTACACAAATGGACAACTTAAAAAATATGTATGTATTAAGTCACCAATATTTGCAATGCCTTCCTCTCACTCAGAATGATTTCCCTGCTGAACTATCTATGACTTGTGCTGACTGAGGTAAGGGGTGGGAGGAAAATGACAGACATCAAGATGGACTAGTCTGTTCTACCTACGAAGGAATAAGATCAGACAGACAGGAGTAAGATAAGGTGAATTCACATGGGGGCAGGGGAAGAGGCAGAGAAGGAGGACAGAAAAAGAGTATATATATCTTCCTCAACTTATGATAGGGTTATCGTAAGTTATCAACAGGTTAATACACCCAATGGAAGTTGAAAATGCATTTAATACATCTAACCTACTGAGCAGCATAGCTTAGCTTAGCCTACCTTAAACGTTCTCAGAACACTTACATTAGCTTACAGTTGGGCAAAATCATCTAATACAAAGCCTGTTTTATAATATAGTGTTGAATATCTCATATAATTTATTGCCTACTTTACTGAAAGTGAAACACAGGATGTGTTTTGGTTATTTACCCTTGTGTATTGGTTATTTACCCTTGTGATCACATGGCAACTGGGAGCCCAGCATCACAAGAGAATATGGTACTGCCTATCCCTAGCCTGGGAAACGATCAAAAGTCAAAATTCAACGTTTGGTTTCTACTGAATGCATATTGCTTTCACATGATTGTAAAGTCACAAAATCATTAAGGTGAACCACCCTAAGTCAGGAGCATCTGTAAATTGATGGCTGCCATGAGAAGCCAGACTTTGGGGAGAAAGACATATATAAACAATTTTTAGGAAATCTGGCTATGTGTTCTGGGATTAGTTCCCCTTCTTGTTCATGGCTGACTCCTCAAGAAATTTTCAGTAAAGACTTTCATTGCCTTCCAAGGCTTTGGGGAGTCAGATTTGACTTTCACCATGTTGAACTGTACTCAAGGCAATTGGTTTAATTGGGGTTATGCAGGTAATAGGTCTGGTGGCAAGAAGTTGAAATCCTGAATGCCAAGAGGTAAGGCTATCTACTGATGTGATTTGGTCAAAGATTGGAGAAAAGTTGAAAAGTCTTCAAATAGGTGTTGGGAAGAGAATGTCAGGAATATATTAGAAAACTATATAAGGACTGCTGGGCTATAGTGAGAGGTCCAATTGAGATTGGAGGTCATAAAGTGATCACAGCGTCAATCTGGACAGTAACATGATTTCCTCAAGCAGTGCTTAGCCATCTGGTTGGAGGCTGGAGAAAGAACACAACTGCTTTGATTAAAGGTTGGTATTTATTTGGCCTGGTAGGTGCCAAGGGCTGGCATATATCTGTTTTATTCATTTCTAAGTATCTAATACTACAATGCCTGACAAACAGGAATTATTCAACACATCTTTATTAAATGGATGAACGAGAGAACTGAAAATATTGGTAAGAGGGTGGTTGAAATGATAGGCCACGGTATCCACACTGAATAGGGAAGGCAGAGATGACAAGAGGGGGCTAACAGGGGAAACTTAAGAGGACCAAAAGTTCCCATCCCCAGGTCTACCCATCACATGAGTGGCATCACAACTCAAGAAACAACTTGTCTGAGTCTTAAGCACCCCCTAGTGGCTGATCCGGCAAGCTATTAGGCCCAGTGGTCTCCCTTATTTCTTACTCCTTAAGAGCAACATACTCCTTTTGTCAATGCCAGAACTCTGTCAACTTCCCTTCATGCAATATCTTTCTCACTCATTCTTCAAACCTGCTCTTTCTCCTCTTTCTTTTAACTTTTGTTCCAGTTACCTTTGGTATCCCTCCTTCCTTCTTCCCCTTTTAATCTTTTCCATATTCCCTTTCCTTTTTCAATGTGTGAAAACAATCCTGGTCATGGCAGGTATTATTAAAGGTAAAGTTCAGTAGGGGCGCCTGGGTGGCTCGGTCGGTTAAGCGTCCAACTTCGGCTCAGGTCATGATCTCATGGTCCGTGAGTTCGAGCCCCGTGTCGGGCTCTGTGCTGACAGCTCAGAGCCTGGAGCCTGTTTCAGATTCTGTGTCTTCCTCTCTCTCTGCCCCTACCCTGTTCATGCTCTGTCTCTCTCTGTCTCAAAAATAAATAAACGTTAAAAAAATTTTTTTTAAAAAAGGTAAAGTTCAAGGAGGACAAGGAAATCCCTACATTTCAAGATTAAAGAAATCAAAGTCTCTTAAAGTCAGTGAAAGTGGGCATCAATTTTAAAATAGCCACATCCCATACCATCTTGTAATTAAGCTGCACTTCTCCAAGTACTGGCATTCAAAACATTTTCCATTCTTATTCTTACTGCTTATGTTTTAATTATTAACATAAAAGTCTTTTTGCTATTAATTTTTTATTGCAAATGTACATGATTTCTACTGTAGGATGAGTTGTGTAGACTTTTGCAAAGTAACCCAAGGATGTTTACAACACTATTCTGATAAAGGATTTGCAAATGAGCATTTGACCACAACCTATTTGCCAGTTGGTGGTTTGGCTTCAATTTCCTGAAAAATCACAATAAATTATTTAAGGAATAACAGTTGTCAAACTTTCTGACAAGTCATAATGAATGGTTAAGTTCTGAAAGGTCAACCAGCTATCTTTTGGCTTCCATCTCCTCTTCAAAACCAAGCTATTTTGAGAATTTCCATTCCTCATGCTCTTTTTCTTCCCAATCCTGACACTATTTGTATCCTTTCAGTGGCATTTTTTTTTAACTCAGGAAAACTTAAATAAGTTCCAAGATTGCAGAAGAGCCTTATTATTTGCAGATTGTGGGTCTTGTCTGGGAAAAACTCCAAACATAGATTTGCCATTTTAGGCAATTCCTTTGAATTCTCACTCTATTGTCAGTGTTAGTCCTATATTATTGGTTTATTATTGATTTTTTTCCCTTTCCTTTTACATAAGTTAACTAGGCACTCCAATTTCCTCTTCTCTCTTCTTATGTTTTCTTGGTTTATAAGTCCCTGAAGAACTGTATTGTTTCAGCTTTGGGGGGTTTGGAGAACAAACCACACACACACACACACACACACACACACACACACACACACACACACGAACCTGCCATTATCACAAACCCATAATCTTGGCTCTCAGCCCTCATGGTTGTTCCTTCTTTATAATCTTTTTCTTCACTTTACTTTAATATAAGCAGCTGCCACATTCTGTCAATTTTCCCTTTAAAATATATTTCAGATTCATCCTTTCCTCTGCATTTCCACTGGCACCATCCTGCCTCAGGTCATATTCTCATCAAAGGTTCTGCTCCAGATTCTGAGCCAGCTTTCCCGCTACCCTCCTCATTCCCTCCCCACATCTACCTCCACCTCCATGGCCAGCACGCACTCAGTCCGTATGGTGACTTATCCTGCTTATCTTCTATGAAGGAGGAAAGCACTGCCTGTGCACTAGGCACGCCTCCTTCTCACAGTCCTGCAGGATGAGGGTTACTTTCTTCATTTCAGACAAGAGGAAACAGACTCTCCCGGGGGGTATTTTGTCGCAAATCACCTAACTTGTGAGTGGTCAAATCTTAAGAGAGGAGACTCACCTTTTTTGAAGGGGAAAATAAAGCCTTCGCATAGCAAAGATTTGATATTTAACCTCTTCAAAGTCAAGAAAGTAGACAGACTTGCAATGATTACCATAACAAGACAATGGTTTTCAAGAAATGGGATTTATACAGGAGAAGTATAAATCCACATGTCTGCTCTCAAAAAGTTTATAATCTACTTGGTTAGAGTATGTATCTAGAACATGCTGGGTAATTAGTACATGCTAAATAAATACTTGCTCAAGCCAGGACCAAGAAATTAAAGGAAAGTCCTTGCTACTCTTATTTTGGCTTGCCACTAATCGCATTGTTTAGTCACTGCTTCTTAATATAAAATGCTCTCTACGACACTTCCTCTTGACCCAGTCCCAAGGAATATCAGAACAATACAATGTTAGGAAAAAAGGCGTTGAGATTACTGGGCTGCCTTCCAACCCACAGGCCTATTTATTTTTCCTAACTACAAGATAATTATTGCTGGATATTATTATGGGATTTTTCCATATGTCCTTTAGTTAGGACAGTGATGACCCAATACAGCCTTTTAATGTACTCTGGTCTTCTGCCAGCTTACCTCATTCTACCACTTTGCCTTCAGTTTTTATTTTTATGACTATTCAAACTTCCCATCCCCTAATCAATACCTCATTTGGCCACTGCTACTGTTGACTACATACCTTGACAAAGACTCCTTGGAGAGGGTCTTTTTTGCTTGCAGCAAGCTCATTTGAAACGAGCTCTTGCTATGTTCATCATTTTGGCAAACAAGGACAAGTTCAAGGAAATTGGAGGCCAAACTTGACAGAGCACTGGGTGCAGCTGCTGGCCCAGCTGTGCAATGATTCTCAACTGGTCCATTACCTCCAAAACTCAACTATTCAGCACAGCCTTCCCTAGTCCAGCACTCCTGTTGGTCTAATATATTTGGCAACAGCCATTATTTCAGAAATGAATGCTCATGTGTATTTATAGCAAATCGCATGCCTGCTCTATCAACAATTAAAGAGATTAGGATTCAGCAGACATATTCCTCTAATTAGGACAAGATGGAAGACATAATATATAGAATGCTGCAGTCTGGTCAAGGTTTATTCCTTCCTAACAAGACCACCATGCTGCTTTTCATCAGTCACTCATCCATTCTCTCTAGGGCCACCCTCCCCCTACAGAACACTCACTTCCTATGTCTATCCCATGGAATTTTCAGTCAGGGAATTCTGTTTGCAACTGACACTTCAAGTTTCCCCTTCCTCAGCTCCTCAAACCACACTTTAGGCTTGGTGGACTGTTTTAAAGCTTGTTTTGAAATAACGTGGACAGTACCATGTGGCCACTAATTTCATTCAGTTACGCCCTTCCCCTGGAGCCTCAGAGTATGTTAATACGCTCACACTTATGTGGTCTTTCGTCTGAACAAAAGCCCGAACTCAGTGTCTGGGCCATAAATTCCATCTTGCTTCACTCTTACCCATGCATTATTTAAGCCATCTTCTCGGGGAGCCGGCATGAGAATTTCCCTCAGAGTAACAATCAGCAGGCGCTTTACGCGCTGTTCTAACGGGAAATGTAGGATATCTGAGAGAGTTCCACCCATTTGCAGTCTTGATAATGAAATATGATAATCTAATTTGGTAAAAATAAACTGTGAAATCAGAGATTTGAGGCGAAAACTTTAAAGATGCAATTCAGACGAGCAATCAATGCTTATTCAGCTTCTGTACCATCTCAGCTTTCTCCCTGTGCAGATGCTTAAGTGATGCTAAATTAAATAATTGACAAATTTTTAAAACTGTTGGAAATTGCCATCTGTACTTAATTTTGGAATATAAAAAGGTCCACAGAAAACACCCTTTATGATTATTTTGTCTAATAACAGATATGAAACAATACAAACATCCCAGTCATAAAATATAATGCATTCCAAGCAGTCTGGCTTACATATTCAAACACAGTTTTTCAAAACAAAAGACCACAGGAGGAAAGAAATGCTGGGTTACCACTGCATTTTTTTTTTTAAGTGAATGTCAAAAGAACTGAATTTTTAGTTTAAAATCCACCTTTGTAACCCTCACCTCCCCACGAAACAAAAAGCAAAACAAAAAACAAAACTCACCCACAGTCTTCCTATGGACAGTAAGGATAACCATCACTTTCTCACATTTCTCTCCTGGATAAACACGGGGCTAAACAGTCCTCTATGAAGAACTTTATTAGGTTGATATTATATCCATAGAAAATGAAGTCTACGACTGTAAATAAACATGCTTGAAGCTTCCATGAAAACACAGAAAGAGAAACAAGCTCCCCGCATGGGAACACACTGGTAAATACGTGGATAAAACAAGCTGAAACTTACACCAGACACTTCTCCCAGGTCCAGCACGGCAGTAGCCCTAAGGGTACATTCTAGTTTTTTTTAATCCATGTTCTGCTCTTCTCACTGATGGGACTACTCAGGCACATGGTCAAGTTGCAATCAGCTTCTCCCTCAGTGATGTATGAGAGCTGGGCTGATTTATCTTGTCTTTCTGCAGCATATTAGCACTAATGTTTCTGCGTATGCATCCTACCTTTCTTTAGCCGTAGCCCCGGCTTTATCATTGGTAATCTAAATTAAAGAGCCAGTGAACAGAGCAGGGTTGTTGTCCCCCACCCCTCCCTGTTTTCCATGAAACAATTGCCAGGCAGTCATTCCCGGACAAGGATTCCACTGTGTATTCTATCGAGCCTCCCCTTCAATATCCCATTGAGACTGGAAGTTAGTCGCAAAAGGATAGGTCCAGCGAGACTGTCTTAGTTCAAAGGTCTATTTATGATTTATCCTTTAAAATGGTACGAAATGACCTCAGGAAATACGAGGGAGAGCTGTCATTTGCCAGGTTTTTCAGCCCAGAATACAGAACTGACACTGTTTACAAAAAACAGAGTAACTTGATACCCCACTCATTGCCCACTGTTAGGGCACCTTCTGCTGACTTTTTTTTACTGACAAATCTCTTTCTTTTTCCACCCAGGTTTGTTTTACATATGCATAATTTAATGTTAATTTTAATGAGGAATATGAGTGCTATGATTTGGCAAGTTATATACAAGCAGCACAAAATCCTACAAAACTTTGGGGGAATCAAGCAAACAAATTGTTATTAACCTTGTTATAACCTACCAATAAATACCGTCTGAAGCAGGAGCCAAACACTATTTAATTCAGGAGTTGTCAATTCCTTTCTTCAAGACACATTTGGAATTTTTTCAATCTCCACAAATGTTTGGGAAGAAGAAACATGTCAGAGTACATTTTTATCTCTCGAAAATTTTGCTCTCTTAGCAGCATCTCAACACTTTTAACTCAGACTTCCAATGATTACTGAAATATTAGGTTTGTTTTCTCATTTTAAGCAACATAACTTTTTAACAGCTGTTAAGCAACAGGATTTGGTGGATAGCAAAGTATAACAAGTTTCATCTCTATTTTTGTGTATTTTTGTTAAGAGAAAGCATGATTGTTTTCAAAATTATATTACATTTTTAATTTTGCTTTTTCAAATTAACAAATTATGACATATATTTTCCATAAAGGCATAAAATATAGACTTGTCATTTTTAGTAGCTTTTTGATATTCAATTCCCTAATTCCTTGATATTCATATTGCTTTAATATTTCATTGTAAAAATAAAGTCTCTTTTCAGAAATGCAAAATACTCACATTCTAGGCCCTTGACTCTCCCCCACACACCCCCCTGCCAAAGAAAAAGTCAGTCTCAAACTTTCTGCTTCTCAATATTCTTCAAAATTGCAGTTGAGAGAAATAACACTTGGGGGTTCTGCTTGAAGACTATCTGGGGTTTAGTTCTTCTAGATTATATCTCTGGGTTAAAATTTAATCATTTACATTAATTTCTACACTCTAGAACTGGGTTATATTAAACTGCTCCACAAACATCCAGAGTAATTATTTTAAAAATTCCAATCTGGGCTTGTCACTCAACTGCTTAAAACTCTGCATTGCTTCCTGTTACTCTTAGGATGAAAGCCAAAATCTTTATCACGGCCTTCAAGGACTCAGTTTTATTAAACTCAGAAGATAAGCCCACCTTCCCAGAACTGAGTGGCTGCAATTCAGAACCATCAATCAATCAAGTATTGAACCCCTGCTCTTTACTGGCCAATCAGCTTGACTGCGGTATCCGAGCACTGGTGTGGGATGCCGAGAGAATTCCAAAATCAAATACATAGGCCCTTCCCTTTAGTTTGAAAGTAACATACGTGAATAAGATTTCACTACAAATCAGCTTACAAACTATGGTGAAATCAACATGAAGCCAGCCAGACTCTAAAATGCAAAGTGAAGATAAAACCAAGGGTTACAGGGATAAGATGAAACGAATCATTTCATGAATGTTAACTGAAACTACTTAGTCCAGAGGAGAAAAAGGGAAACAATCAAGAAGGAATAGTACTGCTCAAGTTTTTTGTTTTTTTTTTAAGTTTATTCATTTATTTTGAGAGAGACAGAGACAGCATGAGTTGGGGAGGGGCAGAGAGAGGGAGAGAGAATCCAAGGAGACTTTGTGCTGTCACTGCAGAGCCTGATGCAGAACTTGAACCCATGAAACCATGAGATCATGATCTGAGCTGAAACCAAGAGTTGGACGCTTAACTGACTGAGCCACCCAGGTGCCCCAGGTTTGGTCTTACTGTTATGCTTCCAAGGTCTATGGTTCACATCAGCTAAATCTATATTAAACTTAACTTCTTAAAAGTCAACTATCCCATAACTGTGGTTTTGAATTTCATCAATAAATAATTTTTAAACATTCATTATATTACTGTTGATATTACTTTCCTTCAAAAGTTCTCTTTATTTTAATCACTAAAAGAACGACATGATAAACTACACCAGTTTCTAAGTAAGGCGGCCCAAGGAGTACATCACAGAACCCTGAAAATATGAAATTTCTCATAACTAAAGATCTACTTTCCAATTAACCAAAAACAACATAATCCTTTAATACAACTTGTGTGTAAACTTGTACATGAAATAATGTACACACCCAAAGATATGAGAAGTATCCACTGAGTAATGAGATCTTGAGAATGGTCCAATGCATAAGGACTTAACACCAGAAGGCTCCATGAGTCCAAGAATATTTCCTATTCTTCCTGCCATTGTCTTAAAAATTCATATCATTGAAGTGTACCCTTGGACCAAATCCTAAGACTCTAGAGCCAAACTACTTGTGTTCAAATCACAGCCCTGCCACTTACCAATTGTATGACCTTGGGTAATGTACATAAGCTTAATGTAGTGTGAGTGTCTTTAAATTCATCTATAAAGGGGGATAATAGACTTCTGCTTTTGGTCATAAAAATAACTCCTATCAGACCAACCTTTTCACAGATAACAATCATGAATTCTGGATTAAAATATTAAAAAACATGGGCGCCTGGGTGGCTCAGTTGGCTAAACAGCTGACTCTTGATTTTGGCTCAGGTCATGGTCTCACAGTTTGCAAGATTAAGCCCCATGCTGGGCTCTGTGCTAACAGGGCAAAGTCTGCTTGGTATTCTCTCTCTCCTTCTCTCTCTGCACCTCCCCACTCATGTTCTCTCCCCCCCCCCAAACCCCTCTCTCTCAAAATAAATAAACTTAAAAAAAAAAAAAAAAACTTTAAAAACACAGCTATCTGAAGGCACTGGACAGTGACCAAGAGCAGGCAGGAGTGAAAGGGGAGGATAACACTTGAAAAAATGGCTCTTGATAAATTACTCATGTTTTATAGCTTTTTATGTATTGGGAGACCTAGTCAGTTCCACGTGGTAGCTAGATCTCTGGCATGTTGTAGCTAAGAAATCAGAGATGACAGCAGCTATGAAATGTGGGAGGAAATCCCAGAGAGAAGACAACCACAGAGGAGAAGCCTCAAATTCAGTACATAAAATCTGAGAAAATCTCTTACTACTCCCAATACTATACATATGTGGAGCAGACCTCAAGTATCCTAGCAAAGATGACAAGAACTAAACATATTTCTGCTAATGTCCATCACAGGGAAGACCAAGTTGGAATCTGACTTCCATTAAATTAACTGCCTGCTAAAATAGAAAATCAATTCTCTTTAAAGGTATATGACAGAATTTAGAATCTCTATGTCATTCACAATGTCTAAGGTACATTCCAAAATTACTAGATATGCAAAGAAACAGGAAAACCCATTATCAAAAGAAAAGATAATCCCCAGAGACGTACTCCCAGATTATGAAGATATTGGAATTAGTAGACAAGGATTTTTAAAGCAGTTACTGTAACTATGCTAAAGGATATAAAAGAAATATCAGCAGAGAAGGAGAAATTATAAAAAGAACCAATTGGAAATTCTAAACCCAAAGAAAAATTTGAAAAGAAAATTTACTGGATGACCTAACAACAGATTAGAGAAAAAAATAATAAAAAGTTACCAGTGAACTTAAAGATAGAACAATATAAATTATCCAATTTGAGAAATAGAGAAAAGAACTTTAAGAATGAACAAAGCCTCAGGGTCCAGGGGGATATAATAGCATGTCTAACACATGTGTAATTGAAATCCCAGAAGGAAGGGTGAAGAGAGAATAGGCAAGAAAAGAATCCTGAAAAAATAATCATCAAAATTTGTAAAAACAGACATAAATTTACAAATTCAAAACTCTCTGCCAACTCCAAACAGGATAAATAAAAATAAAACAAAATATAAACCCATGCCAGGGCACATATTGGAAGTGCTAAAATTCAAAGATAAAGAGAAAATCTTGAAAGCAACCAGGGGAAATGGCATATCATACACAGGATAAAACCACACTAATTTTTCATCAAACATAATGTAGGCTCAGAGATAAAAGAATGACATCTTTGTAGTGCCAACAGGAGCAGCAACAGTCAAGCTAGAATTCTATATCTGGCAAAAATATTCTTAGACAATGAAGGTTAAGTGAAGACACTTTCAGAAAAACAAAACCTCAAAGACTTAATAGCCAGCAGATTTAAACTATTTGCAATGTTGAAGAAAGTTCTACAGGATAAAAATAAATTCTACAAAAGGTTATTTGGATCTACAGAAAGAGAAAGGAATGAAGACCACTGAAAATGGTAAATGGTAAATATGTGAGTAAGTGTAAAACACACACACACAAACACACACACTCCTTTGAAATTCTTTAAAAGACATAAAACTATTTTCTATAAACTATAAAAACTATAGTGTTATTATAACACTATATTGTGGGGCTTATAACATAAGCATGATGACAATATAGCACAAAAGGTGAAGGAGCCAGTAAATGAAACTATGCTGTTGCAATGTTCCAGTGCTTGACATGAAGCAGTACAATATTACCTCTAAGCAGAATGTGAAAAGCTAAAAATATATATGGTACTCTCTAGAGCAACCACTAAAAATTAATGCAAAGAGATACAATTAAAAAGTCAATAAAAAAATTAAAATGGAAATTGAGGCAGCCATGAAGATACCTGCCTCACCTGGACCTCCCTTCTAGAAGAAACTTGACAGCTGTGAGGAGTGTGGTTAGCTGACAGCATCTAATGGCAGCACCTTAGGGATCCACTGTGAGTGAATCAAAGCTACGCTCTTTGCAGTTAGCCAATAACTGAACATGACAGGGATATGAGCACTTGGCCGATTCTGCCCAGTGCAATATTCATCTATCAGCAATCTTTGATCAAAATCCTCCATCAGGCTGGCAGAAACTTTCTCAAAATCACAGTGCAGTTTAAGGTTCTTTCTACCCTATCCTCCTTTCTTGTTCCCTCCTTTCACAGATGTCAGATACCTGCTCTCTCTCCTCTTTATCTTTTGATGGCATTGCCCCCTGCAAATCTCTAGCACTTGTAACTTCACCTTGGCACCTGCTTTCTGAAAAACCAAACTAATGCAGAATTCTAAAAGATATTCAGTTAATCCAAAATAAGTCAGGAAAGGAAGAGAGAGGAACAGAAAAGTAGATGGGACAAAGAGGAAAAAAATAGAGAACCTGTAAATCTAAACCCAACCATATAAACAATTATATTAAATGTAAACAGACTAGACACTCCAATTAAAAATGGAAATTGATAGAATGCATAAAAAATTAAAACTCATAAGTATGTTCTCCGTAACCTTTAAATACATAGAACAGATAGTCTGAAAATAAATGCATGGAAAAAGAGAAAGCATAAGAAAGCTGGAGTGACTATATTAATATCATATAAACTAGATTTCAAGGTGAAGAGTATTACTTGACATAAAAAGAGACACTTGAGGGGCGCCTGGGTGGCTCAGTCAATTAAGCGCCTGACTTCGGCTCAGGTCACGATCTCGCGGTCGGTGAGTTCGAGCCCCGCGTCGGGCTCTGGGCTGATGGCTCAGAGCCTGGAGCCTGCTTCCAATTCTGTGTCTCCCTCTCTCTCTGCCCCTCCCCCGTTCATGCTCTGTCTCTCTCTGTCTCAAAAAAAAAAAAAAAAAAAAAAAGAGACACTTGATAATGATAAAAAGGCATCTGAAAGAAGAAAATAGTAAGTGGATATGTGCCTAAAAATAAAGCATTTTGAAAAAAAATTGACAGAATTAATGAATAAATAGACAAATCCAAAATCGTAGTTGGAGATTTTAAGACTGTTTTCTTGGTAATTAATAGAACAACAAGACAAAAACAAAACAAAACAAAAAACAGTGAGAACAGGGAAGACTTGAATATCACTATCAACTACACTAACCTAATTGCCATTTACACAACACTGCACCCAACAACTGCAGAATACACATTCTTTTCAAGTGTACATGGTACATTCACCAAGATAGACAATTGGGTGTGCTATAAACAAGTCTCAATAAATTTCAAATGAATGAAATTCTACCAAATATGTTTTCTGACTATAATTAAATTAAACTAAAAATAGTAACAATAAGATATCCAGAAAACCCCAAATATTTAGAAATTGATAACAACTTCAAAGAAGTCAGGGGCGCTTGGGTGGCTCAGTCTGTTTAAGTGTGCAACTTCAGGTCAGGTCACGATCTTGCGGTTTGTGGATTCAAGTGCCATTTCCGGCTCTGTGCTGACAGCTCGGAGCCTGCAGCCTGCTTCTGATTCTGTGTCTCCTTCTCTCTGCCCCTCCCTTGCTCACACTCTGTCTCTCCGTCTCTCAAAAATAAACAAAGAGTAAAAAAATTTTTTTGAAGAAGAAAATAAAGAAATCGCAGCAAAGATATTTTGAAGTAAATAATAATGAGCACGCAATATATCAAAATTCGTGTGCCACCTTTTGGGATGAGCACTGGGTGTTGTATGGAAACCAATTTGACAGTAAATTTCATATATTAAAAAAAAAAAAAAAAAATTCGTGTGCCATAGTTCAGTAATTAGAGGGAGATTTATAGCTATAAATGCTTATAGTAGAAAAGGATAAAGGTAGGGGCTCCTGGGTGGCTTAGTCAATTAAGCACCCAACTCTTGATTTCAGCTCAGGTCATGATCTCACCATCATGAAATCCAGCCCCATGTCTG
Source organism: Neofelis nebulosa (assembly GCF_028018385.1). Classification (NCBI taxonomy): domain Eukaryota; kingdom Metazoa; phylum Chordata; class Mammalia; order Carnivora; family Felidae; genus Neofelis; species Neofelis nebulosa. The sequence goes on from NC_080783.1 coordinate 60,594,148, forward strand.
GCTCCATGTCAGGCTCTGTGCTGGGCAGGAAGCCTGCTTACGATTCTCTCTCTCCCTCTCCCTCTCCCTCTGTCCCTCCCCTGCTCACACTCTCTCACAAAAAAAAAAAAAAACAACAAAACAAAAAACCACACAAAAAATAAAAAGAAAAGGATGAAGGTATAAAAGCAATGACCCAAGTTTCTGAGAAGGTAGAATAAAAAACAAATCCAAAGGAAATAGAAAAAAGAAAATTGTTTTTTAAAAGAGCATAAATCAATGAAATAGAAAAACAGAAAAGCAATAGAGAAAATCAAGAAAACTGAAAGTTGGTTCATTGCAAGATCAACAAATTTGACAAATTCCTAGCTAGATTGAAATAAAACTAAAATGAGGGAATACAAACTACCAGTATCAAGAATGAAAAAGATGTCTCTACAGACCCGACTATATTGAGGGATAGTAAGTATGATAAACAACTTTGTGTCAGTGAACTTGGAAATTTAGATAAAATGGACACATTCGAAAAATAGAATTTACCAAAAGCAACACAAAATGAAATTAAAAGTCTTAACAGCTCAATCCTTATTAAAGTAATTGAATATACTACCAACATCCTTCACATAAAGAAAACTCCAGCACAAATGGTTTCATATTCAAGGAAGAGAGAATGTTAATCTTACACAAACTTTTTTGAGAAAACTGAGCAGGATGGAACCCTGCCCAACTCATTGTATGAGGCCAGCATAATCCTGATACCAAATCTGAAAAAGATACTATAAGAAAAGAAAATTATGGCTCAGTGTCTACAAATATAGACACAAAAATTCTTAGCAAATAAAATCGAGTAATATATAAAGATAATCATCCTGTTTTACATCATGACCAAGTAGGGTTTATCTCAGGAATGTAATACAGTTTTAACATTTAAAAACCAATTATTATAATTGATACTATTACCAGAATAAAAGAGAAAAACCATATAGAATGTTAATATACTCAGAAAAGAGTCTGACAAAATTCAATACCAATTCATGATCAAAACTTTCAGCAAACTAAAAACAGAAGGGGGATCTCCTCAATCTGTAGTTATCTTATTTAGTGGTGACATATTGAATGCTTTTCCCCAAGATCAGTAACAAGGAAAGGATGTCCACTCTCACCAATTCTATTCACCCTGTGCTGGAGGTCCTCAACAGTACAAGGCAGGAAAGATAAATAAAAGGCATAAAGGTTAGAAAGAAAAAAATAAGACGCCCACTTTTGTCAGATAACGTAATTGTGTAGATAGAAAAACCACAAAGAAATGAAAATGGGATAATGGTAGCTACCTCATATAGTTGTTAAAAGAATCAAGTGAGTTTCAATTTGAAATGTGTTTAGAACTGTGCCTGACACACACTATGTAAGCATTAAGCAAAATTTAAAACTACATATACCTAAATATAAAATCAGGAAGGGTTACATATTAGCTTACTGACGATGAGTATTTATTCATCAGAATAGCTAATAGAGAGCTACTTCAAGGAATAAAGTTACCCTCATTCTGGGGCCCAGATTATGAAAAAGTTCAGGGCAAGGAACACCAGAATGGCTAATTCTCACTAACATTCCAAAAACAGAAAGATGAAGTGTGTTATAGTTTGACACTGTCTACAGTGTTACTGCTTTTATGTATGATTTATTATGTCTACATAGTCACATAAACAAGTCCAGTTGTTTTTAATGAATACATATCTTGCTGTGATCTGTAAGTACTCTCACAGCAGAATATCTATGAAAGACATTTAAGTAAAAAAAAAAAGAAGTTGGTATAACTGTAGTTACAGTACAATTCAATTTTTAAGGCAAAAAGATATGCATATATGATAATTGCATTGATATGTGCACAGGAAAATGTCTGAAATATCTAAATGAAAGTGTTAATAGCAGATAGCTGTAGATAATGGGAGTAGAAAGGACTTTCATTTTGGGGGTGCCTGGGTGACTCAGTCATTTAAGCGTCCAACTTTTTATATCAGCTCAGGCTGATCTCACAGTTTATGGGATAGAGCCCCACATTGGGCTCTGTTGATAGCATGGAGACTGCTTAGTATTCTATTCCTCCCCCCGCCCCTGCCCCTCCCACTTGCTCTCTCTCTCTCTCAAAATAAAATAAACATTTAAAAAATACTTTTTAATTAAAAAAAGGACTTTCATTTTTTGCTTAATATCATTTGCATATAGTTTGAATTTTTTTAAAAAAATGTTTAATGTTTATTTATTTTTGAAGGAGAGAAACAGAGCGTGAGTAGGGGAGTGACAGAGAGAGAGGGAGACACAGAATCCAAAGCAGGCTCCAGGCTCTGAGCTGTCAGCACAGAGCCCGACAGACATGGGGCCCGAACTCAAGAGTTGCAAGATCGTGATCTGAGCTGAAGTTGCACAGTCAACAGACTGAGCCACCCAGGCTCCCCTATAGTTTGAATTTTTAATATTTATTGATATTTTTGTAATTTAAAAGGTAAAATAAAATCCCTTACTAATGCAAAAAAAAATCAAAATTTGAAAGTCACAATGTTTAGAGTCCTTCCTTTTATTTTCTAAGTCAAACAAGAGAAAAAGAATTCTTTTGTGTTTTTTAAACAAAGGTAGAGTTTTATTTTAGACATCAAGAGCATATTCCAGATATCTGCATCTCTAAGATCCTTCCCAGTGCCCCCACCTCCCTCTACCCCTAATGGGGAATGGGAGTTACAAACCCAGGTCAGATCAAAGATTCAGCGTATGGTCACAGGAGGCTCATCAGAACTGAGAGCATGATAAGGCAGAGAGCCGGCCTGCTCTTCTCTAATTCATACTTTCTCACTGTACCTCGACTCCAGGAATTAGCTTCCCCAACTCCCACACCTGCATGTGTGGAGACCATGGGGAGGAATATAGATCAGAGACAATCTATTACCACTGGAAGCACAGACTTTAATTAAAATGACCTTTTAAAATGTCTAATTCATCTACAGACAACCACTTCCCAGGTAAAGAAATGAGTCCATGGAAGTAACTTGCCCAAGGTCACAGGGTTACTACATCATCACGGCAGGATTCCTGAGTGTCAGGATAGCATCTTTTCTGCTACAACAGAGAGAAGGTCTAAAAGTGCATGCCCTATTAATGCTGGACAAGGGGCTGTGCCTTCATGAACAAAGAGAGAAGAGAAGGATCCAGGCTCAACCAGGCTCAGAAAGGAGCAAACTTCCTGCCTTTATCATAGACTTTAAATTGGAGTGCAAACATCAAAAACTGGCTCTGGCATTCATTTACTTTCATTACTAGTGTTTCATAAGATGCATATACGCTTTCTCTACAAATAATCCATTAGTATAAAAAGGAGAATGTTTCCTATTTGAGATATGCCTTGGGGCCACATCATTCAGAGATGCTTTTAGTATATAACTAACACTAATGAAGGGCTCTTGTTAGAATGTTTTCCACATTTTCGTTATAGGCAATAGGAAACCTGGAGATACTTAATGCAATGTGTTCTATTATGCTCTATCAAATTGGGTTTCTTTTTAATAGTGGGAACTATGAATCAGTTTCTAAAGTTTAGGAGGCTTAGGATTGACTTAAAATCAATAAATCAGAAACAGATTCAACCAAGTTATCCTGAAAACTTGTCAAAAACTATGAAGAAATCCCTCATTCCTCCATAATAAAAAAAAGAAAAGCTCCCAAAGAACAGTCAAAATAGCACTCCCAAAGATTATGAGCTAAAACCCATATTTAAAATAATTGATAAGCAAATAAGAAATCATTCTCACTTATTTACCATTTTAAGTTCTCTAAACTCCTCTCTTACAGGTGGTTATTTATTAACACCGATAAATGGTTATAATACCCTCAGAATAAAATTGTTGCCTTTGTGCAACATCACATTTTCCCACTAATAACAGAAAGTCTTTCAACAAATTATTTTAAGTTCTTCAAAGGCATTAGAAATGTTATCTATAGCCACAAGTCTGCAAAGACATATCTTGGGGTTAAGGAGAGGCATGCTTGCATTCATTCTAAGAAGCTAAAGGAGGTTGTGTAAGTGGCAGTCCCTGGCTGGACTGTTCAATTGAATTGAATGCTGTTCAATTCATCATATTGCCACCCCTCCCAGACACTTCATTACTAATGATTTTCCAATACTGAAGCTTTTTAAAACTTTGATCTTTTGTGAAAACTCAGTAGGATGATGCACACCTTCCAGCTGAACAAACAGACTAAAGCAGAAAGACCATCGCTTTAGCATTTGCCACAGAGAGGAATCATCTGCCCTGACTTCACCTCACTGTTTCATTAAAGTGGTGTCTTTCAAAATATGCAAATGACAGTAATAATTTGAACAAACAAATGAATTAGGTGAGCCTCTATAGGCAATTTACCCAAGGTAATTAAGAATGCTAAATAAACAAATTATTATTTTAAATGGCAAGAAAGCTTTAATTAAACTTGATTTCTATACTTAAAATGAAATTACTAACTCAACAGAAAGGATCTAGTATAAATTAAAAGCAAAGTGTCAAGAAGGAAAAAAAAGAAAAGAATGTACACTCGACTTTTGATTCACAAGATTAGTACCAGGTGTCACTGTATTTTTGTTGGAGCTGGCTCAGAGAGAAGTTATCTCTGTAAATGAATTTAGAATAGATAAAATGTATTTGAGGTACCTCAAAATGAGCACATTTTAAATGGTAAAGATGCTAAGCAAAAACGGAACCAACCCAAACCCAAGGTAATTTCTATCCAACTAGCATCTCAATATTTCTCTGCCAATAAGAAATGGAACCCAGCAGGCTATGGCTCATCCAAGGATGAAGAGACCTTCTGTAAGGGGTGGACGGACATAGTAACCCATAGTAGACCCTCAACAGGAGTATGATGTCCACCATCCATGAAGTACATTTGTATGATGGACCAAACCAATGGGCCCCAACCAGTGACCATAGAAATAAAGGAAAATCTCCAGAATTATCCATAGATGGACAAGGCTAAAACATGGCCTCATTAAAGTAGATAACACATATGTATTTAGTCCTATAAAATAACATAATCTTAAAAATATTATTATCTATTTTTAAAGCTTCAAGTAACCTTAAGTAATCTCTGAAACTAGACATGTCCATGTCTCTTCCCCTTTTAATGTTTTGTCCCAGTAGTTTTAATGGGGCTCTGATTACACCCCAGCCACCAGAATGCAAGCAGTAAAGCCCTCACAGAACCACCTGTTTTCTTCTCCACATGAAGCACCTTGCCTGGTTTAGCCTCCTGGGTCTTCCCTCTTCCACCTTCTGCCCAGTGTCCCACAGGAATACACAGTGTGTGTCCTGTCCCCTTTGCTTCTGGCTTTCTGGTCAGGCAGGATGACCCAGGACGGGAGTCAAAGAGGAAGCTAAGAGCATCATGAGCCCGGTGGTGGCAGAATGGAGCAGGGAGGGGCCTGGAGAAGCCATTGTAAGTCACTACCTTTGGCATCTGGGCCAGGTCACCCAGCCATGCAAGACCATTTTCATATTGTTTCCCTAAATAGTCTGCCTGGAGAGTGACCCTAGGGATACCATTAAAATATCAATGACAGTGATAAGAAGTTGATGTCAAGCCTCTGTTCCAAGGAGCAGAGGGAACATCAGATTACTGTATTTCCTCTTATGTACTTTTGCCTTCATTCTAGAGAGGGAATCATGCAACCCCTGACTCTAACAAGAGAGGGAACAAGTATGTCTAGAAGTCAAGATCTGAAGAGGTCAGTGCCCCTAATTTTTCTATTTGCTCATTCATTCCTTCATTCATTCATCAGTGGGAGTCATTCATTCATTATTCATTTATACATTCAAGGCATACAATAAGACCATTCCATCCCCAAGTTTTATCACATTCCAGAGGTAGAAGAGACATCAGACAGAATTTGCTGGAGACTCAGGATGAAATGGGAGCATCTCAGAGGAGCATTGAGTATTTCAAGAGTGAGAAGTTCAGGGAAGGAAACAGAGAGAAAGCTGCCTGTGACTGAGTATCAGTCCCAATAGAATATGCCTGCTCCTTCAACCCACCAAAAGGGGAGCTGTGCATGGTGTGAAGAATCTCTGCATTACAGCAGAAATCCCAAGAGTGCTAGAACATATCCTTTGTGTCTAGCAGAGAGCACAGTATGCCGTGAGCACTCAACAAATATTTGCTAAATAAATGAATGATCTAAGAATGTGGATCTGCTCCTGGGACTCATGTTGGACAAACCTTAGTGAGTGAGCATATTAGAGGACATCCAACAACATAACCCTCCAGAAGTTGCAGACAAGAAACTTCCTCGAAAATGTTTGCACAGTGTAGTGGAATTGCACAAAGAAAGTATGCCGGGCCCTTAAATGTTTGCAAGTGAGTGCATAGGTAAAATGCGGTACATCCAATCAATGGAATACTGCAATGAAAAAAAGAACTACTGACATATACTACACTGTGGATGAATTCCAGAAATGTTATATTCTGTGAAAGGAGCCAGAAATGGAGACCACACATCACATGATCACACTGAAATGAAACGTCCAGAAAAGGCAAATTTATAGAGACAGAAGGTAGACCTGTGGTTGCCCGGGGCTGGGGGTGGGATGGGCTTAACTATAAACAGCATGAGGGACGTAAGCAGGAGGATGAAACGGTTCTAATACTGGACTGTGGTGATAGTTACACCACCTTGTACAGATTCCCATTGAATCACACTCTTGAAATGGGTGAATTTTATGATATATAAATGCACTTCACTAAAGTTGTTTTAAAAGTTTTGTGAAGGGAGTCATAAATTATAGGTTTGCCATCACGCTGTTATGAGGAGGCTGCTATGTTGTTGGAAAACACAAAGACAGAAGCCCAGATTTGAAAAGACTCCCATCTCCTAATTCCCAACCTCAGGGCCCTTCCTAAAAAGCCTGCTTAATGGTTGCCAGGGCTGGAGGGAGAGGGGAACGGGGAGTGACTGCTAAATGGGTATGTGGTTTCCTTACGAAGTGATGAAAAAGTTCTGGAATCAAATGGTGGTAATGTTTGCAAAACATTTTGAATGCACTTAACGCCACTGAATTGTACACTTAAAATGACAAAAATGGTAAGTTTTACGTTTATGCATTTTACCAAAAGTTGTGGCCACGTCTGAGGAATATTTTCACTTTTTCCTCTCATCTGTCAAATCCATTCCCTGGTGGCCACAGAAGGGCCAGCTGCTGTCCCTGGCCATCTCACGGAAGGATGTCTTAGTCCAGGTGACAACACAGCTCTCAGAAATTTGTGTGCTGTACTCTATCACCTTTCCTCTGATTGGCAAACATCAGATATTAATTAAAAAAAAAAAAATCCGGGCTTGGTTTGCATTTTAATCCTGCCCACTTGAAACCGGTTGGCATCATTCAAAACAACTCACGCAGGGACGTTCCCTGAACTGTCAAGGCCATTCATTAAGTGTTGCTGCCATGGCTTCCTGCTCCCCGAAAGTGTAGGAGGCAATGACTTCTCCTGTCACAGATTTAGCCATGGCATATTAGGAAACACTTGCTGTTTGTCAAAAATACTTTAGGTCCATAAAGCTCTAAGACTCCCTGTTCCCATATAATCCAAAACCTCTCCAGCCTGGCCTAGAATCACTTCCACGTGATCCTTATTGCAAATGCCCTAGGTCGCTATCATCTACAATAATTCCTAGAGTACTTCTTTTCACCATTATCATTTGTGCTAGTTAGTATTCCTATCAGACAATCTTTCTTTGCTTCTTCCCAATAAGAAAACAAGTTGCTTATGAATTGAGTAAATTTCCCAAGGATGCCAATATATTTAGGGCTAGAACCAGTCTGAACATGTTTAGTATTCATATATTTGACTGGTGTTGTACATAGAAAGTAAGGATTATCAGCTATAAAATATTTTCTACCTCAAGGATGACATTAAACTGATACTTTCATTTTGAGATTGGCTAAAATATGCTACTGAATGGAGTGTGAAAAAAAAAAAACCCTCAGGTTTCCATTTGTGAAATAAAATTCAGAGAACTAGTACTAAATGCCAAATGTCTACAAGAACTCCTCCGAAGAATTACTTCTTTGCTGCCAGCCAAAACTCACAGGGACACACTGTGGCTAAATTTTCTAATTGTGCTTTTTAGATGCTGGATAATTTTCTGACTATTAAAGACAATCATAGCCAAGCCTAACAATAAAAGTAATTGAATCTCATGCTTGAGAGCATACAGCTGATTCACCATGGGGTGTCGGACAGGAAGGAGGCAAATGAGAGGAGGTGAGAAGTCCAGAAGTAATTTTCACTCCGTGAAAAGCAGACACTGCCTTCACAGTAGAAAAACCTGAGATGGAAGCGTGTCCTTATTCTCCAGGCCCATTCTCCCAGGTGGCACCTGAAAACTATCAACAGGCATTAGAGACTGAACCCTGGCTTCTGCCCCAGGTCTCCTAAGCCCAACCTAGGTCGTTGAGATGAGATTTCCAAGAGAGGACAGGGTGAGGTCATAGCCATTCTGCCCTTGGGAGGCTGTGCCTGCTCCAAGTCTCCCTGGGTGCTGGGCAAGACAGAGCATACAGACTTACTCAGTGGTGTATGCTAACCAAGCATAAAATACAGCCTAACTTGTATGTACAAGAAGAGTTTTTGCCATATATATATATGATATATATATATATCATATATATATATATCAATTGCATTTAACCTCAAAGATTAAGCTTCTTTTTTATATACTTTTAAAGCTTATTTATTTATTTAGAGGGAGAGATCTTATATATATTTTTAAGTTTATTTATTTACTTTTGAGAGAGAGAGAAAGTATGAGCAAGGGCAGGGCAGAGAGAAAGGGAGAGAGAGAATCCCAAGCAAGCTCCACGCTCATAGCACAGAACCCAACATGGGCCTCAAACTCATGAACCATGGTATCACGACCTGAGCCGAAACCAAGAATCAGACATTTAACCAACTGAGCCATCTATTCACCTCAAGCTTCTTCTATATCTAAGGCAAATAACACAAATACTATATGAACCCTGCCTTAAGAGCCTTAACAATTTCATGGTAAAAGTACTAGCAGCTGTTCGGATATAAGCTAACCAACCACCTGGTGTCAGAGCAAGATCTATTTCTGTGAATATTAAATGTGCACAGATTTCAAGATTTAGTGGCAGTCACAGAGAAGGCCTTCACAGATTGGCCTTTACAGAGAAGAGATTCTAGTATGGGACACTTGGGTAATTACTTAATTTTCTCTTCTATAAATGGGGATTCAAACCCACAATCTCAAAATCAAACACAAAGTCAAAATCAAAATGGCTGCAATGATATATATGAATATGAATATTCACAAATGGGATAGAGATTATAAATAACCTCATGTCCTTAAGACTAGATAAGAGTCTGTCTATATTTCTACTTAGCTCTAAAGAGTGACATTACCCCTTATTCTTTTCCTTTACTCTCCTTATCCAATTACTTTGGATCCTGTATTCCCAACCAACATCTCACATACTCACCTCCTTTTTCTGGCCTATATTCACCCTAGGCATGGCCTCATCACAGCATATCTAGACTACCGTGATAAATGCCCAGCTACTGTGCCACCTTCAACCTCCCCCTCATACTATGGAGCATTCTACAGCCAGATCGTTCTTGTTAATTATCACTATGATTACAGGGAAAACTCTAAAGACTTGCCAATATCAGCAGATCCAAGTCCACATTCTTTGGCTTCGATTCCTACCCATTTTCCCCAGGCTCCTATCCACAAATTCTCCAACTGATTTCCCAGCACCTTTAACTTCACCACCTCTGTAATATCACTGCTATAACTCCATGGCCTGTGTGGCAGACTGTGTTTTGCAGAAAGGTCATAACACTATCTCCTATCCCGTATGGTCTTTCTACAATGTGACTTTAATGCGTGAAAGGTTGGACCTATGTTCCCTCTCCTTCAGTCTGAATGCATCTGTAATTATGATCAAAATAAAGTGGCAATGGATGACTTACAGATTTAAGGAGCTTCTGCCTGTTTCTCTTGGGACACTGGTTCTTGTTACCTAGCCTCCTAGCTGGGAGGAAGCTAAGCAGCCATGTGCAAAGGCCACATGTAGTGTTCTGGTCACTAGCTTGAGCTGGGACCAGCTGACAACCAGCATCAACCAACAGACATGCCAGCAGGGAGGCTTCAGCTGATTCCAGCCCCTAGCTGTCCTCTGAGTTGCCCCCAAATGATCCCAAGTGGAACAGAGATAAGCTGTTCTCTCTCACCCCTACCCCCTGCCATGTCCTATCCAAACTGCAGATTTGTGAGCAAAATAAAAGAGTGTGGTTGTTTTAAATGACTAACTTTAGGATAGTTTGTTATGTAACAATAGATAACTGGACTAGACTAAAATACCGTCCCCCTCTTTTTGGCCTTCTCAAATCTCACCTACCTTCCAAAGCCCAGTATAGTCCCCCACCTCCTTCATGTTGTTAACCTCATCTAAAAGTGATTGTTGTCTCTGTCTCTCTTGCTTACAGCTTGAGTAGCACTCAATAAAGACCCAAGACCATGAGAAAAAAGACCATGCTGTATCTTCTAGGGTACCCATTCCCATCATCTCTCGGAATGTCTTACACATAGCAGATGGTCTATATATACTTGCTGCATAACTAATTTTCTAGCCTCTAGAGTAAAATGCATACAGGAGGCACTTAATAAATGACACACACTATGGCAGGTGATTAATATAAAAAATGATAGGAAGAGAGGGACACCACAAAATTTTAAATGGAGGATTAGGTAGTTATAGGAAATCTAAAATTTCAAGTCATTAAACTGCCTTTATATTGAGTAAAGTAGATGTTTTTCAAATTAATAGTTTATGTTCAGAAGTGGGTGTGGGTGTGCGGGTGTGTGTTCAGCCAACGTGTAGATTTGGATGTCTGCTTTCGGAATTGTTCCCTCGTTAATAATTAAATTCTAAATGGGCATTTTGAGAAGTGGTAGTAACTATCCACATTGTATGGTCTTGTAATTACTCAAGTGTAATTAGAGTATAGGAGGGCTCAGAAATAGGCAGAATGTTTCCTGTCAAGTGCCACCTGTACCAGGACTTCTTGAAATGGGGATCGTGAATCCTAGATGGTTGTCATTGGATGAGATTCATGAAGTCCATGCCTGAAATTACATACAAAGTTTTATATGTATGCAGTTTTTTGAAGGAGAGGGTCCGTGACTCTCAACAGATCCTCAAAATAGTTTTGGAAACCCAGTTAATCCAATTATCACATGTTCTTGTAACTCCTGTTCAGAGATTTCTGCTAAACAGGCAGAACTGGGCCAGCAATGGGGAAATACCAAGGCTTGTCTGACTCTGCCAACTGCCTTGCATGATGGCCTGGGGAAAATCCTTTAAAACTCTTTGGAGCTGCTTGTGGACCTCTCAACTATAAAAACAGGAGGCTGCACTAGGGATACCCAGGCATCTCAAGATAGTTTCCCTGAGAAACACCCTGAGAACAGGGAAGGAAAGGTCTACTTCACTTGCTGTTTTTCCATTGGATTTTCTTTGTAATGTTAATTTTGGTTAAATCAACATGTAAGTGTTTACGATTGTTTATTCAGTAAATATAAATTGGGTGCCCACCATTTGACAGTCACTGGCTATGGACTTTCTACTCAATCCTTTAAGACTTGACCATTACTGAGTAGTCCACCCCAACACTGCACATAATGCTAGGAAGTAAAGTGGACAGTAAAAGTATGAAGAGAAAGTCATAGAGGACCAAAGAACAAATGCTTCATCGCTAAGTGGGTAGAATAACTGTTGTGTAGGAGATCAAGTAGAAACATAGTACTCCACTGATACCAGGTTGATTTGGTTAATCTGTCTGGTAGGTGGATGTCCATTTACTCCTTTGTCTTTTAGATTTGCACGCTCAGTTAAAAGAACAGCTTTTTTCCTTAAAGAAAAATCTTTCTGTAAAGACATGTAAATAGCCACATTCCTGCTCAGAATCTCTGACCGAGCTCTCAGGAATAAAATCATAAACAAGCAAAAAGCAAGTAAACACAAATGCTTAATGGAAAGGAAGATACACAGTAAGTAATTCAGACCCATGGATAATCTGATCATAAGTCACCTCATGCTCAAAGGTTTCAATGGAGGAAGATTTTACACAAGCTTTGAATTACACATGAAACACAAGACAAAGTATGAGAAAGAAAACAGGTATTTAGCACTTAACAGGATAGAAGGTGTGACATAGATCATTTCATCATTCTGTGGACCATTAATTTCCCCCCTGATGTTAGTACTTTTAATTTTTATATTAATCCTCAATCTTTCATATGTATGTGACTTATCTCTTCAATTAGACATATACTTGGGCCCAAGGTACATATATTTTTTGGATGTTATTTGAATGATGATGTGCCCCTGCTAAATATTCAGTAAATATTCTGTGAATAAATGGAAGTTTCTCCTTAAAGCTTAAGATGATAGAAAATACTGACTTTATAAGGAAACTGAATAATTTCTTCTAACTCACCATAATTATTTCCACAATATATTTCTTTCATGAAAAGTAAAAGTATAAATGGAGATCCTCAATTTATCACTGATAATTTGGAGTTGGGGACATGGAGATCTATAGAAGGAGGGGGTTGTTCTCTGTTTGGTACATGGGGATCAGGGGGAGGGTCAGGAGACAACCTTATGTATTGCTTACATTTGGAAACTGGCAAAATTTGTGGTTCTTAAGAAAAAATAAGTTTAGTAAAGAATAACATATGGTACAAGTAAATGGGGTTTGATTTTCTTCAAATATGTGGCTCATGTAATTCTTCCTCCTGACCTCTCCCACTACTGTGTGTTTGGTGTTTTATTGTGAATATCCCATACCATTCCAGCCTTTAGATAAATTTTCACATATGTAAACAAAATGCCTAGGGCAGCAAAAGCATTTGATGTGCACATTATCTTCAAGTTGTATAAAAAATGTATATACAAAGTCCTCTGGATTCATCTCCAGACAAAGAGCACTCCTATAATAAAAACTAAAATTAAAAAAAAAACCCACGTCTATGTGGTAAAAAGAACTAAACATTCATCACTAGCGTGCTTAGAAAGATCTTACATTTATTTAAGATATTCACTTTATACTACACATGAGAGTTCCTTAGACAAAACTAATTTTGGATTCTTCTTTAGTTTTTGTCATAAATCAAACATCCAAAAGCTGACTCACATAATATACCATACTTCATTTTCTCTAAGTCAATCACAACAAAAACAAATTGCAGGGAAAACACAGGTGGGATTACCTTTCACCCAGACTTCCCAGTGCATTTCGAGATTGGACTATTTGATCATCTTAGCATGATGCACCATTAACATGACTCTCCCTGTGAAGTGGGCTGAGATTGAAATGGAGAAGACATTTTTTAGGAGGATGTCCTTTCACATCATGATCTATACAGAATAATAAACGTGTCTCAGGTAACTAGAGGGATTACCTTCCAACAGGCCATTTCTTGTAGGAAATGGTATGTAATTGCATGAGGGAATATAATAAGAAGAGTAGCTTTCTTGTATAAGAGGATGTTCTTTTCTTATGTATCTCTTGATTTTTCACCTCAGGGTCTCATAAGAAGCATGACCAACACAGGAAGCACTTCATGTTTGTTGAATTTAACTCAATGTTATAGATTCCTTTTCTTCTCAGTGTCAGGGAGAATAGTAAGTACCCTGTACTAATTTGGGCTACTGCTCTCCAACGAACATAAGCATTTTTCTCACATATATTCCATTAAAGGAGGTTGAAACTGGGTCTTTTTGCTCGTTTATGTGGTTATTGGCTTGCTAATTTGGTTGGTTGGCTGGTTTGTTTTTGATATTCTTGATTTTAGGACAGTAAGAGAGAGAAACAGCATGGTACAAATCATGGTGTCTGGAGTCAGATGAGACTAGTTTAGGTCATCCTAACTCCTTTACTTTATTAGCCATCTAACCTGGGGCAAGTTCGTTAAATCTCTGTTTTCTTACTTATAAAATGGGATAGTAATCTGTACTAGCCAGGGTTGTTAGGTGGATTAGATGAGACAAATGGCTACTTAGCATCATGACAAGCCCACAGTAAGCATTAGGCATCACTGATTTTGTTTACTATTATTACCTCATCAAGTCACAATTAGGATAAAACAAAATAATATATAAGTGCTTCTTGACAGCTAACAAATGCTAACGCTTATGTTCTAGAAGAGCATGATCTAATAGACAGTATGAGCCATCTTCCTTACACACCCCAGGGAGTGTTCTTGAGTGGCTCTCTTGGCCACATGTTACTGTTAGAGCACATACATAGGTCTAGCTCAGGCATACCAACACTTCATGAATCTTTCACTCTGAATTAACTCAAAAAATGCTTCCAGCGGCCAAAATTCACAAGAAATAGAACTAAGCATCAGAATGTTCAGGTTTGCAGTGAGAATGCTGGTAGACATTATGACTTTGATGTGGCACTTTTGGATGCTGAAAGCACTAAACGACTAGAGCCTTGGGAGATGCTGCATGTAGCCATGAGCTATTTCCAGCCCTTCTTGTATTTCCTGGCTTTACCTGGATGGGATATGTGCAGATTTGTCACTCATACCATTCAAATAATTATGGCCTGACCCATCTCCTGTGTCACATCCTCAAGTCTCCTCACATGACTCATCCTTCAGCTGGAAAGCAGGAAGTGCTCCATTTGGGGGAGGAAGCCAAAGGACACCACACCTCAGGACAATACTGTTCTTACTCAGACAGTGTATTATTCTCATCTACCAGGCAACACCCAAACAGAGCATGTTTAATCACAACAGCAGAAAGGAAGACAAGGGCTGTGAGTTCACACTAGTGTCTCATATCTGAGATACCCCGTGACAAAGAGCTACAACAAAGAAACTATTCCACTGACCCCTTGCCCAGATGACTTCTGGTGGTTCCAAAGCACCAAACCTCCCACCTCAAAGTACAGAGACCTAAGCCTTCTTCAGCTTCTTCTGGCATATCTCTTGGAAGTGATACTCACTGGCACAGAACTAAATGTAGGTAGACAGAAGTGGGTGCATTTTACACATATTTATCCAAGCCTACATGTCTATACATGAGAAAGTTTGGGCACCCAAAGGAAGCTACTATGAAAATTTTTGTTGCCAAGATGTTTGCTATTGATCAATTTACATTTTTCAAAATAAGCCTGTGTCTACACTGACATGTGACATCTTTAATTGCATGAAGACTGTATTTCCATTACAATGGGTCAGGAATTACCTCACCTCCCATTTCTATTCAGAAGATCTGGAGTGGCCAGAAATATCACCTTCATTCAAGGTCTGGGAGAGTCTGGAAAAGCGATGCTTCATCTCATCTTCTTTTTGCCCTGGACTCACATACCAATCTGGAAATGGATACTTTAGAGGAATGAAAAACTGGTTAGCCTTAGCTCTTTCATGACTCTAATCTTTCAGGGCCACTGAGAATTTGGCTTCTGAAATGGAAATGGGTAACGGTTAAGAAAGTGTATTATCATACAATTGTGTGGAGTTCTGTTTTAGTGTTTTATAATTCCATATTTATTTATCACTAAGGGTAACACATGAGTTTATCATAAAAATAAGAATGTATTCTAATGTTTACATCTATAAAACATATTTGAGTGACTATCAAGTTATATATGTATGTATATATATATATATTTTTTTTTTATAATGGTTATCATTTAATGAAATTCCTTCACTCAGTGTTTACCTGTGTGCTAGACACTCAGACACTCTACAACCATGTAAGCTATATTTTATCTCATCTCATTTTATAGATGAGAAAACTAGGGTATAAACCTCTGCTCAATATCATACAGACAGGAAGCAGTAAAATCTCATTTTGACTCAAGTCTATATGATAGCCAGGCTATGTGTTTTCCACCCTAGAAATTGCCCCATCTACATATTAATGAACTTGCATATTGTACTATATGTTTACAGCTTGACAAGTAATGGAGAAATAATGTTTTATAAAGATCTGAATCACTCCAGCCACACATCACTAATCCAGAGGTTCCTTGTACAGATCTCCTAATCAATCTGCACAACTAAGACTTGCAAATAAGTCATCTAAGCCACCAAACCAAAGGTGACATTTATTTTACACATGACACTGCTACAAGCATGAAAGCTCCCTTCTTCAAGGTCTATCTACTCTTGCTTCAGACACCATGCTGAAAGGGCGGCTGTGTCGTTTCCCAACACTTCACAGAGAAAAAGCACCGAGGGAAGGCAATAAAGGGGGGTTTGTATAGACAAGAATATTGATTGCTATGAAAAGTGAAAGCTGGGAATTTGGAGCAAGGGGGAAAACAGAAAAACTATAGAATTCTGTAACACAGTGGTGCCATCTAGAGGAGGGGCAAAAACTACACAGCTTAGAAACCCTTGAGGGCTTCTACAAGCCAACAGAAGTACAGAATAAGATCATGAACTTATAAAGATGACACAGTCATTATGTAGGAGAAAAAGAAAATGTAATATTTTACCTAAGACAAAATGGGAGAAGTAGAATATAAAGTAATTTATAAAAATTTGTTCCAAAAATATTTTGATGTTTAAAGGAAGAATATTTCCCTGCATTAAAAACCAATCTTTGGACAAGCTTCTCATTTGTTTTTGACAAATAAACACCTTATTTATTTCCAAGGGGATTGCTTGCTTTAAAAGAGGTTTCCAAGCTTTTCTGGAGGAGGAGCTCACTAGCTCTGCTCTGTTGTTTACTAGCACTTTTTTAACACCACTTTAGCTTGCCTCTACAAGTTTTTAATTAAGAGTAGTTCAGTTCCTCTTTCTTCATATTATGGACCCAATCTTAGACACTCCTAGCAATCTCCTCCCCCAAAGTTTTTGGAGTCGTGTCTGCCATTTTCCACTCATGATTATAACCCATTTTTTTTGGAACCATTGACGAGCAATGCATTGGGTACTTGGGAATGATTAGATCCAGGCATGAAGATGGAATTACTTCATCTCTGCATCCAGGGTTCTTTATCTCCAACCCTGTAAGACAGTCCCACCAAAAGTATCTGATCTGTAAAAATAATGAGGGACCATGTACTGAAATGGCTAAGCCATTGATCTGGCCAAGAAAGTATGCGACATAATTTTAAAAGGCATTCTTCCCTTTAGTTTCCCTCACATAGGTAAGGATGAATTATTGCTGGGAACTGCATTTTGTAGTATACACACCTAGCAACTAATTTAGAATTAACCTCCTGGAGTAGCATCTTCCCAGTAGAAAAGGATAAAAACATTAAGTGGATAAATTAAAATAATTTCTAAGAGAAGTGACAGACAACAAAATGTCTTTTAAAAAGTTTTGCTTTATGGTAACATGTCTTTAGGGATGTGTAACTGGGGCATAGTTCAAGAGAAAGAGATTAGACGAAAAAAATTAATGAATGAAATGTCTTGAGGAAAAAAATTATGAAGCAAGTCAGAAAATGTCTCTCTAGTCCCAAGTGCCTGGTCACAAAATACATCTTTTTTTTTTTTTTTTTTTTTTTTTTTTAGTGAAAATTCAGCATTTTTAAAAAATATATATAATTTATTGTAAAGTTGGCTAACATACAGTATATACAGTGTGCTCTTGGTTTTGGGGGTAGATTCCTGTTACACACAACACCCAGTGCTCATCCCAACAAGTGCACTCCTCAATGCCCATCACCCATTCCTACCTCTCCCCCGCCCCCCCCCCACCCCTCAGTTGGGTGTTCTCTGTATTTAAGAGTCTCAGTTCTCTGTATTTAAGAGTCTCTTATGGTTTGCCTCCCTCCTCTGTTTGTAACTATTTTCCCCCTCCCCTTCCCCATGGTCTTCTGTTAAGTTTCTCAAGATCCACATATGAGTGAAAACATATGGTATCTGTCCTTCCCTGACTGACTTATTTCACTTAGCATAATACCCTCTGGTTCCATCCACATTGCTGCAAAAATGGCCAGATTTCATTCTTTCTCATTGCCAAATAGTATTCCACTGTATATATAAACCACATCTTCTTTATCCATTCATAAGTTGATGGACATTTAGGCTCTTTCCATAATTTGGCTATTGTTGAAAGCACTACCATAAACATTGGGGTACTTGTGCCCCTATGCATCAGCACTCCTGTATCCTTTGGATAAATTCCTAGTAGTCCTATTGCCGGGTCATAGGGTAGTTCTATTTTTAATTTTTGAGAAACTTCCATACTGTTTTCCAGAGCAGCTGCACCAGTTTGCATTCCCACCAACACTCCAAGAGGGTCCCCATTTCTCCACCTCCTCACCAGCATCTGTTGTTTCCTGAGTTGTTAATTTTAGCCACTCTGACTGGCATAAGATGGTATCTCAATATGCACCTTTAGCAAAATCTTGGAAGACATTTTAAGACATATGGTAAACAGGGACCATGTTTCTTTAATTTACAAAGAGCTCTTATATTGTTATAAACTGTAGATACAACCCAGTAGACTACTGGACAAAGGATATAAAGTGGCCACTCACAGGAAAAAAAACCTGCCAGGAAATATTTTTTTAAATGTTTTATTTATTCTTGAGAGAGAGAGAGAGAGAGAGAGAGAGACAGAGCATGAGCATGAGCAGGGGAGGGACAAAGGCAGGAGGACACAGAATCCGAAGCAGGCTCCAGGCTCCGAGCCGTCAGCACAGAGCCCAATGCAGGGCTCGAACTCACAGACCATGAGATCATGACCTGAGCTGAAGTCGAATGCTCAACCGACTGAGCCACCCAGGCGACCCCAGGAAATATTTTTAAAGATGCTTATTAACCTCATTCATGATTAGGTAAACAAAATAATAATAATATACCAATTTTTTTCCTGGAGAAATTTTCAAAATTTGAAATTACACAACGTTAAAATATACAATGTTGGGAGGAGTAGAAATTGGTGCTGACTTTCTGAAGTGTAATTAGAAAATATTCAACTTGGGGCGCCTAGGTGGTTCAGTCGGTTAACCATCTGACTTCAGCTCAGGTCATGATCTCACGGTTCGTGGGTTCGAGCCCCATGTCAGGCTCTGTGCTGACTGCTCGGGCCTTGGAGCCTGTTTCAGATTCTGTGTCTCCCTCTGTCTCTGCCCCTCCCCTGCTCGCACTCTGTGTGTGTGTCTCTCTCAAAAATAAACGTTAAAAAAATTTTTTTAATAGAAAATATTCACCTTGTAAATTTCACATAACATCCATATAATACCATTAGTAAGGACTTACTCCATAAAAGTATATCAAGATATATGTACAAGAATGTCCACTACAAAACTTTTTACAAGAACAAACACCAGCATAACTGTCCGTGAACAGGGGAATAGGTTAAATAAATTATGGTAATCCGGCCAATGAAAAACTCTGTAGCATAATGTGGCTAACCTGAATGCACTGAGACAGAAGGGTATCTAAGATCCACTAAGTGGGAAAAAAGCAAGATATAGATAATATGAATGATGTAATCTCATTTATGGAAGTGTATAGTTTAAATGTTTAACTATAAATACCATTATATAGTTATTGTTCATAACAAAACACCCCAAAACTTAGTAGTTTAAGACCAGGACTATTTATTGTTTCTCAGATTCTGTGGGTTTCCTGAGCAGTTCTTCTGTTGGTATCACCTGGGCTTACTCAGATGGCTGCAGCCAGCTGGAAGTGGGTTGGGACTGAAGGCACTCTCTCCTCTGGGTCCTCCACTGGTATGGCTGAAATGACTGGAATGGACCACATGGTTCTTCCTCTCAGTATCTTCACATAATGGAGGAAGTGCTCCCCATGGGCAAGAATAAAACCACAAGGTCTCTGTAGGCCAACACTCAAAGTCAAACACAGACCTTCCCATAGCATTTCCTCAGTGAAAGCACATCTCGGGGCTAATCTGGATTCAAGAGGAGGAAAGCAGACTCCAACTCTTGGTTGGAAAAATGAATTTGGCCAAATTTGTGGCCATACTTAATCTACCATTCTATATATGTACATATCTACCTATCTATAGCTATATCTATCTGAAATGTTACCAAAGAAGCAATTAAAATAATTTCCTCTCAGAAGCGGAGCTGGGAATGTGAGCAGCAAAGGAAAAGTAAGAAAATAATTTTCAGTTAATGCATTTCTATCCTCGGGGCTGGCTTCATGGGCATGAGACCTGTGCAAATGCTCAAGGACTCTAAGCCCTTGGTGTAATTCTCTGCTATCACCATCTTGACATTCTTAGTGTTTATCTCTGAACTTGGGTTTTATAACTGAAGTACAATGGGACAGTGGAATATGTATGTGAGCAGAGATAGTACAATGTGCATGTCCACTGTTCACTGACATCCCTTTCACACAGCATTCACAAGAGAATTCTCTGCCTCATGAGAACAGAATTCCGGTCCACCCGTGAGGCATGGGAGTTCAACACAACTCAAGTACACAGTACACATGTTATATCTTCCAATGAGCAAATCCAGGTGCTGACAGCCCCAAAAGCCTCATTTTCTACTCTAATCAGATCTTCCTTTGAACACAGAAAGAGTGCAATGGTATTGACAAAGGAACTCTATCATATCCTTTCTTATTCATGTTACTTCCCTGTATGAGCCAACCACTTACACTGAAAATAATGACATAGAGGGAAAGGAAAGCTAGGGCAACCCATAGTTTCTTTTCCTGAGTCCTGCCTTAGTGATCTGTCAGCTGAAGCTAGAGGGTGTGGGTAGAAGGTGTGTGCATCAAGAACTGAAATAAAAACAGCTGAATTAGTTTTGTACATGATTTCTATTGTTCTGGTAAGAATATAATACACATGCACATACAAGCCAGGAAATAGAAATTATTTGGTAATCCCACATACAAGTTAAATATCCTTATATTTGCATTTAAAACTGGCATTGCACCATAGAAAGAAAAACAGAAAATTTGTGCTAATAATATTTTTTCTTTACTTTGAACATTAAATAGCAAATAAGAAACATAAGGAGTTGAGATAGAAAATGCAGGAGAAAGGAAAATGCTTTCTATTTTAGACCTCTAGTGACACTTTCTTCCTGTGGGAAAAATAAGGAATGTTACATTTTTATTTTGCGCTAGGCCCCACCAATTTGTTGTCAATTTTGTCTATACTGTTTGAGTTTGTATATATAGGTCCTGCTTTTTTACATTAAAAAATAGGTTTCTTTTTATCATATCCCATACCCTCTTTCATTTTACATTTAAGTTTTATGAGCTTTATGCTACCCATTACATCAAATCAACATAGATTTGGGTTTTTTTTTAAGTTATTAAAAAATAATATCCAGGAAACTGATAAGAAGACAGGTACCCAAAAAAGAAACATTTTTATTAAACAAAGGCAATATTTCATATTATAATTCCTGCTCTCTTTTGTGGGCAAACATTCTCCCTGATTTATAGCACTGAAACCATAGTCAGCACAATGAAATTAAGCAAGAATAATATGTCAGATTAAAAAAAAAAAAACAAATCCAATTTTATGAACTCAATTCATGACAGCTGCACTATCAACCTAAATATTTATTCTCTCAAGGGCCATAGATGCAAGGTCATCTACACCACAAGGGATGCTTGTCTTGATTGGTACATATACATCAACTCAGGAAATGTAAAAGATATGAGGAAGTTATTTACAGGGACAACTTCTTGGAAAATTGATGCCAAAAGAATTTCCCATGTTTTATTTATTAGCATGGCATCAATGTGATATCCCATAGCTTTGATGATTAAACACCTCTATTCAAATTTAAGGAGGTGTTATTTCTTTATTTACTTCTTATACTCTCAATATTACTAATCATGTATATTACTTTGAATTTTCCACAAACTTATTAGTTTGTAATAACTAAAAATTAAAATGAATTATATTACAAAAACTCCTACATGCTTGGATAGAATTTTCTCTCTGAAACATAGCCACATTTTGTAATAACGTTCTCAGATTTACAACATCACACCATGCTGACAGGAGATCCAAGTTGTTGGAATTTAGATAAATAGTAAAGGATAGGTATGTTAGAGTCAAGCTGTGTGAAGATTGTGATTCAAAATGTCTTTTAGAAATTTTAAGACTTCTTTTTTTTCTCAAGAGGTTGAGAAAAAGAGTCAAATGTAAGATTTGGAAGTCATTCCCAATAATCAAAGAGAATATTCTGCACAAAATATTCTACAGAAGAAGCCAGCTCCCTTCTGGCAAGTGAGCTAGTGGTTAGGGCTGGGGTGAGAGAAAGGCATGTTTTTCATTACATATTCTGTTGTACTTTTTGAATTTTTACTGAGTGTATGCATTACCTGGTTTCAATAAGTTAAATTTCTTTAAATAAAAAACAAAGACAGCTATTGCTTTGCATAGTGGGCCATGCTCTAGCTAATTTTTAAAAGTACCATTGTCTAAAGGTATCCAGTTAGCATTGTGGGCATTATTACATGTGGATGGTTTTGGGGGAGAGGTATGGAACAGAAATACAAAACCACACTTCCATGAAAACTTATTAAAGTTCAATAATTTTGGAACTGGATACAAAATACTCAAATGTGCTCTATTTAGAGAAGCGATGGATCCATAAATTAGAAGTATTTATTTTAAAACAGGCTTTGGTAGAACCTCTTTACTGCAAAGCATTTCTGTTTTGAGGCTGGAACTTGGCATTTTTCCTAATGATTTCTTTTCACTACAAGATGAGTTTCTGGATACCAATATCTCAGCCTGAAAGCCACAATGAAAATTATTTCTATCATCTCCATTCTCACATCACAAATTCTGTAAAGATTTGTCGAGAGTAAATGTTCTCCCACATAAAGTGTTACTCTCCCACATAAAGGGAGAATAGGCTATATAGTCTGATCTGTATCCCAATTCTATAGAACATGGTCCCTAATCTTGTGGGGGTCAACAGAGCCCTTTCAGATTAGGATGAAAGCTCTGGACCCTCTTTTCAGAAAATGCACACAAATAAAAATTATCAGACATTTGCAGGTTTCTCATAGCTGATCTGTGAACTACCCAGAGCTCATGAAACCTGGATTAGAGTCCCCTGTTGTGGACCAATCCTCTTTTCTGACACTACATATAAACCTATTGGCCAATGGATAAATTGGTTAACTAAATGGATAACTAAGTAAGTTATCCGATTACTATAGGGCAAAATGCTAATATTGGGTCTAATCCTGAATTCTTCCTAAGTAAAAAAAAAAAAAAAGAAAGAAAACAGTCTCTTTTTATATCAAAAGCTCCCATAACTGATTTCTGGATACTTAAACTATATTCTTGAGACTAAACTGGTAATAACTTATGACTACAAAACTAACACACGTGAAAAGATAAGAATGACTTCTGGCACTTAGTTGGTGGTTGATAAAATTCATCTTTTATTGGTAGTTATTACTCAAATACAAATACCCACCATGTGAATGTAAAATCCAAATGACCACAGTGATTTTTAATCAGATCTGGTCTTAGATCATGTCATGGATTACCACAAATGGGATGCTCTAAGGGGCTCACCTTCCTTCTCCATCAGATGAGAGAAGACTCTGCCAAGTCCCACAGGAACACAAGATAAAAAAGAGTGACATGGAATGTTCTGTGCCTTCTGTGACCCAAGAACCCAGGCCTAATGGCTACTAGGAACCCTGGCTACACCAGCATCAGCAGAGTCCCCACTGAAAACCCCAACTGATAAAGATCTGTAGGCCTCCAAATCTGGCAGAAAACAAATGTATCCCCAGAGTGTATCTATTAACAGTCCTTAGTTTCCTCTGTCATTTTGTTTGTTTGTTTATTTGGAGTGAGAGAGAGAGAGAGCACAAGGTGGGGAGGGACAGAGAGAGAGAAGGAGAATTCCAAGTAGGCTCTGCGCTGTCAGCACATAGCCCAACACGGGCTCAATTCCACAAATCGTGAGATCATGACCTGAGCCAAAATCAAGAGTCGGTCACCTAACTGACTGAACCACCCAGGCACCCCTGTCTGAGTCAGTTTTGAAGCAACACTTGGCCTCTTGCTTGGGGCTCTGTCAGTCCCAGGACCTCTCAGCTTCTAGGATTCTTGGTCTATTTGGAGGAACAACAGTGCTCTGGGCCGCCATTTTCCCTGAATCTTAACAATCCCATGTTTAGCCTGCCTATCCCCATCCCCTCACCTGATCTCAACCTGTCTTTCTTAAGTCATTTTCTTTTTCATCATCTGGATCCTCATCCCCTCAAGAGGAAACACAGCCTCCTCTTGGCTTTTCATTCACAGACAGACCTGGTTTACAACACGAACTGCCAAGAGGTAACACCTACGTGAAAGGGTTGCTGTCATTCCTCCCTGCTGTTGTTCACCTGACCGGGAGGAGACGGGGGCAGGTTAGGGGAGACAGCAGCTGGGCTGGATCATGGGACAGGTGGAGAAAGAAGGGAAAGTACAGCAGAGATGGGGAAGGCACATGCAGGTGCGGGAGTGAGCAGGAGTCTGCTCAGTGATGTTTCACTGACGATCTGCCCTTCAGTTCTCTGGGTTAACACTTCTGGGCTTGTTACGTGTTTTTGCTCCAGGCAGCAAGCAGGCACAATGCCGGTGTCCAGAAGAGCAGGCAGACGGCCTCGGAGAGGGGACAGAAGGAGATAAAAACCCTGTGCCGTTCTCAGGAAAGGCTAGGTGGCTCTGACAGGCTCGTCTCTCCATAAAGAACCTGAGGATGAGACAAGCCCACCCTGGAACTGGGAGGGTTATGGTGACCCCTCCTCCGTGTTCCACGGAAGCAGACATGTTCCCAGTAGCACCTGCATCCTCCGCTTGTGCCTGGGGGCACCTTGCTGTCAGTGACCTTCCTGTCACCCTTAGGATGACAAGACACACAAGGAGACTTTCTCTCAAAATGGTTCTGACTCTCCCTGGCAGCCACCCTCCTCTTCCCCCACTTCCAGCCCCTACATGCCGCTCTGCTATAACTCGTATCATCAGATTTTAAAATTTATTTTCAGGGGCGCCTGGATGGCGCAGTCGGTTAAGCGTCCGACTTCAGCCAGGTCACGATCTCGCGGTCCGTGAGTTCGAGCCCCGCGTCAGGCTCTGGGCTGATGGCTCGGAGCCTGGAGCCTGTTTCCGATTCTGTGTCTCCCTCTCTCTCTGCCCCTCCCCCGTTCATGCTCTGTCTCTCTCTGTCCCAAAAATAAATAAAAAACGTTGAAAAAAAAATTAAAAAAAAATAAAATAAAATAAAATTTATTTTCATATCTTTATCTTCATTAGACCGTGAGCTCCTTGAGGGTCACATGCTATTCATGTCTGTGTGCCCAGTGCCTAGCACAGCACCTGGCACTTCGTGGATGCCCAACTAGTGCGTGCTGATAAGACTTAGGTTGATAAGAATATCTGTATAAATTAACAGAGGCAATACGGCTGGAAAAGGATGTACGGCCACATTTAGAAAATTTTGGGTGCCGGGGCGCCTGGGTGGCGCAGTCGGTTAAGCGTCCGACTTCAGCCAGGTCACGATCTCGCGGTCCGTGAGTTCGAGCCCCGCGTCAGGCTCTGGGCTGATGGCTCGGAGCCTGGAGCCTGTTTCCGATTCTGTGTCTCCCTCTCTCTCTGCCCCTCCCCGTTCATGCTCTGTCTCTCTCTGTCCCAAAAATAAATAAAAAATGTTGGAAAAAAAAAAAATTTAAAAAAAAGAAAATTTTGGGTGCCAACGTAGATGGTTTAAACAATGTCCCTGGGCAGCAGAGACCGCAGCACTAGGGGTCTGAGCAGGCACGTGTATATCTGAACTCCTCCATCTGTATCCATCCATCTCTACCTCCCACACCATTTACCGGGTGCTTCCTTGGGGCAAAGGGATTGATGGTCTCATAGCATTTCTTCCTCGAAACCTTTAGTGATAGGATTACTGTCAACACCTTCTACAAATGAGGAAAGAGGTTTAGGCAATTCAGTAACTTGCCTGAGGACACAGAGCTCCTCACAGGCAGGGCCAGACTATCATCAGAATCTGGCTGATTCTACTCCCTGGTCTTTGAAAACCATGCTGCCTCCCTTACACTGGCTAGACTGAGGAGAGACAAGGGAGGTAACAGTGCTGGTGGGATGGAATTGAAGAGAAAGAGATAAACATACAATTGATTATAAAAGGAGGCTGGCTGGGACAGGGAGAACCAAGGGGGGAACTCAACCTGAAATAGTGAAGTAAACTTGGTATTTCCTACTAGTCTTTTTTCACTTTTTCTGAATGTTTAAAAGTTTGAATAAAAAGTTGGAGGGGAAAAAAGGTAAGTCTGACATTTCAGACATAAGAGAAGTCTGAAGAAGAGGCTAAGATGAGGGAGAAGAAAGTATAAAGCCACAGGCAGAAAGCAAGAAAGAGAATTTCAGGAAGATGAATTTCCAGCTCTGTTAAAACTTCTCTAAAAATTTCTTAACAATGTCAGGACTCATAATAGTTTAGACTGTTACCCACGTGCTTGCAATTATTACTATTGGGAAGTCATGTAATGATTCTAATTTATTAATTTTATTTTATTAATTATCATCTCATTAAATATGCCATCTGCTATGTACGATGAAACCTTTGGTAATTAAGGGAAGAAAATGTTGATGGAAGCAGTGTGATCCACAGTAGTTTTCAGAGAACTAACATTTTTCAAGCTATTTAGAAACTTCATAATTTTCGATAAGTAAATCCTTTTTACAGTGTTGTTCACAAAGTGGTATATATTCCTAAGTAGGTGGATCTCTTATTAAATGCCATATCTGATCATTTTACTACATTTCCCCTTTCCAAGTTCTGCTGTGCTTTTTAACAGGGATTAGAAACAAGTTATTATAGAGATGTTTTCTCCATTTCTGTATATTTGTACGAGGAAATTTATTTTTCTAATTTTTTTAATGTTTTTTTTTTATTTTTGAGGGGAGGGGGTCAGCAGGGGACGGGCAGAGAGAGAGGGAGACACAGAATCCAAAGTGGGCTCCAGGCTCCAAGCTGTCAGCACAGAGCCCGATGTGGGGCTTGAACTCATGAACCGTGAGATCATGATCTGAGCCAAAGTTGGATGTTTCACTGACTGAGCCACCCACGCACCCCTGTACTAGGCAATTCTATGAATTTTAAACAAAGTGAAACATGGGCAAAAATGCCCTCCAAACAAAGTAAAACCCACAACAAATAGAAAGGTCTAAAACTGAAAAGCCATTTTCATTAACACTTATTGGTAAGAGCTGCGCTTTCCCCAGAACTACTAAAGAGGTAGATACAATTCCGGACAGTGAAGAAGAGAAAACAGTTACAGATGCTCAAAAAAGAGGACTCACTTCACTGACTTCAGGAGATTTTCCAATCCCACCCATTTTTCACTCAGACCCAAAGTTTAGAGCAGTGTTTGGGGGGACAGGAGGAAAGTGGGAAAGGGTTTTACCATCAAATCACTGGCATCTTTAAAAAACGCAGGCAGAAGAGTGGTGGAAGAGACACAGGTCATGGTACAAATATCCAGAAAAGAAATCTTAAGAAAATTTTGTTATAGTGCTATAAAATAAGGTCCACATAGGGGTAATAAGAAACAAATGGTGGCAATATATGAATTTGTAAGAGCATTTATAAATGCTTTAAAGCAGTAGAGAGAAGCCAATAAAAAAAGTTTTAAAAACTCATTCAATTCATGCAGACAGAACTAAAACACATTATTGCTTATATCATGTGATTTTTCAAATCAGCTACAAATGAAAGATGGTATCTTTATAAAACAAATTTAAAAAAATTTTTTAAGTTTACTTCTTTGAGAGACAGACACAGTGTGAGTGGGGGAGGGGCAGAGAAAGAGGGAGGGAGAGAATCCCAAGCAGTCTCTGTGCTACCAGCACAGAGCCTGATGCAGGGTTGGAAATCACAAACCGTGAGATCATGACTTGAGCAGAAACCAAGAGTTGGATGCTTAACTGATTGAGCCACCAGATGCCCCAAACTAAAAACAATTTTTTTAACGTTTATTTATTTTTGGGACAGAGAGAGACAGAGCATGAACGGGGGAGGGACAGAGAGAGAGGGAGACACAGAATCGGAAACAGGCTCCAGGCTCTGAGCCATCGGCCCAGAGCCTGACGCGGGGCTCAAACTCACGGACCGTGAGATCGTGACCTGGCTGAAGTCGGACGCTTAACCGACTGCGCCACCCAGGCGCCCCTTTAATGTTTATTTAGAGAGAGAGCACAAGCAGGGGAGGGGCAGAGAGAGAGAGGGAGACACAGAATCCAAAGCAGGCTCCAGGCTCTGAGCTGTCAGCGTGGGGGAGATCATGACCTGAGGTGAAACCAAGAGTTGGACACTTAACTGACTAAGCCACCCACGTGCCCCTAAAAAGGTTTTTAAACAATAAAATAAACTTTTTGTTGGGGACTTAATGGATTTAGAATGTATGTACTTTAAGTTCATGAAAAATGAAAAGTCAGCAGACCAAGATAAAATATTTGCAGGAATTACAACAAAGGATTAATATCTTGATCAAATAAAGCATTCACATAAACTGATAAATAAATGCCAATGTATGGGTGAGTAAATATGATCAGGAAAGAAATATGTAAAGAAAATCTCAACCATCCCAGCAGTAATCAAAGAAACACAGTGACAATAACAGTGCCTATTATAATGGAGAAAAATATATAACAGTCATGCTGGCCAAGGCTCAAATAGTCCTGGTGGCAGAAAAAAAAAAAAAAACAACTATTGAAAATAAATGTGATCATATTTATCAAGAGACATAAATGTTTCCACACCTTTCAACTTAGTATTCTTTTTCTGGGGATTTATCTTAAAGAGGTGACTCTCAAAGTAGATAGTCCAGGGTTGGGTCGGGGATCACAACATTCTCAAGGGGCCCATGAGCTCAAAACTCCCTTCATAATGATGCTATGATATTACTTGGCTTTTTCACTCTCATTCTCCTACAAAGGTACAGTGGAATTTTCCAGGAGCTACATGACGTGTAACGACCAGACTGCCCTGACAGATAAGAGAATATGTGTTTGTAGGATGGTGGAATTGAAGGAAAGGGGTGGATTTTGCATGTGATTCTCACACTTTCAATAGCCAGACCACACAGGCAACCTCTAATCACAAACCCTTAAATAAAAAATCCCACTCACTGAATCTCTAAAATACTGTTTGCCATTATTACTTAAATCTGACAGAAACCCCAATTTGGAAGTAGAATGTCTATATGAGAGAAGGAAAAATTACACTAGGAGATTTAACACAAACAAGGAATAAACATATTTTGCAATCACAGAGCCTTAGCACAGAGCAAAAATGCCAGGCAGGTAAATGCAGACCCAGATGCAAAGGGGCACAGTGCCCACTTACCAAAGCCCACTGCTGGAAGACAGGTTCTCAGCCCTGGGTGCCCAGTACGCCCATCTGGGGAGCTTGAAGAAGCCAGCGACACTCAGGGCCCCTCTTCTAGAGATTCTGGTTTCGGTGTTCTAGACAGGGCCCACATATGGGAAGTTTTAACTAGCTTTCCAGGTAATTCTAATGTGGACCTAGGTTTTAAGAACTACAACTGTAAATGATTAAAGATAACAAAAAGTTCTTGCCTTTCAAATGATATAATTTAATATTTTCCATTCACACAATTTGTGGCTTTGCCTTCTTGAATTTGCAAACCAAAAAGGGAGGAGGGGGGCACTAAATTTTCCAATTCAGAAGGCAATCAATCAAGATTAACTTGGAGCACTCCTGACAGCAAGACAGGATTTAAGTCAAGGTATCTTTATAATACAACTAGGTGGCCCAGGAGCTAGAGAGCTTTCCAAAAAGTCATCTAGCAGAGCTGGATTAAACCAGGAATAGATCAGAATTTCAGGCCAGACCACTCTACCACATCAATAGCCTTTAGGAGGTCTGTCTTGCATTTATTGGTTTGGGCCAGACAGCTCAAAACACTGAGGTTAGTGAGATCAACCACGGCAAGCCTGCAGGAATTCAGAGGGCTGAGTTGTGACAGGATTTCCTGCTGCTCCTTCCTCGGTGTCAGACACCCTGTCCCAGTGACTGTGCTCTAACCTCTCCGCGGCAGCCTGGAAACTACACAGGAGTGGAATTTGACCCAATGAGAACAGAAAAGTCCCATGACCACAGGGCTTCCTACACTTAAAGAGCTTAACAATATCCCCCAGTCCATACCACGAGTTCTTTCTGAATCTCAAGTTCTTAAAGTTTCCCCAACTAGAACCGTCTTTGCCCGGGGGACCCATTAAACCTCAGAGCGGATTTCTCCAGATGATGAGTGAACAACAAACAAAACACAAAGCCAGGCATTTGGAAATACAACACATGACACCCTCAGAGGGCAGGCGGACCCCTATTCAAGCTTGCCAGGGCCAATCACAAGGAGAAGGCAGAACACAGCACAAGACAGTGGAGTGAGGAAGCCCTGCCTCTCCTGCGTGCTCAGACCCTTGGGAACAAGCTGCCTTAAATGCTATAATTTGGTGAACTGACCCCAAGCCTTTGGGGATGCTGAAACCCAGCCTTGTTAGCCACATAAGAATTCAGAACCAGATCTCTTTGTCTTCGGATGAAATGATATCCTGGATGGAAATGAATCTCTCCCTCCCTTCCCTCGTATGTCCTCCAGCATGCTGTATCTTTCTTATAGTACTTTCCAGTTTGTCTTACATCAGGATGGCTTGTGTTTGTGCTTGTCTGTCTTCTCCACTAGACTGTAAGCCAGACAGACAGACGTGATACATTTTACACCTCCACAGTGTGGGAACCAAGTACATATGTTTGTTGAATGTGACGGGAGTTTCTTACAGATCAAATTTTCAAAGTGGCATCAATTAACATGGAGTTGAGAAACTCCTTAGAGGCATGCAGTGTGGTAGGTTAGCTAGGGGAGCAATGAGGGCCACTGCAAGACAAAAGTGCGGGGCGTGGGAGGCAGGGAGGGGTCAAAGGCAAGCTGGCAAATGCACGACCATGGGAGGCATTTGAAAACTTCTGCTCACAGCAACTTGTACAAGATCCCAGTATCCTGTGCACACTCCTGAAATGAACACCCAGAGACGTAAAGAAGCGACGACCACTGCTTACGGCAGGCACACCCTGCCAACAGGTCTACCCGCAGCATCTGGGCATTCCTGGCACCTGCCAGCCAAGCCTTTATCTGTTCCAAACCCCTGATCATCTTCTGAGAAACAGTGAAATCATAGCTTACGGAGCTGGTCTGACTTCAAGTCATCAATAATGTAATAGAGTTCCCATAAACACTAAGGACTTCATATAGTCTGAGAGCGGCAGGCAAGATACCTACTGGGCGTCCAGGGGATGAAATACCATCACTCTCAATCTGTTTCCTTGCCCCAAATTTATTTTTAATATATGCCATTCAAGCATGTCACCAGATAAATACATACAACATTTAATATTAATGTGATAAATGTAACTGGCTAGTTCTGAACAACTATCTTTGTTTATCTTCTGTAAACATATTTAAGATCTCAGGCTAAACACATCCTTCACAATCAGAAAAAGATGAACCATCACTCCCCCCTCCACACACACACACACACACACACACACACACACACATCACAAATAAAGATGAAATCAAATTATGTCAGTCCTATTGTACATATTTAGGTCTGGTGGAACATAATTAGAAAAGCCAGAGATGCTTCAGAGTATAATTCTTCAAACCAAAATGCAAACTGTGACATACAATATTTCCCCACTAAAGAATAAAAAAAGATACATTCTGACCTTGTAGAGCATATGTCCTCTTTCTGTCACTCAAAGTTCCCAGACATCCAGTGAATATCTGTCCTTTATTTGGACAACAAAATACACCTTCATGGCCGATAATTCCCTGTTTGTATCTATTAGTGTTCAGAGGATGTCAGTCCACAGAGAGAAACCCGGCGCTGGTCGTTCTCCAGAAAAGCTCAGGCAGCCGAAGGCAATAGGAAAAGACTTCCTGTATACATATATATGTGTATATATTTAACTGTAGTTACCTCCCAGTAACTTCACTCCCTTCCTTTCTGGATTTGAATCATTCCACACTCCATGGAAAAGCTCGAGGACAGAGGAGTAAGACCCTGGCGCAGACATAAGGTCCAAGTCATTGGAGGCTTCCGCTTGGTTTAAAAGAATCACAACTGTGAGGAGAGTCAAGAGAACCAGCCAACAGGATGTGTGTGGCTGGAGTTCCTGGCATGAAATCCTGACTTTCATGTTTATTTTTGGATGTATTTTTCTTAGCCCTTTGATGCAAATTTCTGGCCTGGGAAGTAACACTACAGTACAAGCTCCAAAGTTGCCAAAAGTAAGCACAGACTCCCGACTTGGGAGAAATCAGGCCCCTTGGCTCTCAGTTCCAGCTAGTCCTCGGATGAGGGTGTGGGTTCCTGTGCATTAACAGATAGGCATCCCTGTCTGAGGATGGGTCGTGCAGTCTTGCCTCACTGCTCAGGGCCACTAAATACTTACCTGAAATACCGGCCTATGTTGAAAGCCTCCCATTAAAGTGCACGCAAAACAACTTGAAATTGTTTGCATGCTAAAAAAAAAAAAAAAAGAAAGAAAAGAAAAGAAAAAAGAAAAAAGAAATTGTTTGCATGCTAAACATAGTAATAAAACCATCCAAAGGACTTCTAAGATTTTTATGTTCTGATATTCTGTTTTAAGTATTTGGCTTTAATTTTTCTGACAGCCCAAGACAGACAGGAACATCAAGTCCATTCAAGCAGGGGCAGATGCCTCTGAGAAGTATATTATTCTGATAAGGTTTTTAAAGTGCATCAGCAAAGACTAAGCTGCTGTTATTTCAATAATTCCTATTCTCATAGTGGCTTGAAAGATTATTAATGGGAAAGGACTCTTTCTACCTGCATAGTCCAAGACAGGCAGTAAATGGAAATAGCTAAAAAGCTTTTCAGGCCCACAACTGCCAACATATCTGATAGAATCTAGAAATAATACACTCTGAAAACCAGGGAATAGAGACAGATGTAAAAATATTCCTTCGACAATATTCATTACTCTTAGAAATATTCCTGTTTACAAATTCTATTCTTTTCCTAAGACAGAAACATGCACCTATTTCTTTGTTTTACCATTCAGTTTTGTATCTCATAAAGCATGAAATGGATTTTCAGTTACTTAACAATATTTGCTGAGGCCACAGACACATTTGGGGAATAAACTCTCCCATAACAATCATTACATCAGAGCAATGGTTCTCTGTGACATGGGATCCCTCAGTTAGAATAAATTCACAAAATGTGCCAAGAAGTTTCTGGGTAACAATTACAGCCAAGAAATCAATTTTATTGTGGCATGGGTCAGACTATAAATTTAAAATACTGCTTTTATTTTTAGACTCTGTAGTTTTATTGCTGTCTTTAAATTTCAAATGACTTATTCATAGACACATATTGTTATGTTGAACATTTTCAAACATGGCTCACAGTGAAGGAAAGCTTTTGGCCAGATGATGTCCATGCAACTGAAACACAGCTAAACAGGAGGTGGCACACAAGTTCAAGGACTTCTCAGTAGTGTCTGTTACGAATCTGATCAAGAATCTATTTCTCTGAACACAGCGGACTCACCTCCTCATTCAACTTCATGTATTGGGAATAGTCTATGTAGAGATGTCAATACATGCTACAAAGCTGAAAGCATCTTCATACAGATATACCATTAGATGGAAAGTCAACAAGAAAACAAAACAAACAAAAAAACAAAAAAAACCAAAAACTCTTGTTGTAGTCATTTGTAACCATTGGAAGCCTTCTTATCCTATATGTGCTGCAAAGAAATTCAGGGAATTGGACAGTAAATCAGTTCTTCATTTAGTCCAAGAGCCACCAGCAGTCACACAATCTTGGATCAAATATTAATAACTGGCTTAAAACTCCCAAGTCTACACTTAACTACTCTGCCATTTAACTTCTTCACGGAGGGTACGCAATGCCACAAGTGGCACAAAGTTTAAATTTATGGTTGTCTCAAGCATTGAATGTGACATTCCAAGACTTTTCAATTATTTTCCTTCTGAATGAGATTCAGAAACAGAACTATCTCCTCTCCTCTTCCTTCTCTCCCTCCATCACCTACATACTGCTGAAAAATGAGATGTTTTATACTGTGGTTCACATATTTTATTGAGTTTTAATATCACAGAAGCGTGAGAGGAGGGATGCATTATCAACCAACTCTGAATAAATTTACCATATTCACTTAAGTTAAGAAAACATGACCTAGTTTTAAGACGGAGCAACCCAATGTTCTCAAATCTGACCATAAATTAGCAACTGAAACATGGAAGGAGAACAGGGAAGAAAACAGTTTTCATTAGGAAAGACACAGGATGCAAAGAAAAGCATCAAGATGCTACCTCTGTTATATCTTGGGGAATACTTTTGCTGATGTATTGGTTATTGAATAATGCTCTGGCTACATTTATGGGAATCACTTTTTTAAATACTCTAGGTGTTACCAGCTTGACTTACAACATAATAGACGATATAAAGCAAGAGGTAT
The DNA here is from genome assembly GCF_028018385.1 of Neofelis nebulosa. Classification (NCBI taxonomy): domain Eukaryota; kingdom Metazoa; phylum Chordata; class Mammalia; order Carnivora; family Felidae; genus Neofelis; species Neofelis nebulosa. The sequence continues at coordinate 60,628,729 of NC_080783.1, forward strand.
CCGGGATGAAATTGAATAGGATTTCAAAATCTCACATGTAGGTCTCTGAGTGTGTTCTCTTCCTGCAGAGAGCTGAGGAAACTTGCCTTTGGTCAGGAAAGGAAGCAGGATTCCCTAGCTTTGTGTTGCCATTAAAGTCCCAAGTGTCAGATTTAAAATAGACTATTTGCTCAGCCTGTTAAAGAGCTACTTTTAGACTGTGCTACCTGGTAGTGGTTATAGATTGTAACTTTCAGAGTGAGAAGATATAACTCAGAATCCAGGTTTTATCTTTTGTCCCCTTTAAGCGACAAGGGCATACATAGATAAGGAGACAAAGCTAATCAAGGGGGTACTTGACATGCAATGGGCCCAGGATGACTTTCTTCAAAAGTAATTAGTCAAATGAGATGAACATGCAAATTTAGACCCATGATTCAGGTTACCTAGTTCTTACTATCCCTAACCTGTAGCCCAACACTGAGTTACTTACCTTGCCAACAAGAGAGGCACTATTATCCAGCTTACCTTTCTGCTGCCTTCTTCCTGCCACCTTACAGTTCGATGAGGCTCCTACCTGAATCCTTCCCTACATAATGCTTTCCTTTTAATGCTTGGCTTGCAGATCTCACTCAGATTTCAGCTGACAGTATGAGTTTGGGTTTTAATTTTGCTAATGGGTATTATTTACTAGTGTAATAGATGGCTGAGTTATAAACTCCATTATCTAACATAAACAAGGAATAGGTATTCTGAATATCAGATATTTTGCTAGCAGATTAGTGCCATATGTGTCCTCAAGGGATCCCTCAAATTCAAATCGAAATAACATTTAATTATAATGATTTTTATACTCTGAAATACTATTACGACTTGGTAGCTTATTTTCTGTGTTCTCCAAGTAAAACAGAAGTCCTCCTGGAGAGAGGGAGCTCTGTCAGTCTTGTTTGCTGCTGCATCTATACCTGATAGGAGATACTCAATGAGTATTTGTTAAAAAACGACTGGTAGAGGGGCACCTGGGTGGCTCAGTTGGTTAAGAGTCCCACTTCAGCTCAGGTCATGATCTCACAGTTTGTGAGTTTAGGTCCTGCATCGGGCTCTGTGCTGACAGCTCAGAGCCTGGAGCCTTCAGATTCTGTGTCTTCCTCTCTCTCTCTGCCCCTCCCCCACTCATGCGCTGTCTCTCCATCTCTCAAAAATAAATAAATGTTGAAAAAATTTTAAAAAAACGAATGGTAGAATAAACAAGTCAATCTTTTTTATTTAGGAAGTAATTTAGAATTTTACAACTTCTTAGGATTATCATGTACTATATATATATGCACAATTGTGCCCATTAATAAAGTTCTGATTAACATGGATTGGTAGATGATGGAGTTTCTCGCATTTCCATTTTAGCCTGTTAAAATGCTGATTGAGCATGTAATTTGCACTCTGAACTTAGTTACGTGAACAGGCAAATAAAATGAAGTATGCGACTAATCTCTTACTCCCTATGAGGTTCCAGTCCCCGACCTGTAAAATAAGAAGTCAGACAAAAACTCTGTCCATTCTTTTCAGCTCAATTAACTCACTGGCAGGGGACATCAGAAATCTGCACTGAGGTTACACTTTAAGGGTTGGATCCACTGAGCTGCAGAATCATGTGGCAAGGTTGGGGATACCAAAGCCACCCTCAATATCAATACCCCCATTTAATAATTTTCCTTTAAGGGAAATATCTGTGGAAAATAGTACTAAGATGTACTCAACTGAAGTCTACCGACACACTCAAACTAATAACACTAATGCATCACCGATAGTAAAGCCTCCAGACATGATGAACTTCCTGATGTACTTATTATCACCTTTGAAGCTTTCTGGACAAAAATGTTTGATCTGATCTAATCAAGCTTTTATCTCTAACTTCCTTTTATAGAAAACCCTGGAACAGGGGTACAAAAAGATACCATGAGAAAATAATCAAACAAATATTGAATTTGGGAGAAACTAACCCAGCCTTTTTAACAAGCCAATGCCATGGAAAGGATGAGAGAGATAGAGACAGGAAAGAAGGGAGAGAGGGAGGGTGGAAGGGAGGGGGGGGAGAGAACGGGAGAGACAGAGGAGGAGTGGGGGGGAGAGAGAGAGGGACAGAGACAGAGACTCAGATACAATAATCAAATGTAAGACGTGGTTCTTTATTTGAACCTGGTTTGAAATATAACAGATATAAAAGATATTTGTTGAATATTTATTTATGGGTATTTATGGGGAAATCTGAACCGTGGACTGGATATTAGGTATTAGGATGTTATCTTTAGTACTGTAAGTGAAATAATGGTTTTATGGGTATGTGGCAGGATATTCTATTTTTCTTAGGATTATGCTGAATATTTATGATGAAATGTCATAATGTCTGTCATTTACATTAAAGTGGCTCAGCAAAAAAAAAAAAAGACAAAGATGGAGCAAATATGGCTATATGTCAGCAACTGCCAAACTAAGTGGGGGTGTATGGGTGTTCACTGTATTATCCTTTCTGATTTTCTGTATGTTTGAAAATTTTTCTAATAATAATAAGTTTTTCAAAAATGTTCACAGGTAGCTACTTCTCAGGAACTTCCTTCACAGTACTGAGGGCTCCTAATTAAAATAAAATTTTAAATATTTCCACAAACTATCCTCCATGAGCAACTTGAAAAAGTCATAACAGACAAAAGCAGTTATAATGACATACATCACAGGTGGAAATCATTTTTGTTCTTAAGCCAGTTTTCCAAATTTTCTTTTTTGGAAAAGACTTTTTCAGTTTACCTTTTAAAAATGAAAGATCCCAAAAAAAAAAAAAAAAAAAAAAAGGCTTATTTGCCTCAAGCTTGGTCCCTTTTAATTGACAGAAAACCTCTCCACACACACCTCATGCAAACCTACTTCAGCTTTGCCTTCCTAAAACTAGCTTTTGTCTCTGAACTTTACAGAGCAGTTGGAGCTCTTTAATATTTTCTAAGAGGAACATTTCAAACAAGCAACCCCGCAATTTATTCACTACTGCCAAGAATAAAAGTAACAGGTTTTACCACCAAGGCCTTCCAAGGCTTTGCAGGACTTTTAAGGCAAAGCATCACTCATTCACCTGCAGGTTTGCTCCCTTAATGCATCTGTCATTTGTTTGGCTCTGGAGGAAACTATTTGATTACACAAAATTCTTTTAAGATCAAGTTTAAAATCTTAGCCACACCGGGACAAGTTGCAAAGCCTGCCAGCTCGATGGGTTAACACTTGGACATACTGAGCCAAAGACAAAGATAAGGAACAACCACAGGTTAAAATCAGAAGCTTGCAGAACTGAAAAGGAATGAGCGTAAAAGATGCAAGGTTTAGCTGGGCCTTTCTAAGTGTTCCATTTGCCATTACTACATATAAGATGATTTATTCCCCCTACTTCTTGCAAATGAGTGCAATACCCTAAGGGGCGCTGGTAAGCAGTGGTAAATGCAAAAGCCACCAGCACCGGTCGCATCCATCCACCGCTGTGCCACCAATGCATTCTGAAGTTGGCAAGTAACCAGACATCTTTATGTCCCTCATTTCCCATACCTTATTGCAGGGCACATCATTTTTAAAAGCATTTAAATGAAGCAGATGTTAACCCCATTCATTCCACTTTACCAGGAAACATGTCAATGATGATTTTTAAAATGCAAAAGAAAATGTCAAAGTATTTTGTTCCCTGGTTAAGAATACATCTGTGGAATAGGAAGGAGGAAATACATAAAACAGTCTGTGGTCATTCAAGAAATAATTATAAGGTATGTCAAACTACAGAAAATTGAGCAAGCACTAAATTAAAAAAAAAAAGGCGGGGGTGGGGATGTCTTATGTCAAAATGGCTTTTTCACTCACTCATTTCAAAAACAAGTTTTGAAAATTAAATTCCATCTACGAGCTCGGAACAGAACACATTAAGGCTTGACTGTAATGCCATTATCCACGTGGCAGCTCCTTTTCTTTTCCGCAACTACGTTAATTGACAGAGAAGCCTTGGGGCTCACCTCCCATAGAGCCTTGAAGTCCTTCTGCTCGATGCGGAGCAGTTCACTGCTCTCCCTGGTAACGATGGTCGCATGGCGGGGTGTGTTGTCCAGAATGGACTCTCCAAAGGCTGTCCCAATTCCCAGGGTACAGATGGTCACTGCATCCTGAGAATCCCAAAAATCGGTCATGAGAAAACTAAACGTTTAGCCGACATGGGTGAGTTGTCTTTTCTTTGAATTTAAGTTTAACTTATACACAATAAAGCACGCAATTCAACTGCACAGTTCATCAAGTTTTGACAAATATATACACCTGCGTAATCATCACCAAAATCAAGACATAGAACATCCCTATCACCCCGAAATTCCCCTCATGCCCCTTTCCAATCAAGACCCTCCCTTCAGAGGTGATCAGTATTCTGATTTCTATCACCATAAAGGAGTTTTGCTGGTTTTAAAACTTCATGTAAAAGGAGTCAGACAATATGCTCTTTTTGGTGTCTGGCTTCTTTTGCTCCACATAATGTCTCTAAGATTCATCCACATTGTCTCATGGATCAGTAATTTTTTTTCCTTTTACTGACGAGTAATTCTCCATTTCCTGGATATGTTACAATTTGCTTACCTATTGTTCTATTTGTGAACATTTGGACTGTTCCTAGTTTGGGCAGATTATGAATAAAGCTTCTAGCAGTAACCTTCTTCAAGTCTTTTTGTGGACAGTATTATCTTTTTATATGACTACTATCTGCTTTAAGAAAAAAAGGAGGGAATCTTTTGAAAACGAACAGAGATTTTTACTGAGAAGGTTGCAGTTACAATATTTCAATAGGAAACTAGAATGGGGGTGCTTGTATGTCAGCCTGTCTTGAAGAGATGAGGAAACTGAGGGTCAGGGTAGTTGATTAACACGGCCCTAGTTCACACAAAAAATAAGTAAGGCGGTCAGATTCTAACCACAGTTATCTGACTAGAGATTCCAAGCCTTTTGTATCATGCTGCCTCCTGCAGCCACAATAGAGTAAAAACAGCATCAGATGAAGTGCAGCGTGGCCGGTTTATAAACTGCTGTGAATCAGTGATTTAAAAGTTTCTTAAGGTATACTAAAAAAGTAATTTCGAATCTGCATGCAACATTGGTGATAATATTTGCATTTAATCCTAACTAGTTTCAAATAATGCAATAGCCACTCAAAGCCACCTGGACATTAATTTTGCAGGGCATTATCAACTAACGGAGATACACAAGGGTAATCCTCCGAGTTAGAAAACAGTTTTCCTTTCATGCATTTAAGACACGATAATAAGCAAACGTTATTAAGATCAAGTTAGTGACTCTGTAATCACACTACTAAGACAAATGCCCATAAGAATCCAGTTCCTTGAACCATAGCGAATTGCTTCTGCCCAGATATTACCATATAAAATTGTGTTTAGGAAAATAAAATCAATAATATCTCAGAAAAGAATGAAAGATTGGGGGGAAATGTATGAATAGTTTGCTAATAAATTTTCTAGAGAGGCAGTTGCAGACAAATTCAGTCAGAAAAATATCCCCAGAACCGAAATATCAATATTCAGCGAGTTAGGTATCGCTGAGTAATTTTCAAACTCTAGTAAAAGCACAAGAGGGATTATGATGAATCACAGACTTCCATAAATTCTCTAGAATATCAGGTTCCCTTGAGAATCCTACTGGCCTACTTTATCATCTGCACCCTTTGGAAAGGCTTCTTTTGCCTAATTTGTACCTTCAGTGTAAAATTCTATTTTAAAGCTTGACAGGTATGGAATCATTAATATTACTCCTGCCACTGTTCACGTAGCTTAAATATCGAAGGTTATCCACAAAGTCTAATGCAAAGGAACTATGACGATCTGTTATTTGTGAGCTAGTTGTAGATTTTTATGGATTATAAACAGTCTTCTCCTCTCTCACCTCCTATCCCTGGCTATGTAGTTTGTCACCAAGAGGTAAACAAAGAAAGACGTAGGCTGTGAAAGTCACATGAGCCTGGCTTCTCGCTAGTGAACAGCTCTCGTGATGGACAAAGGATTGAAGGTATTCTCGGCTCTCCCCTGGAGAGTTTAACAATTACCCGTGCATTATACATCTCACCACATTAGTCCTGTTAGTGCTGCCAGTGCACTGCCGGGTGCCAAGTGTCAAGACACATGTCTTGACCTCACGTGTCAAGACCTCTGCAAGGAGGCACACCCAGCCTCAGACCTTTGATCATCTTGGCCCATTTCCAGTGTCCCTCACTCTCCCACCAGAACTGAACATGGAACCCATCCTTCCCACATTTCCTCCTTCATACGTGGTCTTCTTAAGTTTATTTTATTTTATTTCTTTTTTAATACATGAAATTTATTGTCAAACTGGTTTCCATACAACACCCAGTGCTCATCCCAACAGGTGCCCTCCTCAATACCCACCACCCACCCTCCCCTCCCTCCCACCCCCCATAAGCCCTCAGTTTGTTCTCAGTTTTTAAGAGTCTCTTATGCTTTGGCTCTTTCCCACTCTAACCTCTTTTTTTTTTTTTTTTCCTTCCCCTCCCCCATGGGTTCCTGTTAAGTTTCTCAGGATCCACATAAGAGTGAAAACATATGGTATCTGTCTTTCTCTGTATGGCTTATTTCACTTAGCATCACACTCTCCAATTCCATCCACGTTGCTACAAAAGGCCATATTTCATTCTTTCTCATTGCCACGTAGTATTCCATTGTGTATATAAACCACAATTTCTTTATCCATTCATCAGTTGATGGACATTTAGGCTCTTTCCACAGTTTGGCTATTGTTGAGAGTGCTGCTATAAACATTGGGGTACAAGTGCCCCTATGCATCAGCACTCCTGTATCCCTTGGGTAAATTCCTAGCAGTGCTGTTGCTGGGTCATAGGGTAGGTCTATTTTTAACTTTTTGAGGAACCTCCACACTGTTTTCCAGAGTGGCTGCACCAATTTGCATTCCCACCAACAGTGCAAGAGGGTTCCCGTTTCTCCACATCCTCTCCAGCATCTATAGTCTCCTGATTTGTTCCTTTTGGCCACTCTGACTGGCATGAGGTGATATCTGAGTGTGGTTTTGATTTGTATTTCCCTGATGAGGAGCGATGTTGAGCATCTTTTCATGTGCCTGTTGGCCATCTGGATGTCTTCTTTTGGTCTTCTTAAGTTTAAAGACAGGGAGTCACAAACACAAGGCAGGATCTTAAAGTTAGGAGTAGAAAACCTCGCCTGGAAGGAGAATTACTTCTAATTTTTAGGACACTATTTTTAGGACAAATGTACCTAGAAATCTGAATGGGTTTGGGAAGTATGGGTTGGGCACTGGGAAGAGGCAGGTCCTGAGAAAAACATTTTCACTCTAAAGATTAATTACTATCTTTATAGTCCATGAATGTTATTTTCTGAATCCCAGACAGGGCCTTGCAATGTGCTTAGAAGAGAATTATCAAAAGAGAAATTTGCAATCTAATGTTCTCTCATTTAACAGAGCCAAGATAGGTTGCTGAATATGTACACTGAAACGCTGAATGAATGTAAGTCAATGAGGTGGGAGCCCTCTGACTTTGGTCCACACTAACATCTAACCAGATCCCTATGGTCAGAATTCCAACCTTGAACCTCTGCAGATAGGCTGAATGCATGCCTTTCGCTGGGGCTGTAAGTATCCATTTCTGAATGTAATATTACTATTTCTTTAAAGTTTACACATACTCTAGGGGCACCTGGGTGGCTCGGCTCAGTTGGTTAAGCGTCCAACTTCGGCTCAGGTCATGATCTCAAGGTTCATAGGTGAGAGCCCCGCGTCGGGCTCTGTACTGACAGCTTGGAGCCTGGAGTCTGCTTCGGATTCTGTGTCTCCTTCTCTCTTTGCCCCTCCCCGTCTCAAAAATAAATTTAAATTTTTTAAATAAAAAAGTTTACACATACTCTAAGATCTGCTCATGTCTCCATACGTGTTCAATAGAGACTATTCAGATTATTTTATTTTCTGCTCATTCTCAGATTAATGTGCAGAAAGAAAATATTTATAGCAACACAGAGACGAAGACACTGGTCAGCACCTGCTCAGGGAATATAAAATATTAACAGAAGCAAAGAAATGTTCAATTTGGTAAGATGGCAATTTACTTTAAGGATTTCCAAATATGAAATGTAGATTTAAAACTCTGAGTGTCTTCAACATAGGAAGGTAGATGGAGCAGATGCTACTGGAGTCCTGCTGGACTCCTCCCTACTCTTCACCTCACCCCACCCCCAAAGTCATTGTAGCTTTCGGGACAGTTGCAATACACACGTGTGGCTTCCTCTCTCAGGCATCTGCATTGCTCCACCTGAGGGCAGAGTGCTGGGCACTCGATGCCTGCAAGAGGCAACCTCCACCAAAGAGGCATGAGAGGAGGAAGATAAATACCCGAGCTTCCTAACTCTACACGGTTCGTGGAGGATGGCCTGGAAGAGTGAGTCCAGTTGAAATCTTAACACACTTTTATTGGCTTTCCCTCCTTCCATGTCTCACTTTTCCACTTCCTTACAAGGCTTCCTGGGGTCATCTTCAAAAATAACCACTTGCAGCTCAATCTTAGGCTCTAGGTGGAATTCCAGGGAAACCCAAAACAAGCAAGTGGGTTAGCCAAACATGGCTGTGAGTCCTACGTTACACTGAGACCCCTGGGGAGGCACAGGGCTGAACCGGCATTCCCAAAGGGACTTCTGTAAAAGGGGCAGAGACCAGCTTATCACTTACTGCTTTGCAGCAGACACACAGTAAGTGCAAGATCCCCTGGGTGACACAGGGAAAGACTTCCTCGTGTTATTAGTAAAGCATATTGAGTCTTTATTAGAATTTCGGGGCGCCTGGGTGGCGCAGTCGGTTGAGCGTCCGACTTCAGCCAGGTCACGATCTCGCGGTCCGTGAGTTCGAGCCCCGCGTCAGGCTCTGGGCCGATGGCTCGGAGCCTGGAGCCTGTTTCCGATTCTGTGTCTCCCTCTCTCTCTGCCCCTCCCCCGTTCATGCTCTGTCTCTCTCTGTCCCAAAAATAAATAAAAAACATTGAAAAAAAAAAAAAAAAAAAAAAAAAAAGAATTGACGCCAATTCTACTATATAAGTAGGGGTCATGGGCGCTCAAAAAAGGAGTGACCTGTGGCATGTCACTGACATGTCATCTGGTTTCTTCCTCCAATCTCATGCAACTCTCTTTCACCTATCAGTCAACATGGTCACTCCTTCTCTTATCCTCTAAAACACTTAATAACCAACTTATCCTTAATGGTACACATTCTACAGTGCGTCAGCATGTACATGGATCTCCACGTGTGTGAGTGCACTAAGCCAGGTGTCTTGACTGTGATGCCTTATTTATTCCCCACAACAGTTAAATGAGATAATGCATTTAAACTGCTTCACACAGAGCCTGACTGAAAAGAAATGCTTAATAAATTGTGGGTATTCTTACTGATGGCAGTATTAGAACAATTCTGCAACATCATGGCTATTTCACAGGCTGAGGAAAATCAGGCCCAGAGATGTTCAGGAATTTGTCCAGGAGCATGGCTAGTGAGTAGGAGTTCAGACGAGAACTAGTAAGTCTAATCACCTCTGCATATACCTCTGCCATGATCATATGAGATGTTAAGTACCACTTGCCAAGGCTCAGTAGAAAAATCAATTAAAGTAATAATTAAATCCACACAGGTTTTTTCCCTTCAGTCAGTCAATCTGTATTTTTATTTACATACATTTATCTATATATATTAGGTCCCAATCTCCAGGAAAATAGAAAACAGCACTGCTCCCTCTCTAACCCTCCTTTCATTACTGGGGTCCACTTGGCCCTCATTGAGAGGATCAAATCCATGCCAGACTAGGGCACCAACCTCTTAACTCATTAGGAGAAATGTAAGCAATCATTAGTTATTCCTACTCTGATCCTGTGCCCTAGTTGCTAACAACGGAGTTCCTACCTCAGTGGGAGAACGGAGTTACTGCCTTTCTTTCTGTGTCTCTGCCTTAATAACCTATCTGGTATCTTAATTCTTTTCAAAATGGCCGTCTAGTTCTGACAGCCCTCACCAGCATCCTTGCCGTACACACATGTATGGCAACATCCTTCTCCAACATCCTTCTGTGGCCAGGCCTGTTCGTCAGCCCACCTGCCGCCCACTTCCATCACTGGGCCCACTTCCTGACTCCCTGCTCATCCCCAAGTTATAGCCCATCATGTTACCATTAGTTAGACCTACCCCATCCTGCGCTCTACTAACCTGGGGGCCGCGCTGCTCCAGTGTTCAGTCACTTTCCATGTCCTGCCCGGCATACCTGAACATGCCCTCTAGACAGCTCCTACCTCCACCATAGACGGCCTCCAGTTTTCAGTCTCACCTCCTCTGCCCAGCTAAGCACCAACTGAAGTCGGTTGGCACAGTATGTATTATTATCTTGGCACAGTATGTATTTCAGTGGCATAGGCAGGGTCTGGTTATCTCCATTCATAAATGTTCGTGTTAGGTAGGTTAACAAACACGTCAGTAAAGTCACCCTGATGGAAGGCAAGGAATATTAGGCAAAGGACACGCATGTGTCGGCACCGAGAGTCAGAACACTCCATGCTTAGCAGGAAACTTCCCTGGAGTGTAGTGACAAAAGTATAGCCCTCGTAGACCTAGATTCAAAACTGTTCTCTGCCAATTATCATAGTCTTGCAGCTTTGGGTAAAATGATCCCAGGAAGCTTAATATCCTCATTTATGAAATGGGCACAAGCAGGATTAAATATAAATAAAACAACACACAGTGTCAAGGATGGTTCCTAGCACAGAGTAGGTGCTCCATAAATAATGGAAAATAGTATTTCTGACTTTGTCATGTTTATATACACGTTTAGGTTAACCATATTACTAAAAAGCAAATTACATTTTTCTATTATTGAAAGAACAGAGAACCTCTACATTCATTTTGTGTTAATCTTCAATGAACGATGGTTTTTCAACACTTAAATTCTAAGTTTCTCTGTCTCCCAGTCTGGATGTCAAGTGGTTTGAATGATCTGCAAAACACTTCAGCTCTCTGGGGGAGCTTGCATTCAAAGGAACCCTTCTGATGAATCCTGCTGAAAATCAAAGAATCCTTTTGTGCTGCTACTAATCACCCCTTAATTTATCTGCTTTGTACATCTGAATTATGATATGCTAGGTTTTCTTAAAGCAGGTGTTCTCATATGAAGCATTTTATTTGTTTGTTACACTATAAACAAAGCTACACTATGAAAATAGGAACGGTGTTAAGAAAGCGAATGGCTGTGTATCACTGATATCAGAGGTAATAAACACGTGCTTTGCAAATGTCTATACGCATCCACAGAAATCCAACTTACACAAGTTACAGCCTGATGAAATTTAAAATAACTAGCAATCAACAAACAGACATAAGAATTCTCTCTGATCAGTACATCAAGATTTTTTTCCTTAAACTATCCTTTAACTTCAAGGGGTATCAGATTTTTTTAGTAAGTATATCTAAATCACTCTGTATTAATAGCTCAAGAAAAGTTAACTGTCTCATGGCATATTTATTGTTTTGGATATATGTTGGGTTAACATCAGCGAACAAATTGGTCCTTTAAGTGCACAGACCCTGAAACGTAAATTCTTACAAAGCAAATATTTTGACAATATTTTTATTTTAGGACTATGGCCAATACTTGCCATTAAGTTTGGTAGTGCCTGGGTTTATTTCATGAGCTTGAATTTAGTATTGGAATTTATTGAATGCTGCAAGTCTTTTTAAAAAATAAAAATTTGTCAAGACATTAAATTGTATGTGCTGTCTGAAGAATTTATTGCCAAGCACAAAGGCAAAATACTTCCAAGTCAAATGTGTTTTTTTCTAACAGACAGCAAAGACAGATTTGTTACTTTTACAGCACTTCCCTGGAATCACAGTGTTAGACACAGCTTAACGAGATCAGGCAAGCTGGCTGCAGGAAGTTTCGATGAGAACATGAGAAGGGACTAGCATTAGCATTCCAATAACTGAATCAGGGAGGCCAGCTTCATTTCAGCAGAAAGCCAATCTGTCCTGCACCGTGGCTCAGTCCTGCATCCACCCAAACAAAGAATTACATGGCAACAAACCTAAACACAGTGTGTGGAAGCCTCGCGCAGGATGCTAAATAAACTCCGGATGGGTTCCTAACAAATAACATGACCTGAACAGACAAGTAATAAGAGATCATAAACCACCACTATGGACTTGGCACCTTTCACGTTTCATGGGCTCATTAAATGTGTTCAGCAAATGTTCCCTGATGATAGCAATGTTCTCTGTCTGAAAATAATGGGGTGAAACGAGAGTAAATGAGAGAATCAGACAGGCTAAGACAGAAAGACAGAGAATGATAGAGAGAGCCACATGATAGAGAAACAAGTCTGTCCTTCAAATTTCATAAACAAAAATTCAACGCTTAAAAACATCTTTGCTGTAGAGACAAAATGAGGGCAAATAAAAGCACATTTTACTTTGGGGGAACTACCAGTGAGAGATCGTTTTTTCCAAAATTGGACTAAAAATTGCCAGAGGATGTTACAGAAACAGATGAGAGGGCGAATAAAGTGCAAGTGCCAACAGCAGCCAGGGTTCTCTGATCCCAGAGAATGGCTGAATAACATCGGTGAACGGCTTGCCATTCTAATAGCGAGGACATTTCCTGCTTTCTCTATGCTAGCACTGCCCTCTTGTGATAAAATGAGAGCATTGCAGGCATTGCAACAGGCTGCACTCCACTCTAGGCAACACACCTTTCCTTCTGGAATTAGTAAGAAAAAAGTCCCAGAACCCCTGCTCTATGCCAAGCTTCCCACGAAGTGGTTTGTATACATTGACTCATTTAAGGTAGAAATCCCCAACTTATAGGTAATCTAACTTGCCTAAGGTCACACAACAATGAAGTATCAGAGAGAGGATTTCAAGAGGTCTGATTATAACCACTGTGTGTTGCATTAGGTAAAAATACTTTAAATAAGCATCTGTTATATAGATGTAGAAGTTTTAATGAATTAATACACCATCTTACTCTCTATTTTGCAGCATGAACTTCTAGTCACTTAGCAGTCAGAAGAAATTCTTCTTTCATGCGACAGGAAAAATAACTTTTTTGGTGCAAAGATTAACTTTTAAACCTTATATATTTCTAGGGTTTAAATATTTACCATGCCGGGGCGCCTGGGTGGCGCAGTCGGTTAAGCGTCCGACTTCAGCCAGGTCACGATCTCACGGTCCGTGAGTTCGAGCCCCGCGTCAGGCTCTGGGCTGATGGCTCAGAGCCTGGAGCCTGTTTCCGATTCTGTGTCTCCCTCTCTCTCTGTCCCTCCCCCGTTCATGCTCTGTCTCTCTCTGTCCCAAAAATAAATAAAAAAAACGTGGGAAAAAAAAAAAAATTAAAAAAAAAAAAAAAAAAAATATTTACCATGCCAAAAAGGCCCTTCACTTATAAAATCTGCAGAGAAAAACAGGACCTTGTCTCTCTCTCTCTCTCCCTATCGTGTGCATACGCGCTTTCTGAAACACACACACAGAGTTGAGTATGGCTGCCTATTTATCGTTTTTGTGTGTATTACTTATTATGTATAATTTATTCCAATATCCACTTTTCACTCTAAATCCATTCAAGTATTAATAAGAAAAGAGTACACTGATAGCATTTTCATTCTAGTGGGAACATAAATTCTCTAACTTTCAGGCCATGTAGTTAAATAGGCACTCAAGACAGGCAAGTTCCTGAGCACAAGAGTTCCACTGTGGATGTCTGAGGGCGTTTGTGTCCTGGTTAGGGTTAGGTAAGAGACTGAGGGTGGGGACAGGTATTGGTGGGAATGGGAAAGGTTAATCCTTGATAGGATCTGTGCTGCCAAGTAGAAATCTTTGTGAACATGTGAGCCAGTTGGGACACAGTGGGTTGGTGGTGTGGTCTGTGGGCAGGTTCCCTTGCTGAGCACTCTGAGTTTCAAGGGGTAACACAAAGAATGCTCAAGGCAGGAAAAGTGCCTAGAAAGCTGGTAGGTGTGCCTTTGACAATTACATATGGACATGGGGTACAAGTGTTTTGGAAGTAAGCTTTGTTTATGGAGTAGTAGAAGCAATATAATGCATAGGAAGGTATTTCCAAGGATAGCTGTCTCTACAAGTTCATCAAAATAACAGAACAGAATAGTCTATGTATTTCTCTGAATTCTTAGAACAAACACAGTTTCAAGTCCATAGCAAAAGAAATGAAAGCAATGGAAGTACGGAAGCGGAACAGTGTTGGCTTGGGGCTCTTCCCAGAAAGGCCTGTGTCAGAGGGAGAGAAGTTGGTTCCAACCAACACTCAGTAGGATTGTGCACCAGTGTCTGATGTGCTCTGAGTTGGGAGCAGGCCCACAGGATGAGAAAGAGTCTGCCTGCTAAGTCATGCCTCCCCAGCTGGCAGACTTGTGGTTTTGAAACTGACCAGGTGGACCAACTCCAAGCAAAACTGGGAGGTAAGCCATCCTTGTTCCCCACAGTCCAATGGCTCTTTGTCTCGATCCCCTCCTCCCAGCAAAGGGCTTGAAGCTTACATTACCACTGAGTGGAGTGGTTTTAATACTTTTCCAAAATGTGGAATCAACAGCTTTCTTCAGAATCTTGGGCACCAGTGATCCAAGGGGGCAAAGAAGGATCTATACATTACCACCACCCATGGACACCGGTAGACACTTGGGAGCAAGTACCCTTTGAAGACCCCTTACAGACATCCACACAAATGGCCACACATGCTGGCCAAAGGTAAGGATGACAAGAGCAGAGTACTGGATTGAGTAAGGAAGTCATGGGGATTTCCAGCTCTATGGGTCACCACTGTATCATCTTGAACAGACCACTCATTCACATGGGACTTGAGTAAGTTACAACACAGTTGGGTCTGCCTACTAGGGCAGCTCAAACAAAACAATGGAAGTGAAATGGTTTCTAAATGATGAGAGTTACTATAACTATGCTCGTAGGATACCACTAATGGGAGATAAGTGTGACCCTCAACCTGGAGTCCAAAGAATTCAAAAAGAACCTGCAAAACCAATCATACAGAAGGCAAGAAGCTGTGCTTTTTTAATCCAGTGAGCAAAAAAGTATAAGGGAATGATGAAAAGGCAGAAAAAGTAGTATTATATTAAAACAGGCAGAAAGGTAATATAAATTTCTGAGCCAAATAAAATATTTATGCCGTTAGTATTCTTCAAATTTATGTATAGTTATCTCTTCCTATCACCATATAAAAGGGTGATTTTGTTCAGAAAAAAAATTCCATCAGATCAATAATGCCTAATAAATATATGACATAGAAACACTGTATCAGAATCTGTGAAGGGCTTTCTTTCTTATGTGCCCTTATTTCAATTACTGGCATCACCATCCACCTCTTTAACCAAGTCCGGATCCCCACTTTCTCTCAGCCCCCATACCTCCTATCAACCCAAACTCTAACCCTATCACCTCCACCTTGGACATAGTACCTCAATCTCCCTCCCCTGTCACCCATACTTATCTACCCCACCCTCTAGCCTAGAAACCTTTTGAAGGGATGGACCATGCTCATTTAACTGATCTAAAAGGTGGTGGAAGGAGGAACCCACACCCAGGGGCAGCCCAGCAGAGTGTGAGAAGTGGGTCTTCCCTGATATTATGTCTCAGGTGGAGCAAACACCTGCAAGGTGGGCTTGGAGATGAGAGGTGTGGAGCTCTGAGCTGGAATCAGCGGGTGGTTGCCGGAGCTGCAGGGAAAAAGCTTCTCCCCACATTCATTATTACTTCTGCTTGGCACCTATACAGCTATAATGGTCAAGAACTTCAGCCTCAGAATCTCAAAGAACTGGCTCTGATACCTAATGGATGAGTGACCTTGGGAGAGTTATTTAGCGTCTACCTGTAAAGTGACACTAATAATAGCACTAAACAGGGGTGGGGAAGGGGGCTGTAGCTTAATAGCCAATGAAAAAATGCTTGAAAAGTGCTTTTCACACAGCTACCTGTAGTGGGCGCTCCATTACCATGATCTATTCCTGCTCTTATCCCGCCATTCTGGCTCAGCTAACACCCCACTGAGGGTATGTCTGAAACTTAGAGATTCTAAGTTTAGGAATTTATCATCACCATCTCTGATTTCTGACCCTCTGATGAGAAGAAAGGCCACTAAGAGACTTGAATGAAAATGGAGGGTCAGGCTAGCAAGAAACTGCCCTACCCACTTATAAAGATTTCACTCTTTTATGCTGTTACCTCCTTTCTTTTTCCTTCACTAGCTTAGTCTCTTAACTTTTCTTCTTTTTCTTTTACTTCCCTGCTTTTTTTTTTTTTTTTCCTGTGTGAGCAGCAGGAAGAACGTGAAATTTGGAATATGTCAGACCTGAATTCAAATCTTCACTTGGCCACATACATTTGTATGACCCAGGGAAAGTTACACCTGATGTTGCTGAGCTTTGTTTTCAAGCCCAGTTGTAAAACAGAATATGAATGCCAAAAGATGAAGTCAGTTAATGCACACAGAATCCCTAGCAAGTATAACACAGTGAAGGCACTTAGCAAAGTTGTTGCTGGTCTCAAGGGGTAGGAATTGTAGGTCTTTCCTTGCTTCTCCTCCCATGGCCCATTATCCAACCCCATTTCACTCCCAACTGAGGCAGCTGATAGTTAATTTTATGTGTTGACTTGACTATGGCAACCAGTTTGTTTAGTCAAACATTAGTCTATATTTTGCTGTGAAAATATCTTTTAGACATCTTTAACATTTATGATCAGTAGACTTTAAATGAAGCAAATTATCCTCCATAATGCAGGTGGGTTTCATCCAATCAATTGAAGGACTTAAGAGCAAACATGTTTCTCTTGAGGTCTCGCAAAGAAGACAGAATTCTGTTTCCAGACTACCACACAGGAATTCTGCCTGGGTTTCCAGCTTTCAGACTGATGACTGCAGCATCAACTTTTGCCTGATGGCCAGCCTGCTGGCTTGCCATATGGATTTCAAACTTACCAGCCCTCACAGTCACATAAGCCAGTTCCTTAAAATAAATTCCTATCTGTCTATCTCTTATTTGTTCTATTTCTCTGGAGAACTTTGACTTATAGAGAGAACTACTCTGATTGGCTTACTAATCACCCTGATTTGGTCATAATGCTGGAGGGCAGAGATTCAGGGCCCATTACAAGGCTAGCACAGGTGGAAGTGGCTTTTTTATTTCTCCCTGTAAGCAACTTGCCATGGGAGGAGGTTCAGCCATCTTGCTCATTCTCTTTAGCTTCTTTCTCCCAGGTGGCTGTAACCATGTCCTGCAGGTGACAGGTGTCCTGACACTGCAGGTGTCCTGCAGTCTGAGTTGGCTGGAAGGCTGGGCCCTCTCTGTTTCTCAGACTCCTCTTTGGAGAGGTGAAGGATGTAGACATCAATGAGCTTTCTCTTCCGTATATCTTAGTGATATAAATCAATCCAGAAAACCCTGGTTGGACAGTGTGGGGTGAAGTACACAGGAGGCAGTAAACCAGATCTGGTATAAAGCTAGTAACTCCTAACAACTTAAGAGAAGACCAAGCCCAGCTTAGGAATTGGGTCTGAGATCAAAACCACAGCTAAAGTTAAAAGTCTGTTAAGATTTTTAAAACCCCACAGTTAATAACAAAGTGTTACTCATCTATTCTTGCTAGAACCCCATGATGAGAAAATTGGTCCAGGGCAAGATTCCAGGAGCTTCTGGCCATACTATCTTAATACCATCAAAATCTCATGTCAGCTTTGAACATTTGATGTATCAGTATATTCATGCTGATGTTATTTATCATCCCTTAGGTACATCTGCTCTGCCTTTTTCCTTCTTCTCTTTCCTCTCTGTTTTCCTTTCCTTCTCACCTTTCTCCCCCTTAATTCTCATCTTTGTCCCCTTTCCTCTCTTTCCTCACCATCTCTTTCCAGTTCTTCCCCTCTCTCCATCAGCACTCATTCACAACCACCTGGAGGAGCAAGGAGAACCATTCTCTACAGGCCCTGTCCCCTCCACACCTCCACACAAGTGAGACCCGGTTAAGGTAAACATCAGGAACAGCCCTGGGCAAGGAGCCCAAGGATACCCTCCAGGACAGCAGACTGCAGGTGGAAGGTGTGCAGAGATAAGAGACATGGGGAAATCTGAAAAGATGACACATACCAGAAAGAGGGAACTTGCATGAATCACCACATTTTTTTCAGTAGGCTTTACACCTAGAGCAGAGGCCAATGTGGGGCTTGAACTCACGACCCTGAAATCAGCAACCGAGCTGAGAT
Organism: Neofelis nebulosa; assembly: GCF_028018385.1. Lineage (NCBI taxonomy): Eukaryota > Metazoa > Chordata > Mammalia > Carnivora > Felidae > Neofelis > Neofelis nebulosa. The sequence continues at coordinate 60,647,069 of NC_080783.1, forward strand.
CAAAAGTTGGACCCTTAACTGACTCAGCCACCCAGGAAACCCTCATCACAGTTCTTTTGAGTCAAAATTACAGAGCAGTGTCTAAGAGCCTATGTTCAGGTGCTGACTTCTTGGGTTTGAAGCGTGGTTCCCCCAATTTCTATATAGGTTACTTGGGGCAAGTTATTTAACCAGTCAGGGCCCTCAACTGCCTCATCTGTAAAACGAGAACAGTAATATGACCTACCCCGTAGGGTTGTTGTGAGGATTAAAGGAGTAAATAAATACCTATCAGGTGCTTAGAACACTGCCCTGCACATGGCAAATATCCAAGAAATGTAGTTGTTCTCTCAGTTCATTGAGAAAGTGAGGCAGCTTACAAGAATAAAAAACTCACCTCTCACCTCGGCATCTGAACTCCAGGAGATAACTGGCTCTGTGAGAGGAGGGGAGAGGGACAGTACCAACAAGGTTGACAGGCACAGGTCCCAGGCAGTTTGTAATGGAAAGTTCTATGTAGTGATGTACAGAAAAAGTATCTATGGGTTAAGCAGGACGTGGGCACTGGCCTGAGACTCTGCCCATCCATAACAGTGGGAATAACATTGGCAGCTTTATTCCAAACTCTAAATGCCCACCTTATCAACAATCTTTAGGATACTTTTCCATGTATCCTAAATGGTTGGCTGGTCCCAACTCCAATATGCACACATATGCCTGAAAATTTTTAATCTCAGATTTAATGCATCATAAATGTGTCTCCATTTGGAGTATGTTACATATGAAAAAGGCTTAGAGACAGAGTCTTAAACATGATACTTGGCTGTAGGCTATTTATTCCCTTGGCTAATTTATACATTTTTCTTGATAATTTTTTCTGATTTTACAATTAGCCAATTCTCTTCCGTCAGTTTTTTTTTTTTTTTAATTTTTTTTTTCAACGTTTTTTATTTATTTTTGGGACAGAGAGAGACAGAGCATGAACGGGGGAAGGGCAGAGAGAGAGGGAGACACAGAGTTGGAAACAGGCTCCAGGCTCCGAGCCATCGGCCCAGAGCCTGACGCGGGGCTCGAACTCACGGACCGCGAGATCGTGACCTGGCTGAAGTCGGACGCTTAACCGACTGCGCCACCCAGGCGCCCCCCGTCAGTTTTTATATGAATCCTGAATATGCAGGTAGAAAAGTTGGGCCGTTTTCATACTGAGGCTTGAAGGTGGCCTTTAGACTTCTGAGATTCAAGGTTCCTGACTCCAAACAGGAAAGTTCTGTACATTTGGGCCCCAAGGATAAGGATGAACAAGGGTCATTGCAGATGTGAAAGAAGAGTCTGGGTTCAATTTTAAATATTCACAAATATTGGGAGAGGAAAAGAGAGAAAACGAATTTTATCTCCTAGGATGCTAAGCTCCTCAAAGGTCACTAATGAAGATCAAGTAAGCAAGTAGCACACTTTAGGAAAATACATATATATTATTAGCCCTTCCACATTTGAGAAGATGAGGCAGAGCAACTGTGAAAGATTTTTAGGGAGACTGTATCAAGCACATTGCTCCTGCATCGCTGTGGCACCTACAGGGCTGATGAGGGATCACATCTAGGACACAGAAAAGTTAGGATACCAGAAGGAGGAAGGAGGAGACACCCAGGAAGACTTGATTCTCTGTCCCCTTTGCTCACATTTCAACTTACACAACATCAGTATACCACTGTGCAATTGAATTGTTTGCATTTCCCAACCAGATAGCAAGCTCCTGAAAGGCAGGCAATGTGTTCTTGCACTTCGTGTTCGAATACCTGTCACCATACTCAAACCATGGAAAACATGCAATATATATGCTTCTCGAGTAACTTAATAAAAGAATTCAACAAACACTTGTTGAACTCCTTCCTATGGGAGAGAGACCATTTTGAAAGTTTGAAAATGTAATTTTGATGGCATAAGATATATAGACCTAATGTGTCTTTTAAAATAATACTAATAAATCCTACTTTAAAAAAAAAAAAAAAGATAAGGTATCTTACCTGGTGACTGCTGGTCTCAGATACTTTCACATCCAAAGACCCTGCCAGGACAGCATACCAGTTTGTTCCAATATCACCCTGGCGAAATACTGAAAAAGAAACAGTAAGGTAAATATACCAATATAAGCTGATTTTACCATATGACCACTGGTCATTATAAGCATGACTTGGATCTAGCAAAGCTTACCACCCCTCCTTTATCTGTTCTCAGAGAAGCTTGACGTATTTCTCTTTTCCTCATCTATCAACAAAGCTAGATCTTATTTATTCTATGAAGTGGAACTCTATTAAAGGGAACTCTTTCATATTTACAAAGTAATAAGGGATGATAACCCTAAATGCTAGAAGATCCTTTGAATTTAAGAATTCACTAATGTTCTATGTAATTTATCTTAAATACATTTCATTGTATTGCAATTCTTAGAAAATTATTACTCTAGATGGGGTACATATTAACAAGGTTATTTGATTCAACAAAATTCTATCCTATCACCCCCATTTCCTAAATCTATTTGCATTAAAATAGTTTTTAATAGAATGTCTCCTTTTAAGCTAACCAATAAATGAGTAAGAAAAATAAAATCTGCTTTAAAATTTTTAACTAATATTGTCACTGTCCACTTTCTAAATTTTTTTTAACATTTATTTATTTTTGAGAGAGTGAGAAAGACAGAACACGAGAGGGGGAGGACAGAGAGAGAGGGAGACACAGAATCTGAAGGAGGCTTCAGGCTCTGAGCTGTCAACATGGAGCCCAACGCGGGTCTCGAACTCACGAGCTGTGAGATCATGACCTGAGCCAAAGTCAGATGCTCAACCTACTGAGCCACCCAGGCACCCCGTCACTGTCCACTTTATTTGCTTTATAAATTCATTGCTTTTAGGCATTAGGAGTTAACTACTCTTTGGAAATAACTCTCATCGGAAATTTCTGAACCCGATTTTATTTTACTTTTGTAATCTTAGAGAGAAAACACTTAGATATTTAGATAGAACTTTAGTTCTTATACCATGTTAAGACCAGTACTTTGGAAAATCATTCTGAAATACAGGTTCAAAAATCTCATACAAATCCAACTATCCTTTTAAGTATCCTGGCTAAATAACTAGATTGAATGATCTGATATTTTTAAATTCGTTTCGCAATTAGAGTCAGAAGTCAAGTGACTAAATGAATCACATGACAACTCAGTGGGACAACTGAGTTCTGGCAAGGCTAGCACTCCCTGCATAAGAGCAAGCTTCTAGAAGCCATTATAATAATGACAAGCTGCTCGAAACTCTCCCAGACATGCTTCAGAAAGACAAGAACAACAATGGCACCCCACACAAGTGCAATAATAAGCTTAAGAGGAGAGATTAAGGGGTTTATAGCTGGCCTCTCCAATAACTCTGCTATTCCCAGTCTTTGTAAGTGACTTTATTGAGAGTTAGGGTTTTCCCTGTCATGAACTTTTTGACCCCCAAAGACATTCTCACTTGCCAATCAATTTTACATTACAAAATGAATCATGGAGGGTTCATTTTGAAAATGGTTTTAAGAAACAGAAAATAGAGTCTCATCCCCAAAAGAATGAAGTTTCCGATATCTATAAGAAAAAGATATACTGGCTTGAAAACAGTATGTATAGATGACTTTTTAAATAGAAGTATGACTATGTTTGCATGGATACACGTGGGAAGACATCTTGAAGGAAACACATAAAGTGTTAATAGCAATCTCTGGGTTTGGGGATTGTACATGATTTTTATTTTGCTTGTCTTCCAAATTTTCTACAGTAATATCTGACAGACCCTGTTGGTCTCCCACTCAGAATGATACCTCCCTTCCTCTTATCTAAGTTAACACAGATTTTATACAAGTTTCCACCTTCCCCTACAGGACTATGAGCTCTGAGCATAGGGTTTCTTCCCTAGTTCCACTGGAGTAATCATGATTGGTCCAAACCAATCACAGTGATCCAATTATCTCTGACAGTGATCAGTTTAGATGTGGGCATATGATGCAATTCGGGCCAGAAAACAGGAAGTCTACTGGGGACTTCTGAAAATAGACACAAGAGGAAAATAGACACAACAGGATATCTTTGTATTGGCATGTGATGGGGCTCAAGGCCAAAGTGGCATATTGATTATTTTGAATTAAAGCTGATTGAGAAACAGTCAGTGCAAGGACATTCTGACCCTCTACTGTGTCCCCCAGAAAGCAGGAAATAAGTCTCCCATGTGAAAGGTACCCTTCCTGCACCAGGAGATAGACGTCCTTAACACCAGAGATAGAGAATTCAGGGCTGAGAAGGTTTTATAAACAAACCGTGCTTAGTTTCTTCACTAATTAGTACCCAAGTCTAAGTTTCTTTGTCATTGGTTTTCTACAAACTTAGTGCTTCTTTATCTAAAAGGTATATAAACAGATTGCTATGGTCACTTCTTAGGTCCCATATCTGTGAGACCACTGCATGTACGAAATTAATTTTTTTTTTCTCCTGTTAAATCTGTCTTGTGTCAATTTACTGGACCAGCCAAAAGAATCATGAAGGGTAGGAGGGAATTTCCCCTCCCAATACATGTAATATCTCTAACTGCTATAGCTGTCAATCATTTGGGTCAAGTCTGAGAACAAAAGCCAACACCTGAGGATGCATGGCAAAACATATACAAAACAAAAACAAACACAAAAACAAAAACAAAATGGGAGAGCCATATGACCTTAGTAATGTCTCTGAGTCACTTAATTAACTCTGAAGCCTTCCTATCTCAAGACTTCTTGAATATGCCTAATTAATTTTTCCTTCCTTGAATTTTCCCTCTTGAATAACTGATATTCATGATAGTTGGATGGGGGTTTTCTGTGGCTGCAGCATAAAAGTGTCCCAACAGATGGAAAAGCATTCTTTTTTAATGATAAAATTTTTTTTTTTACTTTTTCAAAAAAAATTTTTTTAAATAGTTATTTTTGAGAGAGAGAGCACAAGCTGGGAAGGGGCAGAAAGAGAGGGAGACACAGAATCTGAAGCAGGCTCCCGGCTTTTAGCTGTCAGCACAGAGCCTGGCACGGGGCGCGAACCCACGAATCGTGAGATCGTGACCTGAGCCAAAGTCAGAGGCCCAACCACTGAGCTACCCAGGCACCCCAAAAATATTTTTTAAATACAGCTGTTACCTGATCATTTTACTTTTTATATTTGAGTGTCTAAGGATTTAGCTGAATATATGAATCAGTACATCCTTCCAGATCTATCTTCCAAGCTACCCTGGAAGATCCATTTACATGCTGTGAATAAAGTGAAGGAAATGCTACAGGGAAATGAATAAACAAAGCAAAGGGAAATGTCAGCCTAATACCTTTGGTTGAAGCTCAAATATTTGGCACATATATACTCCATGTGTTATCTAGCCCCATAGGATAACTGCAAATGAGCACAAACCATACATGAAAATACTCCACTGAAGTTGCATTTCTTACATGTAATTCCTTTTTCCAGATTCTCATAATAACCACATAAACAAATCTGATGAAGAAGATTTGGATGAAATTTCTCAAAAGCCTTAACTTCTTTTAGCCTTGTAAAGATGATATCCACATCTTCACTGGATCGTTCCAACGGTCTATAAAGGGGAGAAAAGGCACAAAAAGCTGTATCAACAAGGATTTACTTCAATCAATATGCATTATGTTAATTATATTCAAGTTTATGCAACCATCCCAAGTACAAGTATTTCATTGCAAACATTTATACACTTATCCCCATCACAGGTTAGGCTGTGCTTAGGCTAGGCTTTTGTTAACTATTCACCTTAAATCACAACTATTACAGATGGTGTAATACTCTTGATTTATAGTAAGGAATATAGTGGTCTCTACCCACTGTTCCTTATACATAGCTCCTAAAACTCTTGTGATTTTCTACATAAGAGCCATAGGGGCATCTTCTGTTATGCTAGTTGGTCTTTTGTCCTTTGTTCCTGAGATATTTCAGAAGCATAAAGGTAAAATGGCTGTCTTATTATTTATAACAAGACCCTCTCTTTACAACTGCATTTATGTTACTAAGGTAACATTTGGAAAACCCTTAGGTAACCTAAGGATGGAGGCTGGTTGCTAAGGGAACCAACCATGTGATTAGAGGGCTGAAACTTGCAGGCCCACCTCCTAACATCTGGGGAGAAGTCTGCAGATTGAGTTCAATTACCAAAGGCCAATGATTTAATCAGCCATGCCTACATAATGAAGCCTCCATAAAAATCCCTGAACTATGGGGCTCCGAGAACTTCCACGTTGGTGAACATGTGAAGATTGGGGGGAAATGACATGCTGGGAAAGATCATGGAAGCTCCATGCTCCTTCCTACACCTTGCCTTATGCATCTCTTCCATCTGGCTGTTCCTAAATTATATTTTTTTTAATAAAAAAAGATAAAAAACAAAAAAACCAGCAAACTAGTAAGTAAACTTTTTCCTGAGTTCTGTGAGCCACTGTAGTCCATTAATCAAACCTGAGGTAGAGGTTGTAGGAACCTCTCTGATTTACAGTGACTGGCCAGCACAGGTGACAACCTGGACTTTTAATTGGCATCTGAAGTGTTTCTGACAGGGCAGTCTGGTGGGTTGAGCCCATAACCTGGGGGATCTGATGCTCTCTCCAGGTAGATAGTGTCACAATTGAATTGAATTGAGTTGAACTGTAGAAGACTCAGCCAGTGTCTCAGAATTGCTTGCTGTGGAAAACGCACACATTGGTGTCAGAAGTGTTGGGTTACCATAGTAGTGGAGACAGTGAAGGAAACAGGGGAGGAGTTTTTCCTTTACAGATGGCTAAAGTGGGAATCAGTTTCTGAGTCATGAGTTCAAGCACAGTTCAAGCTTCTGGGTATTGCTTAATCCTTTAGAATCACCAGGATGTGATAAGATACACGAAAACTCAGGTTTTATTTAAAATTGGAAGTCACAAACACAAATGTCTGATTGGCAGTGGCCAATCAGATAAATCAAATAGGTAAAAAGAGCCAAATATAAGGGGAAAAAAATCTCTACTATATGAAAACAATGGTGAAAGCTCAGAGATAAATAAGAGCTGATACTAAGCCTCAATGTTGGCAATACCCTAGGGAATGGTGGGCATCAGAATGAACTGCAGAGATGGGACTGCTAAAAGGAACAGGTCTTACTTAGCTGTTTTCCTTATTACTGGTTTTCGGTGGACACATGGGCCCAGATGTTGTCATATCTTCCAACTGTTTAAGGAAAGATATCTAGATCTTTGTTTACATTTCTTAAACATTGTGTAGACTACACACACACACACACACACACCATCTATGGACTAGATCCAACTTGTTGACCACCATCTTGTATTCTCTGGATTAAGATGAACCAAAAAACCAAACAAAAATAGGAGAGTTTTACGTATTATAAAAACTGTTTCCTTTCTTTCCTTTAAGCAGTTTTCCAAGTCCATTCTTACAATATGCTTTGCAGGATCATATGGTGTTCCTTGACAGATATTTCACATTTCACAGAAACCATGCAGCCTCATGTGCTCTGGAGACTTCTGGGACCAGAAGAAATGAGCTGGTCAAGGATGTGACTGAGACCAGTAATTCTCACTGAATACCCGTGTGCTTCCCTGAATTTACCATCTTCCCTTGCAGTTATGTTGGAGTCATGTTGTGGCTAGTGGACTGTGAACAAACTGTCCTTTATTACTTCTGAGATGAGACTGTTAAGAGCCACAGGATGTCTTCCATCTCTCTTTTCCTAAGCCACAACTCTACAGCATTACAGGTTGAATTGTGTCCCTCCCATAAAATATGTTGAAGTCCTAACATCCAATATCTGTGAGTGTGGCCTTATTTGGAAATAAGGCCTTTGCAGATGTAATCAACTTAATCAGTCATACTGATTAGGGTGGGCCATAATCCAAGGACTGGTGTTCTTATAAAAAGAAGGGAATTGAGGCACGGAAACACAGGGAAGATGGCCATGTGAAGGTAGAGGCAGAGATTGAAGTAATGCAACTACAAGCCAAGGAACCCCGAGAATTGCTGGCAACCACCAGAAACTACAAAGAAGCAAGAAAGGGTCCTCCTCTAGAGCCATCAGGAGAACGTGGCCCTGCTAACAACTTGATTTTGGACTTCCAGTCACCAAAACTGTGAGACCACCAAACACCAAACACAAAAACACCAAAAATTTTTTTAAATCCACCTAGCTTGTGGTATTTTGTTTGAGAGTCCTAGGAAACTAATACAGAAAGTATGTGTTTCAGATGTTATAGCCACAAGATGGAGACTTTGTGCAAGTGACAAATAAACCTCCATTGGGTGAAGCTACTGAGATTTGGGGTGTGTGTGTACGTGTGTATGTGTGTATGTATGTAGGGTTGGGGGACTGTTATCACAGAATCACTTATCAGCACCTAGAACAACATAGAAGTCAGGACTGGATGCACCAGAGTTCCAAGGAACTTGGGACATTGTAGGAGGAAGATAGATCCCACCATGAGAGATGACCATTTTTAGAGAACATGAACAGAAGGCCGTCCCTTAGGGGAAGACCTAAACTCATGAAAGCTTACTTAAGAGGCTCTTCACCTGCCTCCATCACACTTTCAGGCCCAAGAAAACTAAACTCAAAGAGTGTGCCCACAACTTTGGCTAGCCTTCCAACTAACCTCTAGTGAAAGGGCTTGGACTCTGCTTCCCAGAAAGGAGGAGGGGAAATCCTGATACATTAGTGCCCAGTTTATGAGATAACCAAGTTCCTGAAAGAGGTGGAAGGTTTGCAGGCTTTATCAGGGAAGATACGGCCCATCAGAACAAGAGCCTCCTTCCACCTATTGGCCATTTGTTAGGGCTTTATCAATTCCCTACCAGAAGGTATGTTCCCAAAGTGAAGGGGCTTTGAAACAGGGGCTAGAACTTGAGCAGTTAATCAAGGGGTACAAATGAATTTCAACAAGTGTCTTTGTGTGCTCAGTGAGAACGCGTTTCACAGGCACTGAGGGCGACCGCAACTGGCAGAGGCACCCCTCGGTGAGGAGCCATGCCAGCGGGGCGCACTTCACAGGAGGCAGTGTTGGCACCAGTAGGAAGTCACACCCAGACACAGCAAGCAGCCGTGTGAACTCCATGGGCTGCTGCCACAGCATTCTGACACTGGCCTGCAGCTCTAAAGCAATGACAGCATTTCAACGACCATGGGAAGAATCATGAGGACCAGATGAGCTGGAAATTAACTGGGCATCGACATGGTGGATTCTACTTAGTTACACAGGAAAAAAGATACGTGGGGATTAGAATCCATCTTCCATTAAAAAGGAAAGCAGCATCCCATTTTTGTACATTCTTCCTAGAGCACGTCTCACATTAGGAAGACAGACAGCTTAAAAACATTTTTGGCCCAACATTCTCCAGAAGGAATAAAAAACAGAAGAAAAATGTAAGTACTTCCATCCAGTCCAAAACAAGCACAAAAGAACTTCAAGATTCGTAACAAGATTGTATAAGGCCAGGTGACCAAAGACACTTGAAAAGACAAAGCTAATTTGAGATAACCAGAACAACTTTGAAACCTCTCTTCCTGATATTTTCTTCAGGCATCCCCAGATGAGGTCCTAATAATGTTTCCCCCATGTATAAACACTGAAGCCACAGAAACAATGAAAAGCAATGTTTTATCTGTCATTGCTTTTACTGGGTACTCCACGGAATGCAGAAAATTGCATTCAGCTATTAACTAACATTTTTACCATCCCACCTCTCTAATCTACCGCTGGTGATAATCCTTCTTTGCCCCTCTTCTCTTGTGAATCCACAATTTCCTAATGCCACATGGATTTTCATCTCTGTAGAGGTCATGCCTGGCACTTCTTTTATAGATTCCACAGCACCCAGTAGATAGCGAAGCTTGCAACAAGTCCTTGGTGTGTGACGGTGGGGCTCTATGGCAACCTCAAACTAACTCTTCTTCTCTCCTACATCTGCTACTGCACCTGCACTCCTTATTCCCATGGATGGAGCAGCCTCATCCTCACCCTCCCCACATGCAGGTAATTCTACCTCCTTAATGTCTTTCAAATCCACCCCCTCCTCTTAACTCCTCCTGCCACTGCCTCAGTTCCGTGTGAATGAAAGGCACGTGAAGCTTGTGTTGGGACATGAAGCTGAACAGCATGGCAGGCCCCTCCTAGGAGGCTGGAGAGCTGGGTTCCATCTAACAGCCAGCACAAGTATTTTAAGAAGAGTAGTGGCATGGTTGGATGTGGATTTCGAAAGATCACCTTGGCAAGTAGAGGCAGATGTGAGGGAATAAAGACCAGCAGGTAAGAGACAAGTTCAGAAGCTCTTGCAGTATTTCAAAATGATGATGTGGGCTTCTCTAATTATAACTCACTCCAGGATCCTTTCCATTCCCTTAATAAATGTGTACAGCTGCTCCCTCAAGTAAAAGTAAGTGAAAGCTCCAAGTTCAGAGAAGTTATTTTTCTTAGCCTGGCATGTGACACCCCAGGACCATTTTTCAAATCGCTTAAAAAGGAAAAAAAAACCTCACTTTTAAAGCATGTTCAAAAACAATAGAAAGAATCATTTACAAAAGAAGACACTGTGATAGGCAGGATCTTAGATCGACCACCAATGACCCACATCCTCGTACAATGTCTTTGAGTGTGGTCAGGAGCTGGAATTTGCTTTTGGTCCATAGGAGCATGGATGGCAAAAGTATAAAGCTATCACTCCCATGATTATGTTATGACAAAGATAAAGAGATTTTGCAGATATAATTAGGGTTCCTAATCAGTTGACTTCAAGTTAATCAAAAGGGAGGTTTTTTTCCCCTAGTGGGCCTGACATAATCAAGTGAATCATCCACTTCCAATCAAGTGGAGGAAGTGGGAGATTCTTCTGCTGGCCTTGAAGAAGGACACTGCCATGTTGCAAGAGAGTGGCATGGTGAGGAATACGTGAGACCCCTGGCTGGCAGCCAGCAAGAAAACAGGGATCTCAGTCCTACAGCTGCAATGAACTTAATTCTACCAACAACTATGTGAGCTTAAAAGGTGTCCCTAAGCCCCAGAAAAGAGCACAGCCCAGTAAGCACCTTGATTTCAGCCTTTAAGACCCTGAGCAGAGGATTCAGACAAGCATGTCCAGGAACTTGCCCATGGAAATGGCGAGATAATAAATGTATGCTGTTCTGAGCTACTAAGTTTGTGATAATGTGTTCCACAGCAATAAAAAACAATACAGACAGGAAGTTACTTTCTCACATTGACTCATTTCCTTATGACCAGCTTGGTGTTCATTTCCTTCATGGAGCTTTTCCTTATAGTGTCTCTCTTCTCTGACCTAGGAATAAATCTAACCAAAGAGGTGAAAAATCTATCCGCTGAAAGCTACAGAAAGCTTGTGAAAGAATTGAAGAAGACACAAAAAACTGCAAGAAGATTCCATGCTCCTGGATAGGAAGAACAAATATTGTTAAAATGTCGATATGACCCAAAGCAATCTACATATTCAATGCAATCCCTATCAAAATAACACCAGCATTCTTCACAGAGCTAGAACAAATAATCCTAAAATTTGTATGGAACCAGAAAAGACCCTGACTAGCCAAAGCAATCTTGAAAAAGAAAACCAAAGCAGGAGGCATCACAATCCCAGACTTCAAGCTATACTACAAAGCTGTAACCATCAAGGCAGTATGGTACTGGCACAAGAACAGACACTGAGATCAATGGAACAGAATAGAGAACCCAGAAATGGACCCACAAACATATGGCCAACTAATCTTTGACAAAGCAGGAAAAGATATCCAATGGAATAAAGACAGCCTCTTCGGCAAGTGGTGCTGGGAAAACTGGACAGCAACATGCAGAAGAATGAACCTGGACCACTTTCTTATACCATACACAAAAAGAAACTCAAAATGAATGACAGGCCTCAATGTAAGACAGGAAGCCATCAAAATCCTCAAGGAGAAAGCAGGCAAAAACCTCTTTGATCTTGGCCACAGCAACTTCTTACTCAACATGTCTCCAGAAGCAAGGGAAACAAAAGCAAAAATGAACTACTGGGACCTCATTAAAATAAAAAGCTTCTGCACAGCGAAGGAAACAATCAGCAAAACTAAAAGGCAACCGACAGAATGGGAGAAGATATTTGCAAATGACATATCAGATAAAGAGTTAGTATCCAAAATCTATAAAGAACTTATCAAATTCGACACCCCAGAAAACAAATAATCCAGTGAAGAAATGGGCAAAAGACATGAATAGACACTTCTCCAAAGAAGACATCCAGATGGCCAACCGACACATGAAAAAATGCTCAACATCACTCATCATCAGGGAAATACAAATCAAAACCCCAATGAGATACCACCTTACACCTGTCAGAATGGCTAACATTAACAACTCAGGCAACAACAGATGTTGGCGAGGATGTGGAGAAAGAGGATCTCTTCTGCATTGTTGGTGGGAATGCAAGCTGGTGCAGCCACTCTAGAAAACAGGATGGAGGTTCCTCAAAAAACTAAAAATAGAACTACCCTACGACCCAGCAATTGCACTACTAGGCATTTATCCACGGGATACAGGTGTGCTGTTTCGAAGGGACACATGCACCCCCATGTTTATAGCAGCACTAACAACAATAGCCAAAGTATGGAAAGAGCCCAAATGTCCATCGATGGATGAATGGATAAAGAAGATGTGGTATATATACACAATGGAGTATTACTCGGCAATCAAAAACAATGAAATCTTGCCATTTGCAACTACGTGGATGGAACTGGAGGGTATTATGCTAAGTGAACTTAGAGAAAGACAAAAATCATATGACTTCACTCATATGAGCACTTTAAGAGACAAAACAGATGAACATAAGGGAAGGGAAACAAAAATAATATAAAAAAGGGAGGGGGACAAAACAGAAGAGACTCATAAATATGGAGAACAAACTGAGGGTTGCTGGAGGGGTTGTGGGAGGGAGCATGGGCTAAATGGGTAAGGGGCACTAAGGAATCTACTCCTGAAATCATTGTTGCACTATATGCTAACTAATTTGGATGTAAATTTTAAAAAATAAAAAATAAAATTAAAAAAAATTACTAATTAAAAAAAAAGTCTCTCTTCTCTGAAATCCAATTGATAACAGGGCACCTGGGTGGCTCAGTGGGTTAAGAGTCCAACTTCGACTCAGGTCATGATCTCAGGGCTCATGAGTTCAAGCCCCACATTGGGCTTGCTGCTATCAGCACAGAGCCCACTTCAGATCCCACCCCCTTCTCTTTCTCTCTGCCCCTCCCCAGCTCAGGTGTGCACGCACTCTCTCTCTCTCTCAAAAATAAATAAACATTAAAAAAAAACCACATGAAATCCAATTGATTCCGTATCTTTTTGCCATCTTATCTGATTATGTTAATATTTCACGTTTCAAACATGTAAATTTTGTCTTCTTGGAGATACTGCCATTCATTTATTTATTTGGTAAATCCCATTTGGATCTCATCTTTTATAAACCAGTGAATCACTGTTTTCCTACTTGGTTTTGGTATTTTTCTTCTGTGGTTCTTCAGTTCTTCCAGGATGAATCTCAGTCTGTCATTAAAAACTTTCTAAATTAGATAACAAGATGAGACAGATGTTAACCCATCCAAATTAGTTGTACAAAAGGCACAACCTAAAAATATTTTTGATAAAATATGATTATTTTAAGTACTGTATAAATTGTAATGGTAAATAATGCCTATTTAGCAGCATCAAAAAATATTTTATTAAAATGTATTTATGATCCTCAGAGGAGTGGTTTTAACACTTAACTTTTTATCACACCTAACTCATGAATTATCAAAATCTATGGAATTAGGGGCGCCTGGGTGGCTCAGTCGGTTGGGTGTCCGACTTCGGCTCAGGTCATGATCTCATGGTTCGTGAGTTCGAGCCCCACGTCAGGCTCTGTGCTGACAGCTCAGAGCCTGGAGCCTGCTTAGGATTCTGTGTCTCCCTCTCTCTCTGTCCCTCCCCCACTCGTGCTCCATCTCTGTCTCAAAAATAAATAAACATTAAAAATTAAAAAAAAAAATTTATGGAATTAAAAAAAAATTTTTTTAATGTTTTATTTACTTTTGAGAGAGAGAGTACGAGCAGGGGAGGGGCAGAGAGAAAGGGAGACACAGAACCTGAAGCAGGCTCCAGGCTCTGAGCTGTCAGCAAAGAGCCTGATGTGGAGCTCGAACTCATGAACTGCGAGATCATGACCTGAGCTGAAGTCGGACACTTAACCGACTGAGCCACCCAGGCAGCCCAAAATCTATGGAATTTGGAATTTTAAATTACTCTCTACCAAACACATCCTTTCAGGAATGCACATGCATTTCATTTATCCATCCAATAAATTATATTGCTTTCCTATTGTATGCTAGATACCTTTCTGTGGAGGAACAAAGGTGAACAAGATGACATCCCTACCCCCAAGAAGCTCACAATCCAGTGAGGAAGGGAGTCATATACCCCAAATTAGAATGCTGTACGATAAGTACTGTAATGAGAGTACCCATAATATTCTGGTCTGGACCTGATTTTACTGCACAGAGAAGACACACATGGGAACTTCCACAGTCAGGTGTACAAGGGATTACAAAGGTTCTGAATTCCCAGTGCTACCTGCATGCATTATGCAATGGGAAAGTTTAATATGCTCTTGAATCTTAATTCAGTCAATTTGGGATTATCTAGGGACTAATTAACCAGTCTCTGGATTAATCAGAGCACAAATATTAACACAGAGGCATTTGTGAGAAAAATGTATAATAACCACAAAATTAGCAAAAACATCTACCCTTAAGTGACTTCTGTTGTTTGGCTGCATGATAATCAATATTTGCAAACCCCCTGCCATGTGGAAGGCCATCCCCTCATCAATCTGCTGAGTAAGCCCCTCAGTGCTAACATCAGCAGAAGCTTTGGGGGACCTCTCAGGACAGCAATTCCAATATCCAACAGTCAGACTGACGGGGGTGCAAAGTATGGGAAGAGGGAAGGGAAAGAAGGAGGGGGAGGCAGAACTGCTCTCTGCCCAGCTGCCTTCCTACAATCATAAACAGAAGGCTCAGCCAAGAATTGGGCATACTAACAGACTATAGTAGTACTGTCATCTTGTGAGATGCTTTATTTCCTCAAATACTTCACTTGTGAAATATATATATATATATTTAATTTCCAGGTATCTTTTGAAAATCAGTGAATGTATTTTAGAACATTGGGTGTAATGTTAACCAAATACATTTGCATTAAAATGCATTTACATTTGTTTTTTACAAAAACAAATTTGCATTTGTTTTGACTAATTTTGTTGTAACAGTAACTTAGGGTTATAAGAGCTAGTCCCCTCCCTTCATCAACTGTTAAATCCAAGATAATTCATGTAAGCCTTATAAATTACAAAAGGCTACAGAAGCTATTATTATGACTAGCACCATCATCTTCATCATCATCATTAGCCACAAAGATCTTTTAAAAGAAGTATTTAATGAAAACAAGGAATAAAGTACTTAAAAACATGTACTATTATTCTCATGTGCCTTTTGAGGCTTTTATAGGTAGGTATACTTGTATGTTTTTCTCTTTTACTCTCTAGTATTACAACAGTAAGATCTCAAACACTATGTACTTGAACACTAACTAATTTTCCAAAGAGCCTTAAAAATGTTGATTACCACAGCCCTGTTAGATGAAGCAGGTATTCTGAACCCTATTTTACCAGCAAAAACATTTGACACAGAGGTTAGATGAGTATTAGTATACTAAAATCACGTGCATTTGTAATGCCAATGATGACATGGATATACCAAAAGTCTTTGAAACTCAAGATGTTTACCACTTATCATGTTATCATTTTAATTATGTGATTATTAACCACTTAGAATACTGAGAGGTTTACTCGTTATTAATTACAAGTTTTACCAACAACGTCAACAAAATTCAGAATGAAGGTGTTGAAAATGCATTCATTCAACCTGCAAATATTTACCGAGTACCTGTACTGGAGGAGCAGAAGGCACTCAGGGCATGGCTCTTGCACCAAGGAAGTGAAAATTGAGTTAGGAAGATTTGTACACAGACAGCAATTACCAAGGTGAAACATGGTAAGCAGCACAATTAAAATAGAAAAACAAGGAATAGGAATTAGGAAGCCATCACTTACGAAGATATCATTGAAGGGTGAAAGTTCTTCAAAGACTTCATGAAGGTGTTATTGTAAATTCTTCCTAAAATCAGTTCTTTCTCAAATTTCTCTTTTTGTAACTACAGACGCAGCACTGTCTGGTCATACATTTTTAGTGCTAAAAATGTATTGTATTGCTACAGCTCCTCCCCTTGGAGACCTGCTGAATGACTCTTCTCCCTATGAGTTTCTTACCCACCAATCTAACACACACACAGACAACACACACACAATCACACACTTGCACAGATACCCACACAGGCACACAGGTACATACAGCGATGCACACACACACAAATATACAAATATACATTCACAAACACACATATACACACTTACAAAGACTGTTGACGAAATCTACTCAGACTTCTGAACCTTTCCTTAGGCCCATCTGTGTACTTCCTCGCAAAATGCAGTTTTAGCAAGAACCCTGCTAAGTCCATGTAACCAGAAACTTCCACCCTCAGTATCTGACATCTGATTGGGTTCCTCATCTTCCAACATCCCCCAGGAGACACCTAATCAGCCTTGTCTTCAGCAAGAATCCTGTCAGATCATTTTAGCCGAACCCCCTCTTACCCCTGATTTTCCACCCACTGACACCCGGCTCCTTGGCTATCAGTTCCCACTTGCCCAAGCTGTACTCAGAGTTGAGCCCAATCTCTTGCCAACTGTAAAATCCTGAGTGGTCTGATACCTATTGGAATGGTCTTATATAAAGTCTACTTACCATCTTCAACAAATGTGAATGAATAGTTTTTTTCTTTAAACTCACACACAGACACTCACACATAGCTCAACTCAATTGCCAAAATTCTCTCCAGGCTCCTAATTCTGCCTGTGTTCAGGGTGACTCTCAAAAAAATCCCCTTGATGGATCCTGAGACCCAGGAGCAACCGCAGCTTTTTATCCTCACAGCTAAGACTGACTGTCACAAGGCACGCCAAGACCTGTGTGACCCTTCCAAAATATGGCCTGCACATCTGTCACCAGGGAGCAGAGCACGTGAAGTCTGCAAATTCCTGGCCTTCGTGCCTCCCTGTTTAGAAATCATGCCTGCATGCTTTTATGTCTTTATGAAAGAGTGAAGTGAAAACTGCCCCCTCAGTGTCCCAAATAAGAGAGTTTTGACTGCAGGTCACTCTGGACTACCACTTTGGCCCTAGCTGAACAACAGGAGGGGTCAGAATACCTCCATCCCCCTTTCAATGACGACCACTCTGTCATCTGTCCCACGGTGAGAGAGATGCCAGCTCTGGGGCCCCAGGGCTATTTGGACAGCTGAAAAAGCCTGCATTCAGGCAGAGGGCAGGAACAGCCCTGCTAATATCTAAATAATGCCAACCCTGCTGTTAGTGAGAAGAGGAAGAGAGAAACCTTTTTGACCAGGCTCAGTGTGCTGCAATTTGTCTTATTACAATTAAAATGAAAATATAAAGTCAAAGTACAGTCTTGCCCAATTTTAACATGCCCTTTTCAAAAATGTTCTCTGATAGTACATGAGTATCTAAACTCAGCACAGGATCTTAATGCTGGGCATAAGTCTCTCTACAACACACCCCCAGCCAGAGGTACAGGATTCCAGCCAAATTGCTTCCTGGACCCCAAAGAGCACTTCAAGTTTTCATAATTTTCCCCAGGTAATAATTTGCTCCACTAGTATTAAGCTAAAAATAATTTCTTTTGGCTCCTTAAACTTTTAAAATGGTTTCTGGCATGACTCAGATAACTGATGCTTCTTTAAAATGCTTCCCAGATAAGTTTGTATTGATAGCTTTTCTTCTTCTATGTAATTTTTGCCAAAGTAAGCAGGGGCTCTCAAAAATCATTCCACAGTACCTAGTGCTACACTCAAATTTGAGATGACTGTTCAAAAAAACTGCCACTGCTACATTAAATATTTGGAGAGCCCTAAGGGCTTTAGGTCATGAGGATTAGAGAAAATGGGAATCTCTTCAATCAGAGCCTTCTGATAATCTTTTCTTAGCTCTATTTCTGGGCAACCAGAGGAGACTTGTGAAGGAAAAAGAAAGGAAGAATACTCAGGAGACTGAGAGGCAGGGAGGACATTACTTCACCTAGAAGAGTGATTCTCAATCTTTTATCCCTTCCCAACCCACCTGAGGCACAGGATCACCCCCATGAGAAGCAGTGAAGGAGAACACATTTTTAGCAGGGAGTTTTGAAAACACCTCCCCTCACTGGATCAGCTGGCTGGAAATCTCTGGCTTTTTAAAAGAGAAGTTTGGTGGGGGGGGGGGGGGGGGTGCTTGGGTGGTTCAGTTGGTAGAGCTTCTTTTGATTTGAACTCAGGTCATGATCTCATGGCTCATGGGATCAAGCCCCATGTCGGGCTCCATGCTGAGTGTGGAGCCTGCTTAAGATTCTCTCACTGCCCCTCTAACCTGCTCTCTCTAAAAATTAAAAACAAAATAATTAATTAAATAAAATAAAATAAATAAAATAAAATAAAATAAATTAAAAAAATAAAACAAAATAGAAATGGGTCTGGTACTATAATGGTGGACACTCTAGCCCCCGTGCCCTACTCCAGTCACCTATTTCCTTTGGAACCTCCTCTTCAACTACTTCCCTCTTACTCACACTTCTCCAGACACACAGGTGTCTTTTCTTCTGCCAGGGCTGCTCTTTCCCCAGATCCAGGCATGACTCATCCCTCACCTACCACAAGTCTGAGTACATATTCTCCTCTCACTGGGCCTGCCCTGCCTGTCCTGCTCAGTCCTCTCAGCAATACCTAACCCATTTTCACCCAACATTCTTTTCTTTTCTATAGCACTTAGCACTTAGCACTTACTAACATAATATTTCTAATCATAACAATTTACTTATTTATTTTGGTGATTGCCTCCACTGGAATGTAAGCTCTAGGAAGGCAGGGAATTTTTTTTTTTCTGTTTGGAGTAGAAGCTCCAGTACCTTGAACAGTGTCTAGCAATGAACATGGCTGAAGAAGAAATATCCTTTTGTGCTTGTTGTATTTGTACATGTGAGTGTATATTATTAAACGCTACTAATATTTCAAAAAAGTTATTAATATTTTAAAGAAAATTAGATTGCTTTTTGGCTATGAAACTGTCAACAAAATTTTTGCTGTTCTCTACCCTACTTACCAAATCAGAGTAATAATGAATCCTCAGACTACTAGTGTTCTCAGTGAAAGAATGCACAAAGAATCATTTTTTAGTAATAGCTTATGTATACGCCAAGATTTCTTGGAGGATCCATTTATATTTTTCCTCATGTGAGTCCAGGCTAATTTTCACAACCAATCAAGAAACCTAAATATATAAAAATGTGGTATTACTCAGCCTTTCTGAAGGTAAAAACCATATAGGAAATGGAAGTAATGTAGTTCTAAAGCTATATCCCAGAAACAAAGTGAACAGATACCATTTTATAAAGAGATGCACTCAGAGAAACTCATTAAACAAGGCCCAAATTCAAAATGGTTCTAAACTAGAATATATAATACAGCACCAACAACTACAAGGCAGTTTATTATTCCTGCTGGGAGATACTCACGCTGCTATTGTGGTAATTAATCTCTTCTGCCCCACAATACTTGTAATGGACATAAGTATATTTAAATCAGGGGAAGTTGGGCCTAAATTTTACCTTAATTGATAAATAACAGATAGGAATAGAAAAACTGGTATGCAGACACACTGGGTGAAAACAGGTCTCTAAATCAGTGATGAGATTATGGAGGCTTACATGGTCAGTTCTCATAAGGAACTAGAACTCAGGAAGACTAGATAACAGAAGAATTCCAGGACTTTCAGCAAAGAACCAAAGAAAGGAAGAACAAAGAACTTAGCATGTCAAGGTAGGTACCATTCTGACCTAAAACCAAGAGTTTTCAAGCCAACAGCTAAAGAAAGCCCTATAGGTGTCTTGAGTCCATTAGCAAAATTATCTCTATATTTGATGCGGTACATTGGTTGTTTATTGAACATGATGTAGAATGGCAACTTATATTTTTTTTAAATATAAGAAATTTTATACTTATTAAAAAGATCTATTGTTTCAGTATAAAAAGAAAAGAACTTCTATTTCTGCTATGATGGAGTAACTGGTGCCAGACTAACCCTCCCACAGTAAACAATGTAAAAGTTCAACAAAATACATGAAGCAACTGCTTTCAGACATTGAGCTAGGGGCACCTAGCTGCCTCAGTTGGAGGAGCATGCGACTCTTGACCTCAGGGCCATGACTTCAAGCCCCACACTGGGTCCAGTGATTACTTAAATAATTTTTTTTTAATGTTTATTTATTTTTGAGAGAGAGAGAGACTCACACACACACACACACACACACACACACACAGAGTGCAAGTGGGGGAAGGGCAGAGAGAGGGAGACACAGAATCCGAAGTAGGCTCAGTCTCTGAGCTGTCAGCACAGAGCCCAACGTGGGGCTCTAACCCACGAACCATGAGATCATGGTTCCGAAGCCGGACGCTCAATCAACTGAGCCACCCAGGTGCCCCGTAAATATTAAAAAAAAAAAAAAAAGACATTAGGCTAACAGGTAGCAGATGACTATGATCCCCAAAAGAAGGGGAATAAAAGTGGTAATCCACCCAACAGCTCTGATGTTTTGCCTGTGGACACTTTCTGGAACACAGGCAGAGAAGGATAGCCCAACAAGAGCATGGAAACCTCACGCAGTTAGGATTGAGGGATGCTGAAGCGTCTGGAATCTGCAGAGAAGTGAACCAAAGAGCAGGTTCATAGAAAGAGCTCCAAAATTCAGCATAGGGGTCTTCTTGAGTCATTAACTGCAAATGTGCAGGACCACACTCATGGAGAGGCCGGGTAGACAACAGTTCCTAAGGAACAGAGGCTGAACGGAGATTCTGAAGGGCACACAGTGCTGAGAGACAAGGCAGCTGTGACAAGCTAGAGTAGACGGATCTTACTGATCACCTGGCCGTTCAACCGAGACTCCCCAAAAACCCATTCTAGCCCAAGACCTAGAACCACCCTAACAAGACTCAAAAATAGCTTCAATAAAAGCAAATAATTGGTCGGTACATTAACTATTCATGAAAACAGAAGCTGACCGGCTTTAAGGAAAGTAACAAATCCCAGAGTTTCAGTATCAGAGCTCATAATCTCTAGCATACCATCAGAAATTACTACATATTCATGGAAACAAAAAAGTGACTCATAAGCAGAAAAATGTCAAGAGAAACAGACCAGAAATGACCCAGATATGGTGAAATGCCAAACAAGGACTTTAAAACAGCCATAGTAAATATGTTTATGGATGTGTAAGAAAAGATTAGCATAATAAGTGAACAGGTGGGGAATATCAGTAGAGAAATGGATACTATAAATAAAAAGCAAATGGAAATTTTGAAACTGAAAAATACAAAATATACAAAGAGGAAAAAATTCACTAGATAGGTTTAAGAGTAGATTGAGTACTGCAGAAAAACAAAACAGTGAATCTTAAGGCAAGCAGTAGAAATTATCCCAACTGAAGCATGAAGAGAAAAAAGGATAGAAAACAATAAACAGAGATTAACTGACCTGTAGAATAATATCAAGGGTTTAATCTATGTGCAATTGAAGTTTCAGAAAGAAAAGAGAAAATAGAAAAGAAAAAAAATTTGAAGAATGGCTGAAATTAAAAAAAAATTTTTTTAAGTTTTTATTTTATTTTTGAGAGAGAGAGAGAGAGAGAGAGACAGTGAGAGTGGGGGAGGGGCAAAGAGAGATGGAGACAGAATCTGAATCAGGCTCCAGGCTCTGAGCTGTCAGCACAGAGTCTGACGTGGGGCTCGAACTCACAGACTGCAAGATCATGACCTGACCCAAAGTCGGATGCCCAACCGACTGAGCCACCCAGGTGCCCCTGAAATTTTTTCAAGTAAAAGGCAGTAAGTACCCTCAAGACTTCTAAAACCTTATGAAGCAAAATTACTACTTTATAAGTATGGTGTGTTAAAGATGGCCACAAATGCTTTCACATTATTTCCATCAAGAATTGGGACTTATTTCCCCTCCTCACGAATCTAGGCTGGCTCTGTGACCAAAAGAACATGGTAGAAGTGATACCATGTCAGTTACATTAGCACTACCACTAACAAGCTGTACTACCTCAAACAGTTGCTTAACCTCTCTAGTTTTGACTTCCTCATATCCAAAAGGGAGCCATGAGGCTAAATTACCTCTCTGATTCTGTCCATCTTTAGAAAAGTCCGGAGAAATTATATAGAGAGCCAACAAATAAATAATGCTATGCCCTACAATTACGTTGCAGCTTAGACTCAAAATGCCTTGACCAAATGAATACCTAAATACCTTGACCAAAATAGGACTGGGCCTTCCAGATCTAATGCTAAGTCAAAATACACTCAGGAATCTGGTTGAAATAATTTTTTCTATATGGTATAGTTGGCTCCAGCATATAAGTTAGTATATGTAGTATAGGGTCCTATCAGCTACAGTTTTATTACAGTAGAGGTTATTTAACACATAGTAGGATGCATTTCTTACAGATATGGTCAAATTCTCTTCTCTTTCACAGGGCTCAGGCTTTAACAGTGAGTAGGCTATTAAATAAATCTACAGTTGGCTAGTAGAGAAAATACTGATTATGATTTTTTGATAAATTTTTGTTAGATTAGAACCTTTGTCATATCCACCAAATCTAAGACACCTATTTCCATAGTTCCAACATTACAAATGCAAAAGAAAATAGATGCCTTGAATTTCGTTCTTTTTGGAAACAGCTCCTGCTACCCCTTCAGAGTGTAAAATGGAGCCCTCACCAACACAAATTTCCAGCGTGCCTCACTGCAGAGGATGAAATGCCCCAGGCAGCAACTCGATTTGTGCCAAGGACATATGGCAGAGATTATGATGAGTTAGGGATGAATATTCACTTTGACAGTCTTTCTTTGTACTGTTAGTCATTTTGGTGTTCAGAGTGATCAGAATTAATAGTCCAAACCAGATAGGCTGGTGCCTAGAATGCTGGTTTAATAAAAAGAAAGTTGGCTTTGTATATAATTTCAGCCAAGGTTTGAATTATTGCATCCAGCAATTATGAGTACCTAGGCAATAAGATGCCCAGAGACAGGGTTCCCAAACGGCCAGTGCCTGGCTGATGCCAATATCAGAAAGGGCCTGTTACAGTCATGTATAGTCCATTGAATAACAGGATATTGTGACTCTCTGTCTACACCCAACATATAACTCTACTTTGAGAGATCATAACAGCCTTGCTAAATGCCAGAAGCTGGTCCATCTCATCTAGTCCTCCTGTGAGGAACAGGGAGTCCCTCCTCCGGGCCAGCAAAAAGTAGATGCTCACACCCACACCAGTCCCAAGTCTTTGAGCAAGCAAAACAGGAAGTACCTTTGTCCCACAGATTTTCTTCACCCAAGCAGAGATAAAGAATTCTGAATTTCAGTCTCTAATCTCTTTCATTGATCAAGTCCGCTGTGTGTGGACCAAGTGCAAAGCTTTTGAGTTACAGGAAGAATGGCATGTTGATTATGCCCTAAAGCAACTTCTGATCTATAAGGGGATGTAAGACCTCTATCTAAATGATAATGCAAGGATCAAAGCAGTCTTGTGGGTCCACATAAAGGTACACAGATGTCTATCTAAAAACTCCAGGGGGGCTCAGAGCTAGACAAGAGTGAGTAGAGAACACTTCACAGAGAATGTTTTTCTTCTAATTCTCAGCTTCCCACAGCATTTTAGCTGAAATTTGAGCTGGGTCATGGAAAGTGGGCAGAAATTGTATAAGCACAAACAGAAACTTAACAGAAGTTAAGTTTCTAAGCAACAAGATGATACAGTATAAGCAAAGACATGGAGGTAAGAAATTACAGGCAAGAGTAGCCAGTAGTTCCAATGGTTTGAAGTTCCAATGGTTTCTCAAAGAGGAAAACTGAGAAATAAGATTGGAACCCTATGGGGGCAGGGCTGGAATACCAGCTGGTGAGGGTACAGACTGTATTCTGCTAACCATGGGGGACCACTTGAGATTTTAAGGACAGTGAAAAAACTAGAGCCATCATTTGGAAAATCCATCTTCTCACAAGAAATGGACTGGAAGAGAAGGGACAAAAAGTATAATGAGTAATTAGGATAGAGTCCTAAGGCTGCTTGTGTAAATGTTCATTCAGGAGTGACAATAACCTCAACTCTCTTCTCCTTCTCTCTCCAATGCCCACTTAAAAATAGTGTGACACTAAATCCAGTTTTCCATGAGACAATACCTATAGTCCCAGCAAAATTATTAATACTCCCCCATTCACTCTCAAAAGTATCCTAGTTTGGACAATAAATTATATGCACACCTTACTTAGATAACCTTTCTCATTCCAACTCTCTGTAGGTGCTCTCCTAGGTATCCGGGATACAGAGCCAATCTGCACAATTTTCAGCCCTCTCCCTTCCTCACTCACCCAACAATGATTATGTGGTCAGTTCACCTCCTTCCCCATGTCACTAGGTAATCCTCATTCTTCTGGCTTACGAGCTTCTGCTGCCTCAATCTGCTGCTCCAGGATGGTGGAGGCAGAGCAGGATGCAGCTCTGAGTGCGAAGGCACTGGGGTTGGGATGGCAGAGAAGGCACATCAAGAGGACACAGGGACTCTCAGGGCTAGGGCAGGGAGAGAAGGAGGACAGAGCCCTCCAGCTGTTGATGAGTAAGATTCCAGACCTTTGTCTTTTCCCAGCTGCAAGTGTCATGGGTGTGTGAAGATGATGGAAGGGTACATGGAATGAGGAAAACTAAAAATGTGGCTTAACTGCATAAAAGTAATCTAAATTATAGTCATTTACTTGAACATCATATGAACCATTTGTCCCTAATTACACTGCTGTCCAAGGACAAATATGTAAATCATGAAAGGTGTCAGATCATTTTTATTGTAGTTTTATTTGATTATGATAGTAATCTCTCTATATGTGTTTACAATCATGGTGTGTTACCTGTGTGACATGACCACTTGTTTACAATATTGATCCCTTCTCACATTAATACATCACCTTATACAATAAAAGAATTTTTCAGAGACCTATGAACTTTTACAGAGAAAAAAATGCAAACCCAATAGAAATGACCTTTGAAAAGCAATGTAAATGCACAAAAGTGGCACTACATGGGGACAAGATTACTAAATGAGAAGGAGGATACTCCAGCCATTCAGATGGAAGTCAGTTAAATGAGTTTAATTCAAGAAACAGATCAAAAAGTGGTTATTGACATTTCCTGGAAGACTGAGCAAATTCAGGAAGCAGGTGCTTATGACAAATTAGTAATTTGTCATAACTAGTACAAATAAGTAAGCAACTAGTTTACAACTAGTACAAATAAGGAAAAAACACAAAATGTCTTGGTAAGAAAATAAACTTGCCTCTACTCCCAGACCATGGGCAATTTTAGCACATGGACCACATATCTGACACTCCGGTTGCTGAGCAGAGTCCTGACACATAGTAGGTGCTTTGTTATTCACATATCCATTCAACAAAGATAGCAGTATTTAATGAACCCTTAATTTGTTAAATGAATTTTATAATGAATTTTAAAGTAATTGTTTACTCTATTTATGTTGATGAAAATCAAGTATGTTGAGGGGCACCTGGGTGGCTCAGTTGGTTAAGTATCTGACTTAATTTCAGCTCAGGTTATGATCTCACAGCTGTGAGATCCAGCCCTATGTCGGGCTCTGCACTGACAGCGTTGAGCCTGCTTCGGATTCTCTCTCTCTCTCTCTCTCTCTCTCTCTCTCTCTCTCTCTCTGCCCCTCCCTCACTCTCTCTCTCTCTCTCTCTCAAAATAAAGTTTAAAAAAACATTAAAAAAATCAAATATGATTTTTATTCTCTGAACTCAAAAATTCTCTTTATATCGCTGTTTAAATTTCAACAGTCATTACTTTCTCCTGGATGGGCAACTTTTTTCATTTTTCCTTGCAAAACAGACAGCTTCCTTCCTAGATTAAGTGTAAACTTTTACTCAGCCCTCACTAACGGCTGCTCTATTGTTCATGATATAACAACTGTGTCTACTTTACCTCACTGTTAGGAGTTTATTTACTAGCAGGTGCATCTAAATTAACATTTTAAAAATAACACTAAAATGAAAAGA
This sequence comes from Neofelis nebulosa, assembly GCF_028018385.1. Taxonomy (NCBI): domain Eukaryota; kingdom Metazoa; phylum Chordata; class Mammalia; order Carnivora; family Felidae; genus Neofelis; species Neofelis nebulosa. The sequence goes on from NC_080783.1 coordinate 60,673,446, forward strand.
GTTTTTAAAGTAACACGTATTTATCCTCTCTTAATTACAGAAGTGCTTTTGGGGAAAATATTATGGAAAAAGTCACCCACAATTATAACCTCCTCAAACAACTTCAATCTACTACATATCTAGCAGGCTAGCTAGCCAAAATCTAAAACCTGTTTTATTTTTCACAAATTATACTAAACTACATGTATTATTTTGTAACCACTGAATGTTTTACATTACAGCCTAACATAGCCTTCTAACATTTTTTAAAGTCATGCCAATCACAGAAAATGGCTGAGATAAACGGATCCATGTTCCCTAGCCACTTGAGCTTTAGAACCTGATTCCCTCACCTCAAAGTCTCAGGGAATCAATCCCTCAGGCTTAACAACTGTACTTCAGTTGGGAAGTTCTGGCCTAGAGAACCGGTTCTATTAATGTGATTGCTCAGGAACCAACCAGGGGAGTTTACAATAGATGGCAACATTCTTCACCTTAGCATTCATCCAGTGGCTCCAGTTTGTCACCATGATATTCTCCTCAAGGTGGGTCCATTCAAAGATAGGTTACCTCAAGTAAACAATTCAATACAACCTGGCATACACTGTTGTGGGAAATAACAATAAAAATAGCACCTGTCATATATTGTGTTCTTATTAGAGGCCAGCCAATGTACTTGCTTTATATAAATTAAGTCATTTAATTCTCACAATACCCTTTTAAGGCAGGTATTATTACACTGCAGATAGAAAAACTGAGCTTGAAGGTATTGAGTAACTTTCCTCCAATCTCTCAGGGGAAGGAGCCAGAACTGGAACCCAGTCCATTGACTGCATTCTTACCCACCATATTTTTAATCAGATCCACCAGAGATGTGTGATTGCCCCAGGCAGGCTGATAACTGGGGCCACTTCAAATATTCTCTGGTTATTAATTCACTGTTTACCCTAGTACAAAGGCTGAGCACAGAGCAGTGGAAGACAAAGGAGGAAGACCAGCCAATGGCAGCCCTCAGCTACTCCTGTATTCCCTCCAGCAACTCAGCCATGGCCCAGATCTGCATATCCTACTCAATGAACAAACAAACGTCCCGACTAAGTAGCTGTACATACACACACCACCAACAATGCCGACAAAAACTAAGCCTACATTTACCTAGTGCCATCTTCTTTAGAAAGGAGTTAAACTATCTGTGGCTAGTCATCAGCACCTTATTAATCCACTCTCAGCACCTCATTAAAGTGAATCTGCCATCCCTAAATACACATTCTTTGTTCTAAGAGAATGGCAAACCTAGAGTTGCCAGATTGTGCAAATATAAGACAGGACATCCACTTAAATTTTCATTTCAGATACAGGATGCATAATTTTTAGTATAAGTATGTCCCATTGCAATAACCAGAACACATTTCTATTTTAAAATTATTTGTCATTTATCTGAAATTCAAATTTAATTGAGTGTCTTACATTTTATCTGGGAAACCTATGTTACGTTCAATTTTCTCCATCTCTTATTTCTGTTGATGTTTTAGAACCTCTTATAGATTGGTGCCCCAAGACAACAGCCTTGGTCTCACACACAGGAAATGGAAATGGAGACCCAAAGTCTGTGTTCTCCACTGCTGTTTGTGCTTCTCAGGGAGCATGCTCATCATCCTTTGTGGTATTCAGTATTGCCTGAGAATGCAAGGACAGCCACCAGATAGAGGAGACTTCTATCAGGAGCATCAATTTTACTGAAAGATTTTTGAGATTTTTAGAATTCATTTAAAATTTAAATTTTTTTTGAGATTTTTGAATTTTTCAAAGAACTTAACACATGAATAGGCAGTAGATTTCTGGTTTTCCATCTTGGCCAGTGTCAAGTTTCTTCATGAAAACCAGTAGGCCATAAATATTTTTATGTGCAGTAAAAACACTGTACATTTGGTACTTTGGAGTTCTACGGGAATCCCCAGAATCAGCACTGCAGTGCAGAAACAGTGAGCAATGTCTTTGGCAAGAACTGATTATCCTATCGTCATCAGTGCGTACAGCTGGCACTCTTCCGCCCGAGTGTTCGTGCCAGGAAGTGTGATTTCTTGATGAATCCATAGAAGCTTTTATTTTCCCCCTTTTGGCTGCAAAAAATCTACTGGCTTTCACAAACTAGTGCAACTTCCTACTGGAATTGCTTAAAATGTGATAAATCAAATGTTTTGTTTACAAACATGAAGACTATAAATAGCTCAATTTTCTGTTTTAGTGAGTGTCCCTATAACAAAACCCATCGAAATTAAGAGGTTTCTTTTTATGATGGATGTATTTTTCCTCTTCACATCTTACAATGGCAATGCATTTCATGTATGAATGACTATCTGGCGGTGCATTCATTCTTTCTATGACCTTGAGCTCCCTGACTGAAATAGTTCCCAAGATTTCACCTGGAAGAGATTTAGACCCATCTGTGCACAAGCAGCGCATACATTCTGTCCCAGTCAATAAAAAATTCATGCATCAAAACAACAGGAATCACTGAGGACTGTGGCACCTCATGTTACCCTTTAAGCTTTTCCACGACGAACCTAACAGTAAAGATGCTGGCACACCCAGACCACAGACGTTATTTGGGGGTATGCACAAAAGTAGATCTAAAAAGCATGAAGATGTGTTTATATGTCTATTTCAGATACACTTTGTCTTTGTGGAGATACACATGAGCCCAAACCCTTTTATATCTTGCCTGGGAAAATCCTATAACTATGTAAAAATATGACTCTTATAACAATATGCAATTATGCATGTTTTGAAGGAAAGTTGCCAGAATTTTTTGAAGCTAAAGGCAGCAGACTTGGCTAGAAGCAAAACAATCCAAACCAAAACCAAACAAGAAAATGCAGAAATTGCTTGTAGCTTTCCTCGAGGATGGCTTCAGAATTGTCTTGAAAGGTAAAACCCATGCAAAAGAAAAAAGTGGGTAAAACACACTACCCCATAGCTGTGTCCAAATCTGTTCTTGGCAGAAAAAGAGAGACAAACTGAAAAGAGGTGCTCCAACAGACAATTCCATCAAACAACAAACTGACCTATCTTCAAAAGGCATGGCTGAACTGGCTGACAGACAGGGGTTAATGTGATTTTTTATCAAGCAGTTGGATGAAAACAGGAGCAGAAATTAGGTCCCCCAAATAGTTATAATGGTGTAGATTAAACATATATTGACATGAAGAGTAACTGAGAGTTAAAAATAAACACATGGACAAACAAACAATACTTGGTTGTGAATTTTCAACAACATACATCTTAAGGACAGATAACAATAGAACTATCAGGAAGCCTGAGGGTTGGCAGAGCTGGGCTGCAGATTCAAACCTGGGAGTTCCAGCAGACGCATAGTTAAATCCATGAGGAATACGAAATGGTTCAGAGAAAATTACCTAATAAGAAGAACAAGCTGAAAATTGAACCCCAGAGAACACTATTTCTTTCTGCTTTCTCAGAAAACAAAGATAACAGAGGTCATGTTGCCAACTTTTTTTTTCCAACACCTTAGAAGTAAGGGTCCATAGACATGGAAGATGTGAGAATTTTTAAAATTTTATCTCAAAGTCAGCTATCAGTGAATATCAAACACCAACAGGGGAAAATAAAAAGAAACCAGCAATCAGCGACAAGAAGTTTGAAACATGAAAGAAAGGATTTATTGAAAGAAAAATGAGGAAACCCACACATAGGCACTAGCATGAAGACAGGGAATGAGTTCGTATAGGCTACAGGAGAGTTAGAAGAAAAATTGATGGGAGCTGAGGGTGGAGGGGTCTGCAGGAGCAGAAGACCACAGAGGTAATGTCACATAAGGACCTACCCAGGTTACCTGGATTTACCAATAACTAGCTCACAGGTAACCTTTGCCAGAGCAACTTCTGTTGAAAAATGAGAATAGTATGAGTCCTTCGGTATACACACTTTATTTTTGCATTTCTTTATGGACTCCTTGTCTATTACATTTCTCACAGGAATGTTCACAGCAGTTTTATTTGTATCAGCCCCCAAACTGGGAATAATTCCAATGTCCATCAACGAATGTTTGAAGAAACCAGTTCTGTATATCCCATGCAATGGAATACTAATCAGAAATAAAAAGATATAAGCTGTTGCTACATACAACATTAGTAAATCTGAAAACAGTTATGCTGAGTGAAAATAGCCATCCACAAAAGACTACTATTAAATGATTCTACTTGTATGAAACTCTAAAAAATGCAAACTAATCTGTAGTGACAAAAGCAGATATTAAGAGGCACTGGAGAATTTAGGAGTGAGGCATATGTTCACTATCTTGATTGTGGCAACCGTTTCACAAGTGATACATAAGCAAAAATTTACCAAATTGCATAATTTAGATGCGTGTACTTTATTGTGTGACCTTCTACCTCAATAAAGCTGTTTTTGATAGACATATAAATAAAACTGAGAATTCATTTCCCCAACTGAACTAAAATACAAGCTATAACAAATCTGCAAAAAAAAATCTTTTTAAAATTAGAAATGTTAAGGTACAAGAACTCTAATAATCCACATATAGCACTGAAACACAAAATGGCCTTCAGATCACAGTCCAGGAAAACCCTGACCCTCTGCAAGTCTGGCTATGCACAGAGTTCGGAAGTGACAACTACTTGATGTCCTCCCCTGATGCTCATAATCCAGAAACCAAGGTCTGAAGATTACAGAAAGTTTCTTAACAATATGCAGATTCCCCCCAAAACACCAACAGCCCACTCAGCTATCTCTCCCACTTGCACCTGCTCACAGTGGCAGCCAGAATGTAAGACAAGGGAACCCAGTGCACAAGCAGTAGGCATCAACATCACCAGGCTCTCTGGTTGACTTTGCTAGACATACCCACATCTGACCCTCCTCAGATGTGTCATTTCAAAATATGAGGAAGCCATTGCCACGGCTGGACCAAGACTTCACATACACGTAGGATTTCATCACCCAGCAGCACATACTCAGCATGGGCATAATCACTTTAATCTCAGCTACCAGCCTCCCCAGGGCCATGTTCATCTGTATCCTCTGGATCCAAGAGATGACAAGGCACTGGAGACTAAAAGACCATCCTGGTTCTCTCTCTCCTGGAACAAGTGAAGTACAAGTTGGGTTTGCAGAATATTAAACAGAGGTCCTCAGAATAGTTTGGACAAATGGGATAGGTCAATTCTTTTCTGAGTTTTACTCTCACTGCCTGTACTAGATTGAATACTCTCTTTCAAAAATTTAGTCCACCTGGAACTCAGAATGTGACCCTATTTGGAAATAGTGTCTTTGCAGATGTAATTAGTTAAAATAGGGTTAGCCTGGACTACAGTGGACTCTAAATCCAGTATGACTGATGTCCTTATAAGAAAAGGAGAAGGCACACAGAAACAGACACAGAGAAAAGAAGGCCGTGTTACAGTGGAGGCAGAAACTGGAGGGGTGCAGTGCAAGTCAAGGAATGCCAAGGATTGCTGGCAACTACCAAAGCTAGAAAGAAGCAACAAAGGATCTTCTCCTGGAACCTTTAGAGGAAGCATAGCCTTGCAGACTCCTTGATTTTGAACTATTAACTTCAAAATTGTGAGGCAATACTGTTGTTTTAAACCAAATTGCCACTTTGTGGCAATTTGTTGCAGCAGCTATACAAATGAATACATGGTTACATAGAAATTCACCATTCCAGAGCAAATGCTCAGACCCTTGCTCATTGCTGGCTCCAACTCTGATAATGCTGACCAAATCGCCCACTGCAAAGTGTTCATGGATTTGCTTCTTCCATGAAACTGAAAGCACTCTGGACAGACTGAGCTTTTTGTCAGTCTCCATGACCAAAAAGGAACATACCTTAGACAGATGCTGCATCCACACATCATAGAGTACAGCTCCCTAATGGCATCCTTGAGAAAGGGGCAGGTCAATACTTTCTGGAGTTCAGCCATGCTCTTAATTTAAGATGATCTTAAATTAAGATCTTCTCCATAGGCATATGATGTAAAAACCCCAGCTGTATCTAGCAGGACCTGGACTAGCTGCTGTCCTTTTATTGGACAAGTGAGATCAGATCTTCCACCTATATCTTATCTCATCACCATCTCATCTACCATTGTTTGACTGAATTTCCGTTGGAAAGCCAAACAAAGTAAAGGCAAGGAATTCACCAATCTCCACAGAGTTATAAGATTTGTGGGATAGTACTTCTCCAGGTTCCATGTTGATCCAACCATCAAATAAAATTTTATCTACTTTGTTTAGGAAGTATGTAAGGAGACAAAGCGTCTTTACTGGTGAACAAGGAAGTCTTGAGTAGTAATGGTCATGAAATGGAAGTTAGTTTTTACAAGTGGAGTAGTATTTCCACTAATTTATTAGCATGATCAAAAAATACCAAAAAAGAAATAGGAATATGTATACATTCAAACTTTAGCACATACATCAACATATAAAGGTTTAAAAAAGGACAAATTGGACAATATTTTCATTACATAAAAACATAAAAGTAAACATTGATTCTTTTTTTCAATTTTAATGTTTATTTATCTTTGAGAGAGAAAGAGACAGAGTGAGAGCGGAGGAGGAGCAGAGACAGAGGCAGACACAGAATCTGAAGTAGGCTCCAGGCTCTGAGCTGTCAGCACAGAGCCCGACACGGGGCTCAAACCCATAAACTGAGATCATGACCTGAGCCGCAGTCAGACGCTCAACCGACTGAGCTACCAAGGTGCCCCGACATTAATTGTTTATAACAAATTCCTTTATAACAAATTTCAAAAGATCTGCCTGTGTTATCTAGTCATAGAAATTTGCAGGTCTCTTTTTCCTAATCCATATATATCACCGAGTCAAAATAATCAATTCACATTTTATGTATTCTTGCATAAATGGAGTTTACTGCTTTCACCCACTCCAAGGAAATCTGATCTGATTTCTGAGACTCAGGACCACCCTGTGTATGTTCTCATAGCCTAATCTGGTCCTTCACAGCAAAGGGAACATTATAGTAAATGCTGCTCTGACTACTCATTCAGTGTCTGTGTTCCAGGTAACTTCCATAATGGTGTATTCTCCGTTCTTTTCTCAGGAATGAGCCTCAGCATCAGAGTCACACATAACACATTGCTTGATGTAAGGTTAATGGATTAATATTCATAGCATAAAGGTTTTATAAAGGATGCCTTAAAAAACTATTTCCTTGTTTCTGTGTGAGGGAAGAGAAAGAAAATGGCTTGTATGGTGAGATTATGGTGCAGAAGAAGGTATACACTACTGAGGTAGGCTTTAGGCATTAGTGAGGTTTTGGGATTTGAGGACTTAATCTTAATCCAACTGTTCCTCCAGCTAGAACAAGGTTTACTTTGCCATCTACATGATCATGCTATCTTCTCATCTTGGAGATCTCGGTTAAAAAAAACAAAAAATAAGTTAAAGCCTTGTTTTCTTTAATAACTCTAAGGCAATGCTGAATTTACCATTCGACTCTCATAACAGTACACTGGCCTCCATGGTCCCACAGAAATGTTGTTACCTCATTGTGTAACCCATAGTCACTCATGGCAGAAGCTCCCAGGTCTAGAGCCAATGTTGCATCATTGGTCAACTCCTCCCTTCTCTATCTGCATATCATCTATAGACACATGCAAAGATGTCCACTCCCCAATTTACACCATGTGATTCCTATCCATGATCTTGAGTTAGACAGTGGCAGGGTCCAAATGCAAAGAAGATATATGGGGAACCTGAGGCCAGGGGGGAATGTAATTATCATCCACCAGCTGGGAGTGTCCATTGCTGGCCATCTCTTCTTCTGTCTTCTATCTCTGATGGGGGACAGCTGGAGCTCTAGTCCCAGACAGAAGGCTTCACTATACAGACAAATTCAGCCTCTGGGGTTCTAGAAATCCCAAATCAGGGCACCTGGGTGGCTCAGTCAGTTAAGCATCCCACTTCAGCTCAGGTCATGATCTCGCAGTTCATGGGTTTGAGCCCCGCATCAGGCTCTGTGCTGACAGCTCTGAGCCTGGAGCCTGCTTCAGATTCTGTGTCTCCCTCTTTCTCCGTCCCTCTTCTGTTTGTTCTCTCTGTCTTTCTCTCTCAAAAATAAACATTAAAAAAATAAATAAATAATATCCCAAATCATTAATAACTGATAATAATTAATAATTATCAGCTAAAGAGGGAGTATGAAAATGAGGGCTGAATGGAAGAGATACTCCTTGACCAAAAAACTTATTTTTAACCACTTTTGAGACTCCATAAAGAGTTTTCAGTGATGAAAGTACAACCTTTATCAGAATCTGGCAGGAGAAACAACAGAGCCACGGTGAGGGTAGTCTATACCTGAGTAGGTAAGCTTACATATGGGGTGGCTGGATTACAAAAGAGGGAGAATTTCTAGATACAAGACAGGAAACAGAAGAGGCTGCACACACACATCATTTAATGTCATTCTTGTACCCCAAGTAGGCAATGCAAGAACATTTTGGGGTGGCTTCTTTAAAAGATGGGGTTCTGACACATAGAAGAAATCAGTGTGTTTTACAAAGCCAGTGGAAATAGGAGGGAACTTGTATTAAGCTTTATCATCCTAGGGGTGCCTGGGTGGCTCAGTCAGTTAAGCATCTGATTCTTGATTTCAGCTCACGTCATGACCTTACAGTCCGTGAGATGAAGCCCCATGTCAGGCTCCAGGCTGTCGGCTGTCAGCATACAGCCCACTTGGGATTCTCTCTCTCCCTCTCTCTCTACCCTTCCCCTGCTGTCTCTCTCTCTCTCTTTCAAAAATAAATAAATAACTTAAAAAAAAGAGTTATCCTAGTATCTACTGATCTCCAAGATCATTTGTTTTGTAGGCTATACAGGTTTAATTCAATCTCCTTTCTTTCCTATGCTCCACATTCTTACTCTTTCCATTGTTCTGTCTTCCTTCCTAATATGCCAAGATTCCTTCCTTTCTCAGCTTCCTTTAGTCATTCTTTGAGAGTATATCTGTTGATGACAAATCCTCACAGTTTTCTTTTATCTGAGAACGTCTTGATTTCCCCTTCATTCCTGAAGGCTATTTTCACTGGGTACAGAATTTTGGATTGACAGTTCTTTTTCTTTAAACACTGGAAAAACGTTGTTCCATTTCATTCTGGGTTCCATGATTTCTGATGAGAAATCACCATTCTCATTGGTTTGCCCCCTAAATAAGGTATCAATTCTCTCAGGAATTTTAAATATTTTTAATTTGTCTTTAATTTTCCGAGGTTTGATTACATTGGCATGGATTTCTTTGGGTTTATCTTACCTAATTCACTCAGCTTCTTGAATCTGTAGGCATATTTCTTTTGCAAAATTTGGTAAATTTTCTTCTAGTAATTTTCTTTGGTAAATTGTTTCTTCTAGTACTTTTTAAGCCCACTCTCTCCTCACCTTCCAAGATACCAATGGACAAGAATGTTAGATCTTTTGTTAAGATCTAACAAAAGTTTCACAGGCCCCTGAGTGTTTTCTTTCTTCAGTCTATTTTCTCTCTGTTGTTCAAACTGGATAATTTCTATCACTGTATATTCAAGTTCACTGACTCTGCCCTCTGTCATATCCATTCTACTGTTGAGCCATCCATTGAAATTCTAATTTCAGTTGTTGTGTTTTTCAGTTCTAAAATATCCTTTTGGTTCTTGTTTATTTCTTGTATTTTTTTGCTAGGTCTTTTTGGCTTACACATTGTTTTTCATTTGTTTCAAGTATGTTCATAATTGCTCACTGAAGCATTTTTATGCTGCTTTAAATCCAGGTGGGAAGGGCTGCTTCATTACAGTTAGGCAAGGGTCAAAGTTTAGGCTCCACACTCAGTCTTCACCCATGAAGGTGGAAGTGAGACTGCAGTGTTTTCTGTGGTGTTTGGTTAAAGTAGGGCAAAGATTATCTAAAACTTGTTCTATCTTGCTAGGCTACTCCTTTGTTTATCCTCAAAAAAACAGACTTTTGTCAAAGATTTTTTTTTTTTTTTTGGACCTGTGTCCTTTGGCATTTCTGGATTGCTATCTACTCCAGGATCCTGGAATATATGAGACAAAAAGAAAACTAAAGGAACTCACTACTACGGCTTCTTCAGAAAGAGAAGTCCCAAACCAGTATGACTTCTTCTCTCCACCTTTCAGAGTCTTTTCCTGTTTATTTTATATATAGTGTCTAGGTTTATAGTTGTACTTAATGGAAGAAATAGGAAGAACTGAGTCCCTTTGTCCAGAGTCAGAACTGTATAGATGTCTTTTTAGCAGCATTTTTGCTTAGGTACACTGGGTAGTTATAATTTCACAACTGCCATATGTATCAAAAGCAATGTGCACCAACTAGAAACTCATTTACAGAGGCACACTTTCTCCTGAAAGGAGATGTTTCCAGGGACATGGCAACCAATGAGCCATATGTTGTTTATTTGTTAAATACTTGCCAACTCTGGCTTTATTGATAATATCACTTCTGAGTTTCACAGCAGCCCGCATGCCTCAGCTGTGATAGTTTGCTTCCTTGCTGTTCAGTATTTATCACGGTGATGTTGACTCCCTGTTCTTTTCTCCATCTGTTAGGGAGAAATAACACCCTATGTTTTCATAACTGCATCCAAGCTATCCTACCTCTTGTCCTCTGCACCTCTATACCTTGATTTTTCATCTTTCTTTACATGGGCTTTCCCATTTACCCACATTTAGGCAGATGATCTCATTCTAGTTTAGGCCACAGGATTTGCATTTGCCCTGCACTTTATGGGTGAGTTATTTTATTTTTGTTTTCAGTCCTCCTATCTTCCTCACAACAACATTCCAAGAGACCTGGCACAGAGTCTGCAACCCTCCCAACTGTCAACCAGGGTAGAAAAGTAGACCTGTTGGCTATGTCATCTGTGAGATACAAAACTTCAAATGCAAACCCAGGTTATAGTCTTTCTTCTTCCTCATGTTTGTCAACATAACATGAACTATCTGAATATTTGAAAACATCTTCGCTCGACTCTCAAGACATATTACGTGTTTTATTTATTTTGTTTTTTGTTTTTTGTTTTGTTTTTGTTTTTAAGTAGGCTCTACACCCAAACTGGGGCTTGAACTCATGACCCTGCGATCAAGGGTTGCATGCTTTACCAACTGAACCAGCCAGATTCCCCAATACTCCACATTTTGTTGTTTTCCTCCTACTTCATTGGTCACTCCTATTCAGCTTCTTTTGCTGGTCATTCCCTTTCCCCCCGAATTCTTGTTAGAAGATGGCAGTGCTTAATCCTTGGTCCTCTTTTAACACTCACTTCCTGATGTTTCCCTATTTCATGGCTTTAAATATCACCTATGCACTAATGATTCCCAAATTTATATCTCCAGCTCAGACTGCTCTTCTAAGCTCCAGAGTCAATTATCAAATTTCCAGTCAACATCTCCAGCTGAATGTCTAATAGACATCTCAAACTCAAATTGTTGAAAATTGAACTCCTCATTCCCTTTAAATATACCCTAAATCTAGCCTTCTCCATCATAACAGATGGCTCTACAATCCTTCCAACTTCCCAGGCCAAAAACCTTCAAAGTATCCTTGACTACTCTTTCTCACACATTCCCACACTCATTTCCTGTCCTACTGGTTCTACTTCCCAAATGCTTCCTACTTCTTCTCATCATCTTCACTGCTGTCACTCTGGTCCAAACCACCATCACCTCTCTCCTGGATTACAATAGCTTCCTAATAGTCTCCCTTTTACCACCATTGTCCCCTCCCCCACACCATCTTCTTAACATTGTGATCATAGTAATTCTGTAAAAATGAAAGCCAGGTCAGGTTAGATCATTCCTCTGCTCAAAACCCTTCAGTGGCTCCCTATTTCACTCTGAGTAAAGGCTGAGGCTTTTATAATAGCTCTCAAGTCCCTATATGATCTGCCCTCATTCTCTACAGACTTCCTTTCCTAATCTTTCCCTTGGTCACTACAGTCTAGCCACAATAGCCTCCTTACTGTTCCTTGAGCAATCCACACATGACCAACCCCAGGGTCTTTACACTGGCTATTCCTATTGCCAGGATATTCTCATCCGAAACATATGCTTGATTAACTCCCTTGCCTCTTCGCTTAAGTCACAATTTCCCAATGCACCATATTCTGACCAACCTACTTAATATTACAATCTTCACCACTCCCACTAGTACTCTTGATCTCTTATTTATTTTCATTGTGTTTTTTCCATAACACATATTACTTTCAAACATAACATGTAACTTATTTATTATATCTACTATTTTTTCATCTATTTCCTCTGTTAAAATGTAAGATCTCAGAGAGCAGGGATCTTCTCTTGCTTACCTAAAGAATCCTAAGCACCTAGAAGGTGTTTTCTAAGTATTCAATAAATATTTGCTGAATGAAGGAATTAATCTTTTTACAGTAATGCCTCAACTATTCAAAAGATATTTATCCAGAAATCTCAGTTATTAAGAAAAAAAATCATAGAAGTGAGATCATATAGCAAATAAGTTTAAAAGGCTTTATATAACCAAAATGGAGGCCTTACAATATTAAAACTCTGAAATGTATACACTTTGCCCAGAAGAGAAATCCTCAGGGGCACAGTAGGTATCCTTGTACTATACGTACAGCTCCAATAAACTTTGATAACCTAGATTCTAAATCCAAAGGCTTACAAGGAGGATATCATGTTTGTGCAAGGGAAGGAGACAGGACAGACACTACAGGGCAGCAAGCAAGGAGTGACAGCTTCTGGGCATCAGGCAAGAAGAGTCAGGCAAAGGAAACAAAAGCAGGCTTTAAAAAAAAAAAAAAAGGAAGAAAACAACACAGAGGTATTTGGTGCTGAAACAAATCATCCACATACTTCAAAATCACATTATAGCACAGGATACCAATTTATATTCAGTACACTGAGCCTCAATCACCAAGTAAAAGAAAAATTATATTCAGTATGCTTTAGAAAAGCAATCATATTAAATGTCACTTGTGAATACGATTAAATACCATTTCTACCAGAATTATTAAATTACGTCGTTTGAAGGTTTAATAAAAATAAATCTGTATAAAATTTACGATGCTAGATAACTGAAGACTCACTATAGATAATGATACTGTTTGGCTTTCAGCCATTTGTTTATTGTTGTATATCTAAAAATTAATCTTGTGTTCTAAAACAGATCAGCCTCATCAACTTGAAGATTTCATCAGGTTTTCAGCACTCTGAGTAACTTGAGGTTCTTGTAATTTAGAAACCATGTACAGAAAACCTTTAATGAGACAAAATGCACAAGAGATGGTACATCCTGGGAAGACCTGCTAGGATTAGGGCTACATTAGATGGTGCACATCTGGACAATGTGACAAAAAGAACCACCAGGCAAATAGTCTCATTGTGTGAGTTTCATCCTAATTTCCCTTAGGTTAAAGCTTTGACATCTCTAGGTAACCTTTAAATGTTAAACTCTTGAACACATTAGCTCAAATTACTTTAGCAATTGTTAGGGAGTTTGTGACTGTAAGACTCTAAAGAAAAAGGTACAAGATAAAGGAAGAGAAATATAGGGCAGTACCCTTTCTTTCATTCTGTGTCTGCCTCCAGGTGTGGGCCAACACATCTATCCTACTTGTCCTATTATGAGACATTAACCTTTGAGGGAGGTACAAGACAGAGCTCAGGGGGAAAATGTCAACCCAAAAAGACGAGACAGAGAGGAAGACAAGAAACAATCCACTAGGGATTACCTGGGCAAATCCAGGGGCTGGACAGTGGCTCCTCATATGGTCTCTAGAAGCTCACTCAGGGTGGGAAGAGCAGTGTTAACGGTAAGAGTTACAGGAGACTGTCATTCCAGCAACCCCAGGGCACTGAGGCACTCAAAGCAGGCACAGGGAGGCAAGACAGAGTGCAGCAAGGAAGCAAAGGGCTAAGGAAGAGAGACTGGAGCACACAATCCTCCAGTGTTTTACAGCCACAGATCATCATCGCAGTGATGTCCAGGGCTGTGAGGACCTTTAAAAAGATCTTAATTATTTTTAACTCAACATTTTGATAGCTTGATAAAAAATTTTTTATCATGAGTCTTCTTTTCATTGCACTACCTATTAATATGCCAAAGAACATACTTAAACACCATTATAGTCAAAAGAGAATAGGGTTTCATCCCATATTGGTCCCTGGTACTTACCAGCTGTGTGACTCTGGACAATATAATTTTTCCAAACTCAGTTTCCTTATTTGTAAAATATGGATAATGGTACTTATTATCTTTAAAAAAAAAAAAGTTTATTTGTGTATTTTGAGAGAAAGAGAATAGGGAGGTGGCAGAGAGAGGGAGACAGAATCCCAAGCAGGCTCCACACTGCCAGTATAGAGCCCAACACAGGGCTCGATCTCACGAAGCACATGGTCACGACCTGAGCCAAAAACCAAGAGCTGGACGCTTAACCAACTCAGCCACTCAGGTGTCCCACTATCTTCTTGTCTTTATGAAAAGCAATTTGAAAATATATACCAAAAATCTTAAATCTCTTCACATACATTAACTAATTTAGTCCTTTGGGTATCTCTAACCTAAGGAAATAACCTAAAACATGGGAAAAACTTAATGTAAAAGGTTATAGCAGTATTGAAAACAGCAACAATTTTTAATTGTCTTTCTTGCCCAAAAACAAGGAAAAACTTAAGCTGTATGATCCATATCATTTCAGCCAATAAAAATTATATTTGTAAAGAGTTTTAGTAACCTAGGAAAATGACCATCCTGTAATGTTCATTTTAAGAGGCCTGAAATCTTAAGTGTGAGCTCAAACAAGTTAAAAACATACTCAGAAAAAATACTGTAGGAAAACACACCAAAATGTTATGACCATTTAATTCCCAGTGATAGGGTTTGTAAAAGTAAATTAACATTTATAAGGCAGAAATTCTTTGGCTTGACCCCAATTAAAATATAGTATAAATCACAGTACATTACATTTCATGAGCTCCTGTCAATTTCTTCTGGGAAGAAGAAAGACATGTTAATACATGCCAACTGGGAGCACTCTCAGAAAGAAGCAGGGGATGTGTGTATTGTCAGCTCTCAGCTGCAAGCCAGCAACAGCTCTCACAAACCAAGGAAAGAGAAGGAGATGGGGGCAGTAGCAGCCATGTCACATGTCACACTAAGGAGCTATGCTGCTGTCTCACATACCTGTTTTAGCATCTAAATGTCAGTGGGCTTTTATTGATTTTCTTTTTTTTTTAATGTTTATTTATTTTTGAGAGAGACAGAGCACAGGGGAGGGGCAGAGAGAGGGGGGACAGAGGTTCCAAAGCAGGCTCCATGCTGTCAGCACAGAGCCCAATGCGGGGCTCAAACTTACAAACCGTGAGATCTATGTAATCCTAGAAATAAGTACAATTGAGCACACCACATCAACTTTATGCCTGGGTTGCTTGTGTCAATTCAAAAGAAATAGATTCAAATGCTATTCCACTTATTAAAATACTTTCCTGCATTTTAAAAATCATTCCATCCTATTGTCTTATTTTATTACTCCTCACTCTCCCTTCTCCCTAATACTTACACTCTTTCCCTAAAAGTGATGATGCATAATTTGTTGAATGTTGAGTTCTAAAATGAACCTGTAAAGCTGTTAAGATAAATATCCAAAGAAGTACTGAAAAGGTAGGAAGCAAAGTAACAGAGATAATGTGAAATTCAATTGAGGAAAAGATAAGGTGCATTCACAAGCTGATAATGTACAGTTACAGCACAAGGATATAAAAAAGCACAATAAAATTGTACTCCCATTCAACCAGTTGGCATCCAAGTCTGGCCATGCTTCAGAAGTCTGCCTTCTACACATAGCTGCCTTGTTATATGATCTCCTTGCTATTTTTCTGTAATTGCACCTTTTTGTATCAATAGAGGGCTCTCCTGTCTATGCTCTGATGATCTGGATAATTAAACAGAGACTCCTGGTCTAAGTATTTGAATTGTTTTCAGTAAGTAAAATGTAAAACCTGGTTACTGACTGGATAGTTCTAACTCTACAAATCAGGTCTTTAAATACCATCAGGGAATATTTATGAGTCCACTGCATCACCACAGAGACTATTTTCAAATTGTCTTCAATTTTTGACAAGAAAAAATTTACAAACATATTACCATATCATTTAATTAGTTGACGAAAAAAATATGATAAGAATTCAATAAAGAAACATTATCAAAAGGCAGATGGTGGAATAATGACAGAAGAGTTGTTTAAGATAGCAAACAAATCCTCAAAACGAGAAACTGTTGGGATTTCTAAATACCCAGGACCATTTTCTTGCTCTGGTATAGTTATCTGAGAGGCCTGTTTTAGAGAGCACTGACCCCACAGAGGTACCACACAAATTCATCACTGATAAAACTAAACTGGCTAACTATGAAACCCAAAACTCTTATCACTAGGATGGGGATGTTGATACCCTATCAGTCAAATGTCAGCATCCAGTCAAAAGCACATACACAATATCCTTTTTTTAAGGTTTTTTGTTTTTTGTTTTTTGGTTTTTTTTTTGAGAGAGAGAGAGAGAGAAAGAGAGAAAGAGAGGGTGTGCACGAGCCAGAGAAAGGCAGAGGGGGAGGGAGAGAGAATCCCAAGCAGGATCCGCGCTGTCAGTGCAGGGCCCGATGCAGGGCTCAATCCCACAAACCATGAGATCATGACCTGAGCAGAAGTCAAGAGTCAGACGCTTAACCAACTGAGGCACCCAGGAACCCCCAATATCCTTTTAACCTCATTTAAATAATCATATTTTTCCTGATCCATATTACATTCATCAGTTCTCCTGGGATAGTTTTCTTTTTCCTCAAAAATTATTATTTAAAAAAAATACCTAAAGTGGACAGTATTTCAAATAGCTTTAAATAATAATATTTAAAGGATAAACCAAAATTTGAAAATTTATCCCTTTCACCATTTTCTGAAATTATCTTTATCTGTAGTACATATCGCTTCTGTATAATACCAAAATAATACTATAGACACTAACATACTATATAAGACACTTTCTCAAAATAAGGCCTGGTTACCAAATAAAATAGTAGTATCATATTTATTCAGCTTGTGCCCTTATCACAGGCACTAAAATACCTCACTCACCTATTTAGTAAAGCGTGGATTACACTGATTTGAATTCATACTAGGTGGCCTCTCAGTTCATTCAAGGTCTTGAATCAGATGCTTTTTCAGAAAGACCTCACCACCCTCTGTAAAATAACATCACGCCTAAGTTTCCTTTGCTTTGTTTTCCTTTGCTTCTCTTATTGCTATCTGACATTGTCATATAAATTCCTTGAAACAACTCATCAAAACTGATACAAGATGAAATAGAAACTCTGACTAGCCCTCTCTAGGGCTAGTTTCTGGGTGGCTCAGTCAGTTGAGCATCTGACTCTTGATTTTGGCTCACGTCATGATCCCAGGGTTGTGGGATCAAGCCCCATGTTCGGCTCTGCACTAAGTGTGGAGCCTGCTTGGGATTCTCTCTCTCTCCCTCCCCCTCTGTCCCTCTTCCCCACTTGCACTCTCTCTCTGTCTCTAAAATAAAAATTTTAGGGGCGCCTGGGTGGCTCAGTCGGTTGAGCGTCCAACTTCAGCTCAGGTCACAACTTCGCGGTCCGTGAGTTTGAGCCCCGTGTCGGGCTCTGGACTGATGGCTCAGAGCCTGGAGCCTGCTTCCGATTCTGTGTCTCCCTCTCTATCTGCCCCTCCCCTGTTCATGCTCTGTCTCTCTCTGTCTCAAAAATAAATACACGTTTAAAAAATAAATAAATAAATAAACAAACAAACAAATAAATAAATAAATAAATAAAATAAAATAAAATAAAATAAAAATTTTAAAAACCAAAAAACAAAAACTTCTTACAAGGAGAACTCTTGGCCAGATGATATCTATAAAACATTTTAAAAGAAATAACATCAACATTGCATAATCTCTTTTTAAAATAGAGGAAAGAAGAAAATAGAAGAAAAAGGAGTATTTCCTGATTCAAGGAAGTTCATTCGCAACCCTCTGTTCAACTTTGTCCTGGCAATCCTAGCCAATGCAATAAGGCAAGAAAATAAATGATAAAAGACATAAAGATCAGAAAAAATAAGTAAAACTTCCAGTATTCACAGATAACAAGACTGTGTATATAGAAAATCCTGAGGAATCTATAAAGCAACTGCTAGATTGAATAACTTGCCTAACATTACACCACTAATAAAATCAAAACTAGAGGGGTGCCTGGATCGCTCAGTTGGTTAAGCATCCAACTCTTGATTTTGGCTCAGGTCATGATCTCATGGCTTGTGAGTGTGAGCCCTGCATCAGGTTCTGCATGGAGACTGCTTGGAATTCTCTCTCTCCCTCTGTCTCTGTCCCATCCCATGCATTATCTCTCTCTCTCTCAAAATAAATATATAAACTTAAAAAAAATCAAAACTAGAATGGTTCCCAAACTCTTAACCCCTACACTATGCTCTCTACTTAGGACCAGGAGCTCTACTTGCATTAGCCCACAAATCTCAACATACCATATACTTGGTCTTTGTAATCTAATTTAATGATTTGGAAACAGAAGTTCAGAAAGATTAATAATTTAACTAAGATCACATGGCTAAGATGAGAGTGACAGAATTTGAATACAGATCTGGCTGACCCTAAAATAAAGCTGATTTGAATATATCACATGTTCCAAATTGGAAGAGAGAAACAATGAGAGGATCCAGATCCAGATCCAGATGATGAGGCCCTGAAATAATGTAGTAGAATATAAAGGCCAAGAGAAGAAGCGGTGTCTGGTTGGAGGTAAAAAGGGCCACAGAAAAGGTCAAAGTTTTGAGAATTAGAGTAGTGTCAATAAAATAGGAGTAAGGAGGAGAAACCAATGGAGTAGAAGGCTAAGGAAGATGAAGTCCATTTGAGACAAATTGAGTATCAACTTGTTTGGTTAGGCATAGTTTTGACAGCAAATAATAGAAAACCTAACAAAGAGTGGTTTATGAAAATAGGGATTTTTTTTCCTAACAAAATAAAAAAATCAGAATGATTGACCTAAACTTAGTAGCTGAACAAAGTCAGAACTAGAATGTGTGTTTCTCCTGGCCTTCCTTCTGGGATTACAATATGGTTGCCAAAGGCCCAGGCCTTAGGTCATAATTCCAGATAAAAAGAAGAATGGGGGTATCAAATACACCTGTGTCTTTTACCAATAAAGCAAAATCTTTCCTAGAAGCCTCTAGTAGAACTCTGCTATGTCCCATTGGCCAGAACTGTGTCACATAGTCACCTAGCCTCTAGGGTGGTTAGGAAAGTACATAGTTTGTTTTTCCAACCCCTATAGCAGAGGTAGGTGAAGACAATGTCTGCCCCTAAATATAAATGGGGTATTAATGTGGGAATATCCAATGGAGAGACAAAAATGTATCTGGTCTAGAAGATAAACCAAAGATACAGGGTTTAAGGAATCTACATAGTTAAAGCACAGGACATGGAAAGGTACTCCAGGAAAGAGTACGTATGAAGAGAAAAGAGGGTAATAACAGCACTTTGTTTCTCTTTTTGTACAGGGGAAGGAAGCAGATGTGCATGGAAGCAACTGAGTAAACACAGTAACCAGGTGCCTCCTCTCCAGCCAGTCCTACTGTTTGCTTTCATGTTTGTCTGGGTCCTTCTCTGTCATCCTCCCCACCCAGTTACTTCCATCCTCTTTCTCTTTCCCCCGTCTCTCAGTACTCCCCAAGCAGTCTCTCCTCTTCCCTTCTCTCTTTCCCTCATCTGTGAATTGGAGGTACTGGAGGGAAAATTCACTCTTCACTGCCACTGTTGAAGATGCATGAAGAGGGATTTAAATCTGACTAAAGGAAAACTAGCTGCCTTAGGTTGGAAAGGTGGTACGGGATGGGGGGTAGGGGGTTGACAGCTACTATGTAAGGGCTATTAAATGTTAAGAATTCACAGAAAATTAATAGGAAATGGAACTAAAAGGAATCTGCCAGTCCTGCCCTCATTGGAATAACCAGAGTCTATTTGGGGGAATACAAACTAAGACAAGGAAGCAAAATTTGCGTTGCTGAACATCACTCCTCCTCTGAAGACTCTTTTGGGTTCCCAGGTTATGTTCAGGAGACCAGGCTGCAGGGCCATGAGTGTGATGGACTGGGCACCCTTCTCCAGGCCCACTGCTCCATGGGTACACCATCCATTCATGTGCCTCCAATATGAGTCAAGCTCTGGCTGTCCCTTTCCTTTCTGAAAATCCTAGGGCAGGTAGAATCAGCACCACGGAATTTAACCCTCATTACATAATGGGTTGTGTTTTCCTCTAATTGCTCCACATGTATATGCCACGTGCTCCCATGTATTTGGAGCTACAATGAGATGTCCTCCAAGAAGTTGCAGATAAGACAGTTAGCAAGCATTAAACTTTAAAAAATGATATATCACTAACATCATGAAAAGCAATCGTGTTGCAAGTAGGTAACACTTCTGTGAAGTATTGTTGCCAGAGAATCGTATCTAAATTCAATCAAGTTCTAGATCCAAATACCAATTTATGGGATATACAGGGGATAAAGGGACATATTAGAAGACAACATGGAAGGCATAATTAAAATTCAGACTTAAAAAAATGTTTCTTCAAACTTATTATAAGGCAGATAGAGAGAGGGGCACCTTGGGTGGATCAGTTGAGCATCGGCCTTAGGCTCAGGTCATGATCATGTGGCCCAGGAGCTGGAGCCCTGCGTCAGGCTGTGCTGACAGCTTGGAGCCTGGAGCCTGCTTCTCATTCTGTGTCTCCCTCTCTCTCTGCCCTCCCCCACTCACGTCCTGTCTCTTTCTCTCTCTCAAAAATAAACATTAAAAAAAAAAAGGAAGATAGAGAATCCAGAGATTAAGAAAGACTTAGAGAGGCACCTGGATGGCTCAGTCGGTTGAGCATCCAGCTCTTGATTTCAACTCAGGTCATGAGCCCAGGGTTGTGGGATCGAGCCCCACATGGGGCTCCATGCCAAGCACAGAAGCCTGCTTAGGATTCTCTCTCTCTCTCTCTCTCTCTCTCTCTCTCTCTCCCCCTCTGCCCCTCTCCCCCACTCACTCTCTCTTTCCTTCTCTAAAATAACAATAATGATAAAAAAGACTTAGAGACATTATCAACTATACAGAATCTACATGGATCCTAATAAAAACAAATTGCAAGAAAGAAAAAGTTACATGATGAATGGGGAAATTTGAACACTGACTGGATATTGCTTATCTTAGGGAACTAATGTCAAATATTTTAATGTGTGATAATGGTATTGTTTGCTTCATAAGGAGTTCTTACCTTTTAGATACACACTAAAATAATTACAGATAAAATAATACTATGTTCTGGTACTTGAACCAAAATAATTCTGGGGGTATTGGGGGATGAATAGGGGTATAACTAAAACAAGGTTGGCTGTGCGTTGATAATTATCAGAGGGGGAAGGGGCTATATAAGAGAAACATACTATTCTCTCTTCTTTCTGTATATTTTGAAATTTTCCATAATAACCTTTTCCAATAATAGATCAGAATAGAGCTACACAATGTCAATTTTTTTTTTAAGTAGTCACATCTGCCAAGAAAACACAGAAGTTACGGCAGAGACAGATGCCCATGGTGCCCACCCAAGCCTTTTCTAAGGCAAAAGGAGCTGGTGCAAGGACTTGCTTGCAAGGTTGCAGAGTCTACTCCATCCCTGAGGAGGAGGATGCATTTAGCAATCTCACCTTCATCCCATAAGCACCTTCTACAGTCACGGTGTTGCAGTGAAACTGAAGATAAAACGATGAGTGAAATACAGAAACTGATATCAAGGGATGCATAAGTGAAGTAAATAGGAAATTGTGATGGAGTCTGACTTACGATATTACAGTGTTGGACAAAGTGTGCTATGGGAGCACACGTAATGGTCATCTAACTGGAAGAGGTGACAGCCAAGCTGTCCTGAAGGATTCCCAGAACTGTCTTCTGATTATAATTCAATTCCCAGGCTCTGTCACTCTAGGAAGAGAATGAGCTGGCCAGAAGTTGTAAGTGTCCTGATCTCCTGGCAGCTTTGCTTCTCTCTATAAAGGTACAACATGGGCTTCTGGAACAAGTGGATCTCCCACACAGCTTGCCTACAGAAGGAGTACATCAGCCACAGGGGGTGAGTGTCCACCTCTTTGATCTTATTTTCAAATCAATGAACTGTCTCTCTGATTCTTACAGTACCTGAGATTTTCGTACCTTTGTGTATGTCCCTGAAAAAAATGTACTAATTTTTGATGTGCTGACAAATTAGGAATCTGAGATTGCAAAACCAGCCCAATCCCTGAGAATTCATCAGGGTAATGTCATCCGCTTTAGGGTGTGCCTGGGTCTGGGTCGACACCAGCCTTCCCCAGTGATAGCCTTTTTCTCTGTGTGCTTCTTTGATCTTCAGTATTCCTTAGGGGTGGGACCATGTCTGCTGCTTCTTTGATTCTGAGTCATCCTCTTTCACCATGCAGGCCTCAAAGCATTTTGGTTTTTTAACAGATTTGTTCCTTGATTTCTTTCCCTTTCATTCAATCACATCAAAATACTTAACATCTATTTGGGGATTAAGTCAGATGCAATAGACACTGTATAGGAAGCAGTTTTTAAAATGAAACATCAATGATTTTACTATGTTGACTTCATTTCCTACTTTGGCCTGTGATCACCGGCAGTCCTCAAATAAGCCCATCAACTGAGGATGTCCCTCCAAGCTACACTTCTAACTGAAGAATGAGAAACCAGAATATTACGAACTCCTTCCCAGAGGGAGACAATTTCTCTCATCTCCAGTGATTTCTCGGTCAATCAGCCAGATTCTTTCATCTGTAACAGGACACGGCAAACTTTTTCTTCAAAGATCCACACAGTAAATACTTGAAACTCTGTGGTCACACAGTCTCCACGGCAGCTACTCAAATCTGCCACTGTAGCGTGAAAGCAGCCGTGGACAACATGTTAACCAAATGAGTGTGGCTGTGTTCCAATAAAACTTTGTTCATGGACATCGAAATTTGAATTTCATATACATTTAATGGGTCACAAAACAGTAATTTTTTTTGGTTTATTTCCAACCATTCAGAAATGTAAAACCCATTCTTAGCTCAGGAGACACACTGACAGCTGGTAGATCTGTCCCCTGCTCCATAGCAATGAATACCGGCAGTGATTCACTATACATCTGTGAGTTACGTGTGGTATCTTTGAAATACTGCCTTACCAACCATAAGAATTATTACCTATAAATGGGTCTTAAGTTCATAGGTGGCAAACTTAAATTCTTATGGGAAAAATATTTTCAGTAAAATTAAACAATGGTCAGCACACAGAGCACGCACATGTATGCATGCACACACACATACACACATACACAAACACACACAGATACTTTTCATATCCTAAATCCCAAATAGGGGGTAGTATGTAATACATTTCTTTGTTTTTTTATGTAATACATTTCTAATTACCTTCCCTGCTTAGAAAAAAATTGTAAGATCAATGAAATAATGTAAGATCAATGAAAAATAATGTAAGATCAATGAAAAATAATGTAAGATCAATAATGTAAGATCAATGAAATAATAAGTTTGTTTTGCTTAACGGTATGTCTGCTGAGACTTTTTTCAATGGCTTTTATCCATCCAAATGTTCAAATGTGTTTCTCATTGTCAGATTAGTATTTGTACAATCTCATCTCCTCGTTCCCACCATAGTCCAAGAACTTGGACAGTTGATACATTAAAAGCTTTGGATTTTTTTCTTTAATCTATATATTTTTCAACCCCCTCCCCACATGCAAGTTATTATAGCATTGCCTGCCTATGACAACTTTCTAGGTGTGTCTAAAAACACTTCTAAGGCTTTATTTTCCTTGTTTTGTTTGTTTCAACTTGTATTGTGTACTTCTTTACTCAGGCACTTTTTCCTTTAGCTCCTCTTTTTTATTTCCAACCCCTGGGTCCCTCTTTTTCTAGCTGTCTACAACAGGTGTCACTTGCATGATGTATATACCCAAACTACATTTTGCAGCTATGGGAAAGGTCCCCCAGCATCATATCCCCAAATAGTACATAGGGGTTCATTGTACCATTCCTTCTTTTTTGTGTGTGTTTTATGTTTAAAAATGTCTGTGATTGCAAGTTTTAGAAAAATAGAGCACACATTCCTATGCTCTCGATTTGGTTCCAAAAGGAATTTGTGCCTGGGAAGAAATTAACATATGTATATGCCACACCTGTGTGTCTTTGTTCACACTGCTCCCTCTACTTGGCATGCCCTCCCCAAATTCTCTGCCTGATAAAATTTCCCTCAACCTCCAAGGTCCAGGCAAGAACCTGTAGGAAGCATCCCTGCCAAGCAGAGCTGATAACTGTCTCCTTGGCATTCCCAAATCATTTCATACATCTCCATTAAAGCACTTACCATTGCATTGTGGTTAGTTGTTTATGTAGCTATCCCATTCTGGCCACCCATCCCAAGTCAATGGCAACTCATCTTTTTTTTTTTTTACCCCCTGCCCCCACCACCCTCCCACACAGCCCCACAGTACCTGGAATAAGGTATCACGATTGCATTTCTCAGAAATACTGAGGGCAGTTTCCCAACTTCCATCAGCACCCTTAATCTTCCTCCTCCCCCACAAAGTTAACAATCTAACTAAAAATGCAACTTCAGAACAAGTACCCCAAGGCCCTCTTGGAATGAGATTGCCACTCCTATCTGCTCTTTAAAGGAATTCTAGCATCAACACTACAGAAAAATGCAAGGTTATCTTGACACCACAAAATAAAATATTTACATGGCACTTCCCAGTTTTCAAAGTACTACTTTCACCATTTGTTATTGTTATTTGATCCACTAATCCCTGGTAAGACAGTTCTATCCTCATTTTTCAGACACTCAGGGAAGTAAAAGTGACATCTCCAAGATCAGAGCTGGTGACAGTCTGGGCCTAAAACCCTTAACTTATTTATTGATCTATCCACTCTCCCATACTCCATGAATGCTAGGCTCAGTATTTGTGGAGGTTTATTTTTTTCCCCCACCTTTGGTAGGTTTTTTCCCATACTGTGAATGGTGGTGGCATTAGATTGTGGCTCTATGTTCTAAAAATATATTCTAAACAAAATCATTTGGGCAGATCCACATTATGAAAAGACAGAGTCAAATACACCCCACTTGTGTTAGTATTGCTCTATGATTCTGCCATAAGTACTTATTGACTAAAGGATTTCCAGTGAATTGCGGACTGTTCAGAAAAGGCACGCCACGCATTTCTGAAAATAGAAATATGTAATCTATTATCTAAAAAAATTCACTGGTGAGGAAGCACTACTATTTATAGGTCAAGTACAAGAGCTTGATTTTCTCTTCTTTTATAATTCATCTTTCCTAAACTATTAAATTTAGATTACTTATCACATTAGCAGCCTCTTCACTTAAATATGCTCTCAGTTCCTCTACATAATTCTGTATGATTTAACCATCACTTCAATTCTCTTACTATTTATTGCAAGCAATTCTTCTAATATTAGTACATATCATTTTCGAGTAAATAGGGCACTGTCTGCCAAAAAATCTTGCTACTGTGTGGTAATTGAAAGTAAAGATTATTTCTCAGATATATTAATTTTTCAAATGAACCACATTTAGCTTTTCTCAAATTACTTAATTTTTTTCAACAAAGGCCTGTAATAGTAAAATATTCAGAGCATGTCACATTTAAGATTTTCAAGTTTGATCTGGTTAGGAATCTGCTAATTGTAAAAAATTTCAATATGGCAGAGCCCAAAATATTTCACACAAATGCAAATAGAGATGTCATGCAGATAGCTGCAAGACATGAATCACTGCCCTGCCGCATCAAACCCGAAAATTCAGAGGCAGTTCACTCTGCAAGATCTCTCTGCTCAGTTCTTAAAAGTTCAGAGGCATCACCTTTTAATCAGGGTAATAAAGAATAATTGCTAACATACTGCGTACTGTTTACTGCTAAACCCACAATCTGGACAAACAGAGAATTATGCTGTCAGAGCCTGGAAACAATTGCAGTCCGCAGTTGTTACACGGGGACACCCTCCTTCTGTAGAGCTGTCGTCAGGAGTTAAGGATGCTTTGTGATTTTTAATTTTTCAGAGTCACGGTCTTTCCCCCCCGAGACGCAGGCACTCCGGGGAAAGCGGTCTCCCGCGTGACCTTCCTAACACAGACCTTGAGCAAGCGACTGCGGGGGCAGGAGCTGAGAATTTCAGCGAGGCACTTGCTTGACAGCTCCGCTGGGTCCCTCACACTTTGCTTTCGGGGACAAAAAAGGAACGTTACTCTGCACCTGCCCTTCCCCTCACCCCTCCTTAAAACTTAAATTACATGTACCCCTACGGTCTGAACAGCAAGAAGAAAGGTACGGAGCTATCCTGCCGTCCCGTGAGGCCGGGGGGAAATCGCCCCCCACCCAAGAGCGCAGCCTGCAGCGGCGGGCCGGCGGGTGGGCGCGGGTGGGCGCGCGCGGGGGGAGTGGGGGGCGGCCGAGGAGAAGGTGAAGGAGGGCCGGGCGAGGGGGGCCCGGAGCGGCTGGCGCTGCCCCCGCATCCCACTGCGCTGCCTTGTCTCCACCACGTGGAAGAATCTCGTGCGGGTGGCGCGCGCCCACGGGAGGCGGGGGGGTGGGTCTGGGTGAGCCCCCCTCCCCCGGCCGGGACGCGGCCCCTCTCAGCTCCCTCCCCCGCGCTGCGCCCAGGTGAGGGGCAGGGGCGGCGCCGCCGCGCCCCAGCCCGGTTTGGGGGGGGGGGGGGGGGAGGGACCCGAGCTACCTTTTATCCAGGCAGGCGATCCACTCGGCTGAGGAGGAAGAATGGGCGGCGTGCGCAGCGACCATGTTGGGCAGCGGCGCGCGGTGTCCCCGGCTGCAGCGACCTCCCGCGCTCGCTCTGCCTCCGCCTCCGCCCAGCCCGCGGCGCCGACCCGCTCCTCCCGGCCCGTCTCGCGACCAGCGCGCCAGCAACGGGCCCGCCCTCCCAGCGGGCTCCCGCGGCCTGCGGGGCGGGGGGCCGGCGGGGGAGGGGACTCGAGGGGCGGGACGCGGGGGCCGGGAGGGCCCGAGCCGCCCGCCCGCAGCTGCACTGCGGCGCCGAGGGTGGGCAGTCCCGCGGTCCCGCCCGCTGCGGGGAGGGCGGCTCGGGGCGACCCAGCGTGGCCGGCCACCTGCGACAGGTGGCCGCACGTCTCAGGGAGACCTGGGCCTCGGAAGCGCGGACGGAGCGAAGGCGCCACGGGTGGGGAGGGGGGAGGGGGAGGAGGAGGGGGCGGGGGTGAATGTCAGTGTATATATTTTTCATACATTGAATGCCACTAAAATGGCTGCTGCCTCCCTGTTTCCTTAGAAACCCATTAGTCTTCCTCGGCGGTGGTCGAAACTTGCTGGCGGTTTCTTGCTCACCTTTCCCGTTTCCCCTTTCAAAAGGGAGGAAGAGGAAGGTTATCATGGCTTAGGGCCGGAGCACCCACGGTAGTCACCAAGTGTGGAGTCCAGGGGACAGTTTGTCCTGAAGGGTGAGGAAGAGCTGGGATGGAATGGAGGGGCAGTGAAGGCATGTTGGGCATGTTGGAAGCGGGGGGGGGGGGGGGGGGGGGGGGGGGGTCAGCCAGTGGGAGGGGATGCCTAGCCAAAGTCTCTGGCCTTGAACCTGGGACCTGCTTGGGCCTCCATCACCTGCATGGAGAGAAGAAACACAGTTAAGAGTGGGGAGTAGTGGAGCCACAAGCAGAACTGAGGTTTGGGGTCTGGGAGCCAAGATCCCAAGGCACATGGGCAAACTTGCATGGTTGGCCCCACGTGCCGGCCCTTTCCTTGACTGGAGTGTGGAATGGGTAGGTGGTCACTTCATCCTGTCCCTGGTAGGCGTGCACAACAAATGTTATGCCTAGAAGTTGTTTGGTTACGTTCAGCCAAAAATCAAACTAAGCTCTAATCGTTATTTAGGAATTTGGGGACAAGTTAAATCTTTCGGACTACTACCAAACCCTGTTTTGATATTTATGCTGTACCTTTAGGAATAGATCATGGGAAAAGAGACATAGCACTGCTAACCTCACTTTGGTGTTTTTCTCTCCTGCCCTGCCCTTACTCCCCTGCTCAGAGGAGGTTCAAGGAGACTGGAGAATGAAACAGCAGGTGCATTCTGGGATGCTTTTATCCTAATAAAACTCCTCCAAAGACTTTGCTGTTTTCCCTCTGCTCGATAGCCAGGATCTGGTTTCAGACCTGCCACCCCATTCTCTCAGCAACACCTCCCTGCTTGGTGCTTGTCCCCAGCTGACCTCCATCCATTTCTATCATGTTTTAGGTAAGTACTATTTAAAATGTTACGCTATACAAAGAGTACCAAAAGCATTTCTGTTGCTGCTTTTCTTTCTGATAGAGGTATGAGGGAGGAAATGGGTCTCATATTTATTAAGATTTGTTTATAAAGAGCTCTTGAGAACATTTCAAGGTTACCAAATGCTCTCTCAAAATGCCTTTACTCAAGAATAAATGTAAGGAGCTAGAGGAAAAAATGACTGCATATGATGTTTCATTACCAGAATCTCAGAGTTGACATGGTTTTTGGCCATAATACTAAGAGTCACCATTTATTGAATATCCGTTGGTGTCACAAGCTATGCAGAGATCTCCACAAGCGTTATCCCATTTAATCTTCAGAACATTCTATGAAGCCAAGTCAGAAGGAAAGCTGCCCAGGCCACTACTCCACAAAAAGGGACAAAAATCTTGGAAAATGAAACATAGAAAATTATATTTATCAGTCCTTTGAGGGAGAGTGTTGTCTGGGTTAAAAGAGCCTTGATGAGCTACTTGACATGGCAATGAGAGCCCAAGAAGTCAAATGTGCATTCTAAGGAGCATAGGTCTAATGAACTGCAAGGCATCTGTTTTGCTCTATGGAAACCCTGTCTTTCCTCAAAATAGAAGTTGAAGAATTATTTAAAAAATATTCTTTCGGGGCGCCTGGGTGGCTCAGTTGGTTAAGCGGCCGACTTTGGCTCAGGTCATGATCTCGCGGTCTGTGAGTTCGAGCCCCGCGTCGGGCTCTGTGCTGACAGCTCAGAGCCTGGAGCCTGTGTCTCCCTCTCTCTGACGCTCCCCCATTCATGCTCTGTCTCTCTCTGTCTCAAAAATAAATAAACGTTTAAAAAAAATATATTCTTTCAAAGGAGTACCAGCAATCATTGGCTTACCCAGAGCCCTCTTATGTTCCCATTTAGCTGTGGTCGTAGGTACCAGTTACTCCAATGTACTCACCAGCACAAGGACACTGAGCCTCAGGAAAGATTGATAACTTGCTCTTGAGAGCCCGGCTACTGGCCTCTCAGGACTGGGGGTTCCTGAACCAGACCCAGGTCTGATTCCAAAGCCCTTGCACTTCAGAGATGGAGTCACTGGTTTGGTCAAAAGAATCAAGAGTAGAAGACAAGTAAAAAATGACTGCCCAGGTGATAAGAATACAATAGTTATATATTTTTTTAACATAAAGAAATAAGGAAACTTGTGAGAAACAAGGATAGGAGAGACCCCTGAAATATCTGGAATAAGTTCACTGTTCTACAACTTACTCTTATGGTCTAAAAGGGATTTGAGTCAAGAACTATGGAGGTAAAGACGATGTTGTAACATGATTATGCTATTATGAAGAGGAAGAAAGTAAGGGATTTTCTTTGGTTTTGATGCGAAAGGCAAAGAACCAGAGAATATTTATTCTTTTTCTTTCTTTAAAAGAATGTAAATCAAGCCAGACTAAAAAGACCACATATGGTATGATTCCATTTAGATAAAATGTGCAGAAAAGGCAAGTCTATAGAAACAGAAAGTAGATTAGGGATTGCCTAGGTCTGGAGAGTGGGAATGGGGAGTGACTGCAAATGGGCCCAAGAAATCTTGGAGTGTTGGAAATGTGCTAAAATTGGCTTGTTGTGATGAATGCACAACTCTGTAAATTTAACAATATCATTGGTGTATTTAAAATGAGCGAATTTTGGGGCACCTGGGTGGCTCAGTCAGTTAAGCGTCCGACTTCAGCTCAGATCATGATCTCACAGTCTATGAGTTTGAGCCCCGGGTCAGGCTCTTTGCTGACAGCTCAGAGCCTGGAGCCTGCTTCGGATTCTGTGTCTCCTTCTCTCTCTGCACCTTCCCCGCTTGTGCTCTGTCTCTCTCTATCAAAAATAAATGAATGTAAAAAAAAAAAAATTTTTAATGAATGAATTTTATGGTATGCAAATTATATCTCAGATAAAACTGGAAAAGCAAATAATAATAATAACAAATAATAAACCCATCTGGTAGGAGAAATAAAAAAGAACATGTATTGATCTTTTGGAGGAAAATAAAGGAAAATACAGGAGAAAAAGTAAAAGCTACCCATAATTCCACCACCTAGAGATAATAATTTATCTCTAATACTTTAGTGCATTTTATTCTTAATTTCCCATTTGAAAAAGATACAATCATATATACACCCATAAAAACATGCATATAACTAGCTACTTACATTCAATTACGTGTACAGTTGACCCTTGAATCGCTTCAGGATTAGGGGCGCTGATATACACACCACACACACCTTCAGCCTCCCACCACTGCCTCCCCACCATTACCACCTCCATGCAGTCAAATCTGTATATAATTTTGACTCCCCCAAAACTTTACTACTAATAATCTACTGTTGACCAGAAGCCTTACCAACATCAGTCAGCTAATCCTCATTATGTATATGTATTGTGCACTATATTCTTACAATAAAGTAAGCTTCAGGAAATAAAATATTACTAAGAAGATCATAAGGAAGAGAAAGTACATTTACTGTACTGTCCATATTGATCAAAATAAATCCACATGTAAGTGGACCCCCTGCAGTTCAAACCCAAGGTATTCAAGGGTTAACTGCATATGTATATAGATACATGCATTCATACAAACTTGAAAGCATTAGTATTTTATGTTACTTTTTCTATTTGGAATGGAAAAGTGCTTTACATGTTTAAAATAATCATTAAAATAATAAATATAAATAAATAAAAAATAAAAAACTCATTAAAATAATAGCTACACAATATTCTAATGTATGGATAAATAAATAATAAATAAAAAACTCATTAAAATAATAGCTACAAAATATTCTAATGTATGGATATAATTTACCTAAAGTATCTTCCTTTGAGGCCTGTTTTTTCATTGGCAAAAAATATTTGTTTAATCTCCTTCCTATAGGTTAGTGAATTCTTTCTCTATGAGAGAGCTGAGATCTTCATTGAAGATCTCCAATGAGATAAGGATAGGTTACAAGACCCAAGTTCATTAATGCCAGTGACTACTAATTGTAGAACTTTGAATGAGTTACTTAATGTTCAAGTTCCATTTTGTTCATCTGAGCAGAGGTTCAGGGTTAGGAACTTGAGAAACGGTTGAGATTAAGTTGCAGTTCCATCCTCTACAGTTTGACCTTAAGTGAATTACTTAGCCTAAGACCTTGTTTCATCATCAGTAAAGTGGAGACATTAATGGAATTATACATGAATATGATGGTTATAGGAAATTTAGCATAAGTTCCAGGTACATAATGCATCCTCAATAAGTGCCAGCCATTATTGTTGTTGTTGTTGTTGTTATTGTTGTATTATATAATATTATCTATATTATATTACAGTTATTACTTTCTGTATAATGCAGATAAATAGCATCTGCTATTATCTGAAATGCCCTCTGCATTTCATGGGAACCTGGTGACAATCAATTGAGATCTGTTATACTAAAGGGCCTTGGCATCTGTTAATTATGCATTTTGGCTGTGTGAGATATAAAGGATGTGTCTGCCTCTATGAGAAACACTAAAGTTTCCTGAAGACTATTTTAGACTTGGTCTCACAATCTTTTCTCCATTCACTCTATGCTTACCTGGCTCTGTCATTCTTCATATTATAATATAGAGATCAGTAGCACAGTGACAGAAGCACAATAAGGCCTCACATTTTCCCAGTCTTGGGAATTCTATTATAGATTAGACATTCATTAGACATCCCCATATTTGTGTATAGGGAGAATCTGATTCACCCTGTTTTAGCTACCTAACTGGAAGGTGGGTTATAAAAATATATCCATCACTCTTGCTGGTGATACAACCAATTTATTGAAGAAGCAGGACTTCTGGGTGAAATTATGAAAGCAACTTTATTCATTATAAGAAAAAATTTTTGTAACCATATGTGGTAATAGATGTTAACTAGACTTATTGTGGTGATCATTTCACTTGTTATGGTGATCATAATAATATCTAAATTATTATGTTGTACATTTGAAACTAATATAATATTATATGTCAAATGTACCTCAACTTTAAAAAAATAAATAAAAGCAATTTTAGTGTTTTTTTCTCTCTGCTTTAGACTTGCTCAGTAGGGTAATTCTACTCTGCCACTGGATATATAGCTTTTTTGGTCACTTATTATTTTTCTTTAAGTTTATTTTGAGAGAGAGATTGTGTGCACATGCAAGTGAGAGCGCACAAGTCAGGGAGGTGGAAAGGGGCAGAGAAAGGAGGACAGAGAGAATCCCAGGCAGGCTCCGCACTGTCAGCACAGAGCCCAACACGGGCTCGAACCCGTGAACCATGAGATCATGACCTGAGCCAAAACCAAGAGTCTGATGCTTAACTGACTGAGCCACCCAGGTGCCCCTATGGAGTCCCTATTAAAATCTTTAGGAATTAGTAGTCCTTGGAATACATTTTGGAAAACTTTGCTTAGCTGACTGAGCCACTCAGGCCCTTTTTGGTCACTTATAGATGATAGAAAGTACTACAGTTTTTCTGTTAAAGTGTCCAAACCAATATATTACTAAATACTTCTATCTTTATTCATGGAGAATTCTCTCTTCCTCCCCCATTTAGAGCTGGTACAGGCTGGTTCCAGCCTTTAGGAAAGAAGATATGGTCAGCTTCTTTTTTCCTTGCTCTTTCTGCCTGTACTTAATGCCTGCTAGTTTTTACCCTTCTAGAATCAAAGAATTAGGGAAGGGAGGAGAGAAAAGGAGAGGAGGGAAGGAAAGTTCTCCCTTGGCTGGGACAGTTGGCATCACATTTTCCAGGCCTGACAAAGGTATCAGGTCAGCTCTTTCTCTCGTGGGTATTTCACATATTCTTGGTCAGCCTTCCTGCTGGACCTTCAGTGTAGGCAGGTGCCACTGTTTTGGCTACCTGCTCCCCCTTCGGACCTGGCTTCCCTGAGGTCCCCTCCAAACTGCCTCCTTCTGTACGCATCCGAATTTACCCTCCACCCATACCCAGCTGTCTTCTTGAGCAGGACTTATAGGGACTGCGGGATTGTTCTCTCCTATGTGTCTCACATCTGGTCCATAGAAATATTTGTGCCTATTCCCCCCACCCCCAATAAACTCTGAAAGCACAGACTAGTCCTAACAACAGCACTTACCCCCATTGCCAAGAAATTCACAAATCCTCTCCCCTGATCTGTAGATTCCAGGGTTGGAGTCAGACATGAATTCCCCTTGCTCTTGACTTTAGGGAACTGTTCTCTGAGTGGCCCAGTGGAGCCTTCCCTACCCGCCACCATTGGTGGTAGGAATCATAGCACAGCTCTCACCAAGAAAATACTCCTTAGGAAATCCTCCTTGAGTTTCCACTTCCTGGACACTGTTATTTCCTCCTGCGATGGGAAGTTTTAGACTCATGGAGCTGATCTTTGTCTTCTTTGGTATTTTGATTGAAGGCCTGCATCTTGGCACCTCACTTTGGGATTTCATATCTATCCTAGTTTGGTGCCTCAGGTGAAACTTGAATTTAGCATCTGTGATAGGCTAGTGAAAACAGAATCAAGCCAACTTCCTTTTCCATACCTTCAACATTAATGCCTACTCAACCAAGACAATTGCTTTTCCCGGGCAAGGCTATTCATCTGGGAGTTGTAAGGACTACCACAGGAATACCACACTCATTAGGAGAGTGTAGCTCACATGGTCTCATAAGCTTTCTAAAGAAGAAATGCATAATTAAAACTGTCTGATCAGGAGAGGCCCAATCTGTGCTTTATAATAAACAAGCATCGTGGTCTTGATTTAAAACTTGCAAGATTTGTCAATTTGGGGGAGTGTATTTGGATTAAAATCTTAAAACAATAGGCAGGGATAGGAAAGTGGCTAACAATTTGGTGATGATAATATAAAAATTTTATCGATAAGGCAAA
The DNA here is from genome assembly GCF_028018385.1 of Neofelis nebulosa. Lineage (NCBI taxonomy): Eukaryota > Metazoa > Chordata > Mammalia > Carnivora > Felidae > Neofelis > Neofelis nebulosa. The sequence continues at coordinate 60,707,759 of NC_080783.1, forward strand.
GTCACAATGACCCATTTTTAGAACCTCATATTAGGCTTCTTGTGAGTCTTAAAAGTAGAATTGTTTGTTTTTGGTATTTGTATCATTATGGCATGTAAGAGCCAATTAGAGCGGAATTAGCTATGCAGTTTTGTTTTGTTTTTTTAATTTTTTTTTCAACGTTTTTTATTTATTTTTGGGACAGAGAGAGACAGAGCATGAACGGGGGAGGGGCAGAGAGAGAGGGAGACACAGAATCGGAAACAGGCTCCAGGCTCCGAGCCATCAGCCCAGAGCCTGACGCGGGGCTCGAACTCACGGACCGCGAGATCGTGACCTGGCTGAAGTCGGACGCTTAACCGACTGCGCCACCCAGGCGCCCCTAGCTATGCAGTTTTAATTGCACTTTAGATATATCCAATTTGGGGGCACTGGAATTAAAGTAAACACTGAAATATTACGAAAAACAAGGAAAAATAGTCTTGGGATTATCTAGTGACTGCCTTCCAATTTCCAGATTCATGATGAACTAATGTAAAATTTTAAGTTGTCAGTTTTTATAGTCCCTAAAAAGAGGCTATGTGTGGTAATAGTCTTCTGCAGAAAGGTAAATTGTATAGTCAGGAGACATAGTTAAAATGAACCTTCTCAAAAAAAATATTACTCAGAGATAAAATGTATGACTTAGTTATGGAAGCACGTCCTAAAAGAGAAGAAAAGTCTTTTGCTCCAGAAGTAAAATTGTATTATAGAGAAAGATACTGACCTCTATAAAGAAAACTGGTAGTTATTTGCATTAGTTCATATATGAACCCCCTGCCTAAGGGGAATTGGTTATGAAAGAGTTTGAATGCTCCACCTGGCCATGTTTTCAGAAGGGACAGTTCCTCTGTAATCAAGAACTGTGAAAAAATCACTGATAGGCAAATCACTCTGGTCTAAATAAGGAGCAGGTTCAACACCCCACTGATGGGGTTTTGGGGTGATGGTGGGGGTTTCAGGGTTGACAGCCAAGAAAGAATTCTTGAAGACATCTTTGGTGCAAAAAGGTGATTTTATTAAAGCATGGGGCCAGGACTCATGGGAAGAAAGAGCTGCATTGGGGTTGTGACAGGTAACTGATTATATACCTTCAGGTTGGGAGGGGGTTAGGGATAGAGTAAGTCTCTAAGGCACTTTGGAAACAAGGTTTCCAGGACCTTGAGTGGCTAGCTGCTGTTAGGAAAATGCCATTTATTACCATTTAGTAAAACCTCAGTCATGAGACCCTTCAGATGCACATCAGGGAGCCATAGCTTGGAGTATGATTGCCAGCATATATCTTGGGGGAGTTGAGATAAAGGAAGTTTCTAAAGGAATTTTTATATGTTAAAGTCAACTTACAGGATCCTGGGGTGGGAGTGGGGGTCCAGGATAATGTTAAGCCAAGAGTCCCTTTTGCCCCTAGTAAAGTGTCACCATCGAGGCAACTGCACTCCTAGAGGGAGGTCACTCTGCCTGTTTCAAGGACTCGTCAATGGGCTGTCGGCAATAAGGGAATTTAATTTTTCACTTGCCTTAGTTTCCCATGCCACCATGGCAAGCACTTAAACCCCTTTCCATCTTGATGAGGGTGATATTAGGGCTCCTGGAAACAGAGTCGATAGGTTTCCAGAGATCAGGCTATGGATAATATTGCCTTTTTCTTGCAGTTTACTAAGTTATCCATAAACTTATGGATAGGAGACTCCTGTCCTTCATGACTGTGATCTCTGTCAGCCAACCATTTGCTTTCTTTCCTTTCCCTTGTTCTTGGGCATCCAGGAGTGTCTGAGGAATATCACACATATCCCACCTGGGGCAGCGGGGGTGCGTGCTGTTAGCCTGTACTTTGCCCTCAGCTTGCCCCATGCTCCCTCATCACCACCAGAGCCGAAATCTTCCTTACCTAAACAAATGTCCCTCTGTGTGTGGAAGTGTACTATATGCTACTTGTTCAGGTTGAGTTGGCTAGAGAGGCAGTAATGAACTTGGTTAAATAGTTTGGGGTGAGGAAAATGTCACCATGTCACAGCATTAGTCTTAGGCCAATTTTCTAGTGGAGTATATCTATTTTGGTGAAATAACAAGCTACTGTTGCTTTTTGATATTATGCAAGAGGAGCATAGTATATTATTCAAGTCAGAAAATCTCTGTCTTTGTTATTATACACATTTTTCACACTAATAGAGAAAATTATCATGAAAACAATTTCAAGTGAATTACAGCCACCCAACATTTGTTACAATCTCCTTTTCATCTGTAATCCAATGTGGGCTCCAACATATTTCAAAAATAGATTGCTTTATATAGTGGATTCCGTAGAGAAAATAAGCGCAGAAATGAGTTTATGACTAAAAATCATATTGATTATATTAAACCCAAAACATGCAGAACTTGAAGGAAGTAAACAGAGAATTGTCATTTAAAGTGAGACATAAAATTTTGACTGGACAGTGAAGTAATGAGTTGAGCTCTTTTGCTTAGGTGTCCCAATTTTCACATAAAAAAAATATGGTAGTGCTGTGCTACTAAAGAAGATACATTTACTGGCATTTCTGGATTAGAAGTACTAGTTTAGTTTCAGAGGCAGAAAATAACTCAGGAGGCTTAGGAAGAAGTCAAGAGGCAAAGACAGGATTCTTTACCTGCTATGACTCTGCAGGGCGAGGGGGACCACACACTTTCAGCTCTCCAAGTTCACAACAGGGAGACTCCAATTCTGTCAGTTCTTTCCTCTTCCTGATGGCCCTGAGGCTTTGCAGCTGTGATTCTGGCAGCTCCTCACCAACTCTGGGAGCTGCACAGTTTAAACCCTGGAAATGGAGCCTTCCCCTCAGGTGAAGCTGGGTCCTGACCTGTTTGTGATAGGTGTGTCTGTGTCTAAGATAACCTCACTGCCACCCACTCAGTTACCTCCCAACAGGAGGTTCGTTTCTTTACACCATTAATTCATCTAGTCATTCAAGCCGGTAAATATTTACTGAGCTCCTACAAATGTGCCAGGCACTATGCTAGTGTCCTACTTGCATGCAATATTGTAGTGGGTAAAATAAATATAAGCAAATTAACACATAAATATATGTCTAGTGGGGACAGGCTATGAAGGACAATTAAGCAAAATAAGGTAGTACAGAGATGGAGAAGGGGCTTCTATTTGATACAAAGTAGTCAGAAAAGACCTCCCTGAGAAGGTGACATCTGAGCAGAGTGTGGGACCTGTCTGTCCCAGCCACTTGCTCCTCTTTGGTTGCCACAGCGAAGTCTTACAGACTCCGTGCAGACCACTGTGGTTTCCCTGCCTGAGGATCACTAGCCGCAGGTCTAGAATGTCTGACTCCTCTCCGCATTCCTCTCCAAACTCAGCTGAAACGCCAAACTGCAGGGCTTTGTCTCCTGAGCAACTGCCGATGGGGCTAAAGGATGAAATACGGACATGCAGAGGATTTAATTCCCCCTGAGTGAATTGTGACCAGTGGGAGACAAGAGATTGGAGGATACTGGGCAGATAAACGTCCTCTCCCTTTTTCCCTCTGATGCACTGTTCCAATATATGATTTCTCCATACAGCCTGTCGGAAGTCGACCTGTGTGACCAAGCCTATGTGCTTACTGACTGCTGTAGTTTGGATTGTGTTCCCCAAAAGCTATGTTGAGGTCTTGAACCCAGTACCTTATTGGAGAGAGGGTCTTTGCAGGTGTAATTGAGTTAAGATGAGGTCATCAGGGCAGATCCTAACCCAATATGATTGATGTCTTTATAAGAAGAAAAGACAGAGACACAGAGGGAGAAGACGGCCATGTGATGACAGAGACCAAGGTTGGAATGATGCATCTACCAGCCAAGGAACACCAAGGATTGTCAGCAAACACCAGAAGCTAGAAGAAACGAGGAAGGATCCCCTACAGGTTTCAGAGGGCATATGGCCCTACCAACATCTTGATTTTGAATTTCTAGCCTCCAGAGCTGCAAGACAACAAATTTCTGTTGTTTTAGGTGACCCTGTTTGTGGTACTTTGTTACAACAGCCCTAGGAAACAAATATACTGAGTGACCAGCTGTGTGGGATTTACCTCCCAAATGGAGCACTAACAGTGCTTAAGTCCGTGCCTGGAGCTCTGTTCTCCAGAGAGCTGTGACTGTGACTGGAACCAAAGACCTGAATAAAATGAAAGGTGATATTTGAGGACAGAGATTACAGACAGAGGGAAGAGTCAATGCAAAGGTGGCAGCATGCTTGATGTGTTAGAGGACCAGGAAGAAAGGTAGTGTGTTTGGAAAATTAATAAGGGGAAGAGTGTCAAGAAATGAAGTCAAAGAGGGAGCCAAAGAAGACACCATCCCTAGGGCCTTATGGACCATAGAAAGGACTTTGGATTTTTTTAAACAATGTATTATTGAAATGTAATTTACACTTAGGAGTAAAATGAACAAATCTTAAGGGTATGGTTTTGTGAATTTTTTTACATATTGCTCTGGTTTGAATATGTCTCCCAAAATGCATGTGTTAAAACCTAACCCCCCAGGTGATGGTATTGAGGTTGGGCCTCTGGGAGGTGATTAAGTCATGAGGGCAGATATATTGTAAAAGAAACCCAAAAGAGCTCCCTTGCCTCCTTCTGCCATGTGAAGACACAGGAAGTCTGCCATTTGGAAGAAGGCCATCACCATGCTGGTACCCTGACCTCAGACTTCCAGCCTCCACAACTGTGAGAAATAAATTTCCATTGCTTACAAGCTATCCATCTCTGGTATTTTGTCATAGAGACCCGAATAGGCTAAGACACATATGTATAGCCCAGTGTGACCACCATCCAGATCAAAATATGGAACACTTCTATCACGCCCGAGAATTCCCTCCTATCTTCCAGTCAATACAACTTATCAATCCTGGGGTAACCACTACTCTCACTTTTATCACCACAGATTGGTTTTACCTGATTTTGAAGATGACGTAAATGGAATCATATGGTATATATTGCTTTTGCTCGAAATGGTGCTTTTGAGATTCATCCAAGTTGCTGCATAGAAGCTTCACTTATGTGTATTGCTGCATAGTATTCCACTGCCTGGATCACAATTTGTTTCCTGTTCTCCTGGTTATTTGCAGCTTAGGCATATACTGAAGGAAGCTGCTAAGAACATTTATGTACTCTTTTCTTTTTGGACATATGCAATCATTTATTTTGGTATAAACCCAGGACTGTACTTTCTGGGTCAATAGGGGTAGGTTTATATTAATTTTATTAGTTTTTCAAAGTGATTGCACTGTTTTATACTCCCACCTGCAATGTATGAGAGTCCCGATTACTTTACATCCTCATCAACACTTGAAGTTATCAATCTGTTTGATTTAAGCCTTTCAGGTGTGTATGAAATGATATTTCATTGTGGTTTTAATATGCATTTTCCCAATGCCTAATGATGAGCTCCTTTTCATATGCTCGTTAATCATTCAGACATCTTCTTTTATGAAGTGTTTATTCAAGTCTTCTGTCCACATTTTATGTTTTTTTTAGACCACATCCCATTTCCAAATTCTGTATTAGTTAATCTGTAGCTATGTATCAAATTACTCTATACCTTGACAGCTGAAGGCAACAAACCTTTATTGTCTCACAGAATCTCTGAGGATCAGGAACCTGAGAGCAGGGTGGTTGGATTCTGGCTCAGAGACTCAGGTTGCAGGTGAGCTATTGGCCAGGGTTTCAGTCATAGCAAGGCTCAACTAGGGCCAGAGACTGCACTTCTAAGCTCGCTCACACGTGCTTAATTGTAAATAAACGTATGATTTCTGTTAGGCCAGTGAAATGTTGAAAAGATGAAAGACCCCCACCTCTTGGTACCCAGGATCTCAGTTTGAAAGAATTCATCTAAAGGAATAGATGGTGGCAAAGAAAGACCCAGGGTCCTGCAAGCAGTTGACAGGGACGGGGCAAGGAAGGAGCATTAGAAATCTAAAAATATTCAGACCCAAAGAAGTGTAACTGTTTAAAATAGCTCACTTTCATCAAGCTCCCACTATCTCAGAGTTTAAAAGAATAAATCATGGCAGAGTGTTTATAGTCCTCCATAAACGGTCATTAGATCAAGCAACCTTACCTGTGGAAACCTACGCCAATATTAGAATCCACTATGTGGAAAAAGCCACATGAGAAAACATTCATTGAAGATTACTTATTAGAAAACTAAATTGTGGAATTGTTGAAGAAAATACATATTTCCTCAAAAGAATACCAAGAAATTATTAAAAGTGGTTGTTGTGACTGCAGAAGATATAATATTATAGAAAATACTTAGGAGGTGCCTGGGTGGTTCAGTCAGTTGAGCATCCAACTTTGACTCGTCATGATCTCACTCACGGCTTGTGGGTTCAAGCCCCAGGTCCAGCTCTGTGCTGACAGCTCAGAGCCTGGAGCCTGCTTAGGATTCTGTCTCCCGCTCTCTGCCCCTTTCCTGCTCACACTCTGTCTCTCTCTCTCTCTCAAAATAAATAAATACAATTTAAAATAAGAAAAAAAAAGAAAATTCTTAGGACATAATATTTGGTGGAAAAACAGATGAAAATTGTAGCAATGTGATGTTATTTATAAATTCACATAGAAAAAAATTGAGAAGCAAGAGAAAAGTATAATATTTGTATTAGAAATGACAGGGTAATAGGTAAATTATCTCCCTACTTCCCAAATTTTCTATATATTTTTGTAAGTTAAAATGTCTAAAGTTACCAATTGCCGTCAGACATTAAATTTGATAAAAGCTAAGTATAAATTATCTGAATTTTTTCCCAATTCATTTATTTTCCTCAATCTTTTCAAACCTACAGAAAAGTTGTAAAACTAGAATGATAAGTGCCTCTGTATCTTTCACCTAGATTCACTGGCTATTACCACATCTGTTTTATGTCTCCATGTATAATACACACACATATTTTGTTTTCTGAACATTTGAGAGTAAGTGACAGACATTTTGACACCATGGTCTTAAATACTACAGCACGTATCTTCTAAGAAAAAGGACATTCTTCTACCTTCTATGATTATCACACTCAAGAAACTTAACATTGACACAATTCTATTATGTAATATAAAGTTCATGTTCATATTTCTCCAATAAATCTCTTTTATGTCTTTGTTCAGCTTTATCTAAGATTCAAAGATCACACATTGTATTATACCTTTTTAGTCTCTTTTGATCTAAAACAACCCCTTCCCAGTGTTTTTTCTTTCTTTTTTTTCAATTCCTTCATGACACTGACATTTTAAGAAGATTCTAGGCCAGTTATTTTGGAGAAAATCCTTCAATTTAGATGTGTCTGTTTCCTCGTGATTAGAAACTACTTGAATTTCTTGGCTAACTTATCAATCTTATTTTGTGTTGAAAAGTATTATTCTTTCCCAGGTGGCCAGTATTTTCATGTCCTATGAACATAGGAAATCTTTAACGTGTTTCTTTACAGATTAAGCTGATATTTTTGGTGGGTGCACTATTAGTTGGACTCAGATATGTGCATCTGAACTTTATCATTTTGTCGTCTAGAAAATAGTAACCAAGAACATGTAGCTTGGGGCACCTGGATGGCTCAGTCGGGTAAGCAACTGACTTCAGCTCAGGTCATGATCTCATTCTTCGCAGGTTCAAGCCTCACATCGGGCTCTGTACTGACAGCTCAGAGCCTGGAGCCTGCTTCAGATTCTGTGTCTCCCTCTCTCTCTGCCCTTCCCTCACTCACACTCTGTCTCTCTCTCTCTCTCTCTCAAAAAATAAGATAAACGTTAAAAAATTTAAAAAAAAATAACACTTAGCTTAAGAAATCCAAGCACTTGAGAGCCACTGTAAGTAAACTCTAATTTCCACAGCAGAAATTATAGAGTTCTGTCTGCTTTTTAACCACTTACAGCTTAACCGGGGAATGTTTCCTATTCTTTGTTTCCTTGTATTTTAGGCCAGTCTAAAAACCAAACTTGGAGTTGCTTGGTCATCAAATTAAAGATATGTGGTCACAATCCTAGAAAATAAAACCATTTGCTTAGCCACTGCTCAGCTGGGGGGAGTGTGCGTGCCTTCAAAACTGTCTTACTAGAACTTTTGATCCCTGAAAATACCTGATTTCTGAACTAAACAAGCAGAATCTAGACAAAGGGAAGTCTGAATTACATTTATATCTTTGCCTGTCAAAGCTGCCAATAAATCACACAATTTGTATAAATGAAAGCTATGACAACAATGTTGCCTGAATAGTAAGTGTCTCTTACTTGAGACTTAAAAAATCTGGGTTATATTTCTAGGAACAGCCTAGTAAATGCACCCACAGACATTGGCTTAACCCCAGGGATGACGAAGTTTTTTGAACCCGGGCCATCACTCTTACCTCACTTGCCCATGACAGTTATTGCCAATTAATCACAGTGTTCTTTTCTATTAGCCTGGACACTGCCTCAGAAAATTTTCCAACACAGCACTATAGGCAACCACTGATAATAATTTTGAGTCAGTACATCACACAAGATCCTTACAACACTGAATAGAAATAAGAGTATTTTCTAAATCTCTTCTAGGTTTTAGCTTCTCACCTTTACCTGCACATGAATGACAAGGGCCTAGGACAGTGTTTCTTATGAATGACCTATAGACAATTGGTAAACCTGGTTTAAAAAAACAATCTCATAATCAGAGCATGTTAATTAGGTAATAGGACAAGGGAAGGAAAAGAGAGAGTTAGGGTTAGCTATCTGCTGTGGTAAATTGACTTCAATCTATATAATAGCTGAAACAAAATAGAAGTTCATTTCTTGCTATTAAATAATTCAATTCATTCCAGATTGTGGGGATGGAAGTGTGTGAGCTCCATTCTACACTCCATTCACCATTAGGGATCCAGGCTGATGGAGCTTCTGCCATCTTAAGCACCAGATCGCCGTGGGCATTTACATCTAACTGATCTAGGAGAAAGAGCATGGAGGAGCTTTGAATGGTCAGCCTGAAAGTAGCTCACAGCAATTCTGCAATATTCTGTTACATGGCTGTTACATTTGTAACAATTGTGATGTAACAATTCTGTTACAGTTACATGGCTGTACTTAACTAAGTCGGGCAGGAAAGTATAGCACGTGATAGGGCAAATTCTTCCCAATGGCACAATATTATAAAAGGGAGCATAAACGTTTGGTGGTCAGCCAGCCATCTCTGCCTGCAAAGATGAACTTTTCCTTGAAATCCATGGATTCTTATAGGACAGAGGAATGGTGGTAGCACTGGAGCATGCCTAGCAGTATGCCACAGGCTTAATATTTGAGCCTTTTCATATCTCCAGCCCATATGGCTCAGCCAAATGTGAAGATGAAATTGATGATAGTGAAAATTATTAACCCTACACTGCATTACTGAAAGTTTTGTGGAATTTTAGTCTTCTAGGATATCTTTAAGATGCATAGAGTAAGAATTCCATTTCTCCCTGCAATATAGAAAACAAACAAGAACATTATTCCCATCCTAGAAATAACAAAAACTACAGATAAAATACAAAATCATCATTTTTCTTGAACCCATCAGATAGCTGAAGCCATTGGGCAACCAGACAGCCTAGAATCCTAAGAATATAGGATACAAACTCCAGCTCACCTTTGGCAGAGTATAGGAAGAAGAGATGTTGATTGTCAGACAAATACATAAGAATTAAGCTAAAATTCCTAACAAATTGCAGAAATCTGACTTTAGTCTAACGGACAGTATGGAACCTCTGGGAGACAGAGACAGAAGAGGAATTCACACTTGCTCACAAGCTTTTCTCCACAGACCTCCATCGGTGCTCATGAGAAAGACTGGAGTCAGGGCAGGGAACCAGAATGAGTATTTCTCTTTGGTACAGGCTGGAGAAGGGGAGTACAGTTGCTGTGGGGAAGTCACAAAGCCCCACTTAGATGCTTTTCTAAGGAAAAAATGCCTCAAGCCACTGGGGGAGGGGCAGAAATAAAGACTCACTGCAAAGATAGTTTGACTGCCATGGAAAGGAGAGGCAGAATCACTTAGAAATCCCACCCTTCTCAGAAATACAAGAAGACTGAGGTTGGAACAGAGTTAACACCCAGCAACACTAAGTAATAAGCAATGGCAGTCTACTCCTTGGGGATAGGCAAGAGTGGAGAGAAAGTCACCTTTGTGGTGCAGGTACACAGGAAGGCTAAAATCTGAGGGTAGAGCAGCAACATTGAGAAAAGTCCTCTGGTACCCAAGCCCTAACCTAAGTACAAGCTACTACTAGAGGACTTCGAAGCCAGTTGTCCACAGAAGCTAACCACTGCAACAAAACCCAGTTCAACTGCTAATAATTCAACCCCACACACAGAGTGTAGCAGAGGAAAAGGGGTGTCCGTTTCCAGGCAAAAAAAATCCACTTATCTCTGTCACTAGTATCCTACATACAATGTCTGGTGTTCAATCAGAAATGATGAGACAAATAAGAAGATGAGGGAAAACAGTCTACTGTCGTGAGATAAAGCAATCAACAGAGCTAGACCCAGAGATGACTCAGATGTTGGAATTAACAGACAGGTAATTTAAACTATTGTTAATATGCAGAATGTTCTAGTGGAAAAGGCAGATAATATGTATGAACTGATACGGAATTTCAGAGGAAAGATGGAAACAGTAAGAAAACATCTAAAGGGAATTGAGGAAACAAAACAAGCTGGAAACAGAGATAAATAAATATTTCTTACATCTGACACTAAGTTAAAACCCACTGAGATGCTACTACATACCTATCAGAATTTTTAAAATTAAGAAGACCTGACTATACCATATACTGGCCAGGATGTAAAGCAACTGGAACTCTCATACATTGCTGATGATACAAAATGATACAGCTACTTTAGAATACTTTGTATATTACTTAGATATATTTATATAGATAAGCAAGTTACATATATTTATATAATAATATTTTTTAATTTTTTTTTAACGTTTATTTTTGAGAGAGAGATAGAGCATGAGTGGGGGGCAGGGGGTTGGGGCGGAGGGGCATTGGGCAGAGAAAGAGGGAGACACAGAATCAAAAGAAGGCTCCAGGCTCTGAGGTGTCAGCACAGAGCCCAATGTGAGGCTCGAACTCAAGAACCGCGAGATCATGACCTGAGCTGAAGTCGGACACGTAACCAACTGAGCCACCCAGGCACGCCACTTAAGTGATATTTTAAAAAATAAAGTTAAATATACACTTGCAACATTGACCCAAAAACCTGTATGTGAATATTTATACTGACTTTGTTCATAATTACCAAAGGCTGGAGACAGCCCATTATCTTTCAGTTGGTATATGGATAAACAAAGTGTGGCATATCCATACAATAGAATACTACTCTGCAGTAAAAGAAAAAAACCACTGGTACAACCCAGCAAGTTGGATAAATCTCAACTGCATTATGCTAAGTAAAAGGAGAAAAGCTGAAAGAGCTGTATACCGTATGATTCCATTTATAGGGCATTCTGGAAAAGGCCAAGGTATAAAGCCAGAAACAAATCAGAGGGTGCTAGAGCTGGAGGTACATGGAGGTCTTGACTACAAAAGAAACTGTCTAGATGATGGACCCATTCTATACCTTGGGTGTAGTGGTAGTGTACAACTTCATGCTTTTGTCCAAATTCCTAGAAATGTACACTAAAAAACATCAAACTGTTACACTAAAAAAATAAGCAATTGCATTAAAAAATACAATAAATGAGACAGGAACTCTGCCATACAATTTTTTTTTCCATCCTCTAGTATACTCGCTTGAAAAAAATACCAGGGGTGTCTGGCTCACGGGTGCAGTCAAGCCAGGCTGCAGCCATCACAAGACCCTACTTGAGCTTGAGGATCCATCTCCAAACTCACTCATGGGAGCACAGCATTAATTCACCAATACACAGGCACCTCACAACAGAGCTTCCCCTAGTTCAAGTGATGAGAGAGAGCTCAAGCAGTATCTTTTATAATATAGTCTCAGAAATAACATACCACCATTTTTGCCATATTCTATTGGCCAACCCCGGTATAAGGTAGGAGGGAACTCCACAGGTTGTAAATATCAGGAGGTAGGGATTATTGATGCCATCTTGGAGGCTGGCTATCATAGGTAGGGATCTCTGCATTTATAAATAAATACAAGTTGTAACTTTATTGAGTTGTAAAGGATTCTTTCATAGGACTTAGAGGAACAGAAAACATTGATAAAGTGTTATTCCAACCAAGGAGAAACTCCTTAGCAACATGAAAATATTCGTTTAGTTATCTAGACTCGGAATCGCAGTTCATTCAATGTCTATTTTTATCTCTGTATTTTAGATTTATTCAGCTGCTGAATGTGAAGAAAGGCCCATTTAACATTATCACAGGTATATGAGTAAATCTGAAAAACACACTTTTTGAGCTCACACATATAGTAATTCCAGTAATAAGAAAATCGTTTATTAAGTTAGAAGATTAAGCCAACCTAATCAGATAGTTTACTAATGAGTGTCTATTTTAGCCACACCTGCAGAAACGGTATAGGCTGAGAAGAGTGAAGGTGAATGTGTGGGCCAAGTAAACATTTAAAAAAATCAAAGCCCCATTTCTTTTTAAAAATTTTGTTTAAAAATGTTTATTTATCTTTGAGAGACAGAGAGATAGAGTGTGAGTGGGTGAGGGGCAGAGAGACAGAGAGGGAGACACAGAATCCAAAGGAGGCTCCAGGCTCTGAGCTGTCAGCACAGAGCCCAGCTCCGGGCTTGAACTGACTAACTGCAAGATCATGACCTGAGCTGATGTTGGATGCTTAACCGACTGAGCCACCGAGGTGCTCCTCAGAGCCCTGTTTTTATCATAGTTCCACCATCTTTTTATTAATGAGCATGCCATCTACACATCTGCATTTCCTAAATCTCAAGGGCAGGTTTTCAATTTTATTCATTTCTGCTACTGGATTGAATTTTTTAAAATTATAAATGCTTTATAAATTTGTGGCAACTTTAAAATAAAGGCTAAAATTAAAATATAATGAAATGTCTCCTGGCACCTTAAAATTATTAATCATAATTATGATATTCTAGATTGTAATATACACATTTATTAAATGCCTTAGAAAAATAGCATGATAGTTTTATTTATTTCATCTATAGATCACTATACAAAGAATACGTATTTTTAACCATTGAAGTCCAGCCCTTCAAAGCTTCTTAAAACATACATTTTTGAGATGATTATGATTTTGTCTGCATGTTGCTGTTACATTCTGGTTTTTATTATACTACTTTTCGGCCAGCCAGTTCACGTAAAACAGCTTTCATTTTTTCCTTATAGAAATAAACTTTCACTCAAAGGTGGAAAGGTATTAAAAGCACCGAATAGTCTTCCACCATGTTTTGTTTTCTCTGTGTCCTACCCTACTGATTCAGTATCCAGGCACAAAGGTTGTAGTTCTGTGAGGGAGGCAGTTGTCAAATAATGCTTCAAGCTTATGTGAAGGTTTCTCACAAAAAGACCCAGCCAGGTTTTGTGTTCCTGGGCTGTCTAAAAAGTTTAGATAAAATACACTGTGGGTCTGAGAGGTCTCCATTGTGTTCTTCAAATTAGTGGTTGATATAGGAGCTGTGTGAGTTTAAAGGGGATTAATTTCTGGGTCTTCAGATTCTATATTATTCATGCTTAAATCTGATATGTCTGAGAACATGTGCTTGATCAAGGCACTGTGCCAGTCTCCTTCCCAGCTTCTCATTCCCGGTGACCTTTACCCTACTGCATAAAATAAGGGCAGACTCCTCACTCATTCGGAATCCCCAGGGTACAAGGGCCTCCAGGGAAGCTACTTTGATCAAAGCAGTGATTTGTGTCTCAGCTGGATAATTTCAAGAAAGAGGAAATAAAAAATTCCCACAAGTATTTCTGCTGATGAACATTACATTTTCAAGAATTCCAGACATATATTGCAACTGAGTTAGTATTTTATGTTTTCTTGTATATTCATTAGGACTCATAAGAGAAAATTTGTAATTAACTATTTCACGAAGATAATTAAGGAAAATCTATATTTGTTTTTTACTTGGATACAGTTCCTACTTGTTCTTATTGGTCAACAACTTCCTACCAGTTTATTGTTATCCTGTGATGTGGTTATCAGATGTATGTTAGCTTAACAAGAATGTTTTTGTGGATTCTACTGTAAACAGTCATTAATACAACTTTTGAAAATACTGTGTGTAAAAATACCTAATAACTTATTTTTGCCACCAATTTCCACAGAATCCAGTCACATTCTAGCAATATATATCTGTTGATACATGCACTAATTTAAAAAGGAAAAAGAGATCCACCTCATTAAGAGTTATACTTCTAGTAACACTCTACTTATTATGCTTAGCAATTATTAAATTTAATAGTGCATTTATGTTATTATGTTTAATTGTGTCTAATAACTGTGATGATAACTTAAATCCAGGAGAAAAATTTAACACTCAGCTTTATCAATACAGGAAGCATGTATTTTAAATAGCAACATATACATATTTTTTACTGCAGAAAAGTATGATGAGATGATTATTTTTTTTAACTTTTAATATAAAGAACAAAATTCTTTTGTTCTAAATCAGTGGTTCCAGTATTCTGTTCCCAGATCTATTGTAAAATCAGGCATTTCTTTTCATTTCTCCATTTGTCTTCATTTAGCCAAACAGAAAATAGGCATGATAATTATTTTCCTTGTGGTAAGAGATATGAGTGGAATTCCTATATGAAAAAAACCTATAGGATAGTAAACCACATTGTATGCTAAGTTAACATGTGAACTACTGACAGGTTGGAATTTAAAAAATTCACTTACTGGGGCTCCTGGGTGGATCAGTCGGTTAAGCGTCCGACTTCAGCTCAGGTCACGATCTCGCGGTCCGCGAGTTCGAGCCCCGCATCGGGCTCTGGGCTGATGGCTCAGAGCCTGGAGCTTGCTTCCCATTCTGTGTCTCCCTCTCTCTCTGCCCCTCCCCCGTTCATGCTGTGTCTCTCTCTGTCTCAAAAATAAATAAACGTTAAAAAAAAATTTAAAAAAAATTCACTTACCTTGTTCTTTTTATATTTGCTAGAATTTATTACAGAAGAATCTGAAAATAGATGAACGACCACTGTCCAAGGGTTTTAACAAAAGAGATAATTCAGAATCTCAAAGCTTTAAGACAGGATCTTCTAACTATAGCTTTTAAACCTTTTCCTTTTACCATCTTACTATGATGATATTTTACATAAACACACATGTATTCTTTTAACAAAATATGAGAAAGGCAGATTAAGAATTTTAAAATTTCATATTTTTAAATCTTCTATAATCTCTGCTCCTCCTTTTGAGCCAACAGTTCTTAACAGCCTTCTAGAAATTTGTAGATACATAAATTGCCTGGACCACAATTCCTATTTTCATCACCAAGTGGTACTAAGTATAGTTTCTTCATTAAGGAAATGAAATATATTATTTTATTCACACATTTAACAACAACAAAAAAGTAGTCAGCATTTCCTGTGGACCTAGCCTGTGCTAAATTGCTAGGCAGAGAAGTGGTATTACCTTATGTGGGAGTGTAAACTGGAGGGGAGGGGTATGTACAATTGGGGATAAAAGTGATTAATGCAATATGTTGGTACTCAGAGTCTGGAAGTGGATCTGGAAGGTCTGGAAAGAAACTGAAAGATTATACAGTTCTTAATCTCAGTCACAAAAGGTATCTTTAATATTCAACATTGTCATGAGGACAATTACAGAAATCGAAGGAGAGAAGAAAATGTCAAGTGAAATTTGGCATAAGTCAAAAATTCAGTCTAGGCTTAAAGATGATTATCTCCAGGGGTGCCTGGGTGGCTCAGTCCGTTAAGCATTTGCCTTCGGCTCAGGTCACGATCTTGTGGTACGCAGGTTCGAGTCCCATGTCGGGCTCTGTGCTGACAGCTAAGAGTCTGGAGCCTGTTTTGTATTCTCTCTCTCTCTCTCTCTCTCTCTCTCTCTCTCTCTCTCTCTGCCCCTCCCCCGTTCATGCTCTCTGTCTCTGTCTCTCTCTCTCAAAAATAAATAAAACATTAAAATAATTTTTTTAAAAAGATGATTATCTCTGAGCTTACCTTTACAACACAGGAAAAAATTTCAGATATGCAGTAAAAGTAAAAATAGATGAACAAATAACTTTGCACATCTCTTCCAACAATAGACTTGTATCAGGTTATACTCCAAGCCCAGAATTAAATTAAAAGAGTTTAGTTATGTGGTTGTGATTGCTTAATGGCATCAGTCTTCACCACAATGTGGGTATAATAGCTAATCCAACTGACAATTAGAACATCCTTGCTTCTAACGGGAAGGCTTTGCACCCCTCAAGGGTGAAGGGTAGGGCAGGGTTGAATAAAAGACTGAGAGCCACCTGTGTGTAGTTTGAGTCCTTGGACAAGGTCACTAATTTTGACACCTCCAGCAGAGGGCAGGCAGGTATAGGGAAAAGAGAGATTTCTCAATTTCATTTACAGGCAGTCCTTGCTTTGCACCACAGTGCACCGTCATAAAAATGGCCGTGCAAGCTGAAACTGCAAAGCAAACTTAATAGGTGGTGGGAAAATTATGCTTGTTCTATGATCTTTAAAATTTTTTGTCAAGACATTAAAACTCTCTTACTGTTAGTTATAGATATATGGGGAAATAGTAAAATTAGTATCTATTTAGTACATTATGATTTAAAACATTAGGAGCATTGAGTTAAAGTGTTTTATTTCTTTGCTATCAAGAGTACTTTGAACGGTGCTTGCCTAACTGTTGTTGAACTTAGGAAACAAGTATCTTTTCTGTGCCTTCCCTAATTTCTAAATTTGGGTCAGCTTCTAACATGTTATCCTTCAGACTTTCAATGTCAACATCTTCAAGATCTTTAACAGTAGCTCTTTGGGACTAGTGCTCTGGAAGGATACATCACACACTGTTTCAATAACTAGTCTTGCCTCAGGTACCAAACCAATGACCTGGATATGGAGAATTTACGAATCTCTGCCAATCCCTGCCCAGACCCCCTGCTAACCTCTATCTAAACCACCCCTTGATTAACTCCTCTGCAACTGACCTTGTGCAACCCAAGTACTCAAGCCCTTAAGGAACTCATTTGATTAAATTCATTTGGACAATTGCCACCTACCAGACAAGTTTCTATTAAACACAGCTTTAAAATTTTTTTTTACTCAAAATATATTACCAGTTTTCTATCAAGACAATGTTTTGCAGGGACTTTGACACACAAATATGGATAGAAACATCAGAAGAAATGGCTGGCAAACCAGAAAATGCTTGTATCTGGGAAGGAGAAATTAGAGGGTGAGGGAGAATGGAACAGGTGACTATTTTTGTTATAAGCCATGACTTTTTACACCATGTGCATCTATTACATGGTTACAAATAAAAATTAAAAAGGAAAATTCTTTAAAAGCACATTTATTTCTTCTGAAATAGTGCAACAATATTCAGTTAAATTTGGTGAATGTTTATGGAACATCTATTACATGCCCAGTGTAATGCCAGGCTGCAGGGAAACAAACCTGACCTGCAAACAGGTCAAACAGGTCACAGTCACCTGGATTCCTCAAACAGAACTTGAATGGCCTTGTGGAATGAGAACCCAGTACACTGCATTTAACTTTCACAATTAGAGTATTAAAAAATTTATGGGGCGCCTGGGTTGGTTAAGCGGCCGACTTTGGCTCAGGTCATGATTTCGTGGTTTGTGAGTTCGAGCCCCGCGTCAGGCTCTGTGCTGACAGCTCAGAGCCTGGAGCCTGCTTCGGATTCTGACTCCGTCTCTCTCTGCCCTTCCCCAGCTCCTGCTCTGTTTCACTCTCAAAATTAAGTAAACATTAAACAAAAATTTTTTAAAATTCAGACAGGGTCTGTATTTGAAATCAGGTATCTTAGAAAAAATATGAAAGATTCTATGGTGTGTTTGAGGGAATTGAGTGTTGTTCCCAAGTCTACATTTATTTATAGTTAAGATTCGCTGAGAAGTTCTGGTTTTATTCAGTTGAGGTCTTCTGATAATTACTCTTTTGATAGTAAGTTTTCCATGCCATTTATTAAGTTCTTGCTGTGTTCATATCTTGCAAATTTTTATTCTTTCATAGAAAATGGTACACTCATCTTGCCACAGAAATTGCCATAATTAAATTTCTAGTGACCCAATTGCAGCAACCAGAAATGAAAGATTTCTGTTATTATGACTCCTGTAATTTTTTGTTTCTTGAATACCACAAGTTCCAGGGACATGAGACATACTCTAATGCATAATAGCTTTTGAAATATTCTTTTTAAATTAAGCTCCACGGCCAACATGGGGCTTGAACTCACCATCCCGAGATGAAGAGTCGCATGCCCCACTGACTGAGCTAGCCAGGTGCCCCTAGCTTCTGAAATATTTTTAATGTCCCTAAAATATTAAGATATGCATTCCTTACTAAAAAGATGAAATCTCTAAAGAAAGTTTTTAGTCAAGACATTCTTTTTAAATCTCACCCCAAATTACATCTCTGTTAATCACCAACTCCTCCTCCTACGGCAGAAGTTCTTAACCTTGGTCACATATTAGAATCTCCTGGGAGCTTCTAAAAAAAAAAAAAAAAAAAAAAAGACAAAGAGCAGTCCCTAGGGTCCAGCCCCTTAGGGCCCACCCCTAAGAAATTCTGATTTCCTAGGTCACAGGAGGAGCTTAGTCATGTGTGATGTTTAAGATATCCATAAATGCAGTCAGGGTTCAGAACCATTACCTAAAATAGTGTTTCTCAAAGTGTGGTCCTCAGACTAGCAGCACCAGCATCACCCAGGAACTTGTTGCCCATGCAAATCCATAGGCCCACCCACCCCACTAAATCCAAATTCTGGGGGAGGAGCCCAGGAACCTGTATTTTAACTAGCCCTCGAGGTGATTCTGATGCTCACTAAAGTTCAAGCCATTAGACCAAAAGAATATGAAAACAGGAATTGTCAGACGAATGGTGTTATGGAATCAGGGAGAATGAAGCCAGATGGGCTGTCTTCCTGAGGTGTAGGAAGCTCTGTCATAGTCTGGGTGCAGGAGCAGGCCTTGCTGATGACGATTCTTTTTATATAATAAATTTACCCGGGATTCATCACACTTCGGTGAAGTGAGTCACGCTAACAAACTAGCCCAAGCCTATCTTATATATTTTTGTATGAGATGAGCTAGATTCTTTGGGGATAGAAGAGGAAGGAGAAGGAAAATACTGGAAATCTGGGAAGCGTGGAAATCAGGGGCTCTAAATGTAGAACATAGTGGGGGAGAAGTGATGCTGCACACCTGCGTGTAGATGCGCAGAAACAGAATGAAAAATTAAATTGGCTGGTTTTAGGAGATAATTTCATCCAGCTCTCTAAATGACACCGTGATCCTTTTATCTTTATCATAAAAGTTACACAGTAGACGGGAAGTCCCTTGCGGCAAAATAGGATCATTCATCTCATACCTGGACTATACTTCAGAATGAGCAAATGCTGACATTCTGATCATTTTATAGAATTTCCAGCATTCCATTGTGGCATGCATGGTGAGTCCCTTTGGACAATATTTTAAATTCCCGTTATTAGCAAGTAGCAGATGGTGAGGCTCCACTGTGCAGTTTTTGCTAAAATAATATCTATGGCAACATGCAGTATGAATGATAGGCAGGCAGTTCAGCTCCTAGTGAGTGGAGCCAGTAGCTTGGAAATGGGGAGGTTTCTTCCACCATGTGGCCTCAAGACAAGGATTACCTATATTTATTGAATTATTAAGGTGACACTTACTGTTTTTAAATGAATTCCCAATCTTGGGAGAATCTACTTAATTGTTGTGGGTAATTAACATCTCACATGATCTCAGAAAACTATTTTAAACAGCAGACATTTGGAGGTTGAGTTTGGAACCTAAAGCATCAGTGCTCAGCACATTCTAAAGATAAGGAGGACAGTTGCTCAATCCATCCTGATTAATATGATGAGTGCTGTACTCCATATAATCAAAATCTACAGAAGAAATACTCTTCTTGAAATGTCAGAGGCTCGTTCAAGCTGAATTTTTATAAGAAAAAATAATGGCAGGAACCTACCTGGATAGATTGCCAGCAAATTTAAAACTAAATGCATTATTTAATCTTTACTTCTTCCTGTGGTTTTTCTCTGACACTCTACAGATAGAGCCAACCACAGATCTTGGAGAACTGGCCACAGAATTATTTGTTGGCCAAATGATTTTGGCCCAATGGGTTTTCCCAGGTAAAGTTGACAAATGAGAGAATTAGATTTCCTTAGGGCAGAAAATGAGTAGCATTAATATAAAGAAGTCCTCTCTAGTCAGGGTAATGTCATTGCAAGGACAAATTGGCAAATATCTTTTTATTTATCTCTTAAGTATCTTTTACAATAATTTGCCAATTATTCAAGCATAGAATAAATGGATTTATGTTAATAAACAAATTCATTTAGTAAAGAAACTTAGAAAAATACTAATTGTGGTAAAGGTCTAGAAATAAGTTAGAATATATAACTTGTGAGGGGTGCCTGGGTGGCTCAGTCGATTGAGTATCCGACTCTTAATCTTAGCTCAGGTCTTGACCTCAAGATCATGAGTTCAGGCCCCATGTTGGGCTCTGGGCTGGACATGAAGCCCACTTAAAAAAAAATGAATATATAACTTGTGAATATTTGGTAGATTGATACAAATGTCACCACTTTCTTCTTTTTTATACATTATATTTGTTTGAAGGTGTATAATACTCTAAGATAAGAGAGAGAGGGAGACACAGGGCCTGAAACAGGCTCCAGGCTCTGAGCTGTCAGCACAGAGCCTGATGTGGGGCTCCAACTCATGAACAGTGAGATCATAACCTGAGCTGAAGTTGCACACTTCACCAACTGAGCCACCCACGTGCCCCTCATCGTGGTTTTGATTTACATTTCCCTGACAATGAGTGATGTTGAGCATCTTTTCATGTGTGTGTTGGCCATCTGTATGTCTTCTTTGGAGAAATGTCTGTTCATGTCTTCTGCCCATTTTTTAATTGGATTATTTGGTTTTTTGATGTCGAGTTGTAGAAGTTCTTTATATATTTATATATTTTATCACCTATGTCATTTGCGAATATCTTCTCCCATTCAGTAGGTTGTCTTTTATTTTTGTTGGTTGTTTCCTTTGCTATGCAAAAGCTTTTTATTTTTATGGAGTCCCAATAGTTTATTTTTGCTTTTGTTTCCCTTGCCTCAGGAAACATATCTAGAAAAATGTTGTTACAGCTAATGTCAGAGACATTACTGCCTATGCTCTCTTCTAGGATTTTTATGGTTTCAAGGCTCACACTTAGGTCCTTAATCCATTTTGAATTTAATTTTGTGTATGGTGTAAGAAAGTAGTACAGTTTCATTCTTTTGCACGTAGATGTTGGATTTTCCAAAAAAAAGCCATTTGTTGAAGAAATTGTTGTGTGTATTTAAATGGAGCAAAAGCAGGGCTTGGAAAAATAGTAGACACTCAACACACAGAATAAAAGAGTATTTCTTTTATTTCCTATCTTTCCATTCCTTTTTTTTTTTAAGTACCTTGAAGGAACAGGATCCTAATGGCTTCTGTCATAAAACAAAATCAGGATGCTAAACTCTTAAATTCTTGAGAGGTCTCTTCTAGTCTTACAACTTTGAGAATATTGCCTTAGGTTAGCAAAGGATATTTACTTAAAGGTAGTACAGAATATAATTTTCTTAATTCAGTGCTATGAATCAGGAACGGTTTTTACTCTGGGTTTTAACTCTGGAGACTGGGAAATTCACTTCCTATAATTGAGGATAAAGAGAGTTAAGGATGGACCAAGAGTAGCTGGCTAGATCCCTCTGCCCTCCCTTGTCTCCTGCCTTCATATCTCTCTGCTGTGGTCACCCCCAGAGATGGAACAGACCCCTCACTCAAAACTGGGTCAGGTGTCCGGACTAGTGATGAGGCACATGCACCAAGAGGGTATGAATAGGTTTATTTCTCACATGTCGTGTCCTTTCAGAGAAAGCAGGACAGCCTTCCGAGAAAGACTGAAAATGGCTTGAGAGCAAGAAAGGGAGACCGGCTTTGGCTTTTATTGTGGTTAGGCAGCCCCTGGAAAACAGAGTTCAAAGTTCCTTGGCAGCAGTCATAGCTTGCACATTCACCTTCTATGGGAATTAGAACCTCCAACCCTGCAGAGTCTGGAATTGTGGGGATGAAAAGTACATAATCTCACCGTGGGTCATTAAGAATGATGGTAAGTGGGACTACTTTTCTTTTGCTCTTTGTTTCCAGAAACACATATTTTATCCCTTGGAGGACACAGTGGTATGTAGGTCCCTGATTTAAAAGCCCCATCTGACCAATTATTTTGGACCACTCTTGGTACTACCTGTGTTAGTTTGGGTTCTCTAAGAAGCAGATGCTAAAATGGAATTAGATATGTAAAAGAATTATTGCAGAAAACACCTGTTAAGGATAAAAGAGGAGAGCACAGAAGGAGGCAGGGGGGCACCTTTAGACCATGATGCAGATCCGACACCTGAAAAAGGAAGGAAGATCAGTGCACTGTTCTCATACCCCTTCCTGGTCATTTACTGACCAAGTACAGCCCAGCAAAAGTGTGGCCTCAGTGTGAACACGGTGCAGAATCAAAACTGTGGTAGCTAGAGGCTGCCAGTCAACTGTGCTCCCCACGGCATGTTTGAAAGGAGATCAGAGCAGTGTACCTCCATGACTGCCACAGACAATGGGACATATTTCCAGGGTCATGATTCTTGTTAACACCCTTTCAGAGACTGTGTAAAGAATTACATTCTTTTTTTAATAATATTTTGACCATTTGGATTCTGCTACTGAAACTACATCATACAAGGCTTCAATGGTTAAATTTAAATATCTACCACATAACACAGATCTGGGATACTGTAGAAATCCAATAAATTTTGTTTGAGATTAATTTCTCAGGAGCATAGTATATATCCCGAAGAGACTGGAAATGTGAGTGCCAGGCTGGAAAATTTGAACTTGATTTCAGTCTTTGGAGACAATGAAGTGTTTTTGAGCAGTAGTGTGATGCTATCAGTAGCCGTGCATAACTGTCTGTTCAGCATCAAATGAGGTGGTATGGGGTTTTGTAGGTAATTTTATAGAAATAGTCACCCAAGATAATTACAGCCCCAAACTACTGTTTTATCATGAATGACAGGTATGTATTGGGTGTATGCAGCAGGTTCTGTGCTAAGTGCTGAGTTGGTTCATTTACAATGATCAAAAGTATCATGCAATGGTATCTTACTGTTTAACTTAGCAACATTCCAGTGAGGGAAGTATTATGGTTCTCATTTTACAAATGAGGAAACTGGGACTTAAAATATGTAAATAACTTACCCAAAGTGAGGTTGTATCTTAGCCTTCATTCATTCATTTATTTACTCATTCATTTATTCAGCAAAATGGTTTTTTTTGTGCAGAGCTGATGAGGGAGGCAGAAATCAGATCATATAGAGCCCAAGTCGACCCTTAGGATTTTAACCCAGGAGGAAGAGAAGTAGGGAAGTGATGTAAGATTTTATTTTAATGTTTATTTATTTTTGAGAGAGAGTGCACATATGAATGGGGGAGGGGTGGAGAGAGAGGGAAAGAGAGACTCTCAAGCAGGCTCTGTGCTATCAATGCAGAGCCCAACATGGGCTTGATCTCACAAACCATGAGATCATGACCTGAGCCAAAATCAAGAGTCAGACACGTAACCAACTGAACCACCCAGGTGCCCCAAAATATTTGTTTTTAAAAGCCTCCCACTGCCTCCAGTGTGGTCAGTGAACAGAAGGAACAGTGGGCAGTGTGGGAGTTATCTGTTTTAAAGAGACCAGTCAGGAATGGTTTCAGTGGTTCAGATGAGAGGGTGGCATAGTGGATGGAGGGGATCAGACAAACCTGAGAGATACTTAGTGTTTAGAAGACCAGAATCTTCAGCAATTGGTGATTGGTTGGAGACAGGGCAAGGAGATAGGGGTATTAAAAATAATTAACAATTTCTGACATGAGCAACTGAGTAGATAATGATGCCACTTGCCTGAGATCAAGGGCACAGGTGAAGGACTAGATGTGGAGGGGATGATTGCACTTAGTTCACCTCTTAATCCGAGCTTGATTAAAGTCACTGGGGTATTGATCTCAAGGCCACTCAAGATGATTGACTCACCTCAAGCTTAGTTTATTAATCTCAGAAACACCTACTAATTTTTCATCTTTTCCAAAATACACCCTTCTCTGTCCCACCAGTTCTCTTTAAAACATGGAACTGATTATCACTGTTGCTCAAAAAGTATTTTTATCTCCCTCTTCCCTTTGGGGGAACAGAATCCAAAATTTTCCCAGCCTACCACTGTTGCTTCCAGGGCATTCTCTGCCCTCTCAGCCCTTTCCTGTTGGGCCCCAGGCCCCCTGGTTGATATGAGGTGTGGACCACAGTCTCACTGGTTGACATGTCTTTCTCGTGCTCCCGAGAGGCAAGGACACATCTTGTGGGTCCTGATCTTTAGCATGGAGCTCTACACATCTAAATGTATAAGTCAGTGTCTTCCAGCATATCACACTCTCCTGTTTCTTCTACTCAGTCACTTTTGCTTATTTCTCCCCATTTGCCCAACCTTGTAAATATGAAGGGGTCCAAAATTCAGCCCTTTGACACTTCTTGTAACTGTCTTCACTCCCATAGTGACCTCACAAATCTACATGCTGATGACTCCAAATCAGTATCCCTGCCCAGACATTTCCCCTGAACTTCAAACTTACACATCTACTTATCTATTCAACATCTTCACTTGGAGACTAAAAATCATCTCAAATGTACACATCCGTAATTCAACTCCAATTTACCCCCTCAAGTCTGTTTCATCTGCTGTCTTCCCAACCTTACAATGTATCAGCCCCAAAGCCATAACAGCAAACTTGCCTCCCCTTTTTTTCTTATACCCCACATCCAATCTGTCATAAATTTTATGGACTCTAAATTCAAAATATTTGTAGGATTTCATTTTGTGCTACCTTTACTGCTACCACCTTGGTCCAAGCCACCATAATCTCTCACCTAGACTAGTGCAAAGACTAGTCTTTGCATAAAACCTAATAGGTCTTCCTGGTTTTGCCCTTGACTTTTGTCTTAGTTAGGGTAGGTTGGGTTTCCATAACAAACGGACCCTGAAATCTCAGTGGCTTACAGAACAACACCTTGATTTCTTTCTTATGCAATAGTCAAGGGCTGGGTTCAGGTCTGCAAAGAATAGTCATTCAGTTCTCTGGCCAATGGCGGCTCTGTTCTCTCCTAGTCAGATGACTACACCTGCATGCCAAGAGGGGTAGGAAATATGGTCCCTGGCTGGCCAGCTGCTTTCACTGACAACTCTACACTGTGGAAGAAGGAGAATGGATTTGGGTCACCTGCCAGTCATCTCTGCCATACCCCTTAGACATCATTCTTGACAAAGCAGCCAGACTTTTGAACAAAACTCAGATAAATCATTGCTCTGCTCACAGAGGACTTTTAGGGACTCTCCATACCTCATCTGTTCTACCTTCCTCCCTCACCCTCTCCTCTTGAAGCACAACACCTTGCTGTTTCTCAAACATGCTAGCCAAGTGCCCATTGCAGGGACTCTGTGTAGCTAGAATCTCTTCTTCCAAATGCCTTCTGAACTCACTCCCTCACCACCTTCAAGTCTCAAATGCCATCTTCCATTAAGACCTACACTGACTTCCCCATTTAAAATTGTGACTCCCCACTCTGCCTACAGACACTCCTGTACCCTTTATCCTGATCTTTATTTTCTATCACTTATGACCTTCAAATATTCTACCCAATTTACTTATTTAATGTTTATTGTCTATCTTGCTTGATAAATACAATCTCTCCTTTATTTACTGTTATTCTCCCAGCACATAGAATAATACCTGGCCCCATAATAGGTGTTCAGTAAATATTTGTTGAATGACAGAAGCCAAGAGTGAGGCCCAATCCTTATGGGTGGTAAGAACTCAAATTCCATCCTGTGGTTAGGAACTACTACTTCTCAGATGTGTACCAACTCTCACAAAGGGAATCAGGAAAGGAAACACTAATAGGACTGGTACAATTCTATCCCCATTGCAACAACAAAAATAATCAAAATTAAATAATGCACATGCTGGCTACTAGTGACCAGAAGTGTCACCTTCATTGAGATTGGAGCACATTATGTAATAAATAGGGATATTGTCCCTGGTTCAGAGCATCACTTACCCTTCTTTTGACTCTTATCTCCTGTGACCACCACCTCCTCCCTCAATAAATTAAATACTGTGGCTAATCTAAATGATGCTACTGAATTCTTACCAAAGAGAATGAAAAACCCTCATGGTTATTACAGTCTGAAACAATAGAGATCACAATATCCAGGCAGCACATACCAGCTCAGAAATAAGCCAGATTTACTAAGCCTGTTGCCAGGTGAAGGATATAGTGCACTTTCTTGCTGTAATTTATATTTCCCCTGAGTTGCTTCATAGCTTAGACAATGAGCTAACAGTCACTGAAAAGAATGTGAAGTGTTGATGCCTGAAGTTAATCCTAGGGTTTTTCTTTGTCAAATTGGCCCCAGGCCCTCTGTAGTTGCTCCTGAGACCTGCCTTAAGCTCCCCTAAGCTGGGAGAAATGCCTACAAGCTGTGACAATACTCACTGTCTTGTTCTGTCTGGCTGGAGAGCTTTGACGGTTGCCAAATTCACAAATTTATTGTCTGAATAAAGTCTTCAGTGAGCACATGTTGTTTTCAGAGCCAGTGGCTCCTGTAGATATAAAGTAAAAAAGAAAAAAAAAAAGAATAACATAATTAATTTATTCATTTATTCAGCAAATATTGATTGAGCACCCACTATGTGCCAAGCACTGAGCATAGGGCATTCAATGATGAGCAAAATAGAATGGCATCTTCCCAGAGCTTGCAATTTAGTGAAAGATAATGACAAGAAAACAATCACATATGAGTGATAAAGGCTGTGACCAAAGGTGCTATGCATAAGAGAAACATTAGCTGGAATTTGTTATGTACGAGATAGACTTTGGGGATCAAGGAAAGTGTCACAAAATAACTCTACTACAAAGAATAGACCTGATATAAATACTTTCTTAAGCATTGAGAAAGCATGGTTTCAGATTAAGAAGAGTGATTTTATTATTTTATTTTTTGTGTTTGTGTTCTCCTTAAAAAGATTAATAAGATCAGGTCAGGTATGCTGAGTTCAACTTGATTTGCAGTAGATACATCTGTGTTACTGCCCTTATTTCTTTCTTGTTTCTGTTTTGCTTCCAGTCCCATTTTTTTCTTTCTCTCCCCATTTTTTCCATAATAATTTCAATTTAGAGGACAAATATGCTGAGAAACAATGAGGTGCAATTTCATGACCTATTGGGCCTATTTCTACTGCAAATAATTCTGAACTGATTGTTTGCTCTCTGGTGTTCATCACCTATCCAAGCGCTCCTAGTATAGCACATTAGGTTATGAAAATGCTTCCCGAAAGAAAATGTTTTCAGTCCCTCTTTCTCCAAGATTTAATCTTATTGTTCAAATAACAAGAAAGAAGAGACTCTTTGAGTATGAAAATTTGGGAAGGTTACAAATTAACAGGCATCAATTTGGCAGTAAAAACATACCAAAAACAAAAACAAAAAACCCATCATCCCTAAAGGCATGCATTACAGTCTATGATTTCTAAAAGTTTAGTTATTATCATTTTAGGTACAATTGTCCGAAAGGGATCCACGCAAGAGTGTCAGAATTCTCTCTAAATTTTGTTAAATTTTTTAAAGAGTTTACATTTTGTAAAGAGATCTCCCTCTTCCAAGTTGCCTACAGAATCCCCATCTAGTGAATCTCACTCAGGATAAGTCTGGCTGGCCATTACACCTGTACTTGAAAATATTGTCTCATAAACCTGGCTTCTAGAAGATTCTTCTGCCTTTGAAAATATTAGCAAATCTTTCTTTTATTCATTAACAAATATTTAATATGCATCTACTTTGTGCCAAGGCCCTATTTCAGAGAC
This sequence comes from Neofelis nebulosa, assembly GCF_028018385.1. Classification (NCBI taxonomy): domain Eukaryota; kingdom Metazoa; phylum Chordata; class Mammalia; order Carnivora; family Felidae; genus Neofelis; species Neofelis nebulosa. The sequence goes on from NC_080783.1 coordinate 60,735,884, forward strand.
AAAATGAACCTAGTATTTACTATCCAGTTGCACCCTTCCTTGAGGGAGAAGCATCAAATGAATAGTATAAATAAGTATTATAGGAGAGCTCAGATATGGCCCCTTGCTACAGTAAAGAACATTCTGGTTCATACCAGCAAGAATTAGGCAATACTAAATCTCTACATTTTTATTTTTAAGTTGATCAATACAATGTATAATCATTGTTTTAAATCAAATAGTATTAAAAGACTTATGTTAAAAATCAGCAGTCTCCTGTTCTGCTCTCTCCCCACCAATCACACTCCCTAGAGACACTTTCAACTTAATTAGCTGTCTCATTGGCATTTACCTCTACATTTAAAATAATATGCCTATAATTAGGGTGACCATATACCAAGGTTTGTTTATCAGTTCCAGTTTATACCTATTGTCTTGGCATAATTATTACTAATGGTTTCTTCACTAGTTATGACTGCCATACTTACCACGAATCATCATGATTTATTGTTAAAACACAAGATTAGGATCTATAAACTTTCATTATGGTAGTTCAGCCCTCTTATACCCTCCACTTTTCCTTGAATTCATTCTCCCAATGGAGCTATATAATTTGGGGTCAAATCCTATAATCAATATTTATCCTATTTTGGCTAAGTATTATTCACTGCTAAACCAAATACTTCACTGTGATGTTTTCCTTGTCATATAACTTTTTGTTTGTTTGTTTTTTCTGGAGTTAATAATTGCCTCTTTTTAAAATTTAATTCTTGTGCACCTTTATTTTTCCCCAGATGCTTTAACAAAGCTGTGAAATGCATAGGCAACAATTTTTCCATATGCTCAAATACTTCAGATGATTTTTCCCTTGATAGCTCTCTTTCTGCTCCAATCCAGACCCATTTGCTCTCTGAACCTGTTGAACAGCTGTTGTCCTGGGACTTCTCTTCAAATTCTAAAAAAAAAAATGTATTTTTTTCCTTAGAATTCAAAACCCAGACAAACAACTAAAAGAGAAAGGCAGAATAAATACATTCAAGGAATCAACAAATATGCTCTGCAACCTGCTGGAGGAATGAGCTCAGGAAATAAAATATATGAAGAAGGAAGGAAGCATAGCATATTGGTACCCTAATTAATAAGATCTCAAATATTTGTGTCTTCCCACGGAAGTATATATGCTACTTGCTACGCTCTCCAAAAATGACACAATTTAGCACAATGAAACAAAAATAAAAATATAGGGAGTTCTGTCTTTTTTGGTCATGATCTAAAACTCCAAATCCTTATTAGTTGTGGAAATATGTTTGAAATTTAGACTGTAACAAGAACATTTAAACCAAAATGAAATTTACTTGGCAAGGAGTGTAGGAAAGAAGGTATGTTATCTATCAAAACTGTTTGGTGATTCATGGATTTAAAAAAATTCACTGAACACATAAAGTTGAGCTATGACTTAGCAAGAGATTTTGTTCTGATGTAATGATGCTAATTTTAAACTTTAAGCAGCTTGAAAAGGGAGATGGAATGAAAATCTCAGCTGATTCAGAGATAAAGAATATAAAATCAGTCGTTCTGGGAAGGAGCCACATTAGTCTTCCTGTCTGCAGACCTACTTGCAATCCAAGAATAATTTTTATCTCTATCAAAAGCCAGTAAGTTTTTTTTTTTTTCCAATCAATACGCCCATCTCAACCAACTCATTGTGGTTATCCTATTCCTAAGGTTTTCTGTAGAAATGTTAAAAGAAAAAAGTTGCTGACTTTCTGTTACCCTAATTTGTTCATTCATGGAATAATCATCCACTGAGAATCCATATTTCTCAAAGTTTACACTTAACTTTTTTTTCCTCCTCTTAAATGCATCTAAATTTTTACTGTGTTACTTGTCTTCACTTTCTTTGTATCCTTTCTGGGGATATCCTGAGAGTGATAATAGAATTTTCTTCTAAGACAGAAACATTGACTTTTATCTTTTTCTTCTGCAATCATGTTTCACCAAAGACATACAGACACAGAGGAAGGTAATACCCCCTTACTATTCCTTTGTGTCAAGATTGGTTGGTATAATTACATTATCAGTATGCACTATATCAAGAATAGCCCTTATATCAAATATTATAATGTAGACAGTAGTCTAAAAAAGGGTATTATAGCCATGAATTCAAGTTATTTTTATGGTGTCCCCCCAAATAGGTGGAACATTATAATTCTCTGAGGAAAGCAATGGGGGTCTAAAAATGTGAGCTTGAAAAAAGCAAAGGAATTGTCTCGTAGATATATTCCAATCTATTTGAGCTGTTTTAGTTTGAAAATTCCTAAAGAGCAGGAACTTTATCATTGCAATTATTTCTCAACTGTATATTCATATAACTCAAATATCAACTGTTTATAACCATAATTTTGTTATAGTTATATCTAATATTTGTATATAAAGATGAAAAAAAATCTTAAGTTCCTCAATCGTTGGTGAGAAAGAAAACAAAGTTACCCAAAGGCGAATGATTTACCTAAGGAAGCTCAGGATGATTCGAAATGAGTAGTCCCAAAATAGACTTCTCCTACACTGTATGATAAAGAAAAGATACTCAGAATAACAACTGCAAAACATGCATATAAAGCTGTATTTTTTTTAAAGACACCCAAACAGATTGGGAAAGTATATTTTTTATCATTTGTACTATGAAGATGAGCCACATGAGGGGATAGATTAGATCACAAAAAATTTAAAACTTATCTGATGGATCAAAGTAATAATTTCAGCAATCTGTAGTTCCTGAGACAATGGATAAAGTCTAACTATTTTTTTAAAAAAAAAGCTTATCCAATTGGATGATGGACTCAAGTAAGTCACCTTGACATGCATACTCGTCTTTTATCTCAAGCCCTGAATCATAGATTATTAACCTTTTCCATAACATTAGAGATTTTGAGAGGTAAACCTGAAAAAGAATAAGAATTAAATAACGACAGTTAAGAAATATATCTAAATACACTGTACAAACACTTTTGTAACAAAGTGTGCTGGTCAGTGTTGCAATTATTGTAACAATTACTTGTTTTTCTATTTTCCAATATGTTTAGAACATTTAAGAAAATTTAATATATTAGACTTGAATGAAAAATGTTAAATTTAGCATCAATATATACATACAGAAATTTAGTTTGTTAAATATATGAAATTTTAATTTATAAGTTGTTTTACTAGTGTGTGAATATTTGGAGCCATATTAATTGTCTAAAAGTTTATAGATTGGACTTTAGACAAAGTACAAATGGTGAGCTTCACACAGGAGTCCTTTGGACATTAAAGAAGTTGTTAACAGTGATGAAATGTTGCAAAGTGAGAAACCTCAAACTGATTTCCACATCTGCCTATCTCATAAGTGTCTCACTAGCCAAAAAACTTAAGGCACTTACTTCAATCACTGAAATGTACAGATATGACATAGAACATCTAAAAATCAATTTCCCAAGGGAGAGTAATGTATCCACATTGAACCTTTACATTGAAGTGGTGACAGGGAGTTTTACATTCTCAATCATAATTGCCATTATTTTTGCGGGTATTCCATGTTGTACAAATGTTCCTTTTGATCAGTCCTAGATTATACTAGTCTTAGCTTATCTGTGTTGAGTATAGCTTTGTTGTTGTTGTTGTTGTTTTAAACGTTTAACTTTTGTTTTTTAATGTTTATTTATTTTTGAGAGAGACAGAGCATGAGCAGGTGGTGGAGAAATTGAGACATACACTGTACTTAGGATGACCAGCATTGCCCCAGGACCAGCTCTGATGAGGCTCCAATGACCAACATGTGACAGATAAACCTGACTCATGCACTAGGTGGCCAGCGTCACTCTAGGAGATTACATTCAGGGCCAACTCCTATGGTGTCTATTCCACTCTGTGTCATTGTTATCAGATTCATCTTTAGAGCAGTTCTTCTGGTCATATTGCCTATGCTTCTGTGTTTCTGGTTTTTCATATCCAGAGCCACACAGCATTACATTCTGAAATATTACTATTGCCTGTCTTCTGTAAGAAATAATTTCATTTTCACTAATAGCAGATCTAAAGCAGTCATGAATTTTACTTTATAACTTTTTCATTTTGAAACAATATTTCTATTTTGTGACTGACTACATGTAACATTTGCATGTTTGTTCTCTACCCTTACCCCCACAGTTGTTTGAGTCTTACATATACATTTATAGATAGATAGATAGATAGATAGATAGATAGATAGATGATAGATAGATAGGTACTTTTTTAGAAATACTTTAAAAAATTTAATGTTTATTTATTTTTGAGAGAGAGAGAGAGACAGTACATGAGTGAGGAAGGGGCAGAGAGAGAGGCAGACACAGAATCCGAAGCAGCCTCCAGACTCTGAGCTGTCAGCATAGAGCCTGATGTGGGGCTGGAACCCATGGACCATGAGATCGTGGCCTGAGCCAAAGTCCAATGCCCAACCAACTGAGCCACTCAGGTGCTCCTGTTGCCTTGCTTTATATGTTGGTTTTCAAATATCTGATGCTAGTCTAATTCTTTTGTCTCTGTAAGTTATTTGATATTTCTGCCTGGAGACCTTGAGGATTTTATTTGTCCTTAAAATCTAATGAGTCTTACTAGCATATGTCTTAAGAGTTTAGTCATTCTGGATTAATTTTTCCTAGTACTCAGTGAGCTCTCTGAACATATAGATGTAAGTATTTTTTTCACTCTATAAATTTACCTTGGATTATAGTTTAAAATATTAGCTCTGCTTTATTGTTTTGTTTTGTTTTTCTTCTTCAGGGGATCTGTTAACACAAAAATTATTCCCTTTTTGCCTGTCTTTTATGTCTGCTGCTCTCCCTCTGGCCCTTTTAACTGCTTTATTCAAGCCATTTTCATTCTCCCCATTGTTTTCTCACCCTCTTTCTTTACCCTTTATTAAATTTTTGTTTGAATCTATTCTCACTTGGGCAGCTTGTAGTTTATTCTTTATTTTTGAGATAATTATGCCGTTTTTTTTTCTGTATGCAATCAACTCTTTTCATTTATTCCTGTTTTGTCCATTTTATTTTTAGTTTGTTTTTTTTTTTTAATTTCTTTTGCAAAAGAGAGACAGAACACCAGCAGGGGAGGGGCAGAGAGAGGAGAGACAGAATCCCAAGCAAGGCCCACATTGTTGGTGCAGAGCTCAATGTGGAGCTCTATCTTCCAAACCTCAAGATCATGACCGGAGCTGAAATCAACAGTCAGACGCTTAACTGACTGAGCCACCCAGTCACCCCTAGTTTTTAGTATTTCTGATTTAAAACAGTTTTCATATTTTCAAATGCTTGTATGAGAATTCTTAATTCTGCTTGATGTGTGAACTTACAGTTTTCTTTACCGTTTTCTTCTTTACAGTTTCCTTCTTATTCTTGGTTGTTTTATCAGAGGAGAATTTGCCACAGTCGATAGGTGTGAAATTTCATTTCCTTGTTTTCACTGTATCTCTGTATAGACTTTACTTTCCGTTTGATATTATAGTTGGGGTATTTTTGAGATTCTTGATTTAATGGCATCATTTCATACTGGTATAGCAAAGTCCAGGTACTTTGGCTATTTTGGGGACGGGGTGTTTTTATGGAATAAGAAAGGTTTGAGTCCTTTGCTTTTATGTTTCTCCTTTATCTTGTAGGAACAAAAGACTTCCCTTTTTTCTTATTTTCTCCTTTTCTTTTTTCCCTCTTCCCTCTTCTACTTGACAAAGGGCATTTTTTCCTTCCTTTTTCATATTTATTCTTTTCCCCAGAGTTTTGAGTTTCAAAGAGTGCCATTTTAAATCCTGCCTGTCCCTTTAAATCGCCATACTTCCAACGTTCCTTCCCTGATTTCTCCTTTTTGAATAATGTATTGCTACAGAAAGGTACCAGGGATTTGCTTTAATTAGGTATGGTGGTAAGACACACAGATGCAGAAATGACTGTCATGAAGGATGAAGCTTTTTATACCTATGCTAATGCCTGGATGCCAGGCTCAGAATGGCCTTAGTCTTTCTGGTGGTAGAATAATTTCAAATTAGGATCCTTTACTACTCTCCTCTTTTGCCATCCCTGCAGTTCTGGGTCTGCTTTTGCTCACCCAAGAGCCTTACAGCAACAAGATTGTGGTGGGAGTGTGAGAAGCTGCATTCTGGGATTCGATTATTTTTTTTAAATTCATAGTTGTTTTGACATTTGGACATTTTCTGTCTCCAGGTTGTGCTGAAATGTGGTTTGCATATAAGTTTACCTTTTCTTTCTGCTATCTGTACTGTCTGGGGAGGAATGTGAGGAGGCTTGTGGGATGCTGCTACCATTGTCTGAACCTACCAGGAGGTCCATTAATTGCATTTTTGTTAAAAAGTGTGGCAGACGCTGGGAGTTGCCTACCAGTTTCCATTTTTCTCTCGTTCTTCCCTGCTAGCAAAAACTTGATTTGCAGTGGAGGAAGTAAATACATAGTTGTTTTGTTGATGTTGTTGTTGAGTGTTTGTGTGTTTTATTCTATTTTTAGGCTCCTATGGCCAAGTGACAATTTAGTCAAAGAGATACAAGCAGAAAATACAAGGGTGGATTTTGCAGGGAAGTCTGAGCCTCAATAGAAATGGTTAGACTCAGCTGGAAATGCCTTCTTGCCCTTTTCCCTTTCCTCTTTTTTTCTTCCTGGAACTCATACATGATGTCTGGAGTAGTAGCAGATATCTTATGACCACAGGGGTAAAAGCCAAAAGCTAAGAGTGATAGAATAGAAAAATAGAAAAAGCCTGAGTATTGGAGGAGCTATATCAGTCCTGGATTGCCTATCCCCAGATTTCTGGTTATGTAAGAAATTTAAGCCCCTTTCTCAGTTAAAGTACTATTCTGTCAAGTCTCTGTTCAGAGCTAAATATCTTGAACAATACCTGGATTTATTGAGACATTTCCTCCTTTTTAGGAGGGCTGCAGAAATGATCACTTTCCTAGCTCATTGTGTCAAGGACCACACTCACCTGTTGCATATGCTGTTCTTTGTGCATCAGTTATATGTTAAGTGACTCAAGATTTACACCACCGGAAGAGTGCAGAAAAAATAACAAACATTCCCACAGTTAACCTTTCTTCAATAGTTTGTGAACTTTTCTTCTGTATTTCCCTTTGATAATAATCCCTCCTATCAGTTACAAATAAGGCTTAAATGCCCATAAAACAAGTAACTAGCCAAGTTTCTTATTAACTTATTTATTCATAGTTAATTATGTGAAATACAAAGCTTGCTTAGCCAGGTATCAGGTGGGTTATGATGTACCCATGAGGGGTGTGTGAGTGTGGCATGAGCATGCCAGGTATAGGAGCAGGTGCATCAAGGTGTGATATACACCTGCTAGGGGGAGGGGGAAGATAAGCAGAGAAGTGCTAATTTGGGAAAACAGGGGGCAGGAGAGCAGAAAGAAAGTTACAGCAGGTAAATAGGGCTCCAGATAGGTAAATGCAGGAAAAATGTCAAATTGAAATTGAAAATAAAATAGAAAAATGCTTGAGATATATAATGCTTTGTCTCTTTTGTTTCTGTTATGACCAGGTGGTTTTACATTCCTTGAAGGAATTCCTTACACATAGGCAGTGCTCAATCATGATTTTTGAGTGAAGGATTGAATCAATAAACTTTGAGGTGGAGAATAGTTTTCAAACAGACTATGTAATCTTGAACTATCTAAATATTTTATGCTTGATTTCTCCATTTTTTAATAGTATATTGTTATAAAAGTATACCCACGATTTGTTTTAATCAGGTATGGTAAGACATACAGACTATCATGTTTTTGTACCCACATAAAAACAGGAGGCACAGCACACCCATGCAGGGCCATATGAGGAAGTATCAGGGTTGGTCAGGAGGCAGAGGAAGCAGGGGGAAAATACAGGCAAGAGCCTTTATTGGGGTTTCTATGAGACGTAATGGAAGAGAAAGGGTAAGCATATTAAAGATTGGCTAGTTTGAATAATTTCAGCAGCTTCTGGGGCATAGGGGGCTGTCCCAAGTTGTCTGATATCTGGCCCTAGAGTGATTAGCACAACAATGATTAAGGAAATAGTGGCCTGGAGTGTAAGAGTCTGAAAAAGACTGAAGGTAAGGGCTCTGCATTGGGTGGTTGCCTATGAAAGGGGAGTTGTTTGCTATCTCTAGGAGTTAGTGAACCCTGGAAGGGGCAGTCCCTTCAGGGTCAGCAAGGCCCCAGATGTAAAGATGCAAATACAAACACTATAAAACATGGTTATTATTACATTTTTGCAGTTACCTCGATTTCCTATTATTGGTAGATATAAGCTATACCAGAAGGTAATTTTATATTCTGTAGTGCTCTCTACTAAGTATGTATACTAAAATCTACACACCATCAGATACTAATACAGTTTCTGGTGTTGAGCTATCTGCCTTGTGAGCTCTTAGTAAATAAAGTTTAATGCATGCTATAGAGATTTTCAATAAAATATTAAATGCAACCAATGACAGCACAGGGAACCAGTGGTGAAACCAGGAATTGACCTTAGGCTTCCTGCTTCCTCATGCATTGTGTTATCCAGTAAGGTCATGCTTTGATCAGAGCCAAAGTCTATGCAGCTGCTCTAGAGAATATACAAATAGTAAACTTTAGGCAAAACTCATCTCACTTGTGGTCAGAAATCAGGAGCCTATTCAAAACAACTGACTCTGGGAAGATCAAGGGACATTCCAAGAAGAATTCTCTCCATTTCTGCCTTATGGACTTGCAATGTCCTATTGAATTACTTCCCAAAGATGAATCAAGGCAAGCCTGATTGAAATCTAGACACTTGTTAGTCTTCTAAGCATCAATAATAACCACAAGCCAACTGCTGCTAGAGCAACTAGCAAAATCCCAATACCCTAAGCTGATGGTCTCTCCACTTCTTGGCATAAGTAAAGTTTAAGAGACCTAAAAAACTCTTCAAGATCGTATCCTTATTCGTTCCCAAACATACCTGTACTTCCTAGAACAACAAGGCAGTAGTTATCTGTGAGTCATCAACCTTGTGATTCAGTTCTGCGATTATTATTTTTCTCCAACTAAATAAACGTCACAATTTAATGAATTCATAATTTAATTGAACTCAAGTGGCCTACTCTTGCTGCTTAGCTACGGACAAAATCTTGGATATTAGTGTATCTAAAATGTTGGTCTCTCATCTTAATCTCATCTCATAGGAAATTGTGGCTTCATTGGATGGTTGCTATGTAGGCTGCAGGCAGATGTCAACCAACCCTGGCGAAGATTGTTTCATTGACTGGCAACCAGTCAGGCTAATATCATTTGTATTTCCAGGAGAATGAAGAGATTGTATTTTAATTTTTTTTTCAACGTTTTTTATTTATTTTTGGGACAGAGAGAGACAGAGCATGAACGGGGGAGGGGCAGAGAGAGGGAGACACAGAATCGGAAACAGGCTCCAGGCTCCGAGCCATCAGCCCAGAGCCCGACGCGGGGCTCGAACTCACGGACCGCGAGATCGTGACCTGGCTGAAGTCGGACGCTTAACCGACTGCACCACCCAGGCGCCCCCTTTTTTTTAATTTTTTTTTCAACGGTTTCTATTTATTTTTGGGACAGAGAGAGACAGAGCATGAACGGGGGAGGGGCAGAGAGAGGGAGACACAGAATCGGAAACAGGCTCCAGGCTCCGAGCCATCAGCCCAGAGCCCGACGCAGGGCTTGAACTCACGGACCGCGAGATCGTGACCTGGCTGAAGTCGGACGAAAGAGATTGTATTTTAAATCACTACTTTAATCATAGCAGAACTCTTGGTTTATCGTCTTCTCAATACAGATAGACTTTCCCCATTACTTAAGTTATAAAACACCATTCCACTTATAAGCCATTTAACTATGTGTAACTAGAATAATCAAAATTATTGGATTTATTTCTTTAAATATAATATCAAGAAAAACATGCATAAAATGGGTGTTAATGGTACATGGCCCATCTTTTTTTTTTTTTAAGAAGACGGGCACCTGGGTGGCTCAGTTGGTTAAGCATCTGACTCTTGGTTTCAGTTCAGGTCTGATCTCCTGGTTTTTGAGGTAGAGTCACACGACCAGCTCCCTTATGACAGTGAGAAGCCTACTTGGGCTTCTCTCTCTTCTTTTCTTTCTGCCCCTCCCTCACTCTCCTCTCTCAAATAAACTATAAAAAAATTAAATAAAGAATCATAGTAAGGAGCTTTCTAGCACGGATAATTCTATGTTGCATGGGTGTTGTTTTTATTTAGCTTTTGCTTTTAAAGAAAAAACTTGGGGAGCCTGGGTGGCTCAGTCAGTTAAGTATCCAACTTTGGCTTAGGTCATGATCTCATGGTTTGTGGCCTTGAGCCCCACTTCAGGCTCTGTGCTGACACCTCAGAACCTGGAGCCTGCTTCAGATTTTGTGTCTTTCTCTCTCTCTGTCCCTCTCCCCTAGTGCATGCTCTCTCTCTCAAAAATAAATAAACATTAAAAAATTTAAAGAAAAAAACGCATGTTAGGAATAAATGCAGAATTTATAAAAATCTGTAGAACTGTGGAACTTTATGGCATTTTATAAATCATTTTCACATTAATTATTTCATTGTGACTTACAGAAGCCCTATGAGAGAAATGGGGCAGGCATTACAGTCTCTATTCTAGAGTTGAGGAAAATTATATAAAAGTAAAGCATATTCTTTGCCCTTAGAAACATGACAAATTAACAGTAGAGCCAGGGTCAAACCTAGACTTTGTAAGCACAAGACTGGGTTTCTTGTTGGAGCTTTTTTTCTTTTTACTTAAACTACACCCAGACTTGAGAAATTAATTCTTCACTCAGAATAAAAGTATACCTATTCTCTTTCTGCACCAACCAACACTCTCACCAACCCATCATCATCACCTTTCTTTAGTGATCTAATAGTTTAGTCTCGAAAAACAACCATTCATTTTGGCCCTAACCTATTACCAGCCTGTACGGCCATCTACTCAACTGTTATGAGCCAAATTAGATGAGGACATTGACACATCAATCACAGATCACTTCTCTTAATTCCCATCAATCTGTTAAAGCACTACTAAGCAATTCTGGCCTCTCTCAAGCCCATGGAACCTCTGTCTTCAGGTTCCATTATTTTCTTTAGTTGCCCAGAACAATTACCCAAATCCATAATAAGCAGAGTTTGCATGCAGCTTCAAAACATCAACATCCTGTGTCTCATCCCTCCACATTCCTGCTGGATGAAAACCTCAGTTATTGGACTCACCAATAATCTAACTGGCTAATTCTACTGAAGTGTTTATGGTTGCTGATAGCTTGAAAATACCCCCTTCCCTGAAAAAGAGTTGCTCTTTAACAAAATGCCTTCAATAACTTACTCCAAACAGATTGATTATGTAGGCATTTTACGTCATCTAGGCAGGGCTAGAAGAGGGCTTGTTAGGTATTTTCTTAATGTGTGGTTCTACCCCTATCACATGGAGCTTCAATAAAATGGTTTAATTTAAAAAAAATTACTTAGAAATTCTGAAAGCCCTTTTCTAAAATAAGCTGCCTAAGGACAATGTCAAGCCCCGAAGAGAGAAGGATAGAAACGATCTGGAGTGGATTTAATGTGGACAATAAAGTTTCTCATAAAAACAAGGCGATGTTTAGGCACAAACTATAAAGGTACAGAGAAGGAAAACTAATATTTATTCACTTATTGAATACCCACCATGTTCAAAGTGTTTGGGTATCATAAAGAAACCAAGCTTCATGCTGAATTTGTGTCAAAAACAAGCTAGAATTAATTCTTTACTCCAACCACTATAGTCGCTGGAAGAAAAACAGATTCAATGCTTTTTTCTTCCCACTCATAGGTTTTCAACATCCAAGGAACACAAACAAAAAAGTGCAAACAAAAGCCACCCCCTAATTTTAATTTTGTGATAGAATTTACAACTTAAGGGAAGAATCAGACATAAAACCCAGAAGCGCCACCATTTCCTACCAAAGATGTATTTAATGATTTTCAGCAATTCTCTCAAGTTAGAGGTTAAAGGTTCCCCAACAGAAATTTAAAGACAGTCTTAGTAAAACAAACTGACAACAAGAGGAAGTTGGTCAGTCGGAATGTAAAACAAGGCATGATTAAATTTAGTCTCATTGAAACCTGGCTTTTGGTTTTGTTTCCCTTTTGGCTCAAGTAAGGCCACTGAGAGATCGTTTGTACAAATAAAATACAATGGGTCCAGAGACAGCTTTCACTCTGCAAGAGTCCTTATCTTTAGATGTTCCCTTCTTCCTTACGTTTGGGCAAAAAAGAAACATAGATTGTTTTTATGATATGTAGTAAATGAGAGACACATTTTCAATTCTACACATACGTTATTTCATGTAATTCTCATAATAATTCAGAAAGTTTACACGTATTATTTGCCTTTTTTTTTTGTCATTGAAGACAGAAGCATGAAGAGACCTGTGTGAGGTCAGACCATGAATGTCACAGCCAGAAATCCGTCTCCACCACTTCTGCTACCTTCTCCATCATGCCACTTCCCACAAGGACCAGGGCAACACAGATTAGCATCTTTGCACCTTCTTGTGTGAAGCACAAGTTAAGTAAAACAAAATATAAGCGTGGTTGTGCAAAAGAGAAATATAATGGAGTGAAATGAGCTTTTCCTGTTAGTAAGAATAGCAAACAGCAACCAAAAGGAAACCAGTGGAAGTGAATCAGCTTGCCTTTGAATGATTGGATGTGTGACAAAATATCGACATGGGGAAAATGTGCACACGGCTGCCTAAGGAGCTTTACATTTAATAAAATGCTGTCTAAAGAAATAGAATATCAAAGCTGCTACTGGGGACAGGTTATCTCCTGAAAGCAGAGAGCCCCAGGCTGTGGAAATCTGCTGGCTTCTGCTACCATGGCAGGGTGGGGCTGAGGCTGAGTGGCAATGGTGTCTCAAAGTGCGGGTCAGGGGCTACAGAAGTTCCACATAGGGTTCAAAGTCCAAGAAATCCGCCAGGAGACTCGGGCTCCCACTTTTGTTTAGCAACTCATGGGGAGGGGCTGCCCGAGTGCAGTGATAAAACCCTCATCCCTGGAAGGCCACTGGATTCTTGTTTGTAAAGCCTTCTCTGCTTATTAGGTCACCTCCTAAGTGAAACTAGTTCTATAGTTTATCCATAGATTGGTGAGGCAAACAGTAAAGTTGCTTAGGGAACAAGGATTTTTTACAAGGTAGAGGCATTGGAATTTTCAAATTCTATTTCAAAATAATTTTACACTGACAAAAAGTTATAATAATAGTGCAGAGAATTACCATATATACCTTAACCACCTTTGCCCTAATGTTAACATCTTATGTAACCATGGTATGATAATCAAAACCGGGAGGTTAACATTGTTACAGTACTATGTTATAGTACTAAACTATAGACTGTTACTTGAATTTTAGCAGGTTTTCAAAATGTTCTTTTTTTGGTCCAGGATCCAATCCAGCATCCCACATTGTGTGTGGTTTTCATTTCTTCTTAGTCTTCTCCGGTCTGTGATAGTTCCTAAGTCTTTATTTGTCTTTCATGGTTTCGACACTTTTGAAGTTATTATAAAATAACTGACCGCATTTTGGAATTTTCTGACATTTTCTGACAATCAGATTGAAGTAGGCAGATTTGGCACAAATACTAGGGAAGTGTTGTGTCCTCTTCAGTGCATCATATCAAGAGGTACATGATGATGTCTTATTACTGGTGATATTCACCTTGATACTTGGTTAGGGAGGGGTCTACTGGGTTTGTCCACCATAAAGTGACTGTATTTCCTTAGAAACTAATACATATCTTGTGGAGAAATACTTTGAGACTCTGCAAACATCTTGTTTCTCATCAAATTTTTATCCACTAATGTTAACATCCATCAGGGAATTTTTGCAACAATTATTACTGTAGTGTTTGTATAACGCTACAACATAGAAAACATGATTTTCTCTTTCCTTCATCTCTTTTATGTTCATTAATTGGGATTCTTCTCTAAAGTTATCTCATATTTATTCATTCAACAATTTATTTGTGTATGTATGGATTCATAGATATTTAACTTTTTTCTAAGGGTTATAATGAAATATTGCCATTTATCTTATTGCTCAAATTAGTATTCCTTTGGTCATTGATTGGCTCCTGTGTCCTTTTGACATGCCTCCATCTTGAGCAGTTTCTTGCTTAAATTTTATGGTTTGTCTCTTTTCAGCATGTGTTTCAAAATGTGGTAGCCATTAAGTCTCATCTGTCCTGATGAACAAACTGGGTTCCCAACAATAAATAGACAGGAGCCCCTCAACTTCACATTATCTCAGATTCATTATATTGTTTGGGCCCACCTCTTAAGATTCTGATTTAGCAGGTCTCATGTTGGGATTCTATCTGGATTTTGTGAAACATTCATTAACTGATAATTCTAAAGGTAACCATGTTTGGAAGTCACTGTTTCATAGATTATGGGAGTATATTTCTTTTCTCTTTTTAAAAAAATTTTTTTTAGTGTTTATTTTTGAGAGAGACAGAGACAGAATGTGAGTGGGTTGGGGCAGAGAAAGAGGGAGGCACAGAATCTGAAGCAGGCTCCAGGCTCCAGGCTCCGAGCTGTCAGCACAGAGCCCAATGCGGGACTCGAACTCACAAGCTGTCAGATCATGACCTGAGCCGAAGTCAGATGCTCAACCGACTGAGCCACCCAGGTGCCCCATGGGAGTATATTTCTTATTGGTCTCTAGCTGTGCTACTCAAAGTGTGGTCTGCAGACCAGCAGCCTTGGCATCACCTGGGAGCCTATTAAAAATGAAAGTGTTTGGGCTCCTCTCAGGCTTAAAGAAGCAGAATCTCTGGGGGTGGAGCCTAGGCATCAGCATTTTAATGACCTCTTCAGGAAATTCTTATGCACACTGAAATGGGAGAAGTACTGCAAATATACTGTGTTGTAGCTGGTAAAAATCACAGACAGGCAAACAAAATTCAACCTTCCAGCCTAAATCCTACTTGAAGCAACTACTACTGACTTTTTTGTTGTTGTTATTTGTTTGTTTGTTTGTTTCTTCCTGGAACGTGTTTACATAAAGATTCTCATAATCCAGTGCTATATTTTTCTTGGGTATCATCCAAATTGTACCAAACATATGCCTAGGTGCTTCTATAAAGCTATCAAATTAGAGAGGAAAAAGTGGATTCTTGTTTGCAAACAGTGATACAGACATTCTGACACACAGAACCACTTCCTTTTTCTGTGTAGTTCCAGTGTCTTTCTCACAGAAGAAACAATGCCAAAAAAAAAAAAAAAAAAAAAAACCAACAACAACCAAAAAACCCACAAAAATGTAGTATATATGGGAATTAAGTTGTCATATAATTTCTATTCGATTCCATTGGTCTATGTGTCTGTTTTTATGCCAATACCATGCTGTCTTGATGATGACAGCTTTGTAGTAGAGGCTAAAGTCTGGGATTGTGATGCCTCCTGCTTTGGTCTTCTTCTTCAAAATTACTTTGGCTATTCGGGGCCTTTTGTGGTTCCATATGAATTTTAGGATTGCTTGTTCTAGTTTCGAGAAGAATGCTGGTGCAATTTTGATTGGGATTGCATTGAATGTGTAGATAGCTTTGGGTAGTATTGACATTTTGACAATATTTATTCTTCCAATCCATGAGCAGGGAATGTCTTTCCATTTCTTTATATCTTCTTCAATTACCTGCATAAGCTTTCTATAGTTTTCAGCATACAGATCTTTTACATCTTTGGTTAGATTTATTCCTAGGTATTTTATGCTTCTTGGTGCAATTGTGAATGGGATCAGTTTCTTTATTTGTCTTTCTGTTGCTTCATTGTTAGTGTATAAGAATGCAACTGATTTCTGTACATTGATTTTGTATCCGGCAACTTTGCTGAATTCATGTATCAGTTCTAGCAGACTTTTGGTGGAGTCTATCAGATTTTCCATGTATAATATCATGTCATCTGCAAAAAGCGAAAGCTTGACTTCATCTTTGCCAATTTGGATGCCTTTGATTTCCTTTTGTTGTCTGATTGCTGATGCTAGAACTTCCAGCACTATATTAAACAGCAGCGGTGAGAGTGGGCATCCCTGTCGTGTTCCTGATCTCAGGGAAAAAGCTCTCAGTTTTTCCCCATTGAGGATGATGTTAGCTGTGGGCTTTTCATAAATGGCTTTTATGATCTTTAAGTATGTTCCTTCTATCCCGACTTTCTCAAGGGTTTTTATTAAGAAAGGGTGCTGGATTTTGTCAAAGGCCTTTTCTGCATCGATTGACAGGATCATATGGTTCTTCTCTTTTTTTTTGTTAATGTGATGTATCACGTTGATCGATTTGCGAATGTTGAACCAGCCCTGCATCCCAGGAATGAATCCCACTTGATCATGGTGAATAATTCTTTTTATATGCTGTTGAATTCGATTTGCTAGTATCTTATTGAGAATTTTTGCATCCATATTCATCAGGGATATTGGCCTGTAGTTCTCTTTTTTTACTGGGTCTCTGTCTGGTTTAGGAATCAAAGTAATACTGGCTTCATAGAATGAGTCTGGAAGTTTTCCTTCCCTTTCTATTTCTTGGAATAGCTTGAGAAGGATAGGTATTATCTCTGCTTTAAACGTCTGGTAGAACTCCCCTGGGAAGCCATCTGGTCCTGGACTCTTATTTGTTGGGAGATTTTTGATAACCGATTCAATTTCTTCGCTGGTTATGGGTCTGTTCAAGCTTTCTATTTCCTCCTGATTGAGTTTTGGAAGAGTGTGGGTGTTTAGGAATTTGTCCATTTCTTCAAGGTTGTCCAATTTGTTGGCATATAATTTTTCATAGTATTCCCTGATAATTGTTTGTATCTCTGAGGGATTGGTTGTAATAATTCCATTTTCATTCATGATTTTATCTGTTTGGGTCATCTCCCTTTTCTTTTTGAGAAGCCTGGCTAGAGGTTTGTCAATTTTGTTTATTTTTTCAAAAAACCAACTCTTGGTTTCGTTGATCTGCTCTACAGTTTTTTTAGATTCTATATTGTTTATTTCTGCTCTGATCTTTATTATTTCTCTTCTTCTGCTGGGTTTAGGCTGCCTTTGCTGTTCTGCTTCTATTTCCTTTAGGTGTGCTGTTAGATTTTGTATTTGGGATTTTTCTTGTTTCTTGAGATAGGCCTGGATTGCAATGTATTTTCCTCTCAGGACTGCCTTCGCTGCGTCCCAAAGCGTTTGGATTGTTGTATTTTCATTTTCGTTTGTTTCCATATATTTTTTAATTTCTTCTCTAATTGCCTGGTTGACCCACTCATTCGTTAGTAGGGTGTTCTTTAACCTCCATGCTTTTGGAGGTTTTCCAGACTTTTTCCTGTGGTTGATTTCAAGCTTCATAGCATTGTGGTCTGAAAGTATGCATGGTATAATTTCAATTCTTGTAAACTTATGAAGGGCTGTTTTGTGACCCAGTATATGATCTATCTTGGAGAATGTTCCATGTGCACTCGAGAAGAAAGTATATTCTGTTGCTTTGGGATGCAGAGTTCTAAATATATCTGTCAAGTCCATCTGATCCAATGTATCATTCAGGGCCCTTGTTTCTTTATTGACTGTGTGTCTAGATGATCTATCCATTTCTGTAAGTGGGGTGTTAAAGTCCCCTGCAATGACCACATTCTTATCAATAAGGTTGCTTATGTTTATGAGTAACTGTTTTATATATCTGGGGGCTCCGGTATTTGGCGCATAGACGTTTATAATTGTTAGCTCTTCCTGATGGATAGACCCTGTAATTATTATATAATGCCCTTCTTCATCTCTTGTTACAGCCTTTAATTTAAAGTCTAGTTTGTCTGATATAAGTATGGCTACTCCAGCTTTCTTTTGGCTTCCAGTAGCATGATAAATAGTTCTCCATCCCCTCACTCTCAATCTAAAGGTGTCCTCAGATCTCAAATGAGTCTCTTGTAGACAGCAAATAGATGGGTCTTGTTTTTTTATCCATTCTGATACCCTATGTCTTTTGGTTGGCGCATTTAATCCATTTACATTCAGTGTTATTATAGAAAGATACGGGTTTAGAGTCATTGTGATGTCTGTATGTTTTATGCTTGTAGTGATGTCTCTGGTACTTTGTCTCACAGGATCCCCCTTAGGATCTCTTGTAGGGCTGGTTTCGTGGTGACAAATTCCTTCAGTTTTTGTTTGTTTGGGAAGACCTTTATCTCTCCTTCTATTCTAAATGACAGACTTGCTGGATAAAGGATTCTCGGCTGCATATTTTTTCTGTTTAGCACACTGAAGATATCGTGCCAAGCCTTTCTGGCCTGCCAAGTTTCAAAGGAGAGATCAGTCACGAGTCTTATAGGTCTCCCTTTATATGTGAGGGCACGTTTATCCCTTGCTGCTTTCAGAATTTTCTCTTTATCCTTGTATTTTGCCAGTTTCACTATGATATGTCGTGCAGAAGATCGATTCAAGTTACGTCTGAAGGGAGTTCTCTGTGCCTCTTGGATTTCAATGCCTTTTTCCTTCCCCAGTTCAGGGAAGTTCTCAGCTATAATTTCTTCAAGTACCCCTTCAGCACCTTTCCCTCTCTCTTCCTCCTCTGGGATACCAATTATGCGTATATTATTTCTTTTTAGTGTATCACTTAGTTCTCTAATTTTCCCCTCATACTCCTGGATTTTTTTATCTCTCTTTCTTTCAGCTTCCTCTTTCTCCATAACTTTATCTTCTAGTTCACCTATTCTCTCCTCTGCCTCTTCAATCCGAGCCGTCGTGGTTTCCATTTTGTTTTGCATTTCGTTTAAAGCGTTTTTCAGCTCCTCGTGACTGTTCCTTAGTCCCTTGATCTCTGTAGCAAGAGATTCTCTGCTGTCCTGTATACTGTTTTCAAGCCCAGCGATTAATTTTATGACTATTATTCTAAATTCACTTTCTGTTATATTATTTAAATCCTTTTTGATCAGTTCATTAGCTGTTGTTATTTCCTGGAGATTCTTCTGAGGGGAATTCTTCCGTTTGGTCATTTTGGACAGTCCCTGGAGTGGTGAGGACCCGCAGGGCACTTCCCCCGTGCTGTGGTGTATAACTGGAGTTGGTGGGCGGGGCCGCAGTCCGACCTGATGTCTTCCCCCAGCCCACCGCTGGGGCCACAGTCAGACTGGTGTGTGCCTTCTCTTCCCCTCTCCTAGGGGCGGGATTCACTGTGGGGTGGTGTGGCCCGTCTGGGCTACTTGCACACTGCCAGGCTTGTGGTGCTGGGGATCTGGCGTATTAGCTGGGGTGGGTAGGCAAGGTGCACGGGGGTGGGAGGGGCAGGCTTAGCTCGCTTCTCCTTAGGTGATCCACTTCAGGAGGGGCCCTGTGGCAGCGGGAGGGAGTCAGATCCGCTGCCGGAGGTTTGGCTCCGCAGAAGCACAGAGTTGGGTGTTTGCGGGGAGCGAGCAAGTTCCCTGGCAGGAACTGGTTCTCTTTGGGATTTTGGCTGGGGGATGGGCAGGGGAGATGGCGCTGGCGAGCGCCTTTGTTCCCCGCCAAGCTGAGCTCTGCCGTCCGGGGGCTCAGCAGCTCCCCCTCCCTTTGTCCTCCAGCCTTCCCGCTTTCTGAGCAGAGCTGTTAACTTCTGACCTCCCAGACGCTAAGTCGCGCTTGCTGTCGGAACACAGTCCGTCCGGCCCCTCCGCTTTTGCCAGCCCGACTCGGGGGCTCTGCTTGGCCGGCGAGCCGCCCCTCCGCCCCGGCTCCCTCCCGCCAGTCCGTGGAGCGCGCACCGCCTCGCCGCCCTTCCTACCCTCTTCCGTGGGCCTCTCGTCTGCGCTTGGCTCCGGAGACTCCGTTCTGCTAATCCTCTGGCGGTTTTCTGGGTTCTTTAGGCAGGTGTAGGTGGAATCTAAGTGATCAGCAGGACGCGCGGTGAGCCCAGCGTCCTCCTACGCCGCCATCTTCCGGAACTCCCCAAGTTGTCATATAATTTAAACTCTTTTTGTACAATGAAAATCACTCTCTGACAGACATATATAAGAAGTTGTCTTTCCTGGTATGTCTCAATTTATCAATTGTGTACATTATTACATATCCGTGACAAACCCTGCAGCAAATTATAATAATCCAGTGGAGCCAGTATACACTGTGCAATTATGCTATTTTATTTTGTATTTTAAAATTAGGTGTTATTTGCTTCATTATCATAGATACACGTGCAGAGAAAAAGGAAAGGATAATACTGGGTATTTTGGCCAAGTTTATCCACAATAACCTGATTCAATCAACTGGTCAGTTAAACCCCTTAACAATCACTTTTTAAATGTGTTATAGAAACAATCATACACATTAGTTTACTACTGCATGACCAAACTGATTTATTCAATTGCATAGCCAATAAACATCCATCCATTCTGCCAGGTATTGTGCAAAAGCCAGGGGAAATAAAGCTGAAGAAAGGGTCCGAAAGAATGGAGAAGGTTGTAGTACCTGCCACTCGATGACTACAATGACAAATGCTCTCCTTGCTCTGTCCTCTGACACAGTCAAAGCTGCCCTCTCTTACCTTCGGTGCACAGCCCACCCTCTTCTAGTAGTACATTATACAGAACCTAAAATAGGTTTAAAAACACATTAATAACTCAGTAAACAATTAAAAATATTTAACTTAATTTTAGATCTTATTTTGTGATGTGTACAGTGCTAAGCCTTTTAAATATTTATTGCATGTAATCAGTGTTATACCGGAAAATGCCTCTCAGGGAAGAAAAGGGCCTGATTTATAGCCTTTGCTGATCTCCATGGCAAAAATACTCCAACCATGAGATCATGACCTGAGCTGAAATCAGGAGTTGGATGTTCAACCGACTGAGCCACCCAGGTGCCCTAGAGTCTGTATTTCTTTTTTTTTTTATGTTTATTTATTATTTTTGAGAGAGATAGAGAGAGAGACAGAGTGTGAGTGAGGGAGGGATAGAGAGAGAGACACACACACACAGAATCCAAAGCTGGCTCCAGGCTCTGAGCTGTCAGCACAGAGCTTGAAGTGGGGCTCAAACTCATAGACTGCGAGATCATGACCTAAGCCGAAGTCGGATGCTCAACTGACTGAGCCACCCAGGCGCCCCATAGAGTCTACATTTCTAACAAGTTTCCAGGGGTGCACTGATGCTCTTTGTCTGGGGACCCCACTTTGAGAACCACTGCTCTAAGGTTTTCTTACAGATAGTCATGTACTGTATTCACAGCATGACTTCCGTCTATCACTGCCTCTCCTCCCACCTACTTAGTTACATAATCAATAGCCCATCTTCATACCAAGTAACCATAAAGGAGATTAAAATAAACTATGTAAGCTATTTGCACACCAAAAAAAGCAAAAGCTGCAATCACATAGAGTTTTTCAAGTTAATGGTAAATTTCAAAATTTCAATAACATTCTTCTTCTTCCTCTTCTTCTTCTTCTTCTTCCTCTTCCTCTTCTTCTTCTTCTTCTTCTTCTTCTTCTTCTTCTTCTTCTTCTTCTTCTTCTTTTTGCTCCAGACAAAACCTTGGATGCTCTGTTCAGTCCTGTATTCTTCCTAGACATCAGCACATCCGGGAGATGGTTTATGCAAACTAATGTCCAAAAATAGTGACTTTCGTAATTAGCCTAAATAACCCAAATACCTCTTTCTTCCAGATTTGTTCCTTGTAATGTGACCTAAATCCTTGCTGCTTCTATTTTCAGCATATTATAATCTCTAACAAGAACAGTTACCTCTCCGTGTAAAAAACCAGCACCTATGTGATTGGCTTTGAGCAGAAAGCCGCATGCTATAAGCACAGACCCATGGCATTTAAGCAAAGCACCCTCAACAAACAGGGAAGCTGAGACCTGACACCTGTTTAATTTCTAAAGGATCGTTAAGGTTTGGAACAACACTGTCTATCATTTAAACCATATGTATTGTTTTTTTCTCCCTTCAGTCTATGTCTGTATTCCTTCTTTGTAGCCCTTTCTTTGCCTTCTTGGCCACATCTGCCAATGAGCAGGCTGAGTTACTCAGGCAGTCGGTTGGGATGACTCTGCAGGACAGGGAGGCAAGACCCAAAATGGGACATAGTGTCACATCCACCCTAAATAGACACTTATAAGTAAATTTAGGACATCTTTTCCAGCTACTCAATTTCTGGACACCATACACTAGTTAGATACTATCCACAACTGTAACTTTACTAAAATGTTTAAATTCTCCACTAAGTACCTTTCTGCCCCTTTTCAAGGGGGGAAAACCCCTAAAAGGATAATTTTAAAGATAAACCACATTTTCTGGTAGTGGACCATTGTCCA
Source organism: Neofelis nebulosa (assembly GCF_028018385.1). NCBI lineage: Eukaryota > Metazoa > Chordata > Mammalia > Carnivora > Felidae > Neofelis > Neofelis nebulosa. Next base: position 60,758,200 of record NC_080783.1, read on the forward strand.
CTATCAGATTGTGTATTTTGCAGTATTTCTCAAGCTTTCTGGTTTGCTCCCTGGTTTCCACAATGCACTGCAGGCCTCCTTGATCATATCCTGCACATTTGTTCTCCTTCTGTTATTGCTTGTGCTGAGGCAAATGTCCTCACTGATTCAGCCTGCATTGATGGCCATGCCTTGTTTACACAGACCAAAGCCACAGTGATCATATAACACCTGACAGGTCTTCCCTAAAACACACATAAAAGTTGGAGTCCCTCAGGACACAAATCTGATGAAATTGCCATCACCATGAACTAAATTCGTATTACCAGCCCCTGATGTCAACAAGACCAATGTGAAAGTTAATGCAGTTTAATCCAATTTGACTCATTCATTTTGCTGATATTTTCACAGATTTTGGTCCAGAAATATTTCACGTGCACAGTTTTAATCCTACAGTTTTCAAGCTAAATCATTTTTAACAAAAATCCATTTCTTTCCAATGCAGCATGTTTAAGCATCACTTACTTTGTGAATGAAAATATATATGATTTACTAACTAAAAATCATACCATATTTTATTCTTTTTGTGTGCTTTTAATTGCAAATAATAGAGAACTCTTATTGTCTCAGATCAGGGAAGTCTATTATAAATCTTCTTGTCCAAATAAGGAAACAAATATCTCAGAAACACAGGTAGGACACATGGGGATCCAGAAAAATCAAGTTCTGGAAACACACAGAAGAACAAGATATCAGCCAGCCCTTATGGGACTGGACACGCAGGCCATTTAGTATACAGGTGGCTCCTGGATCCATATAATTGTGTGGCCCTCTCCACAGCTGGCTACATAATTTGCAGCAGCAAACTGAAAATGTGGAGTCTTTAAATCAGAAAGCAGGTAAAAAGTGCTATTATAAGTCCTAAGATATAAAGCTTTTTACTGTCTTTTGCTGTCTCTCTCTCAACTTGCTATGATTTAAAAAAAAAAATTGTTATTTAACATCATTCTAAGTAAAGTTAACATTTTAGATTATCAGCATGGTTTTTACTGTTCATCTTTATATGCTGTGATGTCCGTTTTAATTACAAAAACAAGAGTATTTAACTCATAGTGGAACCCTCAAAATGGTACAATACCTATTGTATGGGCATATGTATTGCATTCTTACCAGAACAATGAAAATGCTGCACAAAACTAACTCAGTTGATTTTATTTTATTTCCTCATTTGTGCACATTCTACCAACACCCTCTACCTTCAGCTTCCCGAAGAACAGGGAAGGAATCAAAGACAAATGACTGGGTTGCCCTAGATTTCCTTTCCTTTCACACCTTCATTTTCAGTGGAAGTGGTTGACCAACTACGGGGAAGTAATATGAATAAGAAGGAATATGACAGGGTTCCCCGGTCACTTGTGTTTTTTAAAACACATTGCATGCTTTGCCTTTTCAGAACAGGTTCTGGTTCTGATGCAAAGTGTGGCCCTTTGGGGGTATAAGTGCCCTGCTTACTCACCTTAAACACACTGCCTTCCCTTTTACTTGCTCTGAGTCTCTGCACTCACTCACATCACAGTTCCATAGGATTCTGTGCTCCAAGGACACTATGAACATTATATATAATGGGGTCAGAAGAGTGGCAGACATGCCTATTACGGCTATCTCAAATTAATAAAACTTTCAAGACAGAGACAGCAGAAGATTAAATCAAGTGCTGGGCTGTGTTCATGGTCTCATATTCATGAAGATGGCTCTGGTCCCCTCACTAGTGGGAAACATGGTGGCTCTTGTTCACCATGTGGTCTAGCCGTGTCTGCTCCTACTTCTCTTGTTGCTGCCACCAACTACCTCACCCTCTATTTGTGTCTTTTACATAGTTCCAACTTCAACTTATTTGTAGGCTTTCATGGCTCCTTCTCTGTATTTCTTCTAACTTCTTCTCCTGATGCCAACTGACCCATTCTCTCCACATTGCCACCTAAACTACTGAAACAGAGACACTCAGATAGTCCTTTTCTGGATGGGGCAGAGGGGTTGGGGTAGGAGAGGTGGAAGTGGGGAGGGGAAGAGGAGAGAAATGAAGGCCCTTGAGTTGAGTTCAGGAAACTGAAATTATTTCCTTTGTCCTCAGATAATGACTTTTCCATCCCTAAGTGAATGACTACAGAAAACTGAAATGACAATGGGTAATTGAAAAGAGAAATACAGTTTCATAAACACGTTACAGCTAAAAATCCGATGGTTGTTCAAAGATTTATTAAAAAGATTTGTGTGCGTATTTTCTAGTTTCATGATACATAGAATACCGTGAGTTTTTTTTTGTTGTTGTTGTTATGGATAAAACCCACTATATAGATTTTGCCCATATGATTAATTTTACTAAAGAAATAATATTATCTGCATGTTAATATTTCTGCTGGGTTCAATTAATAATTTTCAGAGTTTTTTCCTCCCACTGACTTCAGGAGGCAAGAAGTTCTGTCTTCAGGAATGTGTAGGAGCAAAAATGCAAAATGGCAACTAAGCATTGGTTTTGTTTTTTTTTGTTTTTTTTTTTTTTTTCAACATTTTTTATTTATTTTTGGGACAGAGAGAGACAGAGCATGAACGGGGGAGGGGCAGAGAGAGAGGGAGACACAGAATGGGAAACAGGCTCCAGGCTCCGAGCCATCAGCCCAGAGCCTGACGCGGGGCTCGAACTCACGGACCGCGAGATCGTGACCTGGCTGAAGTCGGACGCTTAACCGACTGCGCCACCCAGGCGCCCCAGCATTGGTTTTGTTTTATTATTTGTTTATTTTTATTTTTGGTTTGCAGTAATGGATAACGTCATTCAAGGCAATCCATGCATGATTATGCAATGCTATTTTCTTTGTGAATTCATTTCTTAATACAAATACCATGTCTGACCATGGCAGAAGTCCATAGTGTTTCTTTTTTGGGACCATGCTTGGGAATGTTGGTTGACTGTCAGTCAGTTCCTTGCATGACTATTTCTATCCAATTAACAATTATGAAAATAAACCCAATACTATGGAATTCTTATCTTCACTGTAATGTTGATTTTATCTGCCTTGTCCCCCACCACATTTTAAAAACATAAATGCAGTCTGTTGATGTAGACAGACTGATGAAATAGAAAATGGAACAGAGCAGAATGGAAAATACCAGCTTATGGGGGCACCTGGGTGGCTCAGTTGGTTGAGCCTCCAACTTCAGCTCAGGTCATAATCTCATGGTTTGCAGTTCATGGCTTTGAGCCCCAGGTCAGGCTCTGTGCTGACAGCTCGGATCCTGGATCCTGCTTCAGATTGTGTCTCTTTCTCTCTCTGCACCTCCCCCGACCCCCCACTCCTGCTCTGTCTCTCTCTCTGTCTCTCCCTCTCTCTCCCTCTCTGTCCCCAAAATGAATAAACATTTAAAAAAAGAAAAATACCAACTGACATATTTACTTAATTAAAATTAATTAAATTACATTAACTAATTGAACTTAGATATATAAAATTAAACAAGTGGATGAAAATGGGGAAAAAAACCAAAAATTATAGATTGATACCATTTCAAAGTTTCTGAAGAATAGTAAAGCATTCCCTAGACTAAATAGTACCAACGTTTATTCATTTTTTTTTTTTTAGAATAGAATACTTTTAAGGGAGTTATGGTGTGTCCTGTATGGGGTCACCTGAGAGTGTTTGATAGACATTGAAAGAAAATTCAATGAAGGTAAGTTGGCAAAGAGCAGTAAATGATCTGTGTAGCAGTTCAGGGGTGAGAGTGTGGTATGTTCCAGTATGGTGGAGGGGAACCCTTCGTTACACAGTGTGCTCCAAAACAGGTGCCAAACTGCTGATAAGAAGCTACTCTGGCATTGGCCCAAGTGGGGACCAAGAAATATTTGGAAACACCAACCATTTCTTGAAGTCATCTATAAGGTTGCCTTGCATAGAAATCATTACAGTCAGGTGTATTTTCAGATTCATTCAACTTTCCTAGACTGTTCTTTCTCATAACCATTATTTAAATCTTGTTATTGAATATCAAAAACTATCATATAAAGCGCTAATATGTTATATATTGAGGTAGATTCTGGGAACTTAAAAGTCTGGAGTAGGAAGGAGACTTACTTTTTACTGTTTGCCCTTTGACATACTTTGATTTTTATCTTATGTAAATTTTTAGTTTTAAATTTAAAAAAAGGAAGAGGGGCACCTGGGTGGCTCAGTAAGTTAAGTGCTGACTCTTTATGATCTCATGGTTGTGGGATCAAGCCCTGTGTCAGGCTCTGCTATGAGCACAGAGCCTGCTTGGTCTCTCACCTTCTTCTTCTGCTGTTTCTCTCTCACTCTCTCTAAATAAATAAACATTTTTAAAAAGGAAGAATATGGATGGAGGACCCTGCAGTATACCTCTTGTGGATGATAGAAATGTAACAAAATTTGTACAATTAAATATTAATATGTAATATATGCACAATTTGTTAAATCTACCTCGTTGCTATAGAAATGGGTGTAATATAAATGCTCAGATGCATACTAGATTTACCTATTGAACAATACAGTGATATTGTAGACTTAAGCACAAATAACAAAATTTCAATATTTCTGATGAAATGGTTACGCAAATCTATATTTGCCAAAGGAATCATATGGAAAATGATAAGGCTGTGCTCGCTTTTGGGGGAAAAAAAGGACACAGGGAGTTTTCTAAAAAATAATTTCCAGTTGAATAAAGTTGACATTTCAGATAGGAGCTTTTTCATGGAATGTAATTACAACGACCATCCTCATTATAATGCACTAACACACTGTAGTTATTTCATACAAAGAGGAGAAAAGACGTTCTTAGAGCTTTTACCAATTATATTTTCTTCTTGAAAAGAATAAGAGAACTTGTCTATTTTTTTCTCCTAAAGAAAAAGATTGCCTTTATTGAAGAACAAGAGGTGGTTAAGAAATTTTTATACCTGAACACGAGCAAGGAAGTATGTTCAAAATTCATGGCCTCACTGTCACATAGGTAAAAAGTTATTTATTTATTTATTTATTTATTTATTTATTTATTTATAGCATGGAGCCCAAAGCGGGGCTTGAACTCATGACCCTGAGATCAAGATGTGAGCTGAGATCAAGAGGCAAATGCTTAACTGACTGAGTCACCCAGGCACCCCCAGGTAAAATGTTAAAATTGACAACACAATACTATATGTTAGTTATGAATTCAGTGATATGTAATAAAAATAGGCAAAATATGGATTGGTGACACTCCAAAGTGAAGAAAGTGGTTGCCTCAGGAGAGGTTTGAGAAAGGAGGGTAGAAAGGGAAAAACAGGGAACTTTAACTTTGTCTGTAATAATAATTTGTTTTTAAATAAATTAAATCGATAAAATTGAAATTTCATTATTGATTTTTTAATATTAAAAAGAAAAAAAAGAAATAGAATGGAAGCAAATATAAAACGCCAGTATTTGTTCATTTGGGAGGTTGGCTTATGAGACTTTGTTATATTATCTATTGTACTTTTCAAAAACGTTTCATGAAAAAAACTACAAGCAAAACAAAAAATAGATTTTCTCTATCTACAAAAATTGTAGAAATGCACCCTTACTATTATCAATTATTAGAACAAATAGTGAATGTAATAATTTGAGTATTTCTAAACAGTGGTCAGTTTTTTGGTTTTTTTTAAAGTTTATTTATTTATTTTGAGAGACAGCACACACGATTGGGAGAGGGACAGAGAGAGAGAGAGACAAAGAATCAAAAGCAGGCTACACGCTGTCAGTGCAGAGCCCCCTGTGGGGCTTAATCCCATGAATGGTGAGATCATGACCTGAGCCAAAACCAACAGTCAGATGCTTAACCAACTGAGCAACCCAGGTGCCCCTAAACAATGTTCAGGTTTTATTTTGATCAGTTGGAAGTTTCAAGGGAATAAACAAAAGAAACCAAAGACAAATAAAAGCAACAAGTAAAAAATATTAAATAAAAATATATACTGTATTTTTTTTAATGAAACCATATATGGTTCAATGTATCATTATTTTATATACCACTAAGGGGACAAGGTGGAGGTGAATATGGCTGTTAGATGTCATCAATCCAAAGATGAATCCAGATTCCAAAGATGTTCAAATGTAAATCAAAATAAAACAAAAACAAAGTGTATCTTAGAATTGGTAAAATTCAATAAACTGGTGTTCTAGATCTTGTATCTCAAATTACCCAACAAAGAATGCATGGGATTTTTACTGGAAAAAATTTATTAAAGCTAGTTTAAACTCTTTAATGAAAGAAGACCTAAATAAATGGAGAGATACACTATTTTTGTGATTGGGATGACTTAATATTTTAAAGACTCCACTACTGCTCATATTAACCTATAAATTCAATGCAATTATGATCAAAATTCCAGAGAAGGTTTTTAAGGATCTTGAAAAACTTATTCTAAAATGTATATGGAACAATAAAGTCTAAGTAAGACAAATATGGAAAAGAAGGGATAGGAAGCCTGATATATTCAGACACAAATATCAGAAAACTCTACTATCAGGGATTACACAGACAGAACGATTTGACTTATGTGTCAAGCCCAGAGGGAGTCTGGGATTAATACTGACAGCTAAACAACTAAGGGACCAGGCTCTTTCAGTTTTTCTGTCCTGCCATTCTTAATATGTAGACCTTTGTCCCCACACTTGTCACCTCAGACCTTTGTTCCTCTAGGCCTCATATCTACATTCTAGGCAAGAAAAGAGGGAAATGAGATTAATGGCTTTCTCATGGTACTCCTTTCTACTTGGGAAAGGATACTGTCCTTAGGAAATTTTGTTCCATCTCATTATTCATACCTGTACCACATGCCCAATCCTTGCTGCAAGAAAGGCTGAGAAAACAAATATTTTTGGCTAGAAATGCTGCTATTCCAAACAAAATTGGAGTTCTGTTTGTAAAAAGGAAATGCAGAATGGATATTGGATAGCTAATTAGGAGGGTCTGCTTTGACGGATGACTTGCTCTTCTGGTAATAAACAAACAACTAAACCATCAGTGTACTTCTGGCACATGAGATAGAACAGGATAAGAAAGGATAGTATGAGATGGAATGGGATGGGATGGAATAGAACAGAATAGAATAGAGTAGAATAGAATAGAATAGAATAGAATAGAATACAATACAATACAATACAATACAATACAATACAATACTCAAAATAGACCCATGTATATATGGGGACTTATTATTTGATAGAGGTGGCTCCACAAACCAGCAGGAAAAAAATGGATTGTTTAATATATGGTATTTGGAAAACTGGTTCACTGTACAGAGAAAAATGAAGTTGGAACTTTAGGTCACCCCATATACAAAGATGACTTCCAAATAGATGAAAGACCTATGTGTAAAAGGTAAAGCTACAAAGTGAATAGAAGAATATGTAGAAGTGGGGAAGGACTCCTTAAGATCCCATGAGACTACGAAAAATAGATATGGGTACATGAATATTAAGGATTTTTATTCAATGAAGGACAAAACAGGTAAGATTTATAGTTGGTTGATCATTTGGGAGAATATATTTGCAATGTTAAAAAGTGACAAGGGATTAATATTTAACAGTGCTGTCCCTTAGAACTTTCTGTAATCAAGGAAATGTTCAGTGTCTGTGCTCTCCAGTAAGGTTGACACTACCCACATTGAGCTACTGGGCACTTGAAATGGGGATAACGTAACTGAGAACTGAGTTTTTAATTTTTAAATTAAAATTTTTTTTAATGTTTATTTTTTGAGAGGGAGAGAGACAGAGAGTGAGCAGGGGAGGGGCAGAGAGAAAGAGGGAGACATAGACTCTGAAGCAGGCTCCAGACTCTGAGCTGTTGTTGTGGGGCTTGAACTCATGAACTGTGAGATCATGACCTGAGCTGAAGTCAGACACTTAACCGACTAAGCCAGCGAGGCACCCCTTAATTTTGAAGTTTTAATTAATTTAAATTTAAATAGCCACATGTGGCTAGTGGCTACCTAATTGGACAGTGCTAGACCTAGAATGTTCAAAGAACTCTAGCAAATCAACAAGAGAAATATAAGATTGTCCAATAGAAAAATATAAATAAGTTGATAGAATGCGAAGCCCAAACAGATAGCAATTACATGAAAAGATCCAAAATCACAAATAATTGGAAAAATGCAAACTAACATCATAACATAGTATTACTAAAAAGATAGAAAGTCACAGAATACCAAGGGTTGGTGAGGATGTGGGGAAAAGCAACCCTCATTTACTGCTGAATGTTGGGGGTAGACTGATGGCCATTTTGGAAAACAGTCTGGTGAAATTAAGGATGCATATATCAAATAACCAATCAATTCTTCTCATTTTCTGTAGAACAGCTCACACTGTCATCAAGAAGGTGCATGACTGGGACACCTGGGTGATTCTGTCGTTTAAGCATTCAACTCTTGATTTCAACTCAAGTCATGATCCCAGGGTCATGGGATTGAGCCCTGTGTCCAGCTCCATGCTGACCATGGAGCCTGCTTAAGATTCTCTCTCTATATCCCTCTGCCCCTTTCCCCTACTTGGTGCTCTCTCTCTCTCTCTCAAATAAAAAAAAAAAAAGGAAAAAGAAAAAAACATAAGAAGTTGCGTGATCAGAGACATCCATCATGATGTTGTTTATGGCGGTAGAGATTTAGAGGCTGTATAAGTTCATGATGGTGGAAATGAAGAATTAGAATGCAGGGGAGACATACTATGGAATACTCTGCTATAGTCAGAAATAATGAACCAGAACTACATACAGCAACAGACAGGGCTTAAAAACCTAGTGCTTGGTGGAAAAGGCAAGCAACAAATTGAAATGTGTAGCGTAATCCTATTAATGTATGTTTCCAACATCAACTGACACAGAAGCAGCATTGCATTTTTCAAGATGCTCAGATATCCAAGGACACATTCCCCGCATATTACTCTTGGTAGCTATGAAGGGGAAGGGTGGAAGGATAGCAGAGAGCAGGAATGAAGGAGTAAAAAGAGAGAGGGCTGCTGCAAAAAAGACTGATAATAGTGTGCCGTAAATGAGAGAATATGATTAACTTAACTCTGCACCCAAAGGAGAGGGGAGCAAAATATAACCTGGTACCTGAATTTCCTGGATCTAATCATTATCAATGGCTTTCTTCATACTGTGCATATTTTATGAGCTAAATAGAAGCATACTTTGTGTTCTATTGCCTCTTTTATGTCAGTGCTTGCTTTAAACACAAGCATGCTTATAATTCATTATATTGGGCTCTACTGGTTTATGTGAATTCCACCAGCTGCTGTTGCTTTTGTACAACAGAATATTTTATGTTCCACTCCAGTATTTCCCTAAAGAACATAATGCTTTGTGAAACCTCTATTGCTGAAAATATGTAAATACTGAATAGAAACTATAAGAACTGAAGAGCTAAAGGGTCCAGAAGAACAGAGCAGGTGACAATTCACAGGCACTCGCGGTGGCTGCTCTGGGTGCAGGTTTAGATACTATTCTTTCAGACAAGGTTCTCAGCCGAGTGTATTAGATAATCCTCTGAACCTGAAATGATTTGCATAATCATGCGGCTGGACCTGGGATTTGATTCCTATGGCAACTTCAAAGCTTTTTCAGATTCTCTTGTCTTTCTTTTTCTTTCTTTCTCTTCCTTCCTTTCATTCTTTTTCTCTCTCTTTTAGAATTTTTCAGGAAACGATTTGTAGGATTTTTTTTCTTTATGCAGAAGATGATCTTGTAAATCTGCCACAAATTGAAAAGTGTTCAGAGCTGCAAAAGAAAATAATTGCATGCTATTGTGTTTTACTGCACATTCCCTAGGGCATTATCATGACCTCTTTGTAAATTGGTTTACCTTCTTGTTTTTATTTTACTGATTTCTTAAATAAATTAGTGACCTCCCCCAAAATAACATGTGACACTTCAACTTCAAAGTATATCATTAAAATAATGGAAATTAATGTTTATATGGATTTCCAAACTGTAGCCAGAAAAACAGTTTCTTCATCAATGTTTATAAAGCTTTCCCCTTCTCCAAAATAAGTATGCCTCTTGAATACTGGTAAATGATACGTTGGCAGAAGTTTTAGGTATGCAAATTTATTTTCACGAACTCCCATTAATACCAATTATCACCCCACTTCCAAAAAAATCCAGTGAAATTTAGCACATATCTGACTTAGGCTATTAAGGATAGAGCCTCAGCAATTAATCAATTTAAAAATTAAAAACAAAAACACAGATACATTTTCTTTTTTTTTTAATTTTTAAAAAAAAATTTTTAATTTAATGTTTATTCATTTTTGAAAGACAGAGAGAGACAGAGCACAAGCAGGGGTGGGTGGAGAGAGAGGGACACAGAATCCGAAGCACGCTCCAGGCTCTGAGCTGTCAGCACAGAGCCTGATGCGGGGCTCAAACTCACGAATCGTGAGATCATGACCTGAGCTGAAGTTGGATGCTCAACCGACTGAGCCACCCAGGCGCCCCAAACAAATACAGTTTCTTAAATGACAACATTAGTTCACATCTCCCAAGCCAGGGAAAGAAAACAAATTGTTGCACAGAATCCAATATCACTGAGCTTTGAAATATTTCTAAAAAAATGTTTTTGCTGCTACAGCCTTGCTAATTTTAGTTTAAATATAAGTTACTACAGCTTGCATGGAAGGAGGATCTTTGTGGGGTTTATATATATATTTTTTTATATCTTTGTTTAGTTCTTTTTTTTTGTCATTGATTCATTCATGTCCTCAAGCACATAGTTTTGATATGATGAGATGAACATTTCAGAAACATCATTCTGCCTGCAGAATGAGCATGGAGAACTAAATCTGTCGGGTATCCCAACAAAAGATGAACTACAGTAATGCAGTAAGAATAGAAAAAGAGGATTTATGTAAAGGGTAACTTCACAAGATAGCTGGTTGAGTAGCTGTTGGGAGATATGCGAGTGGGGGTTGGGGAGAGCAGCGGACACCAGCCCCTTACTTGAATTTTATTCATGGTGAGCAGTTCTATGAGGGACTACTATATTAGTCAGATTCACTGATACTAGTTGCTGTTACAATTCCAAATCTCAGTGACTAAGCACAATAAGCATTTATTTCTCTCTCATCTCACAGTCCAAAGCTGACAGGTTCTGCTCCACACGGTCTTTCAGGGATCTAGGCTGACAGAAGTTCTACTATCTTCAATTCCTGGTTGCTCTTGGGTCCAGACAAGGGATGACAGATTGCAAAGAAAGCATGTTTGCTCTCAACTGCCTCAGGCCAAACAGAACACTTTGGGTCCACTCACGGCTAACTGCACAGAACTCAATCACCCCCATCTAACTGTGGGGGAGGCTGGGAAATGAGGATAGGCTATGTGCCCATGAGTAAAATGAAACAGGCTTGAGGAACACACTGAACCATCTGTGCTATAGTTGCCAACCAAAACTGACTTAATTTCCAGAATCTGAGCTCCATATTGGTAGATGCAAATCTAATACTGAAACATTTATGTTCACCATTTTTCTAGGTTGAAGAACATCCAAAGGTGGAGCAATCATTTGGAGATTCCATGTTTACACAATTGTGTGTTTTCACTTACATCTAAGAAAGTCTAGTCCCACTGTAAAGGCTATGCAATCACCAGTGTTAAACCCCCCAAATAATTCTGCCACCACTTTAATTTTCTGGGAAAATAGATTTTGACTGTACATATATAACTCCATGTTTTTTCTTTCAGCAAAATATCTATCATCTCAACTAAGATGACCATATTATTACCTAATACTATTTAACAATCACGCCAAAACTTAGTGGCTTAAAATAAAAACAATCTTTTGTTGTCTCTCATGGTTCAAGAGGGTCAGGAATTCAGACGGGGCACAGTGGGAAGCATGATGGTTGTATATGGGACCTCAGCTGGAAGACTACAAGTCTTAGGAGTAGAGTCAATCTGAAGGCTTGTTTGCTCACATGTCTGGAAGTTGATGTTGACTGTCAGCTGGAACTCTCAGTTCCCCTTTCATGAGCCCCTTTATGTGGGCTGGTTTCAGTTTCTACACAGCAGAGAATCTGGGTTCCAAGGGCAAGTGTCCTGAGAAAGCCAGACAGAAGCTGTATCCTTTTTATGGCCCAGTTTCAGATGCCAAATGTTATCTCTGCCATCACGCCCCACTGATCAGGGCTATACAAGCCCCATCTGGACTCAAGGAAAGAGTGTCTAGATTCCATCTCTTGTGGGGAGGAGTGTTAGCTACATCTCTCAAAGAATATGGGAGATAGGCTAAATACATTTTATTATCGCATCACAATGATCGACTCATTTTAACTTGGAAAGGAAGCTCAAATCCCCAGACAGGTTTGGTGCTCAACATTCTTTCTTAACTAGTGTGCTTGCATGGGTCACTCTTCAAAAATAAGTAAATGAAATGAATGACTAAATCTTCAATTCTAAGTTTTCAATGAAAAGATCTCTTCTTACTCAAGGTTACTAGCTCTTTGAAGATAATTACCAGAAAATGAAACAGAGATAAACCAATAACATAAATGTAACTGTCATGGCTAATTAATTAGGACTCTTTGGGTTGCAAGTGACAGAAATGAACTTAAACTAGTTTAAGTAGACAAGAATTCATTGTCTCATGAATTTGAAAAGTCCAGGGCTTCATATGGATTCAATAATAGCTGGATTCAGGAACTCAAAGGATGTTATAAGGCCTTTGTCTCTTCCCACTCTTTTCTCTGCACTGGTTTACTCCCACGGAGGCTTCTTTCTTGTGGTGACAAAGATGAGTTCCCAGTATCGTCAGACACAGTCTCTAGTTCTTGTGATATCAGGAGATAAGCTTCCCTTAAGCCTCCTCTTAGCATTCCTAATAATCTCTGAGAAAGATTTTGGACCTGTTTGGGTCAGATGGGGGAAACCACTGGACAAGTCACTCTTCTGGTGTGTTTTAGTCAGGATTCTCAAGACAAACAGAACCAATAGGTATGAAGGTCAAGAAGTCCCATGTATTGCCGTCCACAAACTGAAGAACCAGGAAAGCTGATGGTGTAATTCAGTGTAAGTACAAAGGCCTGAGAAATGGGGGGCTAATGATATAAGTCCCTGTCTGAGTCCAAAATCCCAAAAACCTGGAGCTCTGATGTCCATGGGCAGGAGAAGATGAATGTCTCAGCTTAAGCAGAGAGAAACAGAGAACTTGCCTTTTTGATTTGGGCCCTTGATGGACTGGATGAGGCCCACCCAAATTGGTGAAGATGATCTTCTTTACTTGGTCTTCCAATTTAAATGCTAATCCAGTCCAGAGACATCTTCACAGACATACCCAGAAATAATGTTTTATCAATTATCTGGCATCCCTTAGCCCAGTCAAATTGGCACATAAAATTAACCATCATGAGTGGATGGGAAAACTTGGCCAGCTAATATCATACCCCAGTGAAAGTTGAGGGGAGGTCTTATGATAGCCCCATCAGGTGTCAGAGGAGTGGTTCCTGAGCAGAATAGAATGGCTGTGATACCAGATGGCAGGGGTAAGTAGTTGAGCTGCAAAAACAGCTGTGACCAAAGGTAGTATGTTTAATGTCTCCTCAAACATTAGTCTAGAATTTTAGTAGAGTTGAATGGGAAAAATCAACCTACTAAATCTTAAGTTGGGAGAACCAAATAACCAACCTCCTGTGTTCTTATGCTATCAAGTGGGATGACTAAAAAATTTCCACTTTGTAAATCTAGAATGTCACTTTTTTCATATCTATATGTTCATTGCTATTTTATCTTTGAAATGGAGTGGTTTAACCTCAGTCTTTAGCCTATCCTGGGGGTTTATAGGTCTCCTGTGGAAAGCTGTATTAAATCACAAAGGAAAAACTACCTTCCTTATCCTGTTGGAATATGATTTATGACTCCATGCTTCAGTGTTTTATTGCTATATATCATAACTTTTATTAGTGCTTCCATTAATATTGCCAGTCATGAGTCATAAAATCAACTCTGGGTGTATCCATGGACTTTTATAAAGCTCTTTCTGAGTCACTAGTTTTTCTGTAAATCATGTAAAACATTTTTGTAAAAATGTGGAAATTCTCTTGGTTTTGGTTTAGCACTCACATTTTTTTAGAATAGAATCATAGCTGCTCAGAATTGTGGGACCTCTTGGAAGTCATTTGGTTTCACTCTGTGTTTCTCTATGAATGGAATGTAGGCAATCTGTGCATTGAATAGAATGAAGGAATCTACTCTATAACGAAATGCTGCTGATAAACACATTACCTCACAACATCCTAGAGGTTATTTTTGTTGTTTGTTTTTGTTTGCTTTTGAGACAAATTCTAATTATCAGAAATTTCTCCTAGTTTGTTTGTTTGTTTTCCTTTCAGCTGCACAGAACTAGTGTATACATGATAGGTGCTTAATTCCTCATTTTTAGATTAGTGTGGGTTCCCTGGGGCTTCTTAAGGCTTCATATCCTCAGTTCTGTCCAACTTTCTTTACGTGGCATAGTTTCCATAGCCACCTCTATCTTGACCACTTGACTTTGGCCCTATTCCAGTTGTTACCAGGGGTAGTTGTTCATCATATCACAAATCTACTAGCCCCTCTGCTTTCTGGTCCTCATTTATACAACTTATTCATCGCAGTATCACCAGAGACTGTTAAATTATTTCCTGTAGCCCAGATACCTTATTTCAAGGCATTTGCCTGACCAAGACAAACGAAAGAAAGAAAGAAAGAAAGAAAGAAAGAAAGAAAGAAAAGGAAAAAGAAAAGAGATGAGATGAGTTCTATCTGGAATTTTCCCAGACAAATGGGAACATTTGGTTACCAATCTATGATTTGCAGCATCCTCTTTCTTCTGACTTAAAAAAAAAGTTGAGACTTTTCCTGGCTTTGATCATTTGATCATCTGGTCTTTTTCCCTTCTCCCTAAACCATCAAAGACTATAACAAAGTTTCATTGATCTCATCCACAGGTTCTGTTAGGATCCTTGGATGTAATTGTGGCAGGATAATATTTTGAGATGTTACCTAAGATTTTCCTTTCTGAGTTTCTTTTACTCTTTGCTCTTTATGCATTTAGTCAGTGCATTCATTGCCTCAGGGAAAGGTTATTACAGCAGAAAAGCAAAGAAAAGCCTTTTTAAATTTCTAAAGCTGTGGCTTTGGACATAAAAAAAATTCTAGGCCCAGAGGGAACTCAGGCCATAAAAATTAGGTGAGGAAAAATTATGTTATCTGTAGTCAAGGTCTGCTTTTCTCAATCCTGACACACCCCCTGCTTCCCTTCCTCTCCACCTGTGATTTATTGAACTACATAATTTTGTTCAGACTGGAGAAAGCGAGAGGAGAAACACACAAATAAGTTTGGAAATCCAAGAACAGAGGAGAATGTGGGCACCCCTGGGAAAGAGGCAGGCGTGAGTCTGTTCTTATGCCTGGAAGGAGAAGAAGGAGTGAAGTGTCTGAATGATATATCCAGGTGACCAAGGACAACCTCACAAATCCCTGCTCTCCCCAGTGCAACTTGGGGAGTGGCAGAATGATTTCCCCTGAGCCTGAGAGTAGCATGGAAGTGGTGAAAGTCATGCTAACATGGAGACTTAAAACAGAAATTAATGAGTGCTAGAAAGGCAGCAAGAAAGGTCATACAGGAATTGTACTTCTATGTGTTTCTCCAGCATGTCTTCTGAGGAAGTCATGGAGGTGTGCTGCTCAGATCCGCCTGAGGGACTTACCAGTCAGCTGGAAAGGGCACAATTAGCCAATGTGCTCCATCTGCTTCACTCTTTAAGTTCTGCTCTGCTTCACTTATAAGGCCTCTTTTACAGGGTAGCCCCCCAAGTGAATGAGCATGAAGAGGGTGCCAGCCATTTCTTCCCTGAGTGGGTGTCCTCCTGGTCAGTCTTTGCTCCTGGCCAACTCATTATCTTAGCCAAGACTGTGAGACCTGCATCATCACGGTCTGGGGCTCTTCCTGATCCATACTGTTTGCTCCCCAATTCATCTCTAAATTTTGTTCTAGTTAACCCTCACTAAATCTTTGCCATCCTAACTCTGTCTCAGCATCTGTGTTGCACATTACCCAAATGACACAACTTTTCAGTAGCAAAGGCTTTAATTTGCTACCTGAGCTGAAGTCGGATGCTTAACCGACTGAGCCACTCAGGTGCCCCATAGGTAAACTTTCTAATCAAACTTTTGATTGACAGATTTGATTGGATTTACAAGAGCATAAAAGCATTCCCAGAACATAGGACCTTGCATTTGAGAAACTTATCCATAGCTTGAAAATGGTTTATATTTTTTTTTTATTTTTTTATTTTTTTATTTTTTGGATTTTTATATTTATTTATTTATTTATTTATTTATTTATTTATTTATTTTTTAATATATGAAATTTACTGTCAAATTGGTTTCCATACAAAGAAAAAATTTACCTGTGGCAATAATCAATGTAGAAAACCTCATGACATCATTAGTTTACAGTACTGAAACTAATGGCTGTCATTTGTTGAGTACTTACTATATGGCAGGAAATGTGCTAAGCATTTTACATACATCATCTCATTTAGTTCTACAGGCTGATGTCTAAACAATATTAATTCATGAATTAGTTAATTTGCTCTTAAGAGTTTCAGCTTTAGCCAGAAAGTACATTAGCACTTGAACTGGAAATTGCTATCCTGGCTATATAATGAATGTATTCATTCAAATGTTAATGTATAATGGTGGATCTTGGGAACAGAAATATTATTACTTATATAAGTACTTATTAGCTTAATCCAGTAAAATGTACACCAGAGGAGTAATTATGAACTTTTCAACTACATTATTTATTTAGAAAAGTACTGTTTCTAAAGACATTTTTAAATTGTAGCTTGGAAAATTATGATATGGTAAATTTGTGTTTGATTTATACCATTTCCACCCATGTATTTCTTTTAAAATCTGTCCTCTTACTTCACAAAATGAGGTATAAAAGCATTGTTTTTACATAGGGGAATATCAAGGTTGGGTAAAGTTGCCTAAGAGTGGAGTTAACACTATCAGATCCCAACTAGGGACCCTGACTATTTTGAATGTGTTTGGATTTCGTCAAATGGTTTTTCTGTGTCAGTTGATACTATCATATGATTTTTCTTCTTTAGCCTGCTTGATGTTGAACCAGCGTCACATATTAGAATAAATCCCACTTGATATGGTGTATACTTCATAGTATGCTCTTCTTTATATACATTGTTGGATTAGATTTGTTAATATCATGTTGAACTTAGATACAAGTTCATGAGAGGTATTGGTCTGTAGTTTTGTTTTTTTTTAGTACTGTTTGTCTGGTTTTGGTATCAAAGTAATACTGGCCTTATAAAATGAGCTGGGAAGTATTCCCTGCTCCTCTATTTTTTTGAAGAGCTTGTATAAAACTGATGTTGATCTTTTAAAAATGTTTGGTTGAATTCTCCAGCGAAACAATCTGGGCCTGGAGATTCTTTTTTGTAAACTCTTTTGATTTTTTTTTTAAGTTTATTTATTTTGAGAGAGAGACAGTGCAAGTGGGGGAGGGGCAGGGAGAGGGAGAAAGAGAGAGGATCCCAAGCAGGCTCCACGCTGCCAGCACAGAGCTGGATGCAGGGCTCAAACTCACAAAACCACAAGATCATGACCTAAGTGGAAATCAAGAGTAGGATGCTTAACTGACTGAACCACCCAGGCGCCCCTCTATTTTGTAAACTTTTAAATTACACATTCCATTTCTATAGTGGGTAAAGGATGATGCAGATTATCTAGTTCATCCTGGTTGAGTTCTGGTATTTTATGGTTCTCCTTTCAGCTTTTTTTTTTTTTTTTTGTATAGTTGACACATAATGTTTCAGGTGTACGACTTAGTGATTTGCCAAGTTTGTAGATTATGCTGTATTCACAAGTGTAGCTACCATTTGTCCCATTACATTGCTATTACAATATCATTGACTATATTCTTCATGCTGTGCCTTTTATCCCCGTGACTTATTCATTCTAAAACTGGAAGCTTGTGTCTCCCACTCCCCTCTTTTTGTTTTGTTTTTTTTTAAAGGGAGAGAGGAAAACACTCAGTAAGGGGGCCACATATAATGTGAAGATCTGGGTAGTAATTTGATTTTATATTTACATTTATAGAATGTAAAGTATTTGATGCTCAGGATTCAACTTGTTAAAATTTTTTTAAGTTTATTCATTTATTTTGAGAGAGAGAGCGAGCACGAGTGGGATAGGGGCAGAGAGAGAGGGAGAGAGAATTCCAAGTGGCCTCCACACTGTCAGCACAGAGCCTGATGAAGGGCTTGATCTCACAAACCGGGAGATCATGACCTGATCCAAGATCAAGAGTTGGACGCTCAACCAACTGAACCATCCGGGTGCCTAGGAATTAACCTGTTAAATGGACTTGTTAATCGTGAATCTAAACAAGTGCTGAGTGCAATGTTGAGGGCTTTGTTTGTTTGCTTTTCTTTCTTCCACCCTAAATCTCTGATTTTCTGGGCCCTAGTTTTAAATTATTGAAAGTAAATGATACCATTTTGAAGACAGAAAGTAAGTATTTCAAATAGGGGGTACCTGGGTGGCTCAGTCGGTTAAGTGTCCGACTTTAGCTCAGGTCATGATCTCATGGTTCCATGAGTTCCAGCCCCGATCGGGCTCTGTGCTGACAGCTCAGAGCCTGGAGCTGCTTCAGATTCTGTGTCTCCTTCTCTCTCCACCCCTCCCCCACTCACACTCTGTCTCTCAAAAATAAATAAACGTAAAAAAAATTTTTTTTAAGTATTTCAAATCGAAGAGACTTAATGTGAGGAATTGATTGCACAAATGACAGAAAACTAAAAGAACAAAAAGGCCATTGTGAGGTAGCCCAAAGATTAATACCTGCAAGAATTTTTCAGTCCCATCTGGGGCTGGAGAACAAAAGGGAAGACGTGATGCTATGAAACCCTTGGTACAAGAAGGAGCACATGTAGCTGGTGCTCAGGGTTCTGAGGGGAGCCTCAGAGGGGCAAGATGCCTAAACACACTGGACACCTATTTGTCTGTCGAGTGATAACTATAGAACAAGAGGGGCAACTAATCAGTGACATAGTAGACCCATTTCAGGGAAGACCAATCAAGAAAAGCCACTATTTAATGGACCTATGCCTGAAATAAGGTATTACAGAAATCACAATAAAGGTATAGTTAGACAAGAGAGCATTCAGCTGGAAACTGAAAGTGAATGACTATGGCAACTCATACTGAACATCAGGAAGCTATGAATGTAGCACAGGGCCTACCACATTTGTTGGGTGGATAATTCAGTTTCCTTTGGGGACAATACCACAAACATGAACAGCAGGATAGTCATGCCTTCCAATGACAGTGAGCATTTAAGAAAATGCATATGCTCATTTTATAAACCTAGTACACAGGAATGTGTCCTTTTACTTCTTTGGGTTGTTTGGAAGAAACCCCTTTGTGTGGTCTTTATTTTAAAGAATGCAGTGGATAATTTAGTGCCTGCAGCAGTGATATTGCAAATTGTAGTAAATCAAATTCATGTCACTTAGAATGCTCTTGAGAAAAGTTAATCAGGGAAAAATATAAAATTTTCTTCCCATTATAGTAAAAAAAAATTCATATTGTGCTTTATATGCTACTTAACAGGAAAAAGGGCAGTTGTTTACACTGAAGAGTAGTAAAAGGTGTCTTTTACCTTGTTAAATTAAAGGTACTTGACCAAATTACCAAGTGTTCCCCCTTCTAAGACAAAATAGAGAATATTCAATTTGAATGTGTTGAGTTTTCATCTTAAGAATCATCTTCTGGAAGCTCTGAGTGTACTTTACATTACACAGAACACCACTGTAACTTTCTCTTGAATTGAAATCAAATGCTGCTATCTGCTGATTGGAAATTAAAAGTGCATTTACTATATCTCAAAAACACCCGTTAGTAACTCAATCCCTGTAGAAAACAGATTCCAAGGCAAGAATATTTTTCGTTTTGCCTACTGTAGTAAGACATAATAACCTTCCATGGTTTGGGACTTATGTGATTTTTCATTATAGAAATTATTATGCAATTGAATATTATTTATGAAAATATCCAAGTATCTATGAGCCTCCAAATTTTCTCACCGAAAATGGAAACAATCAACTGAGTGGCTGTTAAATGATTTGGAGAAAGAGAAATTTAATTCCATGGCCTGGAAATCCACCCTTTTGTCTTTTTAGTCCCAGGGCCTTTCTTCACACCTGGTATACAGTAGGCACTCAAAGTTATATTTCAATAGATAAACGATCATCAGTTAAATAGACTTTAATTTTTTTAAAAGGGTCTAGGTGCCTCAAACAACAATGAATAATTGTTGAATAATAGAGGAGAACAGTAGAGATTTCAATCAAACAAAAGAAAATGGAGTAAGTGAAGAGATAAAACTCATTAGAATAAAAAATAAGTTTGGGGGTGCTAAAACAGCCATTGGTAAATCTATGGACTGGGTTTCACATGGACAGACTAAAAGCACAACAAATCATAAAGACTTGTACAATCTAGCATGATGGGACTTTTAAATTTACCTTTTTTTTTTTTTTTTTTTTTTTTTACCATTTTGCCTCTGGAGCCTCACCCTCAGTTGAGTCAAGTATTGAGAAGGCTACTATTAATGACCCTTAATTCAGACTTTTGCTTTATACTACAAACACTGCAAACCATATGATACTGCTTAAATAATTACAGTTGAACACTGAACATAGCTCTTGGAAGAAATACTCTTTTCTAGATAATTGCCCAAGAAACATGTTGGAGAAGTATACACTGGATATGAGGGAATCTGGAATCTGCAAAAGTCAGTTACCAGTTATTATTCCCCTCTTGGGAGTTCACTCACTCACTGCTCCTCCTGTACCCGCTGCTTCCTTCCCCTGCCACCTGCTGGTCTTTGAGGTTGGCTACCACCGAAACTGCTCCCCTAGCACTGGCCCTGCTATCGTCAGACGTAGGATCGGCCTCTACTTGGAGTTTGGCCAACCTCATTCCTAGTACCATAATTTTAGGTTTCCTATCACATGCCAGCCCTTCCCATCTCACTTCATCCCTATAGTCAGAAAGAACAGGGAGCTTGGCACTGTGTGACAGCCTGCAGCTGCAGTGATGGCACCCTCCAGGCAGAGAGAGCTCACTCGGCCTGGGGCAACAGCACATCTCGTTTTGATGTGAGGCAGGCAGAGGGGTGGCAAGACAACTGGAGGCATGCTGAAGTCATAATCCTTGACCGGTTCAGTCTGCATCTTAGAGAGAAGTACGACCTGCAGTGGCTTGGAAAGAATTCTAGACACAACTTACCCAATTATATTTTCACAATTGTTTGATTCTGTCTCCAAACTCATAAAAAGCCAGTGCACTTACTATTTTGGCTTTTTAATTTAAAATAGACTCAAATGTAAGCATGTTGATGCTTTGGCTGTTTTGAAACATTCCTTTGAAGACAGTATGTCCAAGAGCTAATTTAGGCACAAGTTGTTTCTATAGGTTTACCCTTGTATATATTCACTCTTGCATAATTATACTACTGTAGAAAAGAACTCCAAGATAAGTTCCCAAGAGTAATATTCCAAGCCATGCTATAAAACTAACATGAGAAAGAAACTACCACTGCTTAATGGATGCAGGGTTTCCTTTTGGGGTGATGAGAATGTTTTAGAATTAGTTAGAGGTAGTGGTTGCACAGCCTTGTGAATGTATTGACTGCCAATGACTTGCACTGAAGGTGGTAGTTTTAGGTTGTGTGAATTTCACCTCTATAAGAAAAAGAGTTAAAAAAAAAAAGGGGGGGGTGAGGGGGGAAAAAAAATCTCTGCCACCAATGAGCACTAAAACCCGGAAACTCAAATTTACTGCAACATATGCCAACACCAGGACTGATGTCATTTCTGATTCAGGATATTGACCTTGCAACCATGATGCCCTCTCTGAAAGCAAGGTAGATATGCCCCAGGTCATGCCAGCAATATGGGAAACGTCACAGAACATCATCTTCATGTTGCAGATGTTTCTGCCAACACACAAGTTACCGTCTGTATTCTAGCAGCATGAATACAAAGATGAACATTACAAATGGCATCACCTCCTTGCGTTAACCAGGACTTCTACTAGTTATATGTTCTGCTGGGTAAGATCCTTAAAACTCAAATTTCACCGGAGTTAACTAATGAGATTTGGATCTCAAGGTCATGGGTATACCCACCAAGTACTCTGGATATTAGGAATGGATCCCTCCTAGCCCATCTTAATATTCTTAGAATCAGATTACCAGATCTATCTGGCTCCCCACTCATACTGCAACTCATTTAGTCTCTTCAGTTAGTCTTTTTGGATACTGATGGCAGTTTATCCCAGTCTCTAAACCTTTGCTGTTTGAAGTGTGGTCCATGGACCAGCAGCATCAGTATCACCTGGAGACTTGTTAGAAATGAAGAATTTCAAACCCCACTTCAAAGTTGCTGAATCACAGTCTGTGTTTTATCAAAATCCCAGGTGACTCTTGTGCACATTAATGTTTGAGAAGCATTGCTTCCTAGGACCTATCTATACTTTCCATTTGTTAACTCAGTCCTTGTGAAAACATTCTGACCCAACGGCAAAAATCAAGGTCAGCTGCGCACCACAGAATAAAATTGCCACAGAATTGCCTGATGATTCCCAATTGGTGATTGTTCCTATTACTTGCTTTTGTTGGTAATTGAAAGTTGATTTTGAGATGAAAGGGAGATTTTTCTCCAAAATGAGGTGAATTTGCTACTCCTGAGTGAGAAAGGCTAGGCTTTAGCAAACAAATACGCTTGTCAAAAACGCCAGGCCCTTTTATAGACTTTATGTTTGTCCAAACACAGAGACGTTGGATGTTTCTTTTCCTCCATGTTTCAAAGTATTGGATCAAAGTTGGGAGGAATCCCCATGCCAGAGCTTTTACCGAGCAAATAGTGAACCTCTGGACACAGTACCAATTGCATTTTCCATGGCAGGGCTAGCACGGTCTCAACTCAGCAGACAATTCCAGGATATGCCTTACACCTGGCTACCACCATCCAAGGTTTATTGTAACATCCAACAGTGACCTATATGGTGAGGGAAGCAATCGTAACTACGACTAACCTCTACTTCAAAATAACAAAATAATATTGAACTTTCTGTCTCCAGTGAGGTAATCATATGGTTACCTTTGTAGTAACATTTAATTTGTAGTATAAATGACACAGGTTTTTCAGATGTTGAAACATCTTTGGATTCCTAGGAGGTGCCCCACTTGGTTCATGGTATATAATTTTGTATACACTATTGTATCACTTTGCCCATATTTTACTGAAAAAATTTTCCTCTATGTTCATGAGTAAGATTAGCGTATACATTAATTTTTCATGCTATGCATGACCAGGTTCAGCTTTGAGATTTTATAAACTCTATGAAATGGATTAGGTGGCTTGCTTTCTTTTCTATTCCCTGAAAGTTTCTTTAAGATAGGAATTATCAGGTTCTTGATATTTTGATAAAACTCACCTTGTAAACCTTGTCTTTTGGTGAGGTGCAGTTAGGATTACTAATTCCATTTCCTTAGTAGTTACTGGTTGATTTAAATTGCCAAAATCTCTTAGATGAATCATTTTTCTTCTACACTCAAAATTTTTGTCATAAAGTTAATGGCATTCTTAACAATCATTTTTCATCTCTATATGTAGTTAGGTCTTCTTGTTTTTATCTAAATACTATTCATTTGGGCCTTTTTCCCCCCCTCTTTAGTCCTTGCTAGTGGTTTCTCTGGATGTATCTCTTTTGATCAGCCTACAGAGGCTCCCTTGAGGTACAGCCTTCAGCTATTTGCTGTTACAAATAGGAAGGCTTCACCTACCAGAACAATGTTTGTGTATTTATTTCTTTATATTTAGCTTTATACTAAAGCTATTAAACCCATAACTTTAGAGTGCAGTTTTGCTACTCCTTTACCTTCTCCTTTTCTTCTGTATTTTCTCCTTTTGCCAAATTTCTTGTGTTGATTACTACCTATAGTTTTATTGTACAGACTCATTTCTGTGTGAGGCATCATTTTGAGAAAGGGCACCTGTTAAATTCGTTATTCATTATGCATTTACAGAATACACAGTTATAAGTACCTAGTATGTACTGGGCAGCATTGGAAATACTGGGAGTAAATAAGGAAAAGAAATAGTTCATGTCAAATCAGATGATTTTTATACTGTAATATAGTAAAATAAATGACATTCCATTTCTCTCTCCAATTCTATTTCAGTTATGTAACCAGATGGGCTTTTTAAAAGTTTTTGGACAAATAATTAGATATTTTTGTATAGTACTGTAATTCCGTAACTATTTTGAATCCCATAATGGAGAACATGAAAGTATAAACCCATGGCAAGAATACTATGGCCCTTTATATTTGAGTTAGACTTTAAAATGTCCTGGCCTCATAAATGGTTTCTTCGAGGAAATTTTCACCTTTTTAAATTTATCATAAACAGATGTCCACATTTCCATTCGAAACTACAAAATTTCCGACAGTATCCTATGTGACAACTGCAGGAAGTGCACTTCTTGACTTTCAAAAAGTGACCTCCTAAGTGAATGTAACAGTCAAATGGAAGTTTCTTGGGTTTATCTTCCTGGAATGAAAACTGTATACTTTTGCTCAAAAATCTCTAATGGAGTAAAAGACAGCTGTCACCATTCCCCAGTAAACATAACAGCTTTTGCAAGATGAGAAAAAAGGCCTAACGTTTTGCAGGAAAAACTGGCAATCTTGTACCAGAATAAAGAAACCTAGAAACGCATTCCAAGCTCCACTAAAATGCAAACTCACTGCTGAAAAACTTTTAAAAATTACAGTTGGACTGTGTATAACTATGTAAAATATTGGCCCCAGGGAGGAAGGAGTATTAAGATTAATGATAATAATATACACCTATACTGTGTTTACTAAGTGACAAGCACTGTTCTTATGTATGTAAACAAGTTAATTTCATGTTATAAATTAAAAACAAAACAAAACAAAACTGACAATCTTGTCTTTTCCTGTTAAAATCCTATGGTTAGCAATTGCTAAAGAACTGTGAAGGCTCCAGAAAAAAGTGTGCAGTATGTCTAATTCTTTCCAAAAATGTAAACAGAACAAAAGGGC
Organism: Neofelis nebulosa; assembly: GCF_028018385.1. Classification (NCBI taxonomy): domain Eukaryota; kingdom Metazoa; phylum Chordata; class Mammalia; order Carnivora; family Felidae; genus Neofelis; species Neofelis nebulosa. Next base: position 60,783,395 of record NC_080783.1, read on the forward strand.
AGTAATTTCAAAATGCCAGAACTAGGCAAACCAGTGGTGTGTTTTTTTTTAACATAGATAAAATCCTTCACACCTCATTATAGAATTTGTTTTAAGCACTGAGCTTGCCTGTAAGAAAATTAACCACTGGGGCCAGAAGTTAATCACACATGATGAAAAGTTCCCTCAGGAAAAGCCAAGATTGCAAACGAGCTAACTCAACCCTGATTACCCATCTGTTAAAAGTTCGCATTTATGACACAGCAGTTGAAGACATAACTGAAACTGGTTGGCTGATTTTTGGCCTCCTCTCTGATTAGCCATTCACAGGCCACAAAGGGACAGTAATTAGTAGTTTGTTTCCTGTTATTTACCTGCAGAGTTTGTTATAGAACTTGCTGGATTAGGGCACCTGGGTGGCTCAGTCAGTTGAGCGTACGACTTCAGCTCAGATCATGATCTCGCGGTTCGTGAGTTCGACCCTGCGTCCGGCTCTGTGCTGACAGCTCAGAGCCTGGAGCCTGTTTCGGATTCTGTGTCTCCCTCTCTCTCTGCCCCTCCCCTGCTCACGCTCCGTGTCTCAAAAATAAATAAACATTAAACAAATTAAAAAAGAAAAGAATTTGCTGGATTTAACAACAAAGGGAAGTTGTGGTCATATCCCATTATTCAGGAATAAGATAGGAATCTGTCTTTGACTAGATTTAGTTCTGAATTTTCAACTGGTACAGAGGGTAATACTGGTTAAATTAAGACCTTTCCTACAGTTACTTACATTGTGAAAACTTATTCAAAGGGCACATTAATATAACCTTTCAAAAATCACACAACAGAAGATCTTCACTAATGTAGTCAGTCTTCTGTGGATGTTTGGACAATGAAAATCTAGGATAACTCAAACCATACAAATTCCACCTTTTGCTTTCTCCATTAGAATATACACATTGGAGATCAAGTTCCAAAAATCTCCTCTACTGAAGATAGTGAGACTTGGGTGTAAGCCACCTAGCCACATTTTGAACACTTATAGAACGTCAACACCTGATGATGGAAGAGATTCTAATTTAAAAGGTATATTTTGAAAACCTAAATTGACCCAATTAATTTTCAAAATAAGAGTTAATTCATGTTTCCAGTTTATTGTCACACACAAAACATTTTATAAAATAATATGGTAGACTTCCACTTAAACATCTTCATGTAAAAACTTCAGTGCAAGGAAGTGATCACTATTAAGTATGAAGACATCTAAAGCCAGCCAGTAATTTAAGTATAGGGAGGATATTTTTGCGATTCTTCCTAAAAAATGCTGGCACATTCATTAAATGCCCAGATTATAAAAATCACTTAGTATCCACTGCTTATCCTTCAGTATATTTTTATAGCTACATGGTATCACATTAAACGCTGGTGGATGAAACAGCCTAAGAATCTAAAAACTTTTCAAGGAGCACAATGATTTGAAACCATCGAGGCGAATGCTACCCCCCAAATATTTTTGTATGTAATCTTTTGTCCATTACCACATAACAAGGTAAAAAAGTTGTTATACCTTAAAAAGAAGCTAAAGGAAAACATTTCACTTTTCCTTTAATTTTGGGTGGGGGGAGAGAAAGTGTTTTGTAAGTAAAACATCAAGTTTATGTCAGTTGTACAAATGTCTTCTTTAGGAAAGAGTATTTTGATTCAAAGAATTCTAAAATATTTCATCATTACAAAAAAGGTGTAATTTAAAGCTAAAAAGTTATAACACTTTTAACTAATATAAATCATCCACTAGCATATCCTATTACTTTTCACAAAATCCATAATTAAGGTACAATAGATTAGGTAAAAGATCTCTTTTTCCAACATTTGGTCGAATTAGCTAAGAACCCCTGGGCAAACCACACACCCCAAGTCTCAGGACTATCACCTCTCAAGTGAGGATTCCAGACTAACTGCCCTATTACATCCCTTCCAGTTTACAAATGTGTATAGAATTGTTAAACTAATTTAATCCTTTTGAAAGTGAGGTGTTTTGACCCAATGTAAGTTCCCCACGTTTAAGTAGTAAAGCTGTTCTTTAAACATTTAAAATCTTACCTTAAATTTATTTTCACTATATTTCCCTGTCACCTTAAATGATGAGGTATGACTCACAAGGTCCTCTAACTTCATGGTCTCCCAGACTTGGCGGCTGACAGTGATCAGCGGGTAGAGCTCAGGCCCTGCCTCCCATTCTGTGCAACTTTGGACGACCCTCTAAGTCTCCAATCAAGGATGACACCACCAGCTCTGTAACTGTTTTAAGGCCCAACAGAGTTATCATGATATACCAAAGTACTGGTAAACTGCAAATTACTATATGAATGCAAAGAATTGTTACTAAGCCCTAGCTGGTTTTCCTGACAACAGAATCTAAACATTTCTTATAAATATATGTTCTTTGTCAATACTTGTCCATTTATGGTTCTGATCCTTTGGTTACTTGACTGTTCTCACACAGTCAATTTGTCTCCAGCTTTTAATTATGCTTTTAATTGCACCAGGCCTGAGAGTGCTGGTCTTTCCTGGAGTCTAGAAGTCTGACCTTTCAGTAAGTGAGAATCAAAACCTAAAGATCTCTGTTACTTTAGGAAATGTGGTATGGTCACTCACTTTAAAAGAGTGGTTTCCTAACTGGGCGAGGCATCAGACTCATCTGGGAAGCGTTTTAAAGATTGAGATTCCTGGGCTCCAGCCACAGACAGTCTGATTCTGTATGTCTGGAGTAGAACCCAGAAAAGCTCTCTGTCTCAAGAGTTCCCGCAGATAATCTCGATAATCTATAGTTCAATTTTGGGGACTCACTGCTTTGCCCTCAATTTCTTTTCTAGAATTTTAGCAGCTGCTAGTTTGTTTTTAGTATAAAAATTTCCCCCTGCATTAATCACAAGAAGCACATTCAGGGGAGACTGCCTACAATCTTGGCTTAGCTTCACAGGGAACTTATTACAATCCCTTGCAATGAAACTAAAAAATGATAAATCACCTTCAGAGTGAAGACAGTGCAGGTAGAGGCTGAAAAGTGGCTGCTGCTTCACTAACACGGCAACTGTTTTCTGCTTCACTTAGAGTCAGTACATCTGAAGACTGTCTTATTACAGCTGTCATCACACACTAATGAAGGATGGCACAACTCCAAAAAACAGAAGGATGGCTAACTAGCTAATCAGTATTATGAAGAAAATGTTTCTAGCAGACATGAACGAAAAGTTCTTTGAAACACACACACACACACACACACACACACACACACACACACACACAGCTTTCCATAGAAACCCAAAGACTTCCGTGCTTCTGAAGTCTACCATAAAGAGAAAAGTTGACCAAAACTACAGGTGTTTAAAAATATGCTCAATTAACTGTGAAAATATAAGTGTAAAATAGGTACGATTTCATCCTTTAGTAGTCTTGATGGACATAAATGGAATTCACTTTCCATCTATTCTACCCAAATAGTTAATTCTGAAAATAACACATGACGTATTTGGTATAATGTGGTTCTGAACATCATCCCTTCCAAATTTAATACAGAAGCCACATTTGGATTTTCCAGGTGTCCCGAACGGATCTAGGCACTGCGAAATGTTGTCATGTCTTTTGGTTCTCTGCTAGGGACGCACCAGTCATCAGCCTCGTGGTTGGTGTTGTAGTGCTTCCAGGCAGCTTTGTTATACACCGGGAGTCTTTCTATCGAGTCTGTTGACAGAGCCTGAAAGAAAGAGCAAGACTTAAAAGTCTGGCGCTTTTTTTTTTAGAATCCACTATTTGAGAAAATATACAATGGCAAAAAGGTCATTACGAATTAAACAGTACTTTATTGGATTCATATTTTACTAATCATTAACAGCATGTACGTACATTATGAAACAGTGTACATATTTGAAATGCGTTATTTACTAAGTCTATTGCGCTGCTGGGTGTGCATATTGCTTTACTGTTTTGTTTGCAGTAATTGTCCAGCCAGCCTGGAAGCTGCTGGATTGAAATTTTACACAGGGAAAGGAGATGCCTCTTATAAAAACACGACCGAGACCTTGGTTAACTGAAAAAAATCAGTGAAGTGTAAAAGCATAAAAATTGACATATGTACCTTAACATATAATTATACAATCATTTAATGAACTCTATTTCAATTATTTGTTAGAAGAAATACTATTTTTTTCAGCAGCCATCCTAAAAAGATTCTCGATAAATACAAAACTATGTCTAAGGCATCTTGGCTTTTGCTTGAAAAATTCTTGGCCTTGGGTTTGATCCTGTGTTTCTTCTCCTACCATTAGAGCCACCAATTTGTTATGGCATATGGGATTTCTGCATTGTGCATAATTCCATGTTTCCAACATACCATCACCATTAATTCACTGTTCTATTTCAGTTTCCTGTAAATCAGTGGAATCTGAGATAGACTATGTTTTTCCTGATCTTCTTCAAGTTAAGATATTTTAGCAGGAATTCAACGGTAAGCCACAGGTATTAAGATGCAGCAAATATTAAACAGGAAACCTCTTTTCGATAATGGTAAGGAAGGTCTTTGACACTGATTTTAATGATTTTATAAGATTCCTGTCTTCTATTTTTTTCCAAAGTGGAATTAAAAACCTTTCACCTATATATTCTCTTTAAATATGCCAGAACGGCCAGAACCCCTTATTCTTCTGTAGGCTAGATCAAAAATGTTACATTTGCTAATAAAAATGTTACCTTCATGTCGCCCTTTTAAAGTTACTCACAATTGAGCTGGTTTGGAAAAAAAAATTATTATCTTGGAAGAATTTAACCTTTTCAGATAAATTTAGTTTTTCCAATATACAGTCTTCAGCATTTCCTATAAAATAGGTGCCATCTAGTGGCCAGACCAAGAAACTTGAGTCACTCTATGAGGTACCAGTGGGCTGATGGGGCTCAGTACTCTCTAACCCTGTAAAATATGCTGATCTTTGCATAAACACACGGAACATCACAGGCCAGTAGGCTAACTGCTTGTGCTCCCACAAGGTGAGCTATATGCTTACCAAGAATCACCTGTGCTTGTTCCCAAATCTGTTAGGCACTTCTATCATTGTAATTACATAATGTAATCAAGTACTAAACAAGTACTGCTTAAACAAAATGCAAAACAAGGGTGGGGGCAGGTTCTTTGAAAACTAAGATGAATGCTTTGGAAAGACTCATGAAGGAAAGTCACATAAAAATTGCCATCAAATCCGAGTCAGAAGACATCTGTAAGGGACTACATATAAGTAAGAAAGGATTATGCACTTGATTGTTTCTTTGTTTAAAGAAATCAAAACAATGCATTATAAGTATAGCTTCTGCAAGAAAGACTACTGAAACTTGAATCTGCAGACTCCTATTCAAAGAAAAGACCATGGCAGTACATCAAAAAAAGATTGGTGGATCAATGTCCATTCATGTGTTTTATATTAAAATTAAACTTCTATGATATATAACTTTTTATGATTCCCCACTTCATTTTTTTTAATATGAAATTTATTGTCAAATTGATTTCCATACAACACCCAGCGCTCATCCCAACAGGTGCCCTCCTCAATGCCCATTACCCACTTTCCCCTCCCTCCCACCCCCCATCAACCCTCAGTTTATTCTCAGTTTTTAAGAGTCTCTTATGGTTTGGCTCTCTCCCTCTCTAACTTTTTTTTTTTTCCCCTTCCCCTCCCCCATGGCCTTCTGTTAAGTTTCTCAGGATCCACATAAGACTGAAAACATATGGTATCTGTCTTTCTCTGTATGACTTATTTCACTTAGCATAACACTCTCCAGTTCCATCCACGTTGCTACAAAAGGCCAGATTTCATTCTTTTTTCATTGCCAAGTCATATTCCATTGTGTATATAAACCACAATTTCTTTATCCATTCATCAGCTGATGGACATTTAGGCTATTTCCATAATTTGGTTATTGTTGAGAGTGCTGCTATAAACATTGGGGTACAAGTGCCTCTATGCATCAGCACTCCTGTATCCCTTGGGTAAATTCCTAGCAGTGCTGTTGCTGGGTCATAGGGTAGATCTATTTTTAATTTTTTGAGGAACCTCCACACTGTTTTCCAGAATGGCTGCATCAGTTTGCATTCCCACCAACAGTGCAAGAGGGTTCTCGTTTCTCCATATCCTCTCCAGCATCTATAGTCTCCTGATTTGTTCATTTTAGCCACTCTGACTAGCATGAGGTGGTATATGATTCCCCACTTCAACCTGACTTTTTTTCTAACAACCATAGTCCTGATCATTTCAGATTAGAGTGTGTCTTTTCCCATAGTCAAAGAGATCATTTGTGAATATAGATGAGATCCTACATAAAAACCACATTCTTATATTTTAATAGCAATGAGGTAAAAGAAAATTTCATTAAAGCTACATATTGGCATCTTTTCTCATAACCAAAAGAAGTATTATTAAATCAAAAAGACTATGTTATTACCTTAATGTAGATAACTGCATCTGTCCCATAACCCTCTAGAGAATATAGCTTTAGGTCTCCTTGGAAGTACTGGGCATAAAGACGTGATATGGGCAATCCATAACCAAAACCAGCCTGTTTGATGAGAAAAATGAAATTCTATTCAGAAAGCCACACAGTAAAATACTTTTCTAGTTAAAATAAATGCTTCTGAGTATCCCATGGCTATCAGAGCCTGCATGTAAGAGATCATTAATACCTAACTACTAATACTGATCAGACGGAAGCCTAGTTGGGTACTACATTAGATGACTCCCCGCTGGTCATTTAAAACTCATTCTTTTTTCTGTAGAATGACTCCTGTAGATCTAGAACAGCACATTGCTTTTCTTCGCTGCCATGCTCTACAGTATCCCAGTATTGCTTTCGGCAATATCACATAAAACATGTTCTTTCTCTTAGGAGCAAGAGTAGAAAAAGCTTTGTTGCAGCCTCAGAGATACATACATCTTTTGACTTCATACCATGAATTTCCAGCCTGTGTTCTGAACCTGGATAGATCAATAATAGGTCCACTTTCCTACTCACTGACAAGTCACTTCCCTGCTTAAAAACCTACAAAGCACATCACCGCTAACACCACGCCCTACCCACCCGCCATCCCCAACCCACTGCCTTGAGATAAAATTCAAGCTTCTAAAAAGAGCTTTCAAGACCTGATCAGACCAGGTCTCTGCCTCCCACCTTCCAGTCCAGCTGAACCAAATCTCCTGCTCTTAAGTTCCTCAAACAAATGTTAGTTTTCACTTCTGTGTCTTTGTTCATCCTGTTCCCAGTATCTGGAATGGCCTTCTTTACCTGAATAAATCCTACAGATTCTTTAATGCAAAGCAAAACATTTGGACAAATGTAAGAACAGTTTTTATCACCAAGTCAGATGTTCGATGATATTCCATGTTAACACTTCAGTTAAGAGTTTATGTGGATTCGGGAATCAGAATGCTATTAACAAATGCAGGCTCTGGCTTTACCTACCTCTACCATTTATTACTTGACTTTTCCAACCAGAGTTTCTGTTTATCCCTCCAAATCAACAACCCATTCTCCACATTACTCCTTGCCCCGGGAGGATTATATCAGTGGATCCCCCTGCCCTCTGCTTCCAGTGGGTTCAGCCCATGGGGAAGTCTGTAGGAGTTCAGGAGGAGTCAAGTCAGGATATTTATTCCTCTGCTTCCTTCCTGCTGAGTTGCTTCCCTTGGGGCTGGACCACTGAGTGTAAGCAGCTGCTCTGTTACTGTCTCTTCTTCTGGGTTCTGCCAACTTCTCCTTCTCCCTTGGATTCAGGGTGGGAACAGCTCTATGCTGCCAGCCCTGGATCCCTATACTACCCATGCCCGTAGCTCTGTAATTTGTTTGTCGATATGCCTTCCTTGCATTATAATTTGAGCTATTTTGTTCCTTGGTTGGGACCCTGACTGATGTATTAAATGGTCCCAGAAATAGCCTCTAGGAAACTGCACAAGCCATGTGGCTCAGGATCCCGTGGTACCTGATCTACTTGATCACCTGCCTCTACCTCAACCACACACAGGGACTCACAGGGCTTCGCTATAAACAGTTAACAGGGAAAGAGAACACCATGGGCCTGGTGCACCCACGACCTACATGTTTGCCAGCACCAGCCAAAGTGGACTGCCCTTTCGCTACGACCCTTCTCAGAGGCAGGCCTGAAAGGTGGGCGTGAAGTGAATCCTACCAGCGGGCAGAGCTGGGAGTTCTGCAACTACAGGGACTCACAGGCAGTGGCAAGGAAGCTGGCTGGCCGGTCAGGGACTTAGAACAAAACTGGGTAACTAATGAGAAGAAGGTCTGCAAGAGAGAAATGTGGATGGTTGTCTCTGAACAGGCTTCCACTGTGAAGATATTCTGTCCATGCAGATGCCCACCAGGAGGTGTCCACATGGAGGAAGCACTCAGTAACCAGGGAGACGAGATGGTCACACCCGTGGATGTCAAGCAGCACTTCTCCAGCTGTCCCAGTGCTGGCTTACTGGGTCTACTTACAAAGTGGCTGTGACATGAGGAGGGAAGCTCTGTAAGAGCCTAATGGTGGTCTTAGCCTTGGTAAGTCTATGTCGATGTACAGAGAAGCCTGTGCCACGCCACACCTCTTGTTTTCTTAAAAATTCACGTAAGGGGTGCCTGGGTGGCTCAGTCGGTTAAGCATCCGACTTCAGCTCAGGTCACGATCTCACGGTCAGTGAGTTCAAGCCCCGCATCGGGCTCTGGGCTGATGGCTCAGAGCCTGGAGCCTGCTTCCCATTCTGTGTCTCCCTCTCTCTTTGCCCCTCCCCCATTCATGCTCTGTCTCTCTCTGTCTCAAAAATAAATAAACGTTACAAAAAAAATTTTTTAAAAAAATTCACGTAAGTGTTGCTTCCTAAATAACAAACACTTATACGGCATTTACTACGTGCCAGGCACCATAAAGAGTAATTCTATGTATATTAACTCAATCCTCACAATAACTTGATTTTTAAAGTTAGGAAAACTACAGCATTAAAAGTTCAATAATTTTCTCAAAGCTATACAGCCAGGATAGAGTGGAGTGGGGAAGGGAATCAGACAGTTTTGATCCAGAGTCTGGACTGGTATTCTATGCCACTCTTCATAAAAATTCTACAATAGTTATTACGAAGCGGTATAGCTAAGAATCTAAGAAGATGCTCCTGTTTATTATTTGACCATGTCTGCCTGTTGGCACATGGATGCACATGTATCTCAATTTGAGAAGCACATCCCTGGAGTAATCATTTTAAAAGTATGGTAAGAACATGAACTATATTACAGTTGTAATGACAGAATCTGTGCTGTGTAACAAGTAAAACTGTTAGAATAAAGTCCTTCTAGGAACTTCTTAGAAAGAACCTAAAATAGACCCATCTGGTACTGTATGTCATCATGTTACTGCATAACCCCAATGCATATGTCAGAGAAGTTTTAAAGCCCAGAAGAACAGCTCTTCCAGAGTTACAGGTCAGAGATTTGGCAAAGTGCTTTTCTAGGGGTTAGAGGACAAGGATGGAACCAGTTCAAAAGCTGATCACATTATATCTGAAAATAGGTAGCTGAGATCAATAAAAACCACCATCACAACAAAAATAATTTGAGCCTTTTCCAGGCTGGTGATTAGATGATCAGCACTCTAGTCTTTTTTCTGAGTCTAGAATATGAGTTCTTTCTAATTATCAGTACTTGAGGAAAAAGAAACCAACACTGAAGATTAAATCAGTGTTGGCCAAATGCTAGTAAAACCGGTAATTTAGTCTTCACGTTAGACATGGTGTATCAAAACATGGTTAACCACATGAACACTACTGACACATCACTATCAAGTGAGGCAACGAAAACTGTAAAACAATACTTTGTCTTGTGCTCTTTTCTCTTAAAAAAATTTTTTTTGGGGCACCTGGGTGGCTCAGTTGGCTGAGCGTCCAATCAGCTCAGGTCATGATCTTGCGGTCTGTGAGTTCGAGCCCCATGTTGGACTTGTGCTGACAGCTCAGAGCCTGAAGCCTGCTTTGGATTCTGTCTCCTCCTCTCTCTGCCCCTCCCATGTTCATGCTCTGTCTCTCTCTGTCTCTCAATAATAAATAAACATTAAAAAAATTTTTTTTAATAAATAAAAAATTAAAAAAATTTTTTAATGTTTTAAAATTTACTTTTGAGAGAAAGAGACACAGAGTGAGCAGGGGAGGGGCAGACAGAGAGAGGGAGACACAGAATCCGAAGCAGTCTCCAGGCTCTGAGCTGTCAGCACAAGCCTGACGTTGGGCTCGAACTCACGAACTGTGAGATCATGACCTGAGCCGAAGTCAGACGCTCAACTGACCAAACCACCCAGGCGCCCCATGTCTTGTGCTCTTTTCAATCAAAAGAAGAAACCAGCCAAAGGCTGTTTAAATTTAGAGGAAAGTGTTTTTCTATTAGCTTCCTTTCTTCCTTAGGGGTACCCTACACAAGTGCTTACCTGATTTATTTGGTAATTTATTTGGTACTTATTTGATTTATTTTTTTGGCAATTCACAAAAACACACTTCATTCTTTCTTTTCTTTTCTTTTTCTTTTTTGTACTTCACTATTTCTTGATCACATACCAGGGGCACTGCTCGAGATGTCTCAACACGAGGCCGGGGTGCAGTTGAGTACATGTAGTTGAAGAGTCTGTCAATTTTCCTCAAAGGAACACCACCTCCTCGGTCACTCATCTACGGTGAGAAAGGATCATGCCCTATGACCAAGTCCCATAAACAGCAAAACACCAACACACAACTGCTGGCTGGAGAATACTGCTTTTCAAAAACGAGTACCATGCAATCCAAGTTACGAGCGTAAGCAGTTTCCTCACTGGTAGACTTCATACAACTCCTCCAGTATGGACAATTCTAACACATAACAAACTGCATCACAATACACAGTCAATGCTGTGGCTCTGTATATTTACTCAAGTCACACACAAACAGTACGGTGGGAACAGAATGGGGCATAAACTAAGTCTATCTTGGATGTAACAATAAATTTGTTAATCCTTTCTGGTGGGTGGTTTGACAATCAGATTCAAAATGCATGTACACTTTGACCCAACAGTGCTTTCCCTAGAAGCATGCAAAGTATGTATGAGGATATCCATCACAGCACTATGTAGAATAGTTAAAAGTGGATTACAATCTACAGTCCTCTGCTCTACCACCTGAGCTATCGAAGGCTCCGCTAAGTGGATTACAATCTTTTTTTTTTTTTTTAATTTTTTTTAATGTTTATTTTATTATTTTTGAGACAGAGAGAGACGGAGCATGAACGGGGGAGGGGCAGAGAGAGAGGGAGACACAGAATCGGAAGCAGGCTCCAGGCTCTGAGCCATCAGCCCAGAGCCCGACGCGGGGCTCGAACCCACGGACCGCGAGATCATGACCTGAGCCAAAGTCGGACGCTTAACCGACTGAGCCACCCAGGCTCCCCGGATTACAATCTTAATAGAGAACTATTTAAGTAAACTAATGCACATTCTAAAATAGAATACTATTGAGCCATTACATATAATGTTGAACTGTATATACTGGCATGAAAGAGGTCCACAAGACATTGTTCAGCTGCATAGAACCCCAGACAGCTTTCTGGTGAGTTTTTAAAGTACACTGGTCTTTATATTGTTCTAATGTCATTTCTCAACTCAAATCACACGGTAGGTGGAATTTAGTAATTTATTTACAGACTATTTCATTCTGTTTCCTTCATAGTTAATATGGTCTTATTTCCTATTTATAGTTTACATTCTCATCTATTACAGTTATTTTCTTTTGTCACAAAATCTAAATTGATTTTACTATCTATGACATTATACAGTTGTCATAAACAAATCTGCTTTAACATATGTGTGTATATGAATGAATGAACAAATGAATAGACAGACAGATAGATAGCGCTGAATGGTTAAAAAGTCACTAGGCTAGGGATGTCTGGCTGGCTTAGTTGGTAAAGCATCCTGACTCTTGATCTCAGGGTCGTGAGTTGGAGCCCCATGCTGGGTGCAGAGATACTTAAAAAAAGTAAAAAAAATAAAAGTAAAGACTTGGTCACAAATAAGTTTAAAAGCACGTTATTAAAAAAAAGTCAATAGGCTAGACGGCTTATAGTTGAGTTTTTATATGATCTTTAAATATCTTTACAGTATGTATATATACTACTTTCATAATAAAAGTTACATAGATATTTTAATTTTTAAAATAAAAATCTGCTTTGAAATACCATTTGATGGCTTGCCTTTGATATATCTACAATTAGAAAATTACAATATAAGGCAAAAATATATAAAGACTTTAATCAGAACCTGTATGTACACGTGCTTGAAATTGTTCTTGGCTTTGAATTCAAAGCCCAGTGATGAGATTTATTTTAGTAAGATTAATAAAGAGCTCTGAGTATTTTCTGAGATCCATCAATTTGTTAATTATTCATTCTTTAATGCTCTGCTGCACGTTTGCTGGTAACATGAATAAGAAGCGTGGGTGTTCCATAAATATTAACTAAATATATTAGAATAGATATTACGATTAAAAGGTAGACTTCAATAAATACTTCCTGGTTTTCCTTAACCTTTGGCCAGACAGATTATAGCAATCTTGTAGGAAACAAGAAGTGATTTCTAGCCAGAGGCCAGTATTAGAAAAGCAGAGAGCTGAGCATAAAGGACAGAGGTGACTTTGAGAAGTGTCATCTTATTAGAGGTGAAGGGGGTAAATTAAGCCATAGGAATGTAGTTAAAAACTGAGAAAGGTAACCCCTTTTTGTTTTGCAGCCAAAAACATAATAAACTGGAACCAGCAGATTTTTAAAGTGGTCAAAAGAGTTTCCAAGAGAATTGTACCAAATGGTATTACACCAGAATATTTGAGTTCTGTGGAAAAAGGGAAGGAGGGATTAATAGTAGAGAAGGACAGACGGTTGGTCAGTACATATTTAAGAATGGAAGACTGACAACAAATATATTGAGAAAGATGTGAAAATTAAAAATTTTCTGATTAAGATAATTTGAAGAAAAAAAATCTAGAATCATGGGAACAAACCTACATAAAGGAAATATCAAGAGATTATGAAAGAGATCATGGTGTAGAGTAACATCAACAAAAAGGCTTAGAAAGAGAAGTCTGGCAATTATGTTTAAAGTTTTCTCTTTAGTGTGTGAAATCACCACATCTCAATGTCATCTAACCAAGAGTTACTATCCCTAACTTCCTGTTTCCAATAACACTGGCCTCCCTGGGCTAATTCAGGTGAATTTCAGGTCCAAGGGAAATGAACCACTATTAACTTGATGACAGCTCTAAAGGAAAGAGATTTATTAACCCTAAACTCACCCAGAGCTCCTGAAGTTTCTTACTCAAGAGCTTATCAATGTCAAGTTTGTAAAATCACCAACAGGGTATGAACCAAGACATTTACACTTTAATTTAAAAGATGTGGCTGTAACATTTATGTTATTTACTGAATACAGCATAAACATCAAATCTGAAAGAGCAGCTCCATTCGAATGCTGGAAAAAAACAATTGTCTCAGGATTCTTAGCAGAGGAGAAAAAAGGTGAAAAATGTCAAAAATTTGAATAAGCTAAAAGAATGGGATAAAGACTATATAGGGGCACCTGGGGGGCTCACTCAGGAACCCGCCTCTTAATTTTGGCTCAGTTCATGAGACTGAGTCACACACCGGCCTCTGCAATGACAGCACAGAGCCTGCCTGGGATTCTCTCTCTCTCTCTGCCCCTCCCCTGCTCGCTCTCTCTCTCTCTCTCTCTCAAAATAAATAAATAAACATTTAAAAAAAAAAGACTACATAAAAACTCAACTTTAAGCCATCCTGTTGACTTTTTAATACATACCATTCAGCATTATTTTTCTCTCTACATATCTGTATAAATATGTTAAAAGCAGACCTTGAGCCTGAAAATCTAGTATTAGTGATAGGGATGAAAACTCTACTGAAGAAAATTAAAGCAAGCATTTAATAGGAGTAGAGATAACAGGAGCAGGTGCAGTCAAGTGACTATGCCTGATATGGGTAGAGTTTTTAGAGACCTCTAGAACAGTCTGTTCAAGACCCTTATGAGCCTTTCTTTTTTTTCTTTTTAAACAAGTTTATTGAAATAATTCACATGCCATAAAATTCACCTATGTAAAATGTAAAAGCTGAATGGTTTTTAATACAGTCACAGATATGTACAACCATCACCACAAATTTTAGATTATTTTCATTACTTCAAAAAGAAATCCTGGACTCTTTTACTGATCATACTCCTAAAACACTAGTCTATTTCTTGTCTTTATACATTTGCCCACTTTGGACATTTCACATATATAGAATTGTATGTGTTTTTTGTGATTGGTTTTTTTACTTAGTGTCATCTTTCCAGTGTTGTAGCAGCCATGTTGTAGCAGATACCAATACTTCATTCCTTTTATGGCCCAATAATATTCCATTATGTGGCTACATCACATTTTGTTGATCTGTTTTTTAGTTGATGGACATCTGGGCCATTTCCAGTTTTTGGCTATTATGAATAATGCTGCTATGAACCTTCTTGTATAAGTTTTAGCTTGAATATCTGTTCTCAGTCCTTTGGTGTATATACCTAGGAATGGAACTGCCAGATCATTATAAAGCTTTCTTTACACCAAAGAGACAGATTCCCCAAACAGAGCCTGTCCACCAGCACAGGACAAATCTCTGCTAAGTGTCTAAGACCTCAGTGAATCTTGATCTATGCTGTGATGGATGACCACAAGTGAAAGAAAACAGCTACAGACCAACATGTAAAAACACATGAAAGAGAAACAGAAAAAGGTATGAGAAAGACACTACTGTAGCACAACTGAGGCCCCAAAGCAGAAGACATGTGGGACTTACTTTGAATCAAGTAAACCTTAATGAGCAAATAGCTGACACACAACCAAAAAATAGACATACTTTAGCATCTGGGCTGAAAAAAAATGATGCATTCCCATTACATTTTTAGCACACAGATGGTATTTGCCATATATTTATTTGTGTCTCACTCTTTTTATTTTAGTATATGTGCTGCCGAAGCGAGCACAGTCTCACTCTTTTTAAATGAACAGCCAAGAGAGATAAACAGAAAAAAGAAATTCAGAGGGAAAAGTGTAGAGAGTTAAGGTATACTAATTAAAAAAAATTTTTTTAATGTTTATTTCTTTTTGAAAGAGAGACAGAGACAGAGCACGAGTAGGGTAGGAGCAGAGAAAAAGGGAGACATCAAATCAGGCTCCAGGCTCTGAGCTGTCAGCATAGAGCCTGATGCAGGGCTCAAACCCATGAATAGCGATATCATGACCTGAGCCGAAGTTGGACACTCAAGCGACTCAGCCACCCAGGCGCCCGGCATACTAATTTTTAAAAAAAATACAGCTATTATTACTACCCTCAGAGTGATAACAGAAGATAAAACTGAAACAGAATGCTCTAAAAAAGGAATAATAAAAAACAAAGAGTTCCTGGAAATTTACAATAAGATCATGGAAATGAAAATTCAATAGAAGAGTTGGAAATTCAAAGTCAAGGACATCTCACAGAGTAGAATGAAAAGTTTAAAGAGACAAAAAGCAGGAGAAAAGGATAAGGAAAATCAGGGATCAATTCATGAAGACCAGCATCCTCCAAATAAGACTATCAAAAAGTGAAGCAGTAGGGAAGAAAGTGCCAAGGACACAATGGAAATTCTAAGGGCCCGGACCAATGAGTAAGAAAAAACCCACACCAAGTCACATCATTATGAAATTTCAGAACAGAGCTGAAGAAAAGATCTTAAAAGCTTCAGTTAAAACAAACAAAACACTAAAGCCTGACATCTAAAACTGGGCCTGTATGAAGGAACAGGAAATGGAATAAGTAAAAGTCTTCTCAAAAAGAATATCAAGAGGGACATCAGCAAAAATTGTAGAAAAAGGAGTCTCTCATCCATGAAAGCACCAAAAAAAAGGGCAAATACTGTCAGAATCAAATTTGTTCAGAACTCCAGAAATTAACCAAAGGTTTGCAGCAATTTAGGGAACACTTAGGCAAAACAAAACCAGTGGACTCTGTGGTGTTTTAACTTGGCTTATTCCCACCCCCATCTCCACTCCCATCAATAACATGCAATCAGAGTGAAACTGGCATCCTGGCAGCCGCTGGGAAGGCTATCTTTCTTTGGCCTGATTTTGAGCTCCCCAGTGCAAAATGTCTCGTATACACCCACCCCTGATCCTCAGAAATATGTCAAAAACAATTAGAGATAATTGATTAACCTGAAGTTTGCCTAAAGCAGTGTACAACAGTTAAGGCAAACAATAAATTAACTAAAAACCTTAATAGGAAAAGCGAGGGAATGAGATGCCTTTAGGGGCTTACAAAAGCTCAGGGATATCCTGGGAATCTAGAAGGTCATGCTTATGTGCAGGGCTATGGTCACGTTCAGGAAAGGTTTCATCTCTGACTGACCTTGAGGTTCTGTAAAGGACCTCAAAGTTAATTTGAAGTTGTTAACTGCTGGGTTGAGTGTTGAAAGTGTGCCCCAATATACACACGGAGCCCCTTTACAAAGACTGGAAGACAGCAGGTATTTAAGGAACTCTCAGTCCAATCATAAGTTGATCACTAAGCTAACCAATATATGTGGCCATACACATTACAGAATAAAGACTTTACAGAAATAGTTTAAACAGTCACTAAACAAATAAAACAACCAATCTTTGGGAGAGGGTAAGTATGTGATCTTCAGAGTTGTCCCATTATGTTATTTTGAATGTCTAATTTTCAATAGAAATTATAAGAGATGCAAAGAAAAATGTATGGCCCATGCACAGGGGAAAAAACGGAATCAAGAGACACTATATCTGAGGAAACTAATGACTTTAAGTCAGCTATTTTAAATATTTTGAAAGAACTAAAGGAAACCATTTTAAAAGTACTGAAGTTAGAGGATGATATCTCCCCAAATAGAGAACAGCAATAAAATATATATATATATAAATTATATAAGAGAACCAAACTGAAATTCAAGAGTTGAGAAGTATATTATAACTGAAATGAAAAATTCACAAGAGCTCAACAGCAGATTTGAACATGTGGAAAAAAGAATCAGTGACAGTGAAGATAACTCAATTGAAATTATCCAGTCTGAGACAGAAAGAAAAAAAAAAAATAAAGAAAAATGAAAAAAAAAAAAAAAAAAAAGAAGAAAAAAAAAATGTGTCAGAGACCAGAGACCTGTGTGACCCTATCAAGTGTACCAAGATGTACCAGAAATCCCAGCAGAAGAGGAGATGGGAGAGGGGGCAGAAAGAACATCTTAAGAAATGAAGGCAAAATACTTCCCAATTTTGATTAAAATGATGATTTTCATCAAGGTGCCTGGGTGGCTCAGTCGGTTGAGCGTCCAACTCTTGATTTTGGCTCAGGTCATGGTCTCATGGTTTGTGGGATAGAGCCCCACACCAGGCTCTGCACTGTCAACATGGAGCTTGCTTGGGATTCTCTCTCTCCTCTCTCTGTCCCTACCCACTCATGCTTTTGCTCTCTCACTCTCTGAAAGTAAATAAACTTAAAAAAAAAAAAAAAAAAGATGATGTTCATCAAATGCCAAGTATAATGAACTCAAATAGATCCATACCTGGACAAATCATAATAAAACTGTCAAAAACCAAGAAGAATCTTAAAAGCAGCAAGTGATTCATCACATACAAAAGATCCTAAAAAGATTAACAACTGATTTCTCATCAGAAACTGGGGAGACCAGAGGCAGTAGGATTAACATGTTTAAAGTGCTGAAAAAAAAGTATTAACCAAAAAATCCTATATTTAGCTAAACTGTTCTTCAAAAATGAAAGAGAAATTAAGACATTCTCAAGTAAGCAAAAACTGAGAGAGTTCATCACTGGTAGACCTGCTCTATAAAGAAATACTAAAGAGATTCCTTTAGCCTGAAATGAAAGAACATTAGACAATAACTAAAATCCACATGAAGAAATAAAGAGCACCAGGAAAAAGAATTACATAGGTAAATATAAAAGATAGTATGTGTGTATTTTTTGCGTGTAACTGTTTTCTCCTACCTTATTTAAAAGATAATTTCAGAAAGGAATAATTATAAATCTGTGTAGATGAACACACAGTGTATAAAAATGTATGTTTTATGACAATAACAGTACAGAGGATGGGGAGGGGGAAGGAATGGACCTATACAGGAACAAAGTATGTCTATACTATTGAAATTTAGTTGGTATTAATCTCAATTGACTCTGAATTGTTATAAATAAATCACTATATTAATTGTAATCCTGGGACAACACCAAGAAAATAACTCAAAGAAATATAAAAAGAAACAAGGAGGAAATTAAAATGGTACACCAGAAAGTATCATTTGAACAAAAAAAGGCATCAGTAATACAGAAATAAATCAAAGAGACATAAAATATATACAAAACAAATGACAAAATGGCAAACATAAATTCTATATTAACAATAATTATGTTAAATGTAACTGACTTGAACACTCCAATTAAAAGATGGACACTGGCTGGCTGGATTAAAAAAAAAGCATAATCTAACCATATGTTGTCTAGAAGAGACACACTTTAGATTCAAAGACACAAATAGGCTAAAAGGAAAATCTTGGAAAAAGATACGCTACGGAAACAGAAACCAAAAGAAAGCTGGAGTGGTTATACTAATATCAGATAAAAATACACTTTAAGACAAAAATTATTATCAGAGACCAAGATGGACATTTTACAATGATAAAAGATGAATACATCAAGAAGATATAAAATCATAAACATATATACACTTAACCTCAGAGCTCCAAAATGCATAAAGCAAAAACTGACAGAATTGAAAGGAGAAATAGACAAGTCAACCATAGTAGTTGGAGACTTTAATACCCCACTTTCAATAACAGATATGACAACTAGATAGCGGATCAACAAGAAAATAGAAGATTTGAGTAACATTATAAACCAATTAGGCCTAACAACTATCTATAGAACACTCTATCCAACAATAGCAGAATACACATTTTCTCAAAAGTACACATGAACACTTCCCAGGATAGACAATATGTTAGCCATAAAACAAGTCTCAATAAATGTTAAAGGACTGAAATCATACAAACTGTATTTCTAACCACAATGGAATGAAATTAGATGTCAATAACAGAACAAAATGTGGGAATTAACAAATATATATAAATTAAACAACATACTCCTAAAGAAACAATGGGTCAAAGAAGAAATCACAAGAGAAATTAGAAAATACTTTGAGATGAATAAAAATGAAAACACACCATAAAAAAACTTATGGGATACGGGGCGCCTGGGTGGCTAGTTGGTTAAGCCATCTGACTTCAGCTCAGGTCATGATCTCACAGTTTGTGAGTTTGAGCCCCATGTCAGGCTCTGTGCTGACAGCTCAGAGCCTGGAGCCTGCTTCAGATCCTGTGTCTCCCTTTCTCTCTGCACCCTCTCCCTGCTTGTGCTCTCTCTCTCTGCCTTTCAAAAATGAATAAATGCTAAAAAAATAAAATAAAAAACTTATGGGATAGAAAGAAAGCAGTACTTAGAGGAAAATGTATAGCTATAAAAGGTCTCAAATCAATAACCTAAAATCCACCTTAAGAAATTAAAAAAACGCAAAAAAAAAAGAACTAAAAAAAAGCAAAATAACTCAAAAGCAAGGAAAAGAAAGAAATAACAAACATGAGAGTAGAAATTAATGAAATAAAGAATAGAAAAACAATGGCAAAAACTCAACAAAAGTTTTGTTTTTTTGGAAAGATTAACAAAATTGAGAAGCTTTTAGCAAGACTGACCAAGAAAAAAGGGAGAACTCAAATTGATGAAGTCAAGAATGAAAGTGGGGACATTACTACCAATCCTACAAAAATAAAAAGGATTATGAGGAAATATGAATAATTCTATGCCAACAAATTAAACAACCTAGGTGAAATGGACAAATTCTTAGAAAGGCCTAAAGTATCGAAACTACCTCGGGAAGAAATACAGAATCTGAATAGACTGATAATAAATGAAGAGATTGAACGAGTTATCAAAGTCTTCTCACAACACAAACCCAGATGTCCATCAACTTGATGAATGGGTAAACAAAATACTAACAGTATTATTCAACCACAAAAAGGAATGAAGAACTAATACATGCTATAACATTACAGTAAGTGGCAGAAGTCAGTCACTAAAGATCACATATTGTATAATTCCATTTTTATGAAATGTCCAAAATGGGGAAATCCATATACAGAAAGTAGATTAGTGGCTGCCAAAGACTGGGGAGTAGGAGAAGTTGGGGAGTGACTGCTAATGGGTATTGAGGTTTTTCTTGGGAGTGATGAAAATGTTCTGAAATTAGTGGTATGGTAGCACAACTTTGTATTCTAAAAACCACTGAATTATACACTTTTTAAAAAAGTAACAGTAGATGCCTTCAAAATTCATCAAGATGATTATTTTCAATCCAGAATTTCATGTATGAACTTAAAACTGGGAAAATAGCAACTAAGGCTGTGTTGGGGAGGGGAGGTGCTCTACAAGAGCTAATTTCAAAGCTATGATAACAGAAAGCTAGTATTTGCTGTTGAAAATTTTTAAATTTCAGAAATAGTGATATCAGAATACTACTAAAAATACATCAATAAATCCCAGAAAAAATAACTAAAAGATTATCTCTGAGTAGTGGCCTACAAATGGCCAGGAACTAATATATTTGATTTTTATACTCTTTGCATTTATTACTTTAAAACAAAATTTAAAAGGATTATTTAAAAAAGAGCATATTCATACTCTAAGAAACTAAACTACCTAAAGAAGGCTCTCTGGGGTCAGAGAGCCTGACTTCATGTCCTGTTACATTTATTAGTTGGGTAATTAATTATGAGCTAATCACTGTGTCTTAGTTTCCTCACCTGTAAAATTGACAATAAAATTACCTGTGCTCCTATGTTAAAGAGCCGTTACAAGAATCAAACGAAATGATATAAAAGTAGATTGAAAAACATTACTTAAAAATGAAAAGTTATACGCTATCTATGTAACACTGTGAACACTCAAATATTTTATCAAAGTAGGGGCGCCTGGGTGGCTCAGTCGGTTAAGCATCCGACTTCAGCTCAGGTCATGATCTCGTGGTCCGTGGGTTTGAGCCCTGCGTCGGGCTCTGGGCTGACAGCTCAGAGCCTGGAGCCTGTTTCAGATTCTGTGTCTCCCTCTTTCTCTGACCCTCCCCTGTTCATGCTCTCTCTCTCTCTCTCTCTGTCTTAAAAATAAATAAATGTTAAATTCTAAAAAACAAAATATATATATATATATATATATATATATATATATATATATATATATTTTATCAAAGTAGATATTCATGATGACTGCTAAACTGTGTTTTCAGGGTTTATTTTCACTTGCATCATCTGGATTACAGACCAGAATAGAAAGAGACTCAAGGGATAATTCCATAATCTGCCAGATAAATGAAGCAATGTGCTTATTAGCTATTAGAGATAAGATCTCTTTCTAAGAATAAATTACGTCTTCAAGAAATTATGTGCATGCCTGTACATCAATGAAACAAACAAAACAATGCCGGGGAGCATTTACCTTCACAGTCAAATCCTCGTTACCCAGTGTGACGTGGACTTGAACAGGAGGGTAAACACCTTTGTCAGCATGGTGCTCCATCGTCGCTCGCATCGCGTTCTGAAATACATTAGGGTTCCGTTCAAAACACAACTTTAAAGAAGAAGAAACTAATTCTGATTTTCAAACACATAGGCACCATTTGAAATTTAAAAATTTTTAATTTGCTGGAAATATGCCAAAGTATAATTCTTATAATTATATTTAAAGAATTACTTAAAAAAAATTATTGTCCATTTTGGACGACTGGTGAGATACTTTGACTTAAAGATTTCAACCAAATCCAGGTTGCATACTTTCCAAAACCAGGCATCTCAACACTTAAATAGTTTACATTAAAGCTGAAAATTCTATCCAAATATTTTTATAGTTTAGTAGATAATAACTTATTTTTTGAAAAGAGTTTTGTCTCTATTTTTAGGAACCATTTTAATTGCCATAAATTAAGGAAAAAATTTTTCATATAGTATTCACAGCAATGGTTTTATGATGTAGAAACTAATCCAATTCATCACTAGTTTGATTTACATTGTAAATATCCCTAGTTTTGATCAGTTCCTAAAGGATACACAGTACACAATGCCAATATATTATGAGCGCTAAAAGATAACATGACATGTAGCAATGGAGGAGAAATTGATAAAACTAGATACAGTTAAAAAGGCAAAAGATGGGACCGAATTTAAAAAATTTTTTAAACTAAATTTTTTAAAAACACTCCTAAAAATTAAGAGTGTGTGGCCCTGACATACACATCAGGATTAAGTATCCCTGGGGATGCTATAATCTCTACCAAAGGCTACTTAAGATTATTGACATTATATAAAATCTGTTTTATAATATGGTTATTTATTTTATTAAGCATCATGGGGAATAAGACCTTTATGTAACTTAAATTTTAAGGAAAAAAATTAATCTTAATCCTTTAAGTGCCAATTGCTTATTTATTTTCCCACTTTGAGAAAGATTTTTGTAAGGTATTAGATACGTTCTTGATGTCCTAGAACAAAAGAGCATTCTTGCACTCCTGCTGTTCTATGATACTGTTAGATTTTCTGTGTTTCAGTGTAGTTTTCTTTTTCATCGTCAGGCTGAAAGCCACCTCTTCTAGCAGTTTGCTGCTGGCTGAAGACATGTTAACTAAAGTCAGAGAGACTATCAGCTTGATTTAGGGCATTTTTAGCCACAGGGACCTGTACCACTTCTCCTCACTCACTTTTCTATCCATTAGCCAGCTGTCATTGGTGCGTTATTTGGGAAAAGAGTACTCTCAACATTACTAGACTCACTTTATTTAGCTTTTGAAATTTGTTGTAAGGAGCAAATATGATAGCAGAAGCCCTGTAAGTCAATATAAATGACTTTTTCAAAGAAAAAAAAATATAATAGTGGGACTCTGGTTTTTTAAGGGTGGATAATTGAAAATTACTCTTCTAAATATTCCATTTTTTAAAAATATTAATATAGCTTATTGAGCACCTATAATGAGTTGTCATTGTACTGGACATTTAGTATGCTATTCCCAATCATCATAACCTGGATAGTATTATCCTCATTTTACAGAAGAGGAAACTAAGGCTCAAAAAGGTTGACTGATTTTCCCATGGTCACGTATGTATCAAGACCTGGAATTCAAGCCCAGGTCTTTCTGACTTCCCAGTATGAGCTGACTGCTACACTGAGATGTCCATCAGTGTTGACAAAAGGCTGATCTCCAGCAACGTGACACGACACTGAGCATGAAATGACATCTTTTAATGAAACTGAGGAAAACCTGGTAGAGTACTTAATTTTCAGAGCAGATCCCTAACCTCAGAAAAGGACTGATAAAGGTTATGCAATACTATTTTACAAACCTTGAAAAGTTCAAACACCATGTGATAGAGATGGGATGGTACATAAACCACTTGTATTGGCTGTCCTGGTGATTTTGCTACAGAGCAGAAGAGAAAAATATAAAAGTACAGAGAGATGTGCTTAAAGCATTTTAAAGTATATATTGTGTAGTGATGAAAAGAAAACATTTACTATGGAGGACACTATTATTTGGGAGAGAACTGTCACCCCAGTTCTTCAGTATATTAGTGTTTGACCCCACATTCACATATGACAGTGACAACATGAGTTTGCAGTCATTCTTGCGACCCTGAATGACAATCTAGCCAACCCAGCTTCCTATTTCCTCTATGATGGTGAGTCTTTTTAAAGGACACTCAGCCTTCAGGCCAGAATTTTACTTTCCAAAGCAAGAATTTTTTCAATGTAATTTATTGTCAAATTGGCTAACATACAGTGTGTAAGGTGTGCTCTTGGTTTTGGGGATAGATTCCCGGGGTTCATCACTTACATACAACACCCAGTGCTCATCCTAACAAGTGCCCTCCTCAATTCCCATCACCCATTTTCCCTTCTCCCCCAGCCCCCATTGGAAGGGAAACCATAAGAGACTCTTAAATACAGAGTACCAAAACAAGTAGTAAAGTCTATAAGTTCCATGGTCCAACTCAGATAAATATAAAAAAAAAAAACAAAAAACTTTTTTTCTTAAAAGTCATTTTTTTGAATGTTTCTCCCATGTGGAATGTTTTCTGTTTTATTTCAGGCATTTCTATGTATATAGATTTGAATTAAAAAAAAAAATTAAGTTAGCATCAATTTATCAAGGGATACGAATTCTACATTCGAACATTTTATTAAATTTAGAAGGCCAGTTGGGGATGTGGTGAGGGGGGCAGGTTGTATGTAAAACAGAACTTAAAGTAGAGCAAAGCAATAAGCCTCACCCTACCTTAGAATTCCAACTGACCCAATAAATTGGACTCTCCTCTGAATAAACCACCCCACGGAAACATGGATGGGACACCTAGAACATGCTCACAGCAGTTCAGGTATAAATATCATCTCTGCATTGTGATTCTCATTTACTGAATGGTATTGTTATGAAACAAAAGTTAATATGGCTTTAGAAAAACACCAAGCAGTTCTATTTTAAATTGAGTAACTTCTTTATTGCTCTCCCACTATAAGTTCCAGAATACAGTTTAGAAAAACCCTACTTAATTTTATTCTTCTTAAAGGGTCATCTTCACTTAGTAACTGTTTTTCCCTCTACAAAACTACACTACCCCTCAGAAACACAGAGAAACTTATCAATCTCCTTCCAAGATATCTGAAATTGTTTTGTCCAAAAGGCACACTACTAGTCAGGGTGAAAAGACCATCAGAGATTAACAGATTCTCAAACAGATCAGCATCTTTCTTTCCTCTTTACACCCCCAGTCTTTTTACTTCCTCAATAATAAAAATGATTCACCACTCAGTAAGTGGAATTCTTAAATTCTTCAATTCTACACTATTGAAGTGCATATAAAAGTCAAATATAATTTTCTTGGCATCATTTTTTTCTAACCAAACTAACCAAAAAGAAAACCCACAAAAATAAGGAAAGAATCAACATTATCAATTGAACATAAACAAAACGAGGAAGAAGCCAAAATGCTTTTCAGACAGAATCCAACTAATTACACACATACACGCACACATGCACATGTGCACACACACACACATATATTTTTAACATGATTGTTCTCCCTCAGCTTTCATATTCAATGAAAGAGTTTATGAAAAGTCCTTTTATATTAAAACAAATCTAAATTCTTCTTATCATTCCTTCTCAGATAATCACAACACTAATCATTCAGAAAAAGATATCATCAGGCTTACCATTTAGTTCTTCAAGTTCTAGTTCAGGAGAATTAATATAATACAAATCACATAGACGCCTAGCATTTTCATAGCCATCTAGTGTAAATCAAAACAAAAAAAAAGCATTAAAATAAATGTATTTCTATATCATGCATTAAGATGGCAATACTATTGATAAACGAAATTTTAAAACCGTTTATGGAAGAAAATATAATTTACCAGTCTTAGTTTGGAGAAGGTATGACATGATAAAACCTAACAGCCATAAAGGAAAAATGACAGATATGATTCTAAGAAAATAAAAACATTCATAAAGAAAAAGACACCGTGAACAAAGTAAAAACAGCAGGGTGAAGAAAATATTTACAATACACATAACATATAGAGTTGGTAAAAGTTTAGGAATTCATTGTTTGATACCTTTTTGGAGGTATCAAAATTTTAAATGCATTTTAGCTTTAAAAAAATTTTTTTTAAGTTTATTTATTTTGAGGGAGGGGAGGAGGGGCAGAGAGAGGGAGAGAGAATCCCAAGCAGGTTCTGCACCATTAGTCCAAAGCCCGAAATGGGGCTCAATCTCATGAACCGTGAGATCACGACCTGAGCCAAAATCAAGAGCCAGACGTTTAACTGACTGAGCCACCCAGGTGCCCCTAAATGCATTTTAAATGTCTTAAATTCTAAGAATCTTGCCTTCTAAAATACTAGTAAAGTCAGCACATGTCTAAAGATGTTCACTTCAGTATTACTGGTTAAAAAAAAAATTAAAACCTAAATATGCATCAATAGAAGGATGGATTAATACATTCTGAAATACCCATTAAGCCACCCAAAAACCTAAGGTATTTCCATATGTACTGAACGTGGTGTGATGGCTCTAAGCTTATAGAAAAATATACATACAGCATCCATTTTCCCAAAGCAAACAATGTAAGAACAACAATTACATATATACATATATGAGTATATGTGGTATAAACAGAAAAAAGTGTGGAAAGATGCAAACCAAACTATTACAGATTATGGCTCCTAGTACAGGGAATTAGAAAGCAGGGGGAGGTGGAGCTTGAATCTTTTTGAAGTGAAACAGGTGCCCTCACAGTATCACCATACTTTGCCTAACAAAGCATTGGATCAACATAATATTCATCCTATACATAATATACAATTAACATCATAAAATTATTCTCAAATCCTTGCATTTGTTCCTAATGTTTTATCTCAAGATGTAAGTAATTGTTTTATTGGCATGAATTAACACTCAATAATTTTGATTTTTGCATCCTTCATGAAAGGAGAAATGTAAGCATTTACCTTTAATAACTTCAACTACATTGCAGTTTGGATTTATGCTTCCAATGTGTTTTCGATGAGACGGGCTTCCTTTGCCTTTTCCACCAAACAATAAAGCTATCAAACAAACAAACAAACAAAATAAGCTAAACTCTCTAATGCCCTTTTCCTGATTTGAATACTGTGTCTCTGAATGGTGCCAAACAGTAGAACAGACACTTTTTTTAAACATAGTATTTTACATTCAATAAGAATACCTCCTTTGCATGACAGCCTATTTACTTAATACACACAAAAAAGCCAAATTAAATGTTTATTAAAGGGAAGTTTTCTAAATAAACTTAAAATATACCAACACATTCATTTTATTTTGCTTCTTCTCCTGACTTCTAGATACTTACAGTGCTGATTGAGTAACATTCTAATTGAAATGCGACTCATGTAGAAGCGATCCAAAAAGTACTGAACATTCTGGCTGGTGACGGGATCCACCCCGAAGCTCTCCTTGTATTCAATCACTCCCTGGGCCATCGTAGGAATAACATCATTGTGTCGGTTCCTGATCCGAATCACAGTATCTGTAAAGCTAAACAAACCTGTCCGTCAAAACAGCCAAATATTTTGACAAGTGAATTTAATACTAAAATCTACGTTTAACCAACCTTCTCTAGGCAAGAAATCCCCACTTCAGTAAAAAAGCATCAGTGCATGTTTTCTTCTGCTTATTTAACTGTATTTCAGATCATCAATATATAGAATATAGAATATAAAGACCTCCAAAATAAAACTTTTGAAACTTAATTATTTTCTTGGAACTCCTAAAAGTAAGGCTGCCACAAAACACAATCCTAAAAATGTTAAGGGTTTGCTTTAACCATCATCAACTAAGATCGTTTGAGCATTCCCTACGAGGACAGTATTCCACGGACGTTCAGCATAAGAGAAGACAGAGAGTGCTTGCTTCTAGTGAACACAGCTCTGTGAGGAATGAAGATGAATAAGCCAATAAAGCCTGTCTGTTTTGGAACTATTCCCTATGGTTCCAAGAGAGAAAGAACTACTGAGAACAGAAAAGTAAAAGGAATTTTAATGTCGCTGATCCTAGAAGTTTAAAAATGGGAGAGAAAAAGTCAACTGTTGTGTTAAAAGAAAAATTTTCAAGTCATCCAGCCTTCCCACTTCTGTCATTTAGAAGACATTTATTGCATGGTTAATTTAAAGATCTAGATAAAAGAGAAAAGAAGTCTTAATTACGAAATAAAATCCATCTTGTAACATACCCATCAGAATTTACACTTCTGAATGAGTGCTTTCCCATTCAAAGTCATCATCTTGAGTACTATCAACTTATTCCAGTGATGCTCTCATCGCTCAAAATATTTTTGGAATTCCTAGTTTGTAATCTGCTTCAAAACCAAACTGTTAATCCAAAATACAAACAACAAAACTCCTCAAAAACAACAAACACTCAGCATTCCTAATCACCCCTTTATTTCACCTCTCTCTTTTAAAACCCAAAACAGGATTATTCTGCTTAATTGCTCACCTTATTTTTTAGATTCAGCTCTGACTAGCTATTTTCAGAAGGTTCTATAGCGTACGTTTATTTTTAAGTGCAAGTGCTTAGGTTCAAATCCTGATCCCATCACACTAGTTGGCTATGTGATTTTAATGCTACCTTAAGTTACTTAACCTCTTTGTGCACAGATAGCATTAACTCAAGAGCACTGTTTTAAAGATTAAATATACAGTGTGCTTCAAAGCTAGGCAGAGAGTGAATCCTTGATGTTATTTTCAGACCCAATTATGTTTAAAAGGTGAAATGTTGCCATCATGTTTAAAGACAGTTAAAAAAAAATGTGCAATAGACTCTGGGGACAACAAAAGAGGTGGGCTTTAAGTTCTGAGCAACATTCATCAGAATAAGCAGATAACTGCCTGAGGGGACTACCTGGGTTTATCAATTCTGGTACACTGGTTATTACATTTGTCATATTATTTTCATCATCTTACAGAGGTCAGAAAGTGAGACCACAGAGGTGTGTTGTAGGCCTTCGGTGTTAAAACAACTTTTTAAAATTAGTTGCAATCTTCAAAATTGGGGGAGATTTTACATTAAAAATCTAAACTTACTGCTTTTAACACACAAAAAAATCAGACAATCTGAATAATGTCTCTGCACTGGTAATAACTGGCTGGAGCGGAATGTCCACCTGAGCTCTCCAGATAGAGTCCTCTCACCAGTCCCCTATCATCCAAATGGCACCAAGGCCATTTCTGGATTTTCCCTAATCATCAGACTTGAACTGTCTTTTCTTATATTCACTGTTTTACAATATTTGTCTTACTTGTATGAGCTGCTATAGACACATGTACTACTGTATGTTCTCGAGTGGTGAGAAACTAAAAGTTAATTTCCCTAAAGTGACCCAATAGCAAGTTTAAGTTCAATACATTTATATTTTTTACATGATGTTTAAGAGCGTCCGACTTCAGCTTAGGTCATGATCTCACTGTCCGTGAGTTTGAGCCCCGGGTTGGGCTCTGTGCTGACAGCTCAGAGCCGGGAGCCTGCTTTGGATTCTGTGTCTCCCTCTCTCTCTCTCTGCCCCTCCCCAGCTCATGCTCTCTCTCACTCTCAAAAATGAATAAATGTTAAAAAAAAAAAATTAAAAAAAAATTGTGTTCCGAACAGGGTCAAAATCATGTACTTACTCATAAATAGTTTTAGCATCTTCAGCACTTTTGTCTTTAAATTCAAGAAGCTCCTGAAGACTCTGAATATACCTAAAATGCAAATCAGTAGGGTAAATTTGTTTTTTCACATTTTGAAATTTCAATATTATGAAAATACTCAAAAGGTATTTTTACCCATCTCTTGATTTTTAATTTAGAATAGTGCTATGAATTATGGTTGAAGTAGGATTTTTATACCCATCCACCTTTGAGCAAAGTGCCTGGCATAAAGTAATAGAAGGTGCACATTTTCTCCTAAGAACATAGGTTACATTTTAGAGTTTTAAGATTTCCTACTTCTTTTATTCTTAAGTTCTATACTCTAAAATAGCTTTTTGGGGCGCCTGGGTGGCTCGGTCGGTTAAGCGTCCGACTTTGGCTCAGGTCATGATCTCACGGTCCGTGGGTTCGAGCCCCGCGTCGGGCTCTGTGCTGACAGCTCAGAGCCTGGAGCCTGTTTCCGATTCTGTGTCTCCCTCTCTCTCTGCCCCTCCCCCGTTCATGCTCTCTCTCTCTGTCTCAAAAATAAATAAACATTAAAAAAAATAAAAAAAAATAAAATAAAATAAATAAATAAAAAAAATAAAATAGCTTTTCAATTTCTTAAATTTACCACTATACAGTAGAAATGCTGATTGTCATGAGAATCGAGTCTGTTACCAGTAACTATGTGATCTGAGGGAAATGACTTAATTTGTCTTAGTCTCAGCGAAATGTGGAGGAACACCTACCTCAGTCTATGAGTCTAGCTTAAAACCTGTGTTTTAAAACCCTACAGACCTTCTAGGGCTTTGGTGCTTTACAAAATTTTTAATTGGTTGCAATCTTTCAAAATTGGGAGTCTACCTTAAAAATCTAGACTTGTGGCTTTTCTTTAAACAAACAAAAACCAGATGATGTGGATGGTACTTCTGCAGTGGCAATGACCAGCTGGAGCTGAAGGTGGCTGTCTGTCCTTCAGAAGCATGCAGTCTCCAGGTTAATAGTTTGTGTACCATCAACAAGTATTTGTTAAAAGCCTACAACTTACCACATAGTTCTTCTAAACAGAGCTGAACAAAAACAGAAGTCATACAAATGTAGGTTTTTAATTTATCTAACAATTCAAGGTAGCAAATCACCCGTTAAGGAAGGAACAAAATGAGGAAAGCCAAATGACTTTGTCAAGGTCATGCGGCCAAACATAATGGCAGTACAGGGCCGGAGCTGAAAACACCTCACTACTATTCAATGACTTTCAATTATATAGGCTCTGCTTTGGCTGGTCTGTGGGCACTGTTATCTACAACTGTCTTTAGTAGGCATCCAGGAGCAATGAAAGTGTTTGAAAAATCTGTAAATCCATATGTTGATTTGGAAAGCTGTTCTTGACAAGCAGTGTGTGCCTCTCTGAAGTCCAAAGCATTCCAAAGTCAAGTGATTCTGACGTTTGCTTTACCCCTTACTTTTCTCTTCCCTGGCAAGAAAAACTAAGCTCTTAATTCAAGAGACGGTTGAGCACTGACAACATGTTAGGCACAGAACAGATTTCAAGATGCAGCATATTCTATTTTCAGTGAAGAATTTTAAAAAACAGAAATAAGCTTCCATAGAAAATTATATGTTCTCCTTTAGATTCCATCAGAGTTCCTAAACAAATGCCTCTTCTTTAAACCACACTCATAATTGTTCCATACTTGAACCAGATAGCATCTCATTATCACATATTATAGCAGTCATACTTCTTTTGCTTGGTTTTTAAAGTTGAAGTTAGATCAGCTTCTCCTACAAACTATAATGGCTACAAAAAAGTGCTAATATCTCCATGAATCAGAACTGGGAAAAATCTTGCAGCTAATTTTTATTTTCCATTTAAGACTGAACTCTGGCAAACTCTTTTGTTTGAAATGTATAGTGGTTAAAAGAATTACACTTTAAATTAATAACATTAACAAGAAAGGCCGTATTTATTTATTTTTTAATTTAAATCCAAGTTAGTTAACATACAGTGTAATAATGGTGTCAGGAGTAGAATTCAGTGATTCATCACTTAGATATAACACCCAGTGCTCATCCCAACAAGTGCCCTCCTTAATGTCCCTCATCCATTTAGCCCATCCCCCCCCCCCCCAGCAGCAACCCCCAGTTTGTTCCCCATATTTAAGACTCTCTTATGGTTTGCCTCCCTCTCTGTTTTTATCTTATTTTTCAAGAAAGGCTGTATTTAAATGGCCACGTATATGTTCATACCCTTAATACCTCTACTGTCATATTTTGGAAGACAGCATAGTTTCTTATATGATTCCACTAATTTGTAATTACTTTAAAATGGGAGAATAAAGATTTTAATTTTTGTGTTTGACAAAGATATACTACAGTAAAATAAATTCAGTTTATTCAAAAATATATACACACTTTAATACATTTTATCATTCTGACTAGAGCATGGTATAGTAGAAAGAAACAAATCTGGGCTTGAATCCTACCTCCACTATGAATGGTACTACCTTTGGCAAAAGGCCAGTAGGTGCTTCAATTTCCTCATCTGTAAATGACGATAATAATGCCTAATGGGCAGAGTTGTCAAAGGGATTAAAGGTAATGCCTATAAATCCCTGGCCATCAACAAATGGTAGACATATATTTTTTGTAGATATTTTTTATTATAACATAACATCCCTACAGATTTAATATCAGAAATCTTAAATTTAGTGTGTGTATTTCTGTGCAGTTCTGATTGGCTGTTTGTTTGTTTCCTCAAAGTCAAGGAGTGGTAGAGTCCAGGATTCAGGGGACAAGCCCAGACACACCCAAAAAGAGGTGGAGGAATGCTCTTACTACCGTAAGAATCCACTGAAGAGTAAAAGAGTATTTGCTTTCACCTTGAGTAAAGTCCGTAAGTCCATTGAAATTGCAAACACAAGATGGGAATCTTACCAGCTTTGTACTAACTGAACTGATGGAGTCCTGAGAAGATTATCTGGAAGTAGACTTATTTCCTTCATTATATTTGCCAATCTAACAGGCAGCTCTTGCCGCAGAAACATAAATGAGGTCTTTTCACAAGCATTCATAGATCCTAAAACGAAAACAAGGTGGGAACAGCAGTAAGTAGAGCCCATAAGGCAGTAGAAGCCAAGAGGCAGGGAGAAACGCAGAGGGAGTTACTTGGCAACGTCAGAGTGGTAGTAGCATCACCTTCATGACAGGGAATGAGGACGAAAGGGATGAGATAACCCAGTCAGCAGGGTTGTGAGGCATCCTAAATGACCTAAGTCGTGACATTCCAATCGCTTTGTAGAGCAGTGAAGATACTCTCCCCTCTCCATCACTTGCATCCTTCCTGTGATTATCTTAGCACCAAGGTAACCTGAGCAAGTCTGAACAAGGTGCAGAGTCTAATTTACAGCAGGACCTGCCAAAGCCTATTAACTGGATGCTATTATTTAGAAAATCTGTTTCCTAACTCCAGGTTTGTAAGAAATGAATACCTGTCCAATATAAACAGAGAAATTTGGTCATGTGCGTGGGAACCACGATAAGCAAAGAGCTGATGTACAGGAGGGATTTCAGGCAACAGAAAGCAAAGAATACCAATACCTGTTCAGCAACCATCTTCAAGCTCCCCCTCCCCTCACCCCCACCCCCAGGTCTTATTCAATAGTCTGATTCCTGGTAAGCATCCTGCTCTTCCTCCACTCCTGTACCAAGCTACTAAGCAGAACAGTTGTAGAATATCCTTTGACAAGCAGTTCTATTGAAAGTTAAACTAAAAAATCATGTTATTTCAGCAATGCATTTTGAACTCACGAATGTAATCTTGCTGTTTTAGAAAGGCAGCCTTAGCCAAAACTAGATGGTTCCTAGCAGTAATTACCGAATTAAAGGAAAACACTTTCTTGTGAAAGTTTAATGGCATACTGTGAACGAGGCCAAATTCACCCCTTAATCACACTACAGTCATTTTAAAGTAACAACAAAGAAAACCGAGGGCTTTGCGCCAAAAAGAGTTCGCCTCTGTACACCACAATTTTAAGATAAAGCTGCCAGCTAAGCTGATATCTTTTGAGCCCACCAGAGATCCATTACTGACTTAACAGTACTCACAATGCAGAAGATAACTTTTTCTACTGAAATGTTATGACTTTATTCGAGTTTATTAGTTTTCCCTTTCCCTTCCACGCCTCCGTATGAGAAGTCAAAGTTATAAGTCTAACTTTGCAATTTCTCTGCAATCTGTTGCATCCTTTCTAGAGAAAACCAGGAAGGGCCCACCGGAAGACGAGGAAAGTGGCCAGTCGCCTCTACAGGGTGGAATGTGGCAATCCCCACGTCTAGTGCTCACGCACTTTACGTGTGCTCAACACTTACTTGCTGATGATGAAATGAATGTGCTGTTGGTGGAAACACTATTAAGCAAGTGGCAAGGAAAACATTCTATGAAACAATTGGGCCAGTTATAACCTGCTTCCCCTATCATCGCGCCAATTTTACGCAATCATCGTCTACAAAACTGAGCATTTATCATCACTGTGCAGAATCCGAACACGACTCCCGGGAGTGTGCAGCACAGTTGCCTCCAGCCGGAGCTCTACTCTTCGGAAGGCGCCTGGCAGAGAGCGCGGCTCCGCACGTGCGCTGAAAGGCGGGAGGTCATTCCGCCCGCAGCCCTCCAGGTTTGTTTTTCAACAATACACAATAAAAAGGCACACGCCCCCGGTTATTTATCCCGCCCGCCAGCGCGTGCACCTGAGCTTGGGGATCGGTCCGCAAGGGAGGAAGGAAACACCTACAGCGTTGGGGGGGGGGGGGGGGAGACGTTAAGAAGGAGGGGTGCGCCAGAGGTGAGAGGGGGCCAGCGAGGGCCGGGCCCGTCCCGGGTCAGGGGCCGCATTTCCCCGAGCAGGGCCGCGCACAAAGGCCCTAGGCCCGGGCCGCACTCACCGAAGTCCAGGAACTGCTTCATAGAGAGCGGGGACGGCGAGAAGCGCGCGTAGAAGTCCACCTGGCCCGGAACGCCGCTTTCGGGCGCCGGCCCGGAGGCCGAGTCCGAGGTAAGGCTGCGGCTGGCGCCGGGGCTGGCCGCGCGCAGCCCGGCGCCCGGGCCGGCCGAGGCGGCTCCGCGAAGCAGCCGCGCCAGCCTCATGCCGAGCCCCGCCGGAGGAGCCGGAGCTGGGGTAGCCAGGTCGCCGCTCAGCGCCTCGGCCGGGCGGTACGTGAGGGACGTGGCGACCCTCGGGGGCGGGGAGCGGCTGTCACCGCCGCGGCCACCGCCCCCCTCGCCGGAGCCCGGCCCCCTGCGCCGCGGGGCGGGACCCAGAGAGGGAGGCGGGGAGAGAGGCGGGAGCGGGAGTGGGGTCCGCCCCCGTGCTAAAGTCCAGCCTCCGTGCGCCGGGGCGGTGCCGGCGAGCGGTGGGGCGGGGAGGGCGTGCGCAGGTCTGCCGGCGGGAAGCCGTGGGTGTGGGAGGAGCCTAGGCTTCTTCAGTCCCCGGCCCGCTCTGCAGCGAGGAAGCATGTAGGTGGCCGTGGCGCCCGAGCCCCTAAGGCGCCCTCGCTTACTGGTATGCCCCCTTCCCACGCTCTCTCCGAGCACACCCCACCTTCCTGCTATCTGTGCCTCCCCAGCCTCAGCCAAAAGGCTGAAGGACTGGGACGCGCTTCGCTTCCCACACCTGTGTGCTGGCTGTCCGAGCGCTTTCCAGAAACTCTCCTCTGTGATGCAAACCCCACATTTTACAGGTGAAGGAGCCAAGACCCGGAGAGCTTCAGGATCTGACCCTTGCCAAGCAGTGGTACAAAAATACGAATGAACAAGTGGGAATGTGGCCCTAAATGTTGTCAGCGACTGCAGACCCAGAAGATGATTGGCAACCCAACTTCAAGTCTTAGGTGACAAGTCTTCGGGCATGGTCAGCAAAGTACTTAAAGGGTCCCTCTCCTTGACTGACTGACTTTAACTGTCTTCTCAGCCTCACAGTTTGGCTGCTCCATCCTTTCCTCTTCTGCTCCGTCTTCCTCGACTTAGACGATGGGGCACCTCTGGATATGGTAAGTTGAAAACGCATTTAATACGGTTAATTTATCCAGCGTCGTAACCTAGCCTAGTGGACCTTGAATGTGCTCAGAACACTTCCATTAGCCTACAGTTGGGCAAAATCCTCTAACACAAAGCCTATTTTATAAGAACATGCACCTTATTGAATACTGTACTGAAAGTGAAAAACAGGATGGTTGTAAGTACATCGGTTGTTTACCCTGGTGATTATGTGGCAGACTTGGAGTTGGAGCTGCTGATACACAGCATCACGAAAGAATATTGTACCACGTTGCGTCTTGCTTGGGAAAACATCAACATTCAAGGTATGATTTCCCCTGAATGGATATCGCTTTTGCTGCATTGGAAAGTAGAAAAATCATAAGTTGAACTGTTGAAAGTCAGGAACTGCCTGTAGTGAATATAAGACTAGACAATTTCTTACATTGGTTAATGCCCTAGAGCTACAAAAGTTGCAATCTGTGCTGAAAATCACCACTGCTGTCCCTCCTCTCCACTGCGACTTCCCCCTCTATCCATCCCCAGTACTTTGGTATGTCTTAGATGAAACAAAATTACTTTTTCCTGGGTAGTTTATCAATAAAATATGAATGCATGTATAGCTCCAGCAATCACTGGGATAGAAGCTCCAAAATCTTAAAGGTTATGCATAGTATTATTCAGCTCCTTCAACCACTGTTTGCAACTCTGCTGCTTTCCACCTGAGCACGTGGAGGGATTCAGCTGAACATTGACTTGTGTGGAAGTACAAAGGCCCAACAAGAATCTTGAGATTTATTTTAGCAACTTTGTTCTCCCAGAAACTAACTCAGCTGTTTATTAAAATATTTTTTTTTTCCTGCAAAGTATCTTCACCACCAAACTTCCACTCAATATCCAGAGAGTGGTTCTATGAAAACACATTAAAAATGGTATCAACATTTTACTTTTTGGTCAAAGGCTTACTGTCCAGAAGCTGGAGAGAACATTAGAGTTTTTCAGGGATCTATTAACCCGACGATTGGTAAAAATATCTTAGGGGAAGCAGTTTTAGGGAAGGAAAAAAATGTCCTTCCCTGCCAGGTTTTTCCAGCTGGTTTAGGAATTAAATTGACATGAGACAGATTAACAGGAGAAAAACCCAATTGTATTAGGCGCATATGGAGACCCAATAATGAAATCAAGATCCAAAGAAATGACCAAGACTCGCAGTTTTTATACATTTTAGACAAAAAGACAATAAATTTGTGAGGAATTAACAGGATAAAGAAAATAAATGTCTGAGAGTTTTAATTAGGAATTCTAAGAATTTGGGCTGAGGTTGTAGATTAGTAAAAAGTAACAAGGTTTGCCTGGGTGACTCAGTTGGTTAAACTTCTGATTCTTGATATTGGCTCAGGTCATAATTTCACAGTTCGTGGGTTTGAGCCCCACATTAGGCTCTGCCCTGGCAGTGGGGAACCTGCTTGGGATTTTCTCTCTCCCTCTCTATCTGCCCCTCCACCCTGTCTAAATAAACTTAAAATAAAAGTGACAAGGTTTGTTTCTACAACTTTCTCAGCTTTAAAATCTCTATCTCTGGTGATAAGGTTGTCTTTTTACTTCTTAGTACAGGGAAGGTAACTTTCATAAGGAAGGTTTATTTTCTGCCTAGGGGGTGGTGGGGGACAGAGGAAGGTCTGTGTCCTTACACTGGCTATTTCCCAAGTAGCCTCATATAACCATTGGTTACTTAGTAACATGTTGTGCTTAGTAACATGTTGTTTAGCCTCCATGTGTTTGTGCTTTTTCCAAGTAGCTTCAATTCAAAATAACCAATATGCCATGTGGCACATTTTGGGAGCAGCCTGCCCTGGGCCTCTCCAGTTCCCTCTGAAACTTCCCTGGGAGTTTCAATATGAAAAGCTGAGCTGGTGACTGTGGAGAGAGAAACTGAGCTAGTGAGCGGTAGGAGATCTGCAAAGAGGAAAAAAAAGCACGTAGATTAGAATGAGGAAGCAAACAGAAGAACAAATCAGAGCGCATTTCCCCACATCCCATTAAGCCAGCCTCCCAACCCCAGAAATAGATCCGTCCAGTAAATATTACTGTTTCATTTATCTGATGACAAATATTAATCCTTTATTATGACAGATTTAAGTTAGGTATTATTTGTCCCCTTTGGTTTACACGGATGCAACATTTTTCACCAGGGAGTTCCTCCTTGCTGAGCTGCCAGTGTGTGTAGGGCATGACGATTTTGCAGTACCAAAGAGGCTAAGCTGTTAACTTCTGACTGGAGTTTTCAAAGTTTGCATAGTGGTATTGAACTATTCTACTACAGAGAGAGATTTAGGATTGCCTTTTGTAATTCATAATCTCCAAGATTTGGGAATGAAAACCCTTAAAGCTGAAAAGAAGGTGAACTTGAGATATACAAGCAGAATTTCTATGATTTTTTTGAGAGGCGTGTTTGTGTGACATAATTTTATGAACAAAGGAACCCAAGTTTATAATTTGGCATGTAAGGTGGAGTATTTAGTGACAGAAGGAGGCAGGTCTGAACCCACATTGTCCTGAAAACTTAGGTGGGAACCCTTTATGTACTTTGTTGCTACATAAGATAAAAAGGGGTTATGATTGGGGCACCTGGATGGCTCAGTCAGTTCAGCATCAGACTCTTGATTTCCGCTCAGGTCAACACTCAGGGTTTATAGGATTAAGCCCTGCTTCTGGCTCCATGGTGACAGTTTGGGTGGGGCCTGCTTGGGATTCTCTCTCTCCCTCTCTCTCTGCCCCTTCCCTGCTTGTGTTCTTTCTCTCTCTCAAAATAAATAAATAAACTTAAAAATAAAAAAGAGGGGTATGATTTACAGACAAGGTTAGGTTGGAACCTGTAATTTTTTTGTTTTTTTTTTTTTGTTTTTTTTTTTTTTGAAATAGAAAGCTAACGAGTGCAAGCAGGGGAGAGGGGCCGGAGGAGAAGAAGAGAGAATTTTAAGCAGGCTCCACACTCAGTGCAGAGCCTGACCCGGAACTTGATCCCATGACCCTGGGATCATGACCTAAGTCCAAATCAAGAGTGGGACACTCAACCCACCCAGGCACCCTTGAAACCTGTAGTTTCTTTTTTTAACGTTTATTTATTTTTGAGAGGGGGAGGGGCAGAGAGAGAGGGAGACACAGAATCTGAAGCAGGCTCCAGGTTCTAAGCTGTCAGCGCAGAGCCCGATGCGAGGCTTGAACCCATGAACCATGAGATCATGACCTGAGCTGAAGTCGGATGCTCAACCCACTGAGCCACCCAGGCACCCTGAAACCTGTAATTTTTAAAGTCTGGAGTATTCCATGACCTTTGCCATTGATAATGTTAATATCCATACATCTCTATTTTTCCTGTCAGTCTATGAGAGCAGAACAGGTTGTGAAATAGTGATGTAGGAGGTCTATAGTTTGGTTCTGGCAGCTATAAAGCTTACTGCTGTCATCGAGCCAAAGAAATCTGCAATTCTGATCCACCCAAATATAGTGTGTGGTATTGGGCAATCTAACAAGAGGGGCAGCTGATATGTAAACCCGTTTGGTGATTTGGCAAACTTTTATGCTAGAGTTATTTTTAATCTCCTTGCCAAGTTTAAAAATGCCATTTTCCAAAAAAAAAAAAAAAGAAAGAAAAAGAAAATGCCATTTTCAGCATCAAACACAGAGTTTGGTTGTAATACTAGCTTGATATGTCATCCAGGAGAAGTCCAGTGGCAGGTCTGTTTTCAATGTAACAGGAAAAATCTTCAGCTATTGTTTTCACCCTGACAAGGGATAGTCTTTGAGCTTCTGTAGAGATTTTCTGTGGCCCACGTAACTCACCAGGGAAAAAGGCAGAGTAACTTTCTTCTGATCATGGATATCACACCTTGTTATTTACCTGTCTCCCTTGCTCAGTCCATCAGATGTTTACATTAGCAGGAACAAAGACCAGTTTGGGCTTTTTTTTTTTTTTTTTTTTTTTAAATGTTTTATTTTGAGGGAGACAGAGTATGTGAACAGGGGAGGGGCAGAGAGAGAGGGAGAGAGAGAATTCCAAGCAGGCTCTGCACTGGCAGTGCAGAGCCCTATGCAGGGCTCCATCTCATGAACCCTGAGATCATGACCTGAGCCAAGATCAGGAGTCCGAAGCTTAACCAACTGAGCCACTCAGGTGCCCCGACCAAAC
Organism: Neofelis nebulosa; assembly: GCF_028018385.1. Lineage (NCBI taxonomy): Eukaryota > Metazoa > Chordata > Mammalia > Carnivora > Felidae > Neofelis > Neofelis nebulosa. Next base: position 60,823,014 of record NC_080783.1, read on the forward strand.
ACTGTTTTAAAAGAGATCAATCCATGTCTCCTATATGGAGTATTCTGGATTTTAATAAAGACCAAGTTTGGTTCTTCTGGCCATTTAGGTCAGTTTCTTGACACATCTTTTCTAAGGTTCTTTTTAGATCTAGATTTTTATGTTCCATTTGCTCTGATGATTGAGGTTAATAGGGGATGTGAAATTTTAAAGAGTGCCCCAGAGTTTTTGCAAGCAGGTGGTTTATCTCTGCTGTAAAATGAGTTCCTTCATCTAACTCAGTCCATTAAGGAATGTCAAATGAGGAATAATCTCAGTTACTAATTTCTTTACCACTGTTGTGGCGTGAGCACATCAGTGTAGCATACAGTCTACATAGTCAGGTAGCATTCAGACCCTTCACTAAATAGGCAGATAATAGCCAAATAGGGAGAATAGCTCAAGGCAGGGGGTGAGTCTATAAAATCCATTTAAAATGCCATAAAGGGCATTGTGGGCCTAAGAGGACTTCTTAGGGGCATGCTGATTTGGTAAGATGTATGAGTAGTACTCTGGGAGATAATTTGGTCAGAAATTTTACGGATGCCACGGCAGAACCAATTGTTTTTTTTAGTTCCTTAATTAATCTGTTTGCACAGGTTAACTTTAAAAATAAGCTGCCAGTTGTTTTATCAGCGCAAATGGGTTTATGTGGGAAAAGCAGGGAATTGCAGTTTGGGACAAGCAGTTTGTGGCAAAACCATAGGCAAGTCTGCAGAACAAGAAGAGGGGTGCTCTTTTATAGAGGGAAGGGGGGAAGTTGGGAGGGCTGTTATAAACGAAAAGCCCGTTAGAGTAAACTGGGAGTGTGAAGTATATAGTGGCTTTTCATTGGCTGATTTGTGACTGTCTCTTGGTAGCTGAGCTGCTACCAAGGAAAGTGGCTTTGAGTTGCAGACTTCCTGTTGGTTCTGTAATTGAAAATGAGTGGTAGAGTGTGAGAGCTCCCCCAGCCAAACCTCCCAACTTCCTTTTAGTGAGGTTTCCTTTCATTGACTTTCACACACTTGTGTCCCATTTGGTGGGGATAAGTGCTAGCCAAAAGGTTATAAGAAAAGGGGCTACAAGGAGTCCATTTGACCCAATATATATAATCCATCTGATAATTATTTCCACCCTTTTGTATGTAATTGTCTTTTAAAATTGGAGGGCATTTGGGGCGCCTGGGTGGTGCAGTCGGTTAAGCGTCCGACTTCAGCCAGGTCACTATCTCGCACTCCGTGAGTTCGAGCCCTGCGTCAGGCTCTGGGCTGATGGCTCGGAGCCTGGAGCCTGTTTCCGATTCTGTGTCTCCCTCTCTCTCTGCCCCTCCCCCGTTCATGCTCTGTCTCTCTCTGTCCCAAAAATAAATAAAAAAAAAAAACGTTGAAAAAAAAAATTTAAAATTGGAGGGCATTTGTATGATAATTAATAATATGAGTCAGGGATAAAGGTAGGGTTAAAAACTGGGTGGATTGAGGGTGGGGGAGTGGTATGTTTTGGGCTGCATATTTAGCAGCTCTGTTAGCCCTGTGGTTTCCTAAAGATACACTATCAGTTTCCTTAGTATGAACTCAGTAGTGAATAATGGTAATTTTAGAAGAGAGGTATATAGCTCATAATAGGTCAGCAGTTATGAGCCCATTAGCAATGGGAGTATCCACCAAAGTTAAGAATCCATGAAATTTCCAGATTATGCCAACAGCGTGGCAGATTCCAGAATCCGTGTAAATAGTAGCAGTTTTCCCCTTCCACCAGTATATAAGCTCTATCTAGTAAGAGCTAGGAGTTCAGCCACTTGGGCTATTTTACTGTAAGCAAAAAATATGCCTCCAAGTGTTTTATGGGGGAAAATTATGGCACAACCAATGATTATGTTTCCCTGGAAATTTTGTTTACAGGAGCCATCACAAAACGGAAGTAAGTCTGGATTATCTAGAGGGATGTCTGAGAGACACTCTTGTGGTTTTGAGATCATACTTACAGTTGTAAGACAATCGTGGGGAATAGAGTGGGGCTCTCCATTATCAGAGAGGTTAGTAAGGTAACTGGATTTAAAGTTCTTCAGTGATGTAAGTTAATGGGTTAGTCAAGAGAGCTTAATCATTCATAAGTGGTCTGTCATTGGGTAGAGAGATGCTGTGACTTAAGAACTTGTAAGAGAGCAAACACAGCATGGGGAACACATAGGTGAATGGGGAAGCCTAATGTAAGAGTAGGGGGGTTGCCCATCAAGGTGGAAGCTGTAGCCATTGCATGTAAGCATGGAGGCATACCTGATGCCACAGGGTCTAATTGGCGTGAGAAATATGCTGTTGGCCATTCAGGAGAGGCAAAAGGTTGTCCAAGAGTGCCTGCAGCAAAGCCATTGTTTTCATGGCTGTATGAATGGAAAGGTGTGTCAAAATTAGGTATGTCAGAAGTGTGGACAGAGCTGATTTTATGTCTTCAAAAGAGGTTAATGCCTCTGAAAGCCAGAAAATGGGCTCTGGGGTGATATCTGAGACAAGAGCATACAAAGGTTTAACAAAAACTGCAAAATTAGGAATCTGTTGGTGGCAGTAGCCCTCTGCCCCTAAAAATTCATTTAACTGTTTTGGGGAAAGGGCTGGGCAAAATGACTCAAGGCATTTTGGAATATATATATTTTTTATGTTTTTATTTTATATTTCAGGGAGAGAGAGAGAGAGAGAGAGAGACAAAGCATGAGCAGGGGAGGGGCAGAGAGAAGGAGACAGAATCTGAAGCAGGCTCCAGGCTCCCAGCCGTCTGCACAGAGTCCGATGCAGGGCTTGAACTCACAAGCAGTGAGATAATGACCTGAGCCTAAGTCAGACGCTTCACCTACTGAGCAACCCAGATGCCCCATGGAGTGAGCTTTTGAATGCCCTGACATATCGCATATACTGAAGAGATAACAGTTGCATGTACCCACTGATATTTAGATTTAAAGGTTTTATGGCCTTGTTCAGCTATTGCCTTTAAGAGAATGAAGAAGTTATAAGAGCTCCCGAGTTAGTTTAATTACAGAGTAAAAGGTCATCAACATATTGCACTAGTGTGGAAGCTTGGGTAGAGGTCTAGGGTGGCTTTTTAAGGACTCTGGGAAATATTGAGGAAGACTCGTAGTAGCCTTATGGTATGTGAGTCCATGGCAATTGTCTCCCTTTAAATGGAAATGCAAAAAGAAATTGTGAGTCTGGGTGGGATTGAAAAGAAAGCTGAGGAAGGGTCAGTTACTGTAACCCAGGTTGCATCAGCAGGAATCCAGCTAAGAATAATAGCTGAATTTGGATTTGGGACTCTAGGGTGCCAAGGAATTACAGAAGAGTCTCTGTGTCTTAGGTCCTGTACAAATCAATAAATTTGGTTTCCCTCTGAGTCAAACTTGCCTTCTTTCTTTATGGCAAGATTGGGTTGTTGTGTAGGGTAAGTTAGTAAAGACAAGAACGTCTTGTTTTAAGAGAGGGTCTCTTGCAAGGTTAATTCTTTGTTCTGATTTCTGGAGAGATGCTTTGAGCTACTGATTGAAATGGTTTATTCCTTTTCCAAGAAATGCACACAGGCTCTGCACTTCATAATATTTCAACTTCATTTGCATGTGTAGCACAAAGGCAAATTGGACACCTTTTTAAAAAATATTTATTTATTTATTTACTTACTTACAGAAAGGTGAAAAAGGTAAAATCAAGGCTTTGAAAGTAGTTATAAAATGAACATGTCATTATTACATTGTATACTTAAAAAATATTTTTTTAATGTTTATTTATTTTTGAGAGAGAGAGAACATGAGTGGGCGAGGGGCAGAGAGAGAGGTAGACAGAATCCAAAGCAGGCTTCAGGCTCTGAGGTGTCAGCACAGAGCCTGACGCAGGCCCCGAACCCGTGAATCATGAGATCATGACCTGAGCTGAAGTCAGACGCTTGGCTGAGCCACCCAGGCACCCCATGTATACTTTAAATCTTACAATTTTGTCAGTTTTACTTCAGTAAAGCTAAAAAATAATAATAATAAAATGAACATGCCAAAAATTTAATTAAGACATTAATTAAATGAGGCAACCAGAAAAGATGTTACAACCAGTTCAAAGGAGAACTCAAAAAAAAGGAAAACAGAAGTGAATTTGCAAAGGGCATCAAAATTGGCTTTTTTCCTTTTAGGAATCAGAAACCCTCCATCTGACAATTTATTTTCATGGATGTAGGCAAGCATAATTTTGCATTATCACTTATCTACAATTTGCAGAGTTAGAAATAGCTCCAAGAGAATGATGAATCAGAATCAGACCCTTTAGAAAGTTATGTTCTAAGCAATGCTTTATATTCCACTGGAGCATGATATTTTCTTATATACATTTGCCTTCTCGAACAAAATTTGAAGAAAAATTCAACTGAGTAAAATTAAAATTTTTTTCTATTATTGAAGTATAGTTATATGTTATATTAGTTTCAGGTATGCAACATAGCAAATCAGCAGTTCCATACTTATGCAATGCTCGCCACAATGAGTGTAGTTACAATATGTCACCATACAATGTTATTACAGTATCATCGACTATATTCCCTATGCTGTACTTTCATCTCAGTGACTTATTTGTTTTATACCCAGAAGTTTGTACCTCTCAATCCTCTTTGCCTATTTTGTCCATCCTGAAACCCGCACCCCCCCATCTGGTAATCAAGAGTTTGTTCTCTGTATTTATGAATAGTTTCTATTCTGTTTTTGTTTGCTTATTTTTTTTTTATATTCCACATATAAGTGAAATCATACGGTATTTGTCTTTCTCTATCCTATTTCACTTAGCATAATGCCATCTAGGTCCATCAATGTCACAAAGGCAAGATCTCATTCTCTTTATGGCTGAATAATATTTCATTATATATGTATACCATATTTTCTTTATCTAATCATCTATTGATGGACACTTGAGCTGCTTCCATATCTTGGCTATTGTAAATAATGTTACAGTAAGCATAGAGATACATATATCTTTCTGAATTTGTGTTTTTGTTTTCTTTGAGTAAATACTCAGTAGTGAAATTACTGAATCATATGATATTTATATTTTAAATTTTTTGAGGCATCTCCATTCTGTTTCCACAGTAGTTGTACCAATATACCCACCAACAGTGTGTGAGGGTTCTCTATATTCCATATCCTCACCAAGACTTGTTATTGCTTGTCTTTTGATACTAGCTATTCTGACTGGTCTGAGGTGATACCTTGTGGTTTGATTTGCATTTCCCTGATGATTCATCATATTGAGCATCTTTTTTATGTGTCTACTGATCATCTGTATATTTTCTTTGGAAAAATATCTGTTCAGGTCTTCTGCCTATGTTTTAAATTGGATTATTTGTATTTTTGGTGTTGAATTGTGTAAGTTCTTTATATATTTTGGATATTAACCCCTTATTAGATATGTCATTTGCACATATCTTATCCCATTCAATAGGTTGCCTTTCATTTTGTTGATTTTTTTTTTTTTTTACTTATAAAACCTTTTAATTTTGTTGTAGTCCCAGTAGTTTAATTTTGCTTTTTGTTTCTTTTGGCTGAGGAGACATAGCCATAAATATGTTGCTAAGGCTGATGTCTGGGAGATTACTGCCTATTTTGTCCTCGGGGCTTTATGGTTCCAGGTCACACATTTAGGTCTTTAATTCATTTTGAGTTTATTTTTATGTGTTCTGGGAAAGTAGTCCAGTTTTATTCTTTTGCACATACCTGTCCAGTTCTTCCAACACCTTTTATAGAAGAGACTGTCTTTTCCCCACTGTATATTCTTGTCACCTTTGTCATAGATTAATTGGCCATATAAGCATGGGTTTATATTTGGGCTCCTCATCCTGTTCTGTTGATCTATGGGTCTGTTTTTATGCCAGCACTATACTGTTTTGATTACTATAGCTTTGTAGGATAGCTTGAAATTTGGGATTGTGATACCTCCACTGTTGTTCTTTCTCAAGATTGCTTTGGCTATTTGGGATCTTTAAAGTTCCATACAAATTTGTTCTAGTTTTGTGAAAAATATTATTGGTATTTTGATAGGAATTGTCCTGAATCTGTAGATTGCTTCAGTATATGGACATTTTACAATATTAATTCTTCTAGTCCATGAGCATGTTATATCTTTCCATTTGTTTATGTTATCTTCAATTTCTTTCATCAGTGTCTTATAGTTTTCAGAGTATAGATAGTTCATCTCCTTTGTTAAATTTATCCCTAGGTATTTTATTTTTTTGGTGCAATGGTAAATGGGACTGTTTTGTTAATTTCTTTTTTTCCTACTTCATTATTACTGTATAGAAATGCAACAGATTTCCATATATTAATTTTGTATCCTGAAACTTTATTGAATTCATTTATTAAGTTTAATATTTTTTTGGTGGAGTCTTTAGGGATATATAGTATCATGTCATCTGCAAATAGTGACAGTTTCACTTCTTCCTTACCAATTTGGATACCTTTTATTTCTTTTTCTTGTTTGATTGCTATGGCTAAAACTTCCAGTACTATGTTGAATAAAAGTAGTGAAAATGGATATCCTGTCTTGTTCCTCATATTAGGGGAAAAGCTTTCAATTTTCACCATTGTGTAAAATGTTAGCATTGGCTTGGTCCTATATGGTGTTTATTATTTTGAGGTATGTTTTTTCTGTGTCCACCTTGTTAAGAGCTGTTTTTATGAATGTTGTATTTTGTCAAATGCTTTTGGTGCATTTATTGAGGTGATCATATGGCTTTTATCCTTCGTTTTTGAATGTGATATATTATGTTGATCGATTTGCGGATATTGAATCATCTTTTCATCCTTGGAATAAATCCCACCTGATTTTGGTGAATGGTCCTTTTGATGTATTGTTGAATTTGGTTTGCTAGAATTTTGTTGAGGATCTTTTGCACCTGTGTTCATCAAAGATCTTGGTCTGTAGTTTTCTTATTTTTTAGTGTCTTTGGTTCTGTATCAGAGTAATGCTGGCCTCTTGGAATGAATTTGGAAATTTTCCTTCCTCTTCTATTTTTTGAAATAATTTGAGAAGAATTGGTATTAATTTTTCTTTAAATATTTGATAAAATTCACCTGTGAAACCATCTGATCCAGGGCTATTGTTTGTTGGGAGTTTTTTTGATTATTGATTCAACTTTGTTACTAGTAATCAGTCTGTTCAGATTTTCTACTTTTTCCTGATTCAGTCCTGGAAGATTATATGTTTCTAGGAATTTATCCATTTCTTCTAAGTTGCCCAATTTGTTGTCATATAATTTTTTTTTGCTAGTCTCTTAGAATGCTTTGTATTCCTGTGATGTCAGTTGTTATTTCTGTTTTTCTGTTTCTTTTTCTTTTAAAAAAAAATTTTTTTTAATGTTTACTCATTCTTTGAGAGAGAGGGAGACACAGAATCTGAAGCAGGCTCCAGGCTCTGAGCTGTCAGTACAGAGCCTGATGTGGTGCTTGAAATCATGACCCATGAGATCACCACCTGAGCCAAAGTCAGATGCTTAACCGACTGAGCCACCCAGGGGCCCCATCTGTTCTTCTGTTTCTGATTTAATTTACTTAGGTCCTCTACTTTTTTTCCTTGTGAGGCTGGCTAAAGGTTTATCAATTTTGTTATCTTTTGAAAGAGCCAGTTCTTGTTTTCATTGATTTTTTTTAATGTTTTTTTATTTTATTTATTTTTGAAAGAGTGTGAGTGGGCAGGGGGGTGTGGCAGAGAGAGGGAAACAGAGGATCCAAAGTGTGCTCTGCACTGACAGCCGTGTGCCCAATGTGGGTCTTAAACTCACGAACCATAATATCATGACCTGAGCCAAAGTCAGGCACTCAACCAACTGAGCCACGCAGACAACCCTCATTAATATTTTCTATTGTTTTTTAATCTCTATTTCATTCATTTCTGCTCTAATCTTTGTTATTTTCTTCCTCCTACTAACTTTGGGCTTTGTTCTTCTTTTTCTACTTCCTTCAAGTGGAAAGTTGGATTGTTTGAGATTTTTCTGGTTTCTTGAGGGAGGCCTGTAGTGCTATAAACCTCCCTTTTAGAACTGCTCTTACTATGTCCCTAAGATTTTGGACCATTGTGTTTCCATTTTCATTTGTCTACATGCATTTTTTAAATTTCTTCTTTGATTTCTTCATTGAACCATTGGTTACTTAGTAACATGCTGTTTAGCCTCCATGTGTTTGTGCTTTTTCCAGTTAAAAAAAATTTTTTTTTAATGTTTATTTATTTTTGAGAGACAGAGACAGAGCACGAGCAGGGGAGGGACAGAGAGGGAGACACAGAATCAGAAGCAGGCTCCAGGCTCTGAGCTGTCAGCACAGAGCCTGACGCGGAGCTCGAACCTATGAACCATGAGATCATGACCTGAGCTGAAGTCAGAGGCTTACCCGACTGAGCCACCCAAGCACCCCTTTCCAGTTTTCTTTTAAATTGATTTCTAGTTTCATACCATCATGGTTGGAAAAGATGCTTGATATGATTTTGGTGTTCTTAAAGTGACAAGCTTTTTTTTTTCCCCCAAATGTTTTATATTTGAGAGAGAGAGAGAGAGAGAGAGAGCATGTGAGCAGAGAGGGGCAAAGAGAGAGAGAGACAGATGATCCAAAGTGGGTTCTGTGCTGACAGCAGACAGCCTGATGCAGGGCTCAAACTCATGAACTGCAAGATCATGACCTGAGCTGAAGTCGGATGCTTCACCGTCTGAGCCACCAGCTGCCTGATTTTGGTGTTCGTAAATGTTTTGAGGCTTGTTTCATGGTCTAACATGTGATCTCTCCTGGACAGTGTTCCTTGGGCTCTTGAAAAGAACGTGTATTCTGATGTTTGGGGATGAATTGTTCTGTATCTATCTGTTAAGTCGATTTGGTCTAATGTGTCATTTAAAGCCACTATTTTCTTACTGATTTTTTTGGCTGGATGATCTATCCATTGATGTAAGTGGGATGCTCAAGTCTCCTACTATTATTGTATTATCCCTTTATGTCAGTTATTAATTGCTTCATGTATTTAGATGCTTCTGTGTTGGGTACATAGATATTTACAATTGTTATATTCTCTTGATGGATTCCTTTATCATTATGTAATGCCTTTGTCTCTCTGTACAGTCTTCATTTTAAAGTCTATTTTGTCTGTTATAAGTATTGCTCTCCAGCTTTCTTTTTTACTTACATTTGAATAAAATATCTTTTTATGTCCCTTCATTTTCAGTCTGTATATATGTCTTTAGGTCTGAAGTGAGTCTCTTTTAGGCAGCAAATAGATGGGTCTTGTTTTTTAATCCAGTCATCTATGTCTTTTGATTAGAACATTTAGATAATTTATATTTAAAGTAATTATTGATGATGGGGAGCCTGAGTGGCTCAGTCAGTTAAGCATCTGGCTCTTGACTTAAATCATAATCTCACAGTTCATGGGTTCAAGCTCCAGGTTGGGCTCTGCGCTGGAAGTGCAGAGCCTGCTTGGGATTCTGTCTCTCCTTCTCTCTCTGGCCTTCTGTTGCTCATGTGCTCTGTCTCTCTGTCAAGATAGATAGATAGATAGATAGATAAATAAATAAATAAATAAATAAATAAATAAAATAATTCTTGATGTACTTATTGCCATTTAGTTAATGGCTTTCTAGTTGTTTTTGGAGTTTCATTTTTTTCTCTTCTTGGCTCTCTTCCCTTGTGATTGATGACTTTATTTTTTCATTTATTTGTTTATTTATTTTTAATATGAAATTTATTGTCAAATTGGTTTCCATACAACACCCAGTGCTCATTCCAACAGGTGCCCTCCTTAATACCCATCACCCACCCACTCCTCCCTCCCATACCCCATCAACCCTCAGTTCTCAGTTTTTAAAAGTCTCTTATGGTTTGGCTCCCTCCCTCTCTAACTTTTTTTTTTTCCTCCTTCCCCCTTCCCCATGGTCTTCTGTTAAGTTTCTCAGGATCCACAAAAGAGTGAAAACATATGGTATCTGTCTTTCTCTGTATGACTTATTTCACTTGGCATAACACTCTCCAGTTCCATCCACGTTGCTACAAAAGGCCATATTTCATTCTCTTTTCATTGCCAAGTCATATTCCATTGTGTATATAAACCACAATTTCTTTATCCATTCGTCAGTTGATGGACATTTAGGCTCTTTCCATAATTTGGCTATTGTTGAGAGTGCTGCTATAAACATTGGGGTACAAGTGCCCCTATGCATCAGCACTCCTGTATCCCTTGGGTAAATTCCTAGCAGTGCTATTGCTGGGTCATAGGGTAGATCTTTTTTTAATTTTGGGGGGAACCTCCACACTGTTTTCCAGAGTGGCTGCACCAGTTTGCATTCCCACCAACAGTGCAAGAGGGTTCCCGTTTCTCCACATCCTCTCCAGTATCTATAGTCTCCTGATTTGTTCATTTTGGCCACTCTGACTGGCTTGAGGTGATATCTCAGTGTGGTTTTGATTTGTATTTCCCTGATGAGGAGCAACGTTGAGCATCTTTTCATGTGCCTGTTGGCCATTTGGATGTCTTCTTTAGAGAAGTGTCTATTCATGTCTTCTGCCCATTTCTTCACTGGATTATTTGTTTTTCGGGTATGGAGTTTGGTGAGTTCTTTATAGATTTTGGATACTAGCCCTTTGTCTGATATGTCATTTGCAAACATCTTTTCCCATTCCGTCTGTTGCCTTTTAGTTTTGTTGATTGTTTCCTTTGCAGAAGCTTTTTATCTTCATGAGGTCCCAATAGTTCATTTTTGCTTTTAATTCCCTTGCCTTTGGAGATGTGTCAAGTAAGAAATTACTGCGGCTGAGGTCAGAGAGGTTTTTTCCTGCTTTGTCCTCTAGGGTTTTGATGGTTTCCTGTCTCACATTCAGGTCCTTTATCCATTTTGAGTTTATTTTTGTGAATGGTGTAAGAAAGTGGTCTAGTTTCATTCTTCTGCATGTTGCTGTCTGACTTTATTTATTTTTATGCTTTGGTTCTTTCTCTTTAATTTTTGTGTGTCTATGATAGGTTTTTGGTTTGTGGTTCCCATATGTTCATATATAACATCCTAAATATATAGCAGTCTATATTAAGTTGATGGTCGCTTAAGTTTGAACACATTCTAGCGTTACATTTTTCCAACCTTCTCCATGTTTTATGTACACGATGTAATATTGTACATCTTTTTTTTTGTGACTCCTGTAACATTTTTTAGATATAATCAATTTTACTACTTTCAGCCTTTACAGTAGCTGTATTAATGATCGATCTACTACTCTTATTGTATGTTTGCTTTTACTCTTATTGTATGTTTGCTTTTTTCTTTCATGTTTTTCCTTTCATATTTTTCTTTTCCACTTAAGTCCCTTTCATATTTCTTGTAATGCCAGTTTAGTTTATTAGTGATGACCTTTTAACTTTTGTCTGGGAAACTCTTTATCTCTCCTTTAATTCTGTGTGATAATTTTATTGATAGAGTGTTCTTGGTTGTAGGTTTTTTCCCCCCTTTTAGCACTTTGAATATATCATGCCACACCTTTCTGGTCTATGTTTCTGCTGAAAAATGAGCTGATAGCCATACGGGAGATCCCTTGTACATTACTTGTTGTTTTTCTCTTGCTATTTTAAGATTCTCTTATATCTTTAACCTTTGGCATTTTAATTATTATTTGTCTTGGTATGAACCTCCTTGAATTCATCTTGTTTGGGGCTCTCTCTGCTTCCACCTAGATGTCTGTTTCCTTCCCCAAGTTAGGGAAGTTTTCAGCTATTATTTTTTCAAATAAGTTTTCTGCCACCCCCACCCCCACCTCTTCTTCTGGTATCTCTATAATGCAAAGTTTGTATATCTGATTTATCCCAGAAATTCCTTAACCTATCCTCATTTTTTTAATTCTTTTTTTTTTTTTTTTCTGTTCAGCTTGGGTACTTTCCATTATCCTGTTTTTCAGATCACTCATTCTTCTGCATCCCCTCACCTGCTGTTGATTCCCTCTAGGTATTTTTTTTCACTTCAGTTATTGTATTCTTCAATTCTGATTGGTTCATTTTTATATTTTCTGCCTCTTTGTTGAAATTCTAACACAGTTCATCCACTCTTCACTCCAGAAAGCATCTTTATGGTCATTATTTTGAACTCTTTATCAGGTAGATTGCATGTCTCTGTTTTGTTTAGTTCTTTTTCTGAAGTCTTATTCTTTTATTTGGAACATATTCCTCTATTTTGTTTGACTTTCTGTGTTTGTTTCAATGAATTAGACAAATAGCTACTTCCCTTAGCTTTGAAAGGAACTTTCCCTACCAGAATGTGCCTGGTAGCTTTGGTTTTCTGTTGGAGCTGAAGTAGGTGTGGGCCAGGGGCACCCTGGAAGGATAGTTGAAGCTGAAGTCAGCACAGTCCAGGAGGGTCCCAGGGTGTCGCATGCAGGAGACTACCTAACGAGATAGCAGGAGCTGAAGCAGGTGCAGGCCAAGTGATCCTGGGCCACTCCCTGTGTGGAGTGGAGGCCACTCTCTCTAGCAGCAGACCTGGAGTTGATGCAGTGTAGGCTGAGAGGTCTCAAGGTGCTCCATGCAGGAGGTCTATGGCAGGACAGCTGGAGGTAAAGTGGGTGCAGGCTGGGGGGTCCTAGGTGTTCCACACAAGGGGCTGTTCCACACATTGTCAGGGGCTAAAGCAGGTGTGGCCCTGGTGTGCCCTGGTGCGCTTTCTGCCTATGTTGCCTTGGTGACATGGCTGGAGTTACAGTCCTCACTGTTCCTTGGTATCCCTCTGTGCATCACACCGGGGCCACTTTGGGGGGATGGCTGGAGCTTTGGTAAAATGGCTGGAGCTTAGGTGGGCAGTGATTGGGGAACACTGATTTCATGGTGTTGCTGGGTGAACTGGGGCCTCAACTCAGCCTGTCCCAGAGATGTTGCTAAAGGTTCTTGGTCTTGTCACAAGAAAAAATTCAAGAACAAACATGAGACAGCAAATGAGCAACACAAATGGGGAAGTTTTTTAAAGTGGGTGAGCTTAAGAGAGAGAGAACTGCACATCCTGGGGGTTGGATTTCTATCTTTTATTGACAGTTGTTAACTAGGGGGTGGAATATTCATTACTAAGGGCAGGGATTTCTTGGAAGCAAGGTTTCGTGCCTTTTCTTGCTTATTTGGGCAGGGGTTTCCTGTCATGGCATCTGCCATCTTGGGCCTGTCTGGTTTGATCTGGCTTCTTATGGAGTGCTGCCAGGATGGGCCTCTGATTTCCCAGTAGCTGGCCAAGACTTCTTCTTTCCTGTTGGAACCTAACTGCCTACTTTAACATTCCCCCATCAAGGACTCTGGGCCCTAATACCTTTTAAGGGAAAATTGGGTGATGGTCTATCTTCTGTAACTACCTCATGCTGGTATGGGATGTTGACCCTGCCTGAGGGCTCCAGAATTCCTTGCTATCTAAATTGTAGGAAACCTGGATGGGCAGTAGGGAATAGGAGGAAGTTGTGGCTTGGTGTAGTGGGTGTTGATAGTCATTTGTTTCTGGATTCCTTTCAGGGTAGTTGTGGACCACCATCTGGAGATTCACCTGGCTGAGTCAAGAGGAAATAAATTTTGTTAGTAATTTAGGATACGAGGTCTATACATCAGAATAAGAAATGTGGTTATTAAGGGTCCAAGAAGAGGGTATAACCATGAAAGGCCTGGAAACTAGGAGAATAAGGAATCCCACCAGGAAGACGAGGTAGGGGTGGATTTATGGAGAATCGTGGTCTGGTTAGCTACTGCTCTGGTGACCTGTAGGCTTCTTTAACTTCTCCAGATGAATTGATTCATACACAGCACAGTGTGTTAGTCATTGTGAAGACTTCCAGATTTTTGTAAGAATGTAGTCAAGGGCATCTCGTAGCCAAGTGACTTGTTGCCTGATTTTATGTATATGGATTCTTACTGCCCAGGACTAATACAGGTAGGTGCTGTGTTAGCCATCACATATACACTCTGCCTTATTTAGCAAGCAGTCAGGTAATACATAAGAGGCATGTCTATGGAAACAAAAGGAAAACAGGTTAGTGAGTGGAGCAACTTACAAACCCAGTGTCTGAGTCCTGAGTGTTGCCAGTGAGAAGATTTCTAGATGTCAGGCTCTAAGCATCCTGAAATGGAGTGGGAGCAGGCAGTGGCAGTCTGATGGGTCCTTTTGGATTATAGTTTAAATGTTTCTGGTGATACTTTTGAGTGGCCCATAGAGCAATAGGCACTGTTGACTATCTATATGTGAGTTTTGTGGCAACTTCTCTGAAGTTTTCATCGAGTTATCCAGCTTCAGTTTGCAGGGCTGTAGGAAAAAGAGCAGTTTTAGTTTTTAATGATTTTAAGTCAATAGAATGGGAGAAGATTGGAAATCTTAGTTTGGAGAGTCATAACCAGATATTCAAGGACATCAGAATTTAGAATCTAACCCGGTTTTATAGGCAAACAGCAAAAACTAAAGGACAATCAGAACTAGAATCTAACATTGACAAAGATGTGTTATTAAAACATAATTTTTCTCTAAAGCCACCCTATTTTCCATCAAAGATAGCCAAATCAAGACTAGTTTGTTTGTGAAATAAGTCCAGTTTTAATAAACTTGGCCTAATTATTTCAATAAACTCAGTAAGAATAATGATTGACCATATAAGTTTTATTTTAATCTGCTTTGCTGGAACTTTTATAAGGAATTTCAGATTGAGCCTTTAACAGCCTCTCAAGGCCAGAAGCCAAGCCAAAGACTTGCCATCAGATTTGCCTGCAATACCTATAGATTTGGGTAAATTCTTCCTCTCAAGGTCCCCCAAATATCCTGAGGTTTCCTGTACCTGCGAGGAAGTGACATTCTTTACTCACCTGGTAAAGCTGCTGGGAACCCTGTGATGAACAGTTAACATTTCCAAGGGGACTCTGTAGGCTCCATAAAGTCAACCTTAGGTCCTTAAAGCTATCTGGTCGTATGAGTCTATGCATGTTTTTGTCAAATATGACATTCCAGTCAAGGCCTTGGTAATATAACCAATGTTTCCAGTGGTGTCTTGTTGCAAGGAGAGCAGATTCTCACTGAACTTATGCAAATAATTATAACTGCCATGAAAGAATACTCACAGAGAGTTGCTGAATCCTCGAGGGAGAAAAGATAAATGTCTCAATTTGTACACAAAGGAATACTTTATCATATTTGTATAAGTCATAGGTAAGAGAAAACTTCCTTAAATCTGGAAGAGCAAACATAATAGAACCAGCAATGTTTGAAATAAGAGTCATAAAAACTATAGTCATCTTCCTCAGTTCATTTAGTCCAGTGTTATTAATTTTTATTGTTTGAAGGCAGTATCCTTAGTAGTTCCAGGGATTCTTTTTTTTTTTTTTATTATTTATTTTTTTAACGTTTATTTATTTTTGAGACAGAGACAGAGCATGAACGGGGGAGGGTCAGAGAGAGGGAGACACAGAATCCAAAGCAGGCGCCAGGCTCCACGCTGTCAGCACAGAGCCCGACGCGGGGCTCGAACTCATGGACCGTGAGATCATGACCTGAGCCAAAGTCGGCAGCTTAACCGACTGAGCCACCCAGGTGCCCCAGTTCCAGGGATTCTTACCCAGTTAAGTTTTATGATCTTAAAGATATCAAAAACCTATGTTTGTTAGAAATTTCTTTTTATGAATCTTGAACATGAAACACATTTCTCAAGAGCATAAGGACAATAACTATAAATAAAAGTGGCCATGGTTAAAAATCTGGTGAGAGTTCATTATAATACAGTTAACAAGGAAATCTGGTTGTTTCTATGATATATAACATTTCAATAATTAGAATGTCAAATGATGACCTATACCAGAACATATTAAAACTTTAGGAATTTCAAATAATTTCTAAAACAGTTCTAGCCTTTACCTATACAATATAACCTAGAAAGGTCTTTTCATTGTTTGATGGTGCTTCCCATGTAACTTAAACATACCAAACAAATGAGACTAAATAAAAGTAAGAAAGACTTCCATTTAGAATTTGAATCTTGGGAATTTTGTCAAAAACCTCAGAAAGTTTTAAAGCACATACCTAAATAGGATTACAGATTATTACACAACTTAATATTTAATTATTTAACCAAGGTGGTAATAAGAGATTCTATAGAAGTTTATATAAGTGCTAGTCAAACTTCGCTCCTTAAACATTGAGAAGTTTCAGTTTTCCTAAGTAATCAAAGACCTGGTAAAGATAAAACATAGACACTTTGGTTTTCTGGGAAGATAAAGGAAAAAGAAAAAAACTTTGTTTACAATTTCTATCAGGAGCACACCAATTGAATTTCAATCTTATACCAGTGTACTTCTATCTATTTATTTTTTTAATGTTTATTTATTTTTGAGAGAGAGTGCAAGTGGGGGAGGGGTAGAGAGAGATTGGGAGACACAGAATCTGAAGCAGGCTCCAGGCTCTGAGCTGTCAGCACAGACCCTGACACAAGGCTCAAACTCATGAACTGCAAGATCATGACCTGAGGCGAAGTCAGATGCTTAACTGACTGAGCCACCCAGGTGCCCCTACCAGTGTACTTTTAATTCATTCATTTCAGTCTTAGTTCTAACTACATATAAAATTCTTTTCCAAAGCTTTCCCTTCACAAACCTTCTACAACTTTGTTTTTCATTGAAATTTTGTCCTAAGCCTTCTCTGAATAACCAGTCTCATTTTAGAACAAAATTATTTCCTTTTGCTTTGATAAAAATGTATTTTTTTTCATATCTTTTAGCATATCTCCTACCTTCCTACATGCTTTCTTTGTCATTTCTATCAGTCTTAATTACATTTAGCAGAATGTAAATAGAACTTTTAGAAACTTAGAAACCTTAGACCCCAGTGAAAATTAAGTAGTAAGCAATTGTGAACTGTTAAACCAGAATTCTTTAGATCTAAAATTTATGAGGACATTTTATAATTTTTAGAAACATGTTTTTTTCTTTTCATAGTACAACTTGCAATGAAACATAAAGCACATTTACCATTAGACTCAGTATCCTCAGTTTTATGTAATAACAAGCCAAAAGGTATGATGTGGTATCTTATTATGGTTTTGATTGGTATTTCCCTGATGATGATTGATGTTCAGTATTCTTTCATGGGTCTGTTAGCCATTTGGATGTTTTCTACGGAAAATTGTCCATTCATGCCTTTTGCCCATTTCTTCACTGCATTATTTGTTTTTTGGGTGTTGAGTTTAAGTTCTTTTACATTTTGGATACTAACTCTTTATGAGATATGTTGTTTGCAAATATCTTCTCCCATTCTGTTGATTGCCTTTTAGTTTTGTTGATTGTTTCCTTTGCTAAGCAGATGCTTTACATCTTGATGAAGTATCAATAGTTCATTTTTGCTTTTGTTTCCCTTGCCTCTGGAGACGTGACTAGTAAGAAGTTGCTGCAGCCAATGTCAGAAAGGTTTTTGTGTTCTCTTCTGGGATTTTGATGGTTTCCTGTCTTCCATTTAGGTGTTTCATCCATTTTGAATTGATTTTTGTGTATGGTGTAAGAAAGTGGTCCAGTTTAATTCTTCTGCATGTTGCTGTCCAGTTTTCCCAACACCATTTGTTGAAGAGACTGTCTTGTTTCCATTGGATATTCTTTCCTGCTTTGTTGAAGATTAGTTAACCATATAGTTGTGGGTCCATTTCTGGGTTTTCTATTCTGTTCCATTGATCTATATGTCTGTTTCTGTGCAGTACCATACTGTCTTGATGATTACAGCTTTGTAATACAGCTTGAAGTCCAGGATTATGATGCCTCCAGCTTTGGGTTTCTTTTTCAGGATTGCTTTGGCTATTTGGGGTCTTTTCTGGTTCCATACAAATTTTAGGATTGTTTGTTCTAGCTCTGTGAAAAATGCTGATGATATTTTGATACGGATTACATTAAATGTGTTTATTTCTTTGGGAAGTACACATTTTACAATATTTGTTCTTATGAGCATGGAATGTTTTTCCATTTCTTTGTGTTATCTTCAATTTCTTTCACAAGTCCATAGTTTTCAGAGTACAGATCTTTAACCTCTTTGGTTAGGTTTATTCCTAGGTATATTGTGGGTTTTGGTGCAATTGTAAATGGGATCAATTCCTTGATTTCTCTTTCTGCTGCTTCATTATTGGTGTGGAGAAATGCAGGAGATTTCTGTGCATTGATTTTGTATCCTGTGACTTTGATGAATTCATGTACCAGTTCTACCAATTATTTAGTGGAATCTTTCGGGTTTTCTACATAGTGTTATGTTGTCTGTGAGTAGTGAAAGTTTGACTTCTTCCTTGCTAATTTGGATGCCTTTTATTTCTTTGTGTTGTCTGATTGCTGAAGCTAGAATTTCCAGTACTACGTTAAATAACAATGGTGAGAGTGGACATCCCTGTTACGTTCCTGCTCTTAGTGGGAAAGCTCTCAGTTTTTCCCCACTGAGGATAATATTAGCTGTGAGTGTTTCATATATGATCTTTATGATGTTGACGTGGATTCCCTATCCTTACTTTGCTGAGGGTTTTAATCAAGAATGGATGCTGTACTTTGTCAAATGCTTTTTTTCCATCTATTGACAGGATGATATGGTTCTTATCCTTTCTTTTATTAATGTGGTGTATCACATTGATTGATTTGTGAATAGTGAACCAGCCCTGTAGTCCAGGAATAAATCCCACTTGATCATGGTGTACTTTTGGATTCCATTTTCTAGTATTTTGTTGAGAATTTTTGCATCCATGTTTATCAGAGATATTGGCCTGTGTTCCTTTTTAGTGGGGTCTTTGTCTGGTTTCGGAAACAAGGTAAAATTGGCCTCATAGACTGAGTTTTGAAGTTTTCCTTCTGTTTCCATTTTTTGGAACAGTTTGAGAAGAATAGATATTAACTCTTTAAATGTTTGGTAGAATTCTCCTGGGAAGCCATCCAGCCTTGAACTCTTGTTTATTGGGAGATTTTTGATTACTGATTATATTCCTTTGCTGGTTATGCAAAGGAAATAAACCAGAAAATCTGGTTCAGATTTTCTCTTTCTTCCTGTTTCAGTTTTGATAGTTTATATATTACTAGGAATTTATCCATTTCTCTCAGATTGCCTAATTTGTTGGTACATAATTGGTCATGATGTTCTTTTATAATCGCTTGTATTTCTGCAGTGTTGGTTGTGATCTCTCCTCTTTCATTAATGATTTTATTTATTTGGGTCCTTCCTGTTTTCTTTTTGATAAGTTTGGCTAGGGGTTTATCAATGTTGTTAATTCTTTCAAAGAACCAGCTCCTAGTTTCATTGGTTTTTCTACTTTTTTAAAAAAATTTCTGTATCATTTATTGCTGCTCTAATTTTTATTATTTACCTTCTTCTGGTGGTTTAGGCTTTATTTTCTTTCCTTTTTCCAGCTCCTTTAGGCATAAGGCTAAGTTGTACACTTGAGACTTTTCTTGCTTCTTGAGGTAGACTGTATAGTTATATACTTCCCTCTATGACTCCCTTTGCTGCATCTCAAAGGTTGTGGACTATTGTGTTTTCTTTTTTAAAAAAATGTTTATTTATTTTTGGGAGAGAGTGTGAGCAGGGGTGAGGCAGAGAGAGAGGGAAACAGAGGATCAGAAGCAGGCTCTGTGCTGACAGCAGAGAGCCCAATGTGGAGCTTGAACTCCTGAACTGTGAGATCATGACCTGAGCTGAAGTTAGACTGAGCCACCCAGGGGCCCATGTCATGTTTTAATTTTCACTTATTCCATGTATTTTTATTTTTTCTTTTATCTCCTAGTTAACCCATTCATTCTTTAGTAGGATGTTCTTTAACCTCCATGTATTTGTGGTCTTTCCAAATTTTTTTCTTGTGGTTGAATTCAACAAGTTTCATAGCATTGTGGTTGGAAAATATGCATGATATATCTCAGGATTTTTGTATTGTTGAGGCCTGATTTGAGACACAGTATGTGATCTATTGTGGAGAATGTTCCATGTGCACTTGAATGTGTATGGTGCTCAGCTTTAGGATAAAATGCTCTAAATATATCTATTAAATCCATCTGGCCCAGTGTTTCATTCAAAGTCCTTGTTTCTTTGTTGGTCTTCTGCTTAGATGATCTGTCCATTGCTGTAAGTGGACAGATATTTAAATATTTAAAATTGTTAGATCTTCTTGTTGGATAGACCCCTTTATTATGATATAGTATCCTTCATTTCATGTTACAATCTTTGGTTTATTTTTTTTTTAATAATTTTTTTAATAATTTTTTTTTTAATGTTTATTTATTTTTGAGACAGAGAGAGACAGAGCATGAACGGGGGAGGGTCACAGAGAGAGGGAGACACAGAATCTGAAACGGGCTCCAGGCTCTGAGCTGTCAGCTCAGAGCCTGACGCAGGGCTCGAACCCACAGACCGTGAGATCATGACCTGAGCCGAAGTTGGACGCTTAACCGACCGAGCCACCCAGGCACCCCACAATCTTTGGTTTAAAATCTAGTTTGTCTTGGGCGCCTGGATGGCTCGTCGGTTGAGCGTCCAACTTTGGCTCAGGTTGTGGATCTTGCAGTTTGTGGGTTTGAGCCCTGCATTGGGTTCTGTGTTGGCAGAGCCTGGAGCCTTCTTTGGATTCTGTGTCTCCCTCTCTCTCTGCCCCTCCCCTGTTTTTGCTCTGTCTATCTCTGTCTCAAAAATAAATAAACATTAAAAAAATTATAAAATCTAGTTTGTCTGATATAAGTATGGCTACTCTAGGTTTCTTTTGGTGTCTGTTAGCATGATAAATGGTTCTCCATCCCCTCACTTTCAGTCTGGAGGTGTCTTTGGGTCTAAAGTGAGTCTCTTGTAAGCAGCATACTGAAGCGTCTTTTTTTTTTTATCCATTCTGATAACCTGTGTATTTTGATTAGAACATTTCATCCTTTTACATGCAAAGTGATTACTGACAGACATGAATTTAGTGCCATTGTATTACCCATAAAGTCATTGTTTCCGGAGATTGTCTCTGTTCCTTTCTAGTCTGTGTTCCTTTTGGTCTTTATTTCCCACTCAAAGAGTCACCTTTAATATTTTTTGCAGGGCTGGTTTAGCGGTCATGACCTCCTTTACATTTTGTTTGTCTGGGAAACTGTTTATCCCTCTTTCTATTCTGAATGACAGCCTTACTGGATAAAGGATTCTTGGCTGCATAGTTTCCCCATTTAGCACATTGAGTGTGTCATGCATCTCCTTTCTGGCCAAGTTTCTGTGGAGAGAACTGATGTGAATCTTATTTGTCTTCCCTTGTAGGTTAGGGATTTCTTTTCCCTTGCTGCTTTCAAGATTTTTTTTATCTTTGTATTTTGCGAATTTTACTAGGATATGTCTTGGTGTTGTCCTGCTTTTGTTGATTTTGATGGGAATTCTCTGTGCCATCCTGGATTTGGATATCTGTTTCCTTCTTCATATTAAGGACATTTTCAGGTATAATTTGCTCAAATAAACCTTCTGCCCCCTTTTCCCTCTCTTCTTCTTCTGGGACTCCTATGATACAAATGCTATTATGCTTTATGGAGTCACTGAGTTTCTTAAATCTACATTCATGATCCAATATTTTTCTTTTCCTCTTCTTTTCAGCTTCATTATTTTCCATAATTTTATCTTCTATATGACTTATTCGTTCCTCTGATTCTTCCATCCTTGTCATTGCATCCAGTGGGTTTCATATCTCGGTTATAGTGGTTTTTTTTTTTTTTTTTTTTGTCCTGACTTGGTTTTAGATTTTTATCTCTGCAGTAAGGAACTCCCTGATGTTTTCCATGCTTTTCTCAAGCCCAGTTAGTATCTTCATGATTGTTGTTTTATTTATTTTTTAAAATATTTATTTATTTTTAGAGAGAAAGAGAGAGAGAGAGCACAAGTGAGGGGGGAGGCAGAGAGAGAAGAGAGAGAGAATTCTGAGCAGGCTCCGTGCTGATAGCATGGGCTGGATCTCATGAACCGTGAGATCGTGATCTGAGCTGAAAGCAAGAGTCAGATGCTTAACCGACTGAGCTACCCAAGTGTCCTGATTCTTGTTTTAAATTCTGGTTCAGGCATATTGCTTATATCCATTTTGATTAGATCCCTGGCTGTGACCTTTTCTTGTTCTTTCTTTTGGGATGAATTCCTCCATCTTGGCATTTTATCTAGATCTCTGGCTTCTATGTGTTAGGAAAGTCTGTTATGTTTCCTGCTCCTGAGAGTAATGGCTATATTAAGAAAAGGTCATATACTCTCCAGGGCCTGGCACTTCAGGAAGTGTTTCTGGTATATGCTATGTGGATTCTGCTGTTGTGTTTTGGCTGCTCTTTCCCTCAGGTCAGTCCTCTGCAGAATTTCTCCTTGCCTGTAGTGGAGAGTGCTTGGACCTTGTCCAGTGTGTGGCAAGTTTTAACGAGGTGTGTTTTGGTCTGTTTGTTAAAAGAGGCTATGTCCTATTTCCACTTGAACTGAAGATTTACAGCACTTTTTGGTCAGTAGACTTTGTGTGTGTCGGAGGTTTCTGCTGGTCTTTTGAGGGAGAGGCCTGCTGCTGCTCTGGCTCTTAGGCACACTTGCCCAAGTAAAACATCTATAGAGCACAGGGAGGTGAGGCTTCGTGTCAGTGGTTCAAGCCTCCATTGTGGGGGCTGTGCTGGTCACTAAAAGTCTATCTGTGCTGATTGGTGGGGGTAAAAATTGCATCAGCCCACTCTCTCATCACCGGAGAGGCAAGTTCACACCCACCTCCAGGAAGCCCTCACAGAAAGGCAAACAATCTCCCCTCGTGTGTCCCAGGTATCCCTCTGATCCTTGTCTTCATTCTGTGTCCGAGCCATCTGCCCACCTGGTGGTGTAGTGCTCCTGTTTAATCTCAGATGTACTGGCTGGGTTTCAAAACTCCAAATTTTAGTGACTAGGCACAGCACAGTCTTGTGCTGATCCTCTGGGGGAGGGTCTCACTGTGCTGTGCCTGGTGCTAGTTTGTCCCAGAAGGGCAGTTGCACAAACACACAGGGCTTGAAGTTTATGGTAAAGTGCAGCAGAAAGCCATCGTCCAGGTTAGCTGCCCTCAGCAGGTGTCTCTGTTCCTATGCTAATGAACAGGGCAGCGCAATAGTGCCTCCCCACTCTTTTGTCCCCTGAGAGACAGTGCCACCTCTCCCAAACGCACTCCAAGAAGAGGAAATGTCTCTCCCAGTGCCACCCAGGGGATCCTCAGAGCATGCTGTCTGCTCCTGGACCTCTGCTCTCCTTCTTGACAGGAGCACCACTACGCCTGCCGGGCTCCACCCTGGAGACGGTGTGGACTTCCAAAACTTGAGACTTTGAGCTCCACTGCTTGTAAAAGCTTGCAATAATCAGGCCCTCTCATTTTCCCCATCAAAGACTTTGGGAAGTATTTTTCTTTTGTAGTCCCCTGCACACTGTGTGCTCTCACTCTCTCTCTCTCTCTCTCCCCGTGGTCAGGGTTCCCTTCCCTCAGCAGCACCATAATTTTTTTCTCCCCCAAATCATGTCTCTGTACCTCCTGCCTTCCATGACATGTGGCCTCTTTGCTTCTTCTAGTTGTGCACTGTGTTCTCTCAGTTCTCAGATTGATTTCCTGGGTGTTCAGAATGATTTGATTTTTATCTAGCCGTACTTGAGGGATGAGGCAAGCGTAGACTCCCCTACTGCTCCACCATCTTAACTCCTCACATTGCCAGTAGTTTTAATTACACTTATTAGAATTCTTAACTCTTAGAAACTATATTTGAACTAACATGAATTTGCTTCTTGCTGAGTTACAGGTAGGGACCAACCAGGTAGAGTTGTCACGCAAAGGAATCTTTATTTGCACCAAACAAGGTCACAAGGAATAACTTCCGAAACTATGACTACCTGAGCAAGGATGAATGGGTTCCCTTTATTTAGGGTTAGGATGAATATTTAGAAAGGGAAGCCTTGTCATCCTATGTAGAGTCAGATATAAGGTTCCTACATGTACCTTACAGAAACATGCCTATACATGCATTGTATGTTATGTTAATGAGGCTTGTGTTCCTCAGGCAGAGAAGAGCAGAGATTTTAGCATTAAAATGAAATAAAGGTAATTTTTGGTCACTCTGTGGTCCATTTGCGCAGGTATGAATCAGGGTATGAGCTCAAACTGGTCAGGGTGGTCTGGGCTGGCTGGAGCTCTTCATCAGGGCAGTCATTATTGCTTGAGGGGTAGTTTCGGTTTCCATCACAGGATGCTATGCCCATTGGGTCTTTTGCCCAAGTTAAAAGAAAGATAAGCTGGAAAGAAGTAGTTAAGGAAAAATGTGGGATAAAGGTGAGTACATACATGCAGGTGGGCAGTAAGGTCAGGTTTTTTGGTCTTGCTGGTGACAAAACCTTAATTTCTAGTGAAATCTAAGTAGTAAGCAATTGTGGACTGTTACACCGGTATTCTTTATATTGGCAAATTTATGAATTCGTTTCATGGTTTCTAGAAACATGTGCATCTTCACAGTATAATCTTTTAATTAAGCACAAAATATGTTTACCAACAGACCCAAATTTATCTTTTGTTTCTCTGTAATAAGAGAAAAATAGATAAACCTACGTTCTGTACTTAATGTTCATTATTTTACTTTATTTGGAAATGCTCTAGATAGTGAATTTAACTTATCATTTAACTTAGCAAAACTTTAAGATTACCAAAAATATTTTGGAAGCTGTTCAAAAGTTTACCTATAAACTTTCTTATCTTATTTATACCTATTTAATTTACTTGTTCTTAACAATTATGTTTAGATTACCCACAAAGCTTTATGAGGCATCAAAGTTGTGCTAAGTTTTTTTTCTTTCTGACAAATTTTGCAACAGAGATAACAAACTTATTCAACTTTCAGGAAACACAGGCACAACAAAGTTTTATATTCAATGCTGATAACTCTAAAGACATCTCTATCTTAATTAAGCCAACAACTCTAAATTAGTTTTAATACTAGATATGTTCCCAGGTCACATGACCTCTAAAACCATTTGGGTCAGTTTCTATCTTTCTGAGAGTCTTAGAATGAGCAATCCTTACAAGCACTTGCATTAGAACCAAGTAAACATAGCTCTGTTACAGATTCATTTTCACAATGCCATTTGGACGTAGAGAAAATATCTGACGTTTGCACCATATTTATGGACACACATATAAACACACAGATACAAACAAAAATCTAATAGCTTTTGTTTTTACTAATTTTCGTGGATATGGCATTATAGGCCCAATTTCCAAATACGTATCTATCTTCTGTCTTTCTGTCTCTTTCTCTCTTTTTTTTTGTAATTTCTCATGAAAAATTTCTCCCTAAAGTTTACATTTCAAAAAATGGCTCTTCAGTCCTAGGGAAAATAGGGATAGAAAATTGACATCACAAAGGCACAGAGAAAGTATCAAAGCTTTTTTCAAGGTTAAGACTTGGGGCATATACGCCTATTATCAGAGATGCTGGAACACTTTCAGCAATTTGCCTTTTTTATTTTTTGTAAAATCTATCCCCAACATGAGGCTCGAACTCAGGACCCTTCTCTACTGACTGAATCAGCGAGGTGCCCTAGCAGTTTGTATTTTTAAAGCCCTCTTTCCCCCCTTTCTGTTCATCAATCTTAGGTGGTATGAGCTATATTTATAGTTCAAAGACATAACAAGATTTATAATTTTAAGGAATAGAAAAAGAATGCAAAAAAAAAATTCTTTTTTCTTAAGAGTTCCCGAGCAATTGCCATTTAAAATTTACCTTTCTTAAGTACAGGACAGTTTTGTTCCACTGTCCTGATCTTTTGTATCAATAAGCATTTTGAGAGGAATAGGTGAGGTTTGGGGGATTTGTAAAGATAGATGGCCTTTGACTTGTTTTTACAGTTGTATTTCTGGTTTTGTAGAGATTCTTACAACAAAGCAATTTGTTTTTAATTCCCCCAGAGAACTGGATTGCAGCCTGAATATTAAGGGCTTGACCTACCTTTTTAATTAAACTTGCTTCTTTATTTCAGGAAGATTTTTAATTAAAATGGGAACTTAAAGATTTATGCTTTATAAAGTCTGTATAAAGCATTTTAATAAAGCCTTTTTCCTAAGTACACAGTTCAACCTTGGCTGCTATTAGCTCCTGAACATTGGCCTTTTGGAGATAATTTGTAGAAGAGTCATCTGTTTCCTCCAGTGGGATGGGGTAGGGGACGCTTGTGAATGGCCACCAACCTTTCTAATTCCTCTCTAAATTTGGTAGGATCTTTTGAAAGTGGAGGTAGAGGGCTTTATCATTTCAAAGATCTGTTGCTGTCCAGGGAACATGAATTCTTTGTGGTGGGAGGTCTAGGGTACACCTGCAAAGGACATTGCGTTGGAATGCCTGAAGCTGGCAGAACCTGATTCCAGAGCCCTGGAAAGTAGAAGCAAAGTGAGACTACCGGTCCTAGGCACTTTTGTTAAATTCACTTTTTGGCTTTCAGCATTTATATGAGTAACCTGTACCCTTCGGACCTAGAGATTCAGCCAGGGTGCTCTCTCTAAAGCCTGTACGGAAGAGGGAATTTAAAGCAGGCTAATGTGGCTGGATTTTAAGAAGGGGGATTTATGTTGTTGTTTTAACCTTAAAAATAAAACTGTTGGTTTTTTTTACCAGCAAAATGAGTTTATTTGGGCATAACAGAGAATTGCAGTTCGGGACAAGCAAATATGTCAAAACTGCAGGGAAGTCCAACAAACAAAGGAGATGAATATTTTATGGAAAAGAGGGAGGAAATTGGAAGGGGTTGTTTTGGATGAAAGTCGATTGGAGAAAATCAGTTCAGAGTGATGACAATTTCTCATTGGCTGAGTTGCTGGACTAGCCAATTTCTTGTAGGAAATGTGGTGTATGTCTTTCTCTGTTAGGATCAGTCATGGATGATTCTTTCTTGTTGATGGTTCTTTTGTTGAGGTCTGTAACTGAAAAGTCTTCCTGAAATTTTCATTGAGTGGTACTGCTCCCCCTTTCTGCCTCCCCTTCTAACATCCCAAGTCCATTTTAGTGGTTTCCCTTTATTAATTTTCACATGTCCCCCCTTTTGATCAAGATTTTTTTCTGAAAGCATGACTGATCAAAAATCAGTTGTTTGTTTTTTTGTATTTAGTGGTTTTGCCCCTCTGTGCCAAGAAGGACCTTTCCCTGTGTCAGAGGGAAAGAGCAGAGCAGTTGGAAACAAGGCCACATTTGAATAACAGGGTAAGTTAGGAGAGAGAATTCTCAGGCACTTATCATCAATAGTTCATATGTATCAAGATCATAAGCATTGGAAACCATCTCTTTATTGGGTACATCATTATTGTAAAAGTTTCACAGGCAAAAAAATATAAAATATAAAATAATTATATAGAACAGAAAAAGTAACATAATAATTCCAAATTGTATGATAGCTCTACACCAGGACACTAGGTCTGAAAGTACCAATTTAAACATCTATTGGAATTTATTCAGACTTAGGGGTTTTTCCCATCAAGGCAAATGATGTACGCCTCCTGAAAGTCTTTGCTTAAAGGGGCCATGAAAGCAGAATAGTAATACTGCAGGAACACACTGAAAGAGTTAACCTAGTGCATTTGGGAAAATACGATGCAGGTATAATTATGAAGCAATATAATGAGCTTTTTGCAATGAAAATAGCAAAGCTTCAAGGATGTATTAAATGTTTGTTATTTCAATGGGGCGCCTGGGTGGCTCAGTCGGCTGAGTGGCCGGCTTCGGCTCAGGTCATGATCTCGCGGTCTGTGAGTTCAAGCCCCGTGTCGGGCTCTGTGCTGACAGCTCAGAGCCTGGAGCCTGTTTCAGATTCTGTGTCTCCCTCTCTCTTCCCCTCCCCCATTCGTGCTCTGTCTCGCTCTGTCTCAAAAATAAATAAACGTTAAAAAAAAATTTAAAAAAAACAAAAATGTTTGTTATTTCAAAAGCATTATTTGGAACTAAATGTTATCAATAATATAGTCAGAAAAGTTATGAATCTGGAAACCATGAATATGGATAAGAATCCAGAGTCAGTTAATAGTCTAGATGAAAAAAGACTTTTGTGAATCTTGAACCTTCTAATCCTTCAGAAGGAGCAAGTGAAAATATTTGTCATGAGATCATGACAAGGTTATTTCCAAAAGGCTGTGGTCAAGAGAAGAGGTATTGTCCCTTTGGCAAGGGTTTGGGAAATGCAGACATTGGCACTGTTTCCACAAAAGAGATAGTAGAAGCAAACAGTGAGAGAAAGATAGATAGGTCTGATCCAGACATCTTGGGGAAGCTGTCTCATCAGATGTCTTCTGCTTCAATTCTGAGAAATATTTACTTTCAGGTCACCAGATGGTGTGCAGGTCCAGTCAGGGTTTGGTACATTGGTTAGGTATGTCACATGAATCTAGGAGTCTATTCCTTGGAGTTTGACAGCACAATCATTGATTAGCAATACCTGATAAGGGCCCTTCCAGTGAGTTTGAAGAGAGTCTTTCTGGAAGTGTCTTCCAATAGGTTGCAAGGTATTATGCTTAAGATCTTTGTCTCCCTGAGTGGATTGTGAACAGATTGGTCTACCATAGCATGATTATTTTAATAGAAGCAGTTAGGCCTTTACAATATTGTAAAGTATATCTCCTTTACCTACTGTGGGTCAAAGGAGGCAGGGGCCAAAGTACATTGGACATCTGCGACTATCTCAAAGGATGAGAGCCTACGAGTTCCATAGGGAGTTGATAGATTTAGAAGGACAAATGGCACTGCTTTGGGCTATGGTATTTCGAGGGTCTCTACAGATTTTGGCAGTTGAGTCTTAATGCTATTGGTGTGTTTGACTAACCCTGATGATTGAGGCTGGTGTGCACAATGAAAGTATTGTAAAACCAGCCAAAGAGCAGAGAATTATTGAAGTATCTGACTGCTAAAATGGGCTTCCTCATCATAATGAAGTTCAAGAGGGGTTCCCCTGGTAGGGATAATCTTTTCTAACCAAATTTTACCTACAAAAGCAGCACTGGCCTGTGAATAAGAAAGCTTCAGTTCAGTGAGAAACATACACCATGACTAAAACATGTTTACATCCATGAGACAGGGAAGCTGTGTGAAATCCACTTTGTGAACAGGTTTCCCTGGATTATACTTTGGACAGGTGGGACAAGTGAGATAGACAGTTTTTGTAGCCTTATTAATATTTCTCTACCAATACTGGTTCATGAATGCTATCATTTTATCAGTAGACCAATGGCTTAATGCATGTATAGGCAACAAAATACAAAATATAAAATAATTATACAGGAAATAGTGGGGATTTTAGAATTTCTGATAGGGTCAGATTGTTATTTGGTGCAAATCAGAGTTCTTTATTTTTGAACCAATTGTTACTAGATTTCATATTGTTTTTCCCTCTCTGGGAACGATTGTTGGGTATCTCTTGCCAGTTTTTCCAAATTATCATTTGGGAGAATATCCAAATTGACCATGCCAGAGATTTAGCTGTTGGTTTCCTTGAAAGCAGTGTTTTTGGTGGTATGATATCAGTGAAGTGGTTTACTGTGCCTCCAGAGAGTATAGTCTGGAATGCCCAGAGACTTTAATAATAGCCAGAGCAGCCAGCAAAAGTATGGCATTTAATACATTTTGAACATAGGAGCCATTTTTAACTATCCCCATTGGAGGTAAAAAAACAAAATCCTCATTGTTTACATACTATTCCAAATTCAAGAGCTACCTGAATAGCATACTATCAGTATAAATGTTTACAGTTTTACTCTGGGCTAAAGTACAAGGATGGGTAAAGAGGATCCCATGATTATTTCTTCAGTGACCTTAACTAAAAGGGCAGTGGCAGGAATGGCTGTGAGGGAGGGATGATATCCCCATGCCACACGGTCAAGCTGCTGGCTATAATTACTCTGTGGTCAGTAATGGTGTGTGTTTTGGGGTAAGCACTCCAAGGGCATTTCCTTCCCTCTCATATATAAAGAGGAAAAAGGGAAGTTGATAATTAGGATGTCTGAGGGCAAGGGGCTGTATTAGGCTTTTCTTTAAAGTCTCAAAAGCTATATTTTCCTGATCTTACCAAATAATGGGATGAGGTTAGTCATTTTTTAGTAAAGCATATAGAGATTGAGCCATAAGAGAGAATCTTGGAATCTAGTTTCAACAGTAGCTGACCAGTCCAAGAAAACCTCATAATTGGTGCTTAGTTTTAGGTTTGGGGAAGTTCAGGATTCCTTGAGGTCTACCTGGATCTAAATGTAGTTCTTTCCCCAAGATGAGTGAGGTGCCCTAAGTGTCAAACCTGAGTTTGAGCCACTTCAGTTTTCTTCAGACTTTACATTCCTTTAGGGCCGGAAGTTTTAATAGGTGGGTGTTATCTTCCTGTGAAGAGGTTTTAGAAGGGGAACAGAGAAGCAAATCATCTATGTATAACAAAGTAGAGCCTGCAGAAAACTTTCTATCATCCAAATCAGCTTTATAAAAAATTTTTAAGTAAACACTACCCCCAACTTGGGGCCCGAATGACCCCAAGATCAAGAGTCGCATGCTTTACCAACTGAGCCATCCAGGAGCCCCTCATCTAAATCAGTTTTTAGTATTTGTGAAAAGTAAGGACGCTCTATCAAACCCTGGGATATAACTGTGCAGGTATATTTCCATTCTTCCCAAGTGAAAGCAAAAGATATTTTCTGTCTTTATCAACTGGAATACTAAAAATGCACTGAATAGGTCAGTTACAGTGAAAATTTTTCTTCCAGTGGGAGTGGATGTCTGTAGCATATGGGGGTAGGAACAACTGCATGCCAAGGGATAACAGTGTTACTTACTGCTTAGAGGTTCTGCACAAACCTGCACCCTTAGCCATTGGATTTTTTCACAGGTAAAGTAGGGGTATTTCATGGACTAGTAGAGGAGATAATGAGGCACTGAGCCTTGTTACCTTCTATTATGGGCTTGATGCCTTGAAGGGCCTCTTTTTTTTTTTAATACGGTATTGATTAATTCCAGGGAAATGATTTGAAGGATTGAATCTTTTATTTTTTAGGGTTTATTCATTTATTTTAGGGGAGAGACCACAAGCAGGGGAGAGGCAGAGAGAGAGGGAGAGAGAGATTTCCAAACAGGCTTTGCACTGTAATGCAGAGCCTGATGCGGGGCTCTAGCTCACGAGCTGTGAGACCATGACTTGAGCCGAAATCAAGAGGCGGATGCTTAGATGACTGAGCCACCCAGGCGCCCCCAGGATCTATTTGAATCTTGGTGGGAGGTACACTATAGATTCTACCAATATCAGTTTAAGATTTTTCCCATAAAGAAGATGGTAGCTGATCCAATAAGAATAATCAGTGTCCCCAGACTCAGCTATAGTGCTGTCAGAGACAGAACAAATAAAAGATGTCAAAGGGTCATTTAATTCCCCTGACTGGCTATTTTGATTACTACTGTCAATTTCTAGAATTATTTCCCCCGTTTGGCAGAAAGAAATTCTAGCATGATACTTCTTTTCTAAGAAATTTCAGGCCCAGTAAATAAATAGGGACAGAAGAACTAAAGACAAAAGCATGTGTATTTCTCAGAGGACCTTAGAAGAGAATAGGTTCAGATGCAAGAACCTATTGAGGTTTGTTAGAGACCCCTGCTATTTGAACTGGTTTTGGTACTCCAAGGCAGGGGCTGCTTTATAGCTGTGGGGTTGTGTACAAAGAGTGTGTCAGTATGGACAGAGAGATATTCATTCCCAATCTGGAGAGTGGTTTCTCCAAGCCTAGTAAGAAGGAGGGCTGAGAGAAGACTCTGTGGTTCCTTGGAGCCCCATCATTGGGAATTAGGAGGACATTGGAAAGAATGATAAGACAGCTGGAGGTGCCTGGAATGCTTAAGTTTATAACAATCTTTTTTCCAGTGCCCATGCTCTCTGCAATAATAGCAGAAATTAGGGGGCTTTTGGTTTTGTTTACAGGCCTTAATTGCTGGAGTTGAAAAGTAAGAATTTTAAGCAATCTTTCTTTTAGATGACTCATCTAGGGGGTGAACGAGCTGGTTTGCCTTATTAACTAAATCTGAAGTAGGCAGGTTCTCCTTCCATCCTGGTCCTTTTAACTGAAAGAGAAAGATCCCAGTTCAACCCAGTAGTATACATAGATTTGAACGCTACCCAGGTGGATTCAGTATCTAAAGGAAGACCAGAATTTTCTTTAAAGACAATTTGGAGTTGATTGTAGTAGTCACAAACAGGTTCATCAGGATTTTTGTGTGCAAGCCTGAATTTTGTTCCAGTCGGCAGCTTAGGAAAAACTACTATATTTGTTTGGTGGATGTGTCTAGTGAGTATTCTAGCATCTTACCAAAAGTTAGGGGTTTGCATCTCTAGGTCCCCTTCAGGAGGTTCCCAGTGGGCTATTTTCATCCAGCGTGTGGCCTACCCTTCACTAAGCATGTGGACTAATTGACGTAAATCTGAGAAAAATCAGGTTGGTAGGTTTGAATAACTATGTTAAATTCTTCAGTAAACTTATGGGGGCCCTTTAGTTACTTTAGAGAACTCTTTAACTGTGGCTCCCAATTCAGCTTAATCCAGAGAATGTAAGAATCTTGGGGTTTCCTTAGTTCCTCAGAAGACTTAACTTTAAAGTAACAGGTTTTAAAAGGTTCAGGAAAGGAGAAAATGGGGAGAAGTTTGGAGGAAAAGGGAAGTCCAGCAAAAAGAAAATAGTGCTGGAGGCAGGCCTTGAGCACAAGGTGGGTGCCACAGGTCTGCAAAGAAGATGAGGGAGGTGAAAAAGAGGCCTTGGAAGACATTTCGACTTCTTTCTGTAGAAATAGTATTTTGCAAGGAGAATCCTGAAAACATTTGGAAGCCTAAGGTACCAATTAAAGTATGCATTCCCATTTAGTTTAGTTTGTTTTAGAAGCTGTGGCTCTCTAACTTAATTTGGAGAAAAACAAGTTTGGGAGATTGAAAGTTCCCCATAATGGCCATTGACGTTCTAAATTACTTTTGGTTAAGTCCATCCATTTAGTTAGAAATGCACAGGAGGAGGGATCATAGTCTTTAAACATAAAATTGGGATCCAGTAAGGCAGGATGCCCTCAAAGCATTTTGGTAGCTGGGATCCCATTTCTTAGAGGTTTTTCTCTAGAGTAGGAAGAAAA
Organism: Neofelis nebulosa; assembly: GCF_028018385.1. Lineage (NCBI taxonomy): Eukaryota > Metazoa > Chordata > Mammalia > Carnivora > Felidae > Neofelis > Neofelis nebulosa. The sequence continues at coordinate 60,856,133 of NC_080783.1, forward strand.
ATTCCTAAACAGCACAGTTTCAACAGTCACAGCATCATTCCAGAAGGAATCGGACCAAAGACTAGCACAGTTCCAACAGAACAGTCCAGTTCCAAAAAGAAGTCAGACCAAAGGCAAGCACAGTTCCACTAGGAACAGTCCAGTTCCAAAAAGAAATGACCACAGGCTAGCACAGTTAAAATAGGAACAGTTTGGTTCCAAACAGGAGCTGGAACAAAGGTCAGCACATTTTTCATTAGGGACAGTCTGGTTCCAAAAAGGGATTGGATCAAAGGCTAGTGCAATCCCAACAGGCACAGTTCCAACAAGTATAGTCCACTCACAAAAATGGGAGTCAGACCAAAAACTGGCACAGTTCCAACAGGAACAGTCTGCTTCCAAAAAGGGGTTAACTGAAGGCCAAAGGAATATTCTCAGAAAGAACCAAGTCTTTAAGAGAACCCCAATAAAGCTTGGAGAGCTCAAACACAAAGAGTGGAACTTGAAATCTGGGAGAAAATTACCCTCAAACTCCAAGGTCAGCAAAAAAGCAGTGAGTAGTCCAGTTGGCTCTGTGGGCTCTGATGAGCACCTGTTTGCTCATCAACCTTAAGGTTGTTGGGGGGTCTTCTGAGGATCCCACCTCTGATTACCAAGTAATGTTAACCTTCAAAATAAAACTCAGTTATTTTACCAGCAAAGTGGGTTTATTCAAGAATAACAGAGAATTGCTATTTGGGACAAACAAGCTATGGCAGAACCATAAGGAAGTCTAACAAACAAAGGAGAAGAATCTTCTTTTATCCAGAAGAGGGAGGAATTTTAGAGGAGTTGTTCTGAAGGAAAGTCCATTGGAGAAAAGCAAGAGTTTAGGGTGATGACAGTTTCTCATTGGCTGAGCTGCTGAGGTAGTTGATTTCTTCTAGGAAATGCAATGTCTTTCCCTGTTGGAATCTGTCATGGATGACTCTTTTCTGTTGATGGTTCTGTCATGATCTGCAATTGACAAGTCTTCCTGTAATTGGCATTGAGTAGTACTGCTACCCCTTCCAGCTTCTCCTTCTAGCCTCCCAAATCCAGTTTAGTAAAGTGCTTTACTAAAATTCATAGTCATGGCCATTAATTTTTATCTTAAGTGTAATTTCTGTTCTTTTATCTTGTCAAAGGAGCCCCTAATGCTAGCTATTATACTAATAAGACAATTGAGAGCTCTCCATAAAGATTTTTTTCTTTCAAATATAGCCAACTTAAAGGATCCATCATCTGGCCATTGGCAAGTAGGATCTGTTAGTAGTGTCTCAAACCAATAAGCCTTTTAATGGCTTAACCAAAGATACAAGGGGCATTCTTAGGGAATAGATGAATGATGCAGCTTCATGATCCAAAAGTTCCTAAGAAAGCAAAGGCCTTCACTGTATAGGCAGTAAGGATGGTGTTTAGTAAAACAGTGTCCCTGGTCTTCCCCCAGAACGTGAGATGCCTCCAGTCACAGATTTGCCGATCTGTGACCCCAGGCAGGTGCCACCGGAAAGGGACTTCGCAGCATTAACAAGCAACGAAGGTCGAGACAACAAAGATTTCTTATAGTCCGGGACCTCTTTATGACAAACTTCCCTGAGAGCTGGTGCAGTCAGATAAGAACTATGAGGGACTCTGTTTTTAAACAGCTGTGTCAAAACACAGGGAATCACGTGTTTTCCCTACTTTGAACAGAATAGGATGACTTACCAAGCCAAAACTTCACCCAAATTTTTAATTCCCTAAGTTTGAGTCCACAGCCTATTCAACTATCCCCCAGATGTACACTGGTCCATACATCCTTCAGAGCTTATGCCAAGCTCTCAGGACATACAAGATGAAAGGAAAACCTCATCTAATTTTTCTTATGTGCACATTTAACAGCTTTAGCTAAGCCACGGGTCTCTTGGAGCCCAACATATTGAGGGATGTGCCATGGAGTTAGAGATTGTGTGGTGTTTTACAGTGTACCATGTTGCATGGAAGTTTGCTTGAAGTTGACAGGTGACCTAGTCTCCATCTAACCCATTCTGTGAGTTGATGGATACGATATGACCAACATATCCTAACACAGGAGTCTTTGAGTTAGGTGGCAGGCACTCTAACAGCTTTTGAGTGTGCAACCCATACCCAACTATTTTGTGGCTTTGGTTTCCAAGATGTCCCTTAGCAACACCCTTTTCCTCATGTGTATGTACATTAACAGCAAAGTTTATCTAAACAGATGCCAGTCTGGTAAGAACCATGAACTCAACAATCTGTGAGGCCAGGTTGAACAGCAGACTTATAATAGGGCCTATGCCTGCATTCTTGCCCTATGGTTTTTCCTTTTAATGACAAACAGCATAACAGACAAAGATGAGAACAAAGACCATCTCTGGGAGGAAATGGATTAATCAAACCAAGAGTACTCTACCAAATTTAGCAAGAGTTGCTAAGTCCAAGGAACTAGTTTTCACAAATATTTTCTCCTGCTAATCTAATTTAGAAAGAGGGGCGCCTGGGTGGCTCAGATGGCTCAGTTGGTGGAGTGTCCCAACTTTGGCTTAGGTCATGATCTCACAGTTCGTGGGTTTGAGCCCTGCATTGGGCTCTGTGCTGACAGTTCACAACCTGGAGCCTACTTGCATTCTGTGTCTCCCTCTCTCTCTCTGTCCCTCCCCTGCTTGCTCTCCCTCACTTTTTCTCAAAAATGAATAAAATTAAAAGAAGAAAAAAATTTAAAAAAAATAAATAAATTTAGAAAGAGAAATCTTGTTCCATTGGACCCTGCAGACAGAAATTCTGGGAGGCTGACACAGTAAGAAAACTTACCTTCTGCTGTATGTATGTCAAATGTCCAAGAATATCAATTGAAGCAGTACTGGGGCAAGCTTCCACAAAGTTGTCCACAAAGTTAAAGTATCCTGCTGACTTTGCTAGCTGTTGGGGAGGAAGAAATTTTACTGTGCCCTTCAAGGTTCTTCTAACTGAACTAAGAATTAAATAGGCGTGAGACAGAGCTGAAAATGAAATTTCATTTTATATGTACAGAGAATCCACATAGACATGAGATTCCAAAGTCAGGCAAAATGAGGTATATATCTCATCCTGAACTAAGGAGAATGGTAGGGGTCTGGGACTTCAAAGGGAAGGAATACCATTCACAGGAGGATGAAAAGGAGTAAATGTTTGGTAAACAAATGTTTTCTGGGCCATTCAGAAACAATGGGATATAGAGAGGACCTTGACCAGATAGTCCATGCCAAAGTGGTCCATCTTGGGAAGGTCTGACATTGGCCCTTACAGAGATAACTCACTGTCTCTAATGAAAATGATAATTGGAATTATTGAGATCACCTAGGGAAGGTAGGAAGCCAGAGACAATTCTCCAGTGCAACAGCGTTTAAGTGATGATCACTAGTAGAAACTAAAGGAAGAGTGCTTTCAAAAATGAGGGGGCATTCAACACTGTTAGATATTCCTCAGCAGTCAGGTAAGATGAGAACTGAGAAGTATGCTTTAGACTTAACCAAAATGTTGATGGCTTTGGAATGAGTGGTTTTATGAGAATAGGAGTGGGGAAGTAAAGATAACTGTAAATAAATACAGTCATTGGGAAGTACCATGGAGTTGAATTGGTTTATTCATGTATTTTACAAAGGGAAGGTTTTGAGTATGTCTAAATGCTGGAGCTGAGGGACCAGTGAGCCAAACTGTATATAAAGAGGGAGAAGTTAAGTACCTGAATAGAGTCCTAGAGGACTGGAGGTTTGCCTGAGGAACCTGTCTCTGATTGGGATGCATTACAGTGTGTTTGAGAAATGTGTGGAATTGATGTGGGCAGACATAGGTTGGAATCAAGGCATCTCCACTTTCTAATTCTGTAACCTTGGCTGAGCTGCTCATTGTCTTCAGTGATTATGGCTGTTTCTCTTATTGAGCACTCTTTATGCTACAGGCACTAACTAATGAAATCATTTTGTGGGTTTTTTGTGTGTGTGGGATTTTTGTTTTGTTTTGTTTTGTTTTGTTTTTACATTGGAGAATGCTAAGGCTATATAGCCTAGTGGAGAGAACATGTTTGTTAAAGTAACTTAGACCACCGCCCAAATCTAAGCAGGAAATTGAGAAAATCCTTCTATGATAATTTACTTTTTTGTGTGTGTGAAGCAGGAAACAGAATACAGCTGAAGCTAAAGGGAAAGGTGGGATAAGCCCACTGTATAAACCATGTAAAGAAAGGAAATTCAGAATAACCAAATATTTATCTACTTTAGATAATCCTGTCAGTGATGTCATGGAGTTGACAGGTTTTACTTTGTATTAGGCAGGACTCTTGGAGAGTCCGGTACGGAAAAGCCAACTCAAACTTCCTTAAATAAAAAGAGACTATTTTGTCTCAAGTCACTGAAAAATCGTCAGGTGGAACCAGAGCGTCAGAGTGTATCCTGCCCTCCTTCTTCTCCCCTGTCTTCCTCCCCATATTTCATCTCTGTTTTCTTTGGTGTTGGCTTCACAAGACTGACTGTATCCTTGTAATGACAGAGATGGACAAAGTAGCACCAGCCTACAGCAGTTCTAGATTGGCAAAATCTCCCTAATGAGCACCTCTCTCCTTAATTGCTCTAGAGAAGCACCAAGATTGACTCTGATTGGCCAAGCATGGGGCATGTTTCCACTCCTAGAAATTGGGAATAGGTTTGGTGATGTACACCGCCCCCCCCCCAACACACACACACAATCTCTCCCACTGATTTAGGAGCGGGAAGGATCCCCAAAGAACACAGCAGATCCTTTCACTCAAAGAAAGGATGCTGGGCAGGGGAAAACAACACACACTGATTATCTGTTTCCATGTTCTGCAGACTGGAAACATGTTTTCTTATAGTGTATTTGTACTTACAAATTTCTTACTGAATATTTTTTCATTATTGCTAGAATTCCTTACTGGGATATAATGAACACATCCAGTCCATGAAATGTGACATTCTGAAATTTAAAGAATAATGATTATTCACATTTTTCTCTTTTTTATTCCTCTTATTTGGTGATGTTTCTTTTCTAAGTCAGGTAATGCATGTATACATTTCCACCTTCTCTTAGAGGAGATTTAGAAAAAAGAAATAAGATTCACCTGAATGTGAGTTTATTGGACATAAATCTTAGAAAATCAAGTTGATCTTAAAAACAGCAAAAGTATTCTGAATCTGGCAAGTAGCTGGAAAAAGGCAGCCACATCCTTAGTACCTATGTTCTCTTTCAGTTTCTTAGCTCTTTAGCATTTTCGTTGGGTGAGTGGCCATATTAGTCAGAGTTCAGTGAATAAAACAGAAGTCACTCTAGCTATTATTGGCATGAAGGGATTTAATTCAGGAAATTACATGTATACAAAATAGACTAAGGTGAGTTCTGGGCTGGGCCTCTGAGGATAATTTCTAGAATAATGATCTACCTGAGAAGCTTTGGGGAAGTTGCTGGAAGTTCAGATGAAGACATATACTTGTAGCTGCAGTCCAAGGCGAGGAAAATGAATGAAGACACTACCACCAGTTAACCCTGCTCTGATACTCAGAAAGCTAGAAGGCTCCCAACACTGAAATTTTGATCTCCACAGCCATGCTCATTAGTAGAAATACCCACTGTGAGTTTACCTTTCAGATCTCAAATGAAGGTATGCATTCATAGTCTCTAACTCACATGCAAAACCCTAGCTACAAGGGGGTCTGGAAATGTCTACTTAGCTTTTCCAACCAGAAGGGTGGAATAGAGGTTGAACAAGCCAATCCACAGTTAATTATCACAATGGCTGAGGCATTTTCTTTCTTTTTATGTTTTCTGGCAGGAGTAGTTGGATTGTCTGTGGTGGGAATAGGCAGAGGAAAACTGAAGAACAGTTGCTGCTTGAAAAAGGAAATGTCGAATTGCAAAAGCTTAACTCTTGGAGTCATCCTGAGCCTTATTTCAATCTTTCTGTTTCCTTACAGACTTAGAGAAGTCACTATAACCAGACCGATATATCACTGTTTCTGTGGGTCATCGACAAGAACTGGCATATTGTTCCTCATTCAGTTCTAATGGTGTTCATTGTAATGGAATTTTGCTTCTAGCAGGGCATGTATCCTAAAGGCATGGGCCACAAAGGCCAATGTCATTATTCTTTTAATATAGTGAATACTGTGCACTCAGATATAAGAAAGATTAAAATGTGCCCCCAATGCTCTTTATCTACATGTTTGAGGATGTTAGGGGGTTGGAGGTTGTATAGAGGTGAGTAGGATAGAGTCTGTTTCCTAGGGGCCTGGTTATTCCATATGCCATTTTACAGATGAAGAAATTAAGTTATTAGGGGTTAGCAATTTTTTTTTTAATTTCAATTTCCAGTATGTCTTCTTTATCCATTCATCTGTTGATGGATACTTGGGCTGCTTCCATAGTTTGGCTATTGTAAATAATGTTACAATAAATATAAGGGGTGCATATATCCCCTTGAGTTAGTGTTTTCATATTCTTTGGGTAAACACCCAGTAGTGTGATTACTGGATCGTAGAGTAGTTCTATTTTCAACTTTTTGAGGAAACTTCATACTGTACCAGTTGGCTGCACCAGTTTGCATTCCCACCAACAGTGCAGAACAGAGGGTTCCTTTTTCTCTACATCCTTGCCAACACCTATTTTTTTCTTGTATTGTTGGTTTTAGCCATTCTGACAGGTGTGAGGTGATATCTCATTGTGGTTTTGATTTGCATTTCCCTGTTGATGGGAGATGTTGAGCATCTTTTCATGTGTCTGTTGGCCACATGTATGTCTTCTTTGGAGAAATGTCTGTTCATATCTTCTGCCCATTTTTTTAAAGTTTATATATCTTGAGAGAGAGAGAGCGCATGCAAGCAAGGGAGGGGCAGAGAGAGAGAGGAAGAGAGGATCCCAAGCAGGTTCTGTGCTGTTAGCGTAGAGCCCAACACAGGGCTCAGTCTCATGAACTGTGAGATCATGACCTGAACCAAAACTAAGAGTCAGACGCTTAACCAACTGAGCTACCCAGGGGCCCCTCTTCTGCCCATTTTTAATTGGATTATTTGTTTGGTGTTGGGTTGTATAAGATCTTTATATTTTTTGGATATTAACCCCTTATCAGGCAGGTGTATCATTTGCAGATATCTTCTCCCATTCAGTAGGTTGTCTTTTAGTTTTGTTGGTGGTGTCCTTTTTTGTGCAGGAGCTTTTTACTTTGATGTAGTCCCAAAAGTTTATTTTTGTTTATGTTCTCTTGCTTCAGGAGACCTATTTAGGAAAATGTTGCTATATCTGATACCAGAAAAATTACTTCCTGTGTTCTCTTCTAGGATTTCTATGGTTTCAAGTCTCACATTTAGGTCCCTAATCCATTTACTTTATCTTTGTGTATAGTGTAAGAAAGTGTTCCAGTTTCATTTTTTTTGCATGTAGCTGTTCCAGATTTCCCAGCACCATTTGTTGAAAAGACTGTCTTTTTTACCATTGCATATTCTTGCCTCCTTTGTTGAAGATTAATTGACCATATAATCATGGGTTTATTTATGGGCTCTTCGTTCTTTTGATCTCTGTGTCTGTTTTTGTGCCAGTACCATACTGTTTGGATTACTACAGCTTTGTAGTATATCTTGAAATCTGGGATTGGGATACCTCCAGTTTTGTTCTTTTTAAAAATTGCTTTGGCTGTTCGAAGTCTTCTGTGGTTCCATATAAACTTTAGGATTGTTTGCTTTAGTTCTGTGAAAAATGCTGTTGGTATTCTGATATGGATTGTATCAAATCCATAGATTTCTTTGAGTAGTATAGACACTTGAACAATATCTGTTCTTCCAATCTATGAGCATGGAGGGTCTTTCCATTTCTTTGTGCCATCTTCAATTTCTTTCATCAATATTTTACAGTTTTCAGAGTACAAGTCTTTCACCTCTTTAGTTAAGTTTATTCCTAAGTATTTTATTATTTTTGGTAAATGGGATTGTTTTCTTAATTTCTCTTTCTGCTTCATTATTAGTATATAGAAATGCAATGGGTTTCTGTACATCGATTTTATATACTGTGACTTTACTGAATTCATTTATCAGTTCTAGAAGTTTTTTGGTGGAGTCTTTTTAGTTTTCTATATGTAGTATCATGTTAGCTTCAAATAATGAAAGTTTTACTTATTTCTTACCAATTTGGATGCCTTTTATTTCTTTTTGTTGTCGGATTGCTGTGGCTAGGACTTCTAGTATTATGTTGAATAAAAGTGGTGAGAGTGGACATCTTTGTCTTGTTCCTGACCTCTCCTGAGAGCATTTCCCCACTGAGTGTGATGTTCACTGTGGTTTTTCATATAACGCTTTTTTTATGTTTTCATATAATGCCTATTTTATGTTCCCTGTAAAACTTTGTTGAGGGTTTTTATCATGAATGGATATTGTACTTTGTCAAATGCTTTTTCTGCATCTATTGAAATGATCCTATGGTTTTTATCCTTTCTCTTATTGATGTGATGTATCACACTGATTGATTTGCAAATATTGAGCCACCCTTGCATCCTGGGAATAAATTGCAGTTGATTATGTTGAATGATTTTTAAATGTATTGTTGGATTCAGGTTGCTAATTGTTGAGAATTTTTGCATCTATGTTCATCAGAGATACTGGCCTATAGTTCCCTTTTTTGGTGGTGTCTTTGGTTTTGGTATCAGGGTAAATGCTGACTTCATAGAATGATTTTGGAATTTTTCCTTATGGGAATGGTTTGAAAATAATAGGTATTAGCTCTTCTTTAAATGTTATGTAGAATTTGCCTGTGAAGCTGTCTAGTTCTGGACTTTTGTTTGTTGGGAGTTTTTTGATTATTCCCTCCATTTCATTGCTGGTAATCAGTCTGTTCAAATTTTCTATCTTCTCCTGCTTCAGTTTTGGTAGGCTACTTGTTTCTAGGAATTTATTAATTTCTTCTAGGTTGTCCAGTTTGTTGGCATATAGTTTTTCGTAATTCTCTTAGAATCCTTTGTATTTATTTGGTGTTTGTTGTTATCTCTACTCTTTCATTTGTGATTTTGAGTTCTCTACCTCCTCTCCCCCCGAATCTGCTAGAGGTTTATCAATTTTGTTGACCTTTTCAAAGGACCAGCTCCTGTTATCATTGATCTGCTGTATTGTTTTTTTTAGTTTCTATATCATTTATTTCTGCTCTAATCTTTATTGTTTCCTTCTGCTGGTTTTGGGTTTTGTTTGTTCTTCCGGGTTATTTACACTGATGTGGGTGTTACCTAGTTGTATCTATGGAACAAAATGAGGCTAGGATCCTCCTACTCTGCCTTCTTCCCCAGAAGTCAGGGGTTAGCATATTTGTTCAAGGTCACACAAGTAGGAAGTGGCAGAGAAGTAACTTAGACAAAGACTTATCCCTGAAACCATTGCTACCCAAAGTGTAATCCATGGACCAGCAGGTTTGCAGCACCTGGAGCTTGTTAGAAATGTTGATTCTTAGGCTCTGTTGCAGACTGCCTGAATCAGAACCTTCATCTTCACAAGATCTCCAGGTGATTCTTGGCTTGTTAAAGTATGAGGAGTCTGCTCATAGCCACTCTGCTGATTGAGACTTCCTAACCAGGAGTAGCTTTCTCTGTGAGGCAGGTGCCCTAGAACTTGGGTTCTGTCAGTAATTTGATGAAGCAGAACCTGTCTTCCTAGGGGAAAGTGCTCATTTTTTCATTTTTGCCTTTAATAAGTCTTTCAGTCTGTGCATTATGACATGTCAGAGGGAGAAATGGGAGTTTTCAAGCTGTTCTTCCAATAGTAAACTCTAATCTTTAATGTTCATGATGTAAGTCAAGCACAAATGTGAGCAATTCCTCTTCTGCATAGCAATAAAGGTAATAAGCAACAAAACGGTAGGGCACCCTCCCACTAAAGGAAACCAAAGAATTGATAGTGTGTATAAAGAACTGAGAAAGCATTTTAAAAAAGAATCTGCTTTTTTTACATTCTTCCATTTCAGAAAAAAAAAATCCAAAATCAGTACAAAGCAGTTTGAAGATGCCTACACACTGACTTTGTGTGAATGCCCCAACCCCAGCCTGCATTACAGTTATTGTATTAAGGGGTAAGACACAGAAATAAGGTCAGTCTTATTGTACAAAATAACCTGTGTTGATAAGCAGTTCAAATTCAAGACTTCAGTTCACAGTACTTTGTAGTTAAAGGTACTTAAGCTTGTAGGTTGTAGCTATAACACCCACTAGTAAATCATGGGGTATGATAGACATTGAAGAGTGAGACAGAAGGTCAGTGAGAATCAAAAGAAACTGTGTCTCCCCATCTGTGAAATGAGGAAGTAAAACTAGATTTCTCTACTTCCTTCCTACTTTATTTAATGTGTTATGATTCTACATAACAAACAAGTGTAATTACAAAAACATTTAACAAGCACTTCCGAATCATCTCATTTACTCTTTACCAGAACCTATGGGAGGGGCATTTGAGTGGCTCAGTGGGTTGAGCGTCTGACTCTTGATTTTGGCTCAGGTCATGATCCCAGGGTCGTGGGATTGAGCCCTGCATTGGGCTCCATGCTCAGCGTGGAACATGCTTGAGATTCTTTCTCCCTCTGTCCCTCTCCCCTTGCTCATGCTGTCTCTATATAATTAAAAATATATATTTTTTAAAGAACCTGTGAGGTTCCTACTATCAGTCCTGTTTTATAGATGAGGAACCTGGGGCACAAACATGTCAGTCACTCACCAGGTTATATTCTAGGAGCAGAAGCCAATTCACACTCAGCAGTGTGGCTCGAGCCTTGCTCTTATACACCCTGACCACTTGCTTCCTCTCTATGGCAAATATGCCTCTGGCTTCTCAGCTTTTATTGCTGGTGCGGTGGAAGCACCATAAGCAGAAACGAGGCATTTCCCATGAGTGAAGAGCCCTTTCCATAAATATCGAGGCCACCCAGTGACTTCTAAAGCAGTTGTCAACATCAGCTGCACTTTGAGTCATGTGGGGAGCCTTGAACAGCACTGATGCATGGGTCCCATCCTGAGATTCTAACAGAGTCTATCTGGCATGTCTAAGCATTGGGATTTTTAAAAATTTTACGTTCCTTAGAAATTCAAATGTGCAGCCCAGGTTGAGAATGACTATTCCGAATTTTCCGGGAATGGGGTTGGTTCTGAAGGCAAGTTCTACCCACATAGGATCAGGTACTCCTCTTATGTCAACCATTGATATCTTAATGCAAGATTTTAAATTCTGTTACTTCTATAAAGTGAGTTCATCTGTGTTTGACAGCACCATCTGTTGTTTTATCTAAACATTTTTCTTTCTTAGAGTCTTTTAAGTATTGCAGTATTTTATTACACTATTGGTAAGAGTTAAAAGAAAGGGAAAGAACCCAAATTGATTCCTACTGAAAGCATCCATTACATTATTTTACTCTTTGGGAATAACTTTTTCACAAATTCTGATTATGATTTTTGGTCCATTCTATACAAGATCTGGTAAGTAATATCATTATGTAGACAAAACACAGTGGATTTTATATTTAAAAGTATAAATTAGCTATCATGCCATCCAACCACTTTTTTGATTAAGTATTAGTTATCATATGGTAAGTTCCACAAGAACAAGAATCAAGTCTGTGTTACTTCTGTATCTCTATCACCTTCCATAGACGTTGGCCTGTAATAGGTACTTTAACAGGTTCTTTATGACTATTGAATGTCAAAATAAATGAATTATAATAGCTTCACATAACGAAGAAACCCAAACTATTGCATACTTCTACCCAAAAATGACCATAAAAGAAAATAAATCATACTTTTGTTAAGATCCTCTCCCATTCTTAGAGGTCAGATAAAAGGTATGGGAGGACTGTGGTAATGATAGAGGATTTGTGTGTGCATGTGTGTGTGTGTGTGATTTTTTTTTTTAAATCAAGGTATAGTTAACACATGGTATTAGTTACAGGTATACAACATAGTAGACAAGTCTATACATTATGCTGTGCTCATCACAAGTATAGATGCCATCTGTCACCATAAAATGCTATGACAGTATTAATGACTGTATTACCTGTGCTGTACCTTTCATCCCTGTGACTTACACATTCCATAACTGAAAGCCTCCATCTCCCACTCCCCTTCACCCATTTTCTTGTTTCCTCCCCACACCCCCTTTCCCTCTGGCAACCACCAATTCTCTGTGGTCATCTGTCTCTGCTTTGCTTTGTTTTTTATATTCCACATATAAGTGAAATTATATGGCATCTGTCTTTCTCTGACTTACTTCACTTAGCATGATGTGCTCTAGGTCCACCCATGTTGTCACAAATGGCAAGATCTCATTTTTTTATGACTAATATTCCACAGAACGTAAATACCGCATCTTCTTTATCCATTCGTCTGTCAGTGGACACTGAGGTTGCTTCCATATCTTGGCTATTGTAAATAATGCTGCAGTAAACATAGGGGTGTCTGTGTCTTTTTAAATTAGTATTTTTTTCTTTGAGTAAATACCCAGTAATGGAATTACTGAATCATATGGTATTTCTAATTTGAGGAACCTCCATACTATTTTCCACAGTGGCTGCACCAATTCACATTCCCACCAATAGCACATGAGGGTTCCCTTTTCTCCACATCCCTACCAACACTTACTTGTTTCTTGTGTTTTTGATACTAGCCATTCTGACAGGTGTGATAGGTGTGAGGTGATATCTGATTATGATTTGATTTGGATTTCCCTGATATTTAGTGATGTTAAGCATCTTTTCATGTATCTGTTAGCCACGTGTGTCTTGTTTGGAAAAGTGTCTATTTAGGTCCTCTGCTCATTTTTAATTGGATTATTTCTATTTTTGGTGTCAAGTTGTAGAAGTTCTTTATATATTTTGTATATAATCCCCTTATTGGATGTTTCATTTGCAAATATCTTCTCCCATTCAACAGGTTGCCTTTTCCTTTTGTCGGTTCCTTCACTGTGCAAATGCTTTTGATCTTGGCATAGTCCCAATAGTTTATTTTTGCTTTTGTTTCCCTTGCCTGAGAAAACCTGGCCAGAAGAATGTTGCTAACTAAGGCTGATGTCAAAGAGATTACTACGTAGGTTTTCTTCTAGGAGTTATGATTTCATGTCTCCCATTTAGGTTTTTAATCCATTTTGAGTTTTTGTGTATGGTGTAAGAAACTAGTTTTCCCAGCACCATTTATTAAGACTGTCTTTTCCCAGTTGTATATTTCTGCTTCCTTTGTCATAAACTGGTAAGTTTGGATTTATTTCTAGGCTCTCTCTTTTGTTTCATCGATATAGGTCTTTTTTTTGTGCTTGTACCGTAGTGTTATGATTATTATAGATTCGTAGTATATCTGGGATACATCCCTTTAGCTCTGTTCTTCTTTCTCAAGATTGCTTTGGTTTGCCATCTGTTGTTTTAGGTAAGCTTCCTATAAGAGGTCTCATTTGTATGTGTATCCCCAGAGTCTATTACCATCCTTAGAAGTTTTACTTCCAACTGGAAGAAACAGTTAAACGACATCTATCTCCATTTCACAATGACAGGGTGTTAGCAGAATATTCACTTAAATCTATCTACTGGTTATTGGTGAATTGAATGCTTATCTGCTAAGCTCTGGATAACAAAAGAAGTAATGTCATCCCTATAGTTTGAGACTTTTTTGTGAATATTCTAGAAGAATGAATAGTAGGAAATTTTATCTGATCTCTGCTAACATGGGTCTGTTGCTGCCCATTTCCATGCAACAGACAGCCTGAGAGATGGCATCAGAAGGGCAGAGACTGATGCCCATGAGCTCCACTGACTTATAAAATTTGCACTTGACTCCTTTACTCCAGGGTCCTCATTAACCATTCCCTGGCTGGTTATATACTTTGTGGCACCTTCTCCACCCTCACACTGTGCTAGACCAGTTTTCTCGTTTTGATCTGTGTTTTTAATTCACTTATTCTTGGAGGATTTAACCATGAATCCTTTCACAACTGTCCCTCTAGATAGGTCTGTTGTTATCGCCTTTGCACACCTGGCCTCAGCCACTGGTACTCAGCACTCAGTGCTCCCCATTCTAACAGCTGGGCCTTTCAGAGTCAGCAAAACCTTTTTTTTTTTTTTTAAGTGAAAGAAAGAGAAAGAAAACACTTGCCATTTGACCAGAAGCAGGAACTACTAGAAGAACAGAGGCCTACTAGCTTTTTTTTGCTATAGCTACTGTTTTGAAATCATTCTGAAGTTCATTTTCTTCATCTCTTTGAACCTTGCCTTCTCCTTGGTGGTTGAGCCATGACTGGACCCTACCCTTAGGTGTTATAGAATTGCCTGTAATCATTTACTTTATGCTACCCCACCTGATCACAACTTTCATACGTTCCTGTTTTCTTAGCCCTCAGGTTGTATTCATGTGGAACCCAGCCACCTATAGCATTTCACTCTTTTCTTCAAAACAAAACAATCTGTTAATCCCAGTCTGTCTTCCCACATTGTCCTTTCATAGGTTAGTGTACTGGAGATCAGTTCTCAATAAGATATTTTCATTTAGAGTAGAAGGCTTGGTCTTCTTACTCCCCTGGTCTGGACAATTTAAAGCATTCCCACTTACATCTGCCCCATATTCCAAAATAGTCTCAACCCCAAGGGCAGGACCCAGCATGTGGTTGTGGCAAGTAATCTGTAACCAACAACAAAACGTCAGTGTTTGTAAATGGATCCCATTACTCTACAACTGTCATTTCTAGGCATTCCTGTACGATTTTTTAAGAGGGAGAGAAAGGGGTAGAATCCCTGGCGTCCTATAAAGCATTGGCATGATGTCCAGTGCAAGTCATTTATGCCATCACCCTAGCCAGGCCACAGCTACTGACACTCTGAGTGATTACACACTGTAGTAATTAATCTGGGCGGATCCTTGGGACTGTGAATAAGAGGTTCACAGCCACTGGTCTGTCATTAAAAACTACCAATCACATTTCTTTGGGTGGTAATACCTGTCTGATCTTCAGAGAACTAAGACTACACTTCACTATATAATACCAAATAGAAAACTATTAATTTACTAGACAGTATATTTTGCATTGGAAAATTATTCAGGCCAGTGCATGCTGTGTTATCTGAGCACTACATACATGCCTTATTTTTATTTATTAGATTGTGATAAACCAGCTAGAAAAGGTTCATAAAATTGCTTAAATCTAAACAAAATCCTTTGGTGAAGAAAATATTTTCAGACTGGTCAATTCTGCCAGATCAGTCCTTGGTGATCAGTAATGACACATGTCATATCCAAAATACCTTCTAAGAAGAAAGCAACTTTGCCCTAAGAACTTTTACTCTTCGTTCCATGGTATCATTGCTAAACGACATCTCTCAATTTGTAGGCATCTTGAATAAACCATCTTTAAGATCATTTTCTTTTGACATCAACTGAACAGTAGAGCCCAAAGGAAAAAAAGAAAACCCTCAATCATATAAAATAAAAACCTCAAATACTTTAGTTTGGCTCCATGGAATAAAAAAAACAATTCAGGTTATAATTTTAGAGTCTGTTTCACATATATAATGTGGTGTTACTAAGCAATGAACACTTTCATAAAAAATTTATTTCACACTTTTATACAAATATCCACAGGTATTTTCTAATCATGAAATAATTTTACAGTGCTAGTTAGTATTAAAATGTATCAAATGCAAACAGACCAGTGACTTGACTTTGAGATGACATTTTTAACAATAAACACCACTACATTCTTGTTTCATTGTTGCTGAACCGCCCTTCCACCTCCTCCCTCCCTTTTATTCATTTTTTTTTATAACAAAGGTCTGTAACACTCAGAATACCAGCTTCTTAGCAACCTAGAAAGACAGTGCATTAGGTTACAAGTTACCTAAGGAAGAAATTGAGATTTCAAACACTGGTATGACCGATTTTAGAGAAATTTTTGTAAACAAAGTATCATTTGTAAAACTGTCTTTGTGAATGAAAATCCCAAAGTACAACAAGAGTATCTTAAGGGCATATGATTTCTGAAAAGAAAAAAAAAAAAGCTCCACAGCAAAAATGGCACATATAGCTGTATTTTGTTCTTTTGAAAGATTGAGACACTGCTTATACTATATGCAAACAAATTAGCACCTGCTTGCTATTATTCCCCATATGACAACATTTTGAAATTTTTTTTAATTCAGCTTTACTATCTATTCAATCTCTGTTGAATGTATAAAAATGCCACTTCATTCTTATAATTAAGCCATTTAAAATTGTGGTTAGTGCAGTCCCAAAGTAATTTGGGGGAATACAGATTAGGGGAGGAAACGAAGTTAAAGACAGAACATTGACTCACTGTTTCCAACATTTAAAAACTTAAAAGCCATGATGTTCTGACTTTCGGTATCAGATACTCAGTAGTCTCACGCTGGATCAGTCTGGAGCTGCCAGAGGCACCCACCATTTCTTTCAAGTCCTGATTATACAATACTTGCAGTAAGGACTAAACTGCACTGAAGTTCAGCAAACGAACACATTATTTCCAAGGGTTCCTGAAAGTTACAGCACAAAATGCAGGACACATCACACAGGGCTCCAAACTCAGAAATATCCACTGTGTGGTAAGGATTAAACCTCTATGGTTAATTCCTATTTCTTAAACATTTTGGGCCTGGAGGAAGGCGTGAGGGCTGTCATGAAGGGAGATGCAGTAGGAACTTTATAAGGAATGTTGTTTTTTGTTTTGTTTTGTTTTGTTTTGCAGTAAATCCAAACCAGTGACAATCCAGGTTCTAATTCTGATGGTTTAATCCAACTGGAAGAGAATCTTTGGCCTGTCAATAACAAAATGGTTTATAAAGAAGAAAAAATAAATACCATATACAAGTAAGTATAACTAGCATTCAAGTCTGTTGCACCTGTGTGTTTTAGTGAAAAGGAAGCATGAAACCTGTATGTTATCTAGTGTGAGTATTCACACATCTAGGAAATGGGAAAAGATGGCAGGATGGCAACATCACCTATTGCACATTTAAGAATAGCACTTTAAATCGAAATACAACTCCCCCGACGGCATAGTCTTATGATGAGGGACAGTTAACTTGCGAGTTCTCGAGTCCTACAGGAACAATGTGTGCAGAGGCAGCGCCAGGTTAGGACGGCCACTCTGTTAGCACAGACCGGGAGCCCTCTTCAGCTAGGCTAAGTGGGAAGATGTCACGTGAGCGCCACCCGGCGGTCCCTTTCCCGGCACGTGTAAGTCAGCCACACCAAAACAACAAAGGCAACCCGGAAAGTTAAATTAAGGCAGTGAAAGAAAAATCCATTCCAACAGTCTTAAATTTGGCTGTGCAAAACCGGAGCCTCAGGCTACATGACCACGTCCACAGTTGAAACTGCTCAGTTCGTACTGTGTGTAGTCTGTCTGAAGTTAATATTCCAGGGATGGAGCAGCCTTTTAAGTCCGTTTTGATTTGAGTTGGGAGGGGGAGGATGCAGTTTGGGAACTGTGAAGCTTTTTCTGGCCCCCTTTAAGAGTAGCTTTCATTTTCATTCCACCTTGTGATCCACTGTTTTTTTTCAAGGTTATCATTATATTTTTCATCTTTGATCTCCCGCTCTTCCTTCCGGATCCTCACAGCATGGTATCGGGGAACGCTATCATCGTACCTAGAGCGTTTAAAGAATCCGCACTGACGAAGGGGAAAGAGAAACAGAAACAAACTAAGTATCTCAAGAAAAGCAAATGCACAAAATGGGAATGTCTAAGCTTTCTGTTCAGCTACGCCTACCTTTGGATGAAGGGGGAAAAAATAAACATGGTTTCTTTTAAGAAGGAACTAGTAGGTCCAAAAGACATACCCGCAGTGGGGATGAACAGAAGAGAAGACAGCTGTAACATTGGAAGAAAAGTCCGTTTTTCCACTGTGTCTCTACTAACTTAAGAGTTATGGAAAAATGCTTCCATTTTTTATAATCACAATATTATATGTTAAAGATCTAATTTTCAGGTTAAAAAGATTGGTCTTTAAAAATGATATTCTAATAAAGGCCATAAACCAAAGATTATTCATACCCCTTTCCCACTAACAAAATGGAATCAGATCACAAATATTTTACAAATTACTATTTAAATATGCCAGTGTTCAAATGGGCCACTTTAAGAATCTTCTCTCCTCCAAGGCTCAGCACATATCTCTCATTAGCTACCAGGCAATTTACACTGCCTGGATTTCCTGTTGTGCTTATAAATTAAGCTGTTTCGTTAATAAATCATGTAGTAACTGTGTCCTGTAATAAAATCAATTGTGTACCACAAAGAACTTGAGGACAGTAGCACTACATTGAATTTTCGAGCACCACTGATTTCTTTTTTTGGCAAAAGAAATTTACACTTAAATTATTAATGAATATATATTTTATTCATTTTTTAAAAAATATTCAATCTGATCAAAAGTAGATTTTTATTGAGAACATATTAGGAAGTTTTTTACTGAAACTGAATTTTTAAAATGAATAAAATATACGTTTAATGAAACAGATGTGTTTTCAATTTAAAAATGCAGATAGAGGGAAGATGAAGACAGTTGGAAGGGTCAATTTGTATCACGTAACAGGAATGGAACATTTAGATGTTATAAAAGTGTCACAGGGCAAAGTAAAATTATATCCAGGCATCACTAAATCAATAGGAAAAACTGACCAAGACATTTTGTTCTAAGGCTGTTTCTACATTGGACTCCATAATTATTCTGTGCAAAAAGCCAAAATACCTATCAATTACAAAATGTGGCTCTTGCTTCATTTAGACAAAGGAGGAAATCAAGGGTGGTATGTAAAACTGAAATGGAAATGCTGGGGTTCATCATGACAATGCCATGGAAAGGGATTATGGAGTAATTCTATCCTCTCATGCTCAGAGAAATGGAAAAAGGAATTATCACCAATTCCTGTTTCCATGGATCTACACACAAGAGAAGCAAAATACATGAACTTAAAATCAACCAAGAACCAAAGTTGAATAAAATCTCTAGGAACATGAAACAAGGTCAAACTCCATTACAACAACATTGAAATAGTAACTGTCCAGATCATTTTTATATTAGAATTTTGCATAATGAAGGTCACTTTAGTATAGAACCATCTTCTGAAATTGGCCATCATGTCCACCATGTCAACAACAGTCATAGTTTGTTGTAATGGTCTTTGACCTGTAGTAAATAAGCAGGAAAAGGAAGTTGCATGCTTAGCTAGCATAAAACAATTTCTGAGCAACAATAAAAGCATTCCAAGCCTTCCCCCATCACTTTATAGCAAGATCAAAAAAGACAGTGAGAAAGCCTTCTCTTCAGGAGAAACACAATGTTTCCAACATGCAACAGGTTAATTAGGCAGTCAACACAAGCTTCTATCTGTGAGAAATTCCAAAATGGACAAGAAACCTGTCACGATTTCTTATTCATCTTTGAAATTCCAAGTGGGATGCTAGGTACTAGATTGACAACACATGGCAAACTGGGCTACTGTGGAGGGCTAATGCCTCCTTTTGTGTGTACATAGATTACAATCTTCTTCATTGCTGTGGGTGATGTTTGACAACAACACAGAATAACTCACCTGCAACAAAAGATTCTTTGTGCATTTCTAAAAAATAAAAAGACCCTGAGCTTTCAAGTGAAATAAAATAAATCCAAGCAAGGCAAGCCAGTGTGGACATTTGGAAACATCTGTTAATGGGACACACACAGCAAGCTGTTGCTCTTAAAGTTAGCCACCACAACCATAGCACGTCCCACAGCTAGCAATTAAAAAACATTGATCAATTACCAATTACAGAAGTAGATCAATACTATGCATCAGAAGTAAGCCTCTCTTTATCAGATGGCTGAGCATGGATCTCAGCCTTGTGATATGTGGCATCATAATGATCTTTCTTATTTCTCTTGAAGAAACCACACTATAAGGAAGCAAGGTATTTAGTCAGTTTTACAGTTTTGTATATAAGAGCTAAACAAAAGCAAATCTCAGATGTTAACCTGTTTTCTATTTATAGCTTGTTTATTTACAAAGAGACCATGATGGATCAGCCAAAACTGGACAGCCACCGCACTATGTTACACGGACAGCGACCAAACCAACTCAATTCTCATGGGTCTCTGGTCAAATACTTAGATGACATTACTCAGCTGATGTTTGTATTTGTAACAGAAATCCTGAGGACAAAAATCATTGTAACGATTATGAATATGAACCCTAAAACAGGCAAAAGATTGACTTTTGCGTTTTACTTAGACAAAGGTTAAGGAAGTTCTCTAAAATTTAGCACAAATCCAAATAAAAAAAGATGCTGCATTTTTCTGCCTTTCACAGTAACTTGTATGGAACAAATGCCATCTACTTGAGGCCTTTGGATTTGTGGGTAAATCACAATATAAATTTGAATTTACCATCATGAAAGAATGATTGCTGTCATTTTCCCAAATTCTGAACCACTATGAAACCCTTAAGTGGTAGGAACCTATGTTCTTCAGGTTAAGTCACTCTAAATGAACACAGAAGTGTAATTCCACTTTCTACTATAATTTCCTTCATTCAATGATGGAGAAATTTTTTGGTCTACTTGTTCCTAAGGCTATGGAACTGCCCTTTGAAACATAGCTTGGTCAAATAAACCTGCCCTCCTGGAAAACTGTGCTTCCTGGCCTGGCAACTCATGAAAGTAAAAATCTAGGTCTGTTTTGTATAGCATGCTAACTACTAAGTACATGAGAGTATTCAAATTTAAATGAAAAATACCTCCGTTGCACCAGCCACATTCCAAGTGCTCAGTAGTCACCTGTGTCTCATGACTACACATTGCATAGTGCAGCTGCAGAACACTTCCATCATCACAGGGCGTTTTATGGGCAGCACGGATCTAAACTCTCTATCCTGGGGTTTACTTGTGACTCTCTCCATTTAATACACAGTGAACACACCCAGCCAACTTTCAGTCACACATGCCAGGCAACAGGGTGGGGAGAAGCAATGAGCCAGGAACCCAAAGTCCTGGTCCCGTCTGCAGTTTGGCAACATTCTTAATATCCACAGGCATGAGCATCCTTGTTGGCACAATTAAGGTGACTGGACCAGCCTCAAGGACTTTTTGTCTTTACCTTCCAACAAAACCCTGTGTAATACCCTGGAATTTAAAGCAGATATCAGAACTACTCTGGTTGAAGTGGGGATATTTGCACTAACTCCCCTGCCTCACTTCATCTTGGCACCTATGTGGAT
Organism: Neofelis nebulosa; assembly: GCF_028018385.1. Lineage (NCBI taxonomy): Eukaryota > Metazoa > Chordata > Mammalia > Carnivora > Felidae > Neofelis > Neofelis nebulosa. The sequence continues at coordinate 60,877,380 of NC_080783.1, forward strand.
GTGCAAAACTCACTTTAAAGGCCACTGAACCACAGTCCTCTCTGGCCCTCCAGTTCTAGGATTTTAACACATAAAAACAAATAGTTCACTTTCAGAAAGAAGAGTATCTGTAAAGTAATAAAAATGATCTTCATGGAGGGGACATAGAGGTTGTCTGAGTTGCACTTTTGAGTTCTGGATACTTTAGAGCTACAAACAACCATGAGATCACACAGTCCAATGTACGTACTAAAGAGCTAAAACAAACCAGTGCCCTGGGGAGATGAAATAATTTGCCTAAAATTATATAGCTTGGGCTTCTTAACTCTCAACCCACTGCTATGTCTCACCCTCATTAAAGACTGCCAATAAGACCTGCTCTGAAAAAGACTTTGTGACCTCCTCCCAAGAGTACACGAAGGCCATCCTCAGATATCAAACCTCAAATTCAGTTTTTGATACCAAAATAGCTTCCAGAGCATCTCCTATGGCTGGCTGTGCTGACCAGAGAAACCTACTGCCTAAAGTGAACATCAGAGGTAGGATTGGCTAATGTCCAATTCAAGGAGGAGTCTTGGCATGAACAATTACGAAGCTTCAATCACACATTTGGAGGACACCAGAAAGTTATCTCACACTAGGAAAAGGAAGTTACTTGGAAAAATAAAACAAAAAGAAATGTCCAATATTTGAAAGTGACAATATCCTGAATCCTTGTCAATTATACTTGGATCCAAGGGAAGGATATAGATGGTTTGGTCCTGGAGATTGTTGGTAGAGGTTCATAATCATTTGCCCAAAATCCTGTGGACCAGAATTTTTCTGGAAATCCAGAAATTTTGGCATCTTAGAAAAGTAACATGCTGCATACATAATGCCACTGTAATCTAGATATTAGTTTCACAGAACTGCTAAATAAAGGGTAAAGGGTATATACTGCCTCTCTTCACATGTCGTCTTGTTCCCAAATAAGTCGTTACAAATTTTCAGAGGTTTTTTGCAATTTGTAATTGTCGATAAGGGACTATGAGCCTCCTTTACTCACTTAGAATCGTCCAAAATCTATAGGTCATAATCTTTGGCAACGAAAGTATGCATCCATCCCACACACATATTTTTGTAATGTAGACTATTCACTGGCAGAAATCAAGGGGAAGATACTAAACTTTATTTGCGGGACCAAATATTTCATGAAGAACATCAAATTAAACCCAGATCTTCCTCATGTTTGATAGAGGCTATGAGGACTCCCTTGCAATGGAGTTATTAATTTCATGTTTTTAATGTTTATTTATTTATTTTGAGAGAGAGAGAGAGGGAGAGAGAGAATCCCAAGCAGGCTCTGTGCTGTCAGTGCTGAGCCTGACACGGGGCTCGGTCTCACGAACTGCGAGATCATGACCTGAGCTGAAATCCAGTGTCGGATGCTTAACTAACTGAGCCACCCAGGTACCCCAATTTCATGCTTTTCTATTTCTAATCTGGCTGCAACTGTAAGTAAGCCCCGTTTATTCACAGAAGTTGAAATTAACAAGGATACACGTTCAGGTTAATGGGATATCCAACAATTTGGCTTAGATTCCTAATTTAAGATGAAGAAAACGCTGAAGTAGTAAAATTTTTAAATTGTTACTTTCCGAACAGCTAAATTATGTGAAAAGCACCAAGATTTTTTTTATTTAGGAAGCTCCTCATAATGTACAAATGACATACCTTTAAATCTAAGGTGCTTGGTAGATATACAGGTTTCACTGTAAAATTCTCAAGTTTGCTCTATGTTGGCAAAGCTTTATAATAAAATGTTGGGGAAAGGGAAGCATTACAAAGAAATGTACAGACTATCAGTGTAAATTCACTTTTTTCAAAAAACATTAAAACTCAAATGCCAGCCAGGACTTACCTTCCAGAGTAAAAACACTAAGAGAGCAAGCATCAAAATCCCAGCAAGTATAGCCACTAGGATGATCCACCAGGGTACTCCTGAATATTGAGCTACGGTCTTTGAGGGAAACACAGTCACACGAACCTATGGGGCACAAAAGCAAGCACCACTGTAAGTGGGGTTCATAGTTCTAATTCTGTTCCAGACACATTTTGAACAATACAGCCTAATTAGATGCCTTTGATCTAACTGATACGAGATCTTGTCTCAGAACCTGGAAAATGCTGGACTGTGTTTTGACAAAGTTTTTTTTTTTTTTCTGCTAACCCCTCTTTTTAAAACCTTTATATTGAATTAAAGTAGAGAAAATTGTATAATAAACCATTTATTCATCACCAAGTTTCAACACTCATCAATACACAGCCAATCTTGTTTCATCTGTATAATCTGGTATCTTTTTGAGAATGATCACCTTCTCTTTTCATTTTCAGTAATGGAAATAGAAGGGCCCAAAATGGCTAATATAGGCCATAATTAGCCTATATTCCTCAGATTAAAAAAATGTTTATATATTTATTTTGAGAGAATGAGCAGGGGAGGGACAGAGAGACGAAGAGAGAGAACCCCAAGCAGGCTCCACACCGTCAGCACGGAGCCTGATGCGGGGCTTGAGCTCATGAACCTTGAGATTATGACCTGAGCCAAAATCAAGAGTTGGACACTTAAGTGACTGAGCCATCCAGGTACCCGATTCCTCACTCAGATTTTAAAGATGATGTGAAATATGGAAATAGGGATGGAGCTGCATTGCTGATACCATTTTAACTTTTCGTTAGGATGTCCAACTAAGGACCCTAATACACAGTAAGGTTTCCTGCAATGGCCTTGTACGTGTGTTCTACAATAACATATTTGGACAAAGTAAGCCCTGGATTTGTTCTTAGAGGGCTTAGAGCTGTAAGCTGCAGCTGGCGAGAAGCCTAAACTCTAACCATTTGATAGTTGGCAAATACCAATTAAACAGAAATAGTGTCTATTCAGAAACCTAAGAAGTTGCTTACAGCAATTTGCAACAACTCAGTTATGTGCGTTTAGGATTCAGGTGGATTTCTGTGAAACCAGGAGACTATTTTTCCAAGCATGTAAAAGACCTGGTGATAGCTACAAACAGGATTTTGTAAACAGATTAGAGAGCTTCCAGTTGGGTTTCTGATATTTCTGAATTACAAGAATGTAAGGTGAGGGGTAAAGAAAAAGTGTGAGTACTTGGCTTCCGAGAAGTGTTTTCAGTCAAGTACTCTGTATTAGTATCGAATTCCTGATGCTGCCTAAAAGTGCTTCTATGTCTGTCTACATTGTGCTTCCATACTTACGTGATTCTCTTTTTAAAAGAAAACCTCTTCACTAAAATACTTCTCTTTCTACTTATAATAGAAAGTAGCTTCTCAGCCTCATTTACAGAATATACTTTAAAGCAAAAGAATTGCTTTTCTTTGAACATTTAAGAGGAAAGAAGTCTGTTTTCAGCCTGTTACACCAACTCTGACACCTCTCCCAGCTACTGTGTTTCCTGTTATGCTCTCAGTGAGGTTTCTCTCAAACTGCCAGACAACTGTGGGCGGCGGGGGGGGGGGGGGGGGGGGGGGGAGGGGGGGGGCTTTGTTCAATCCTCCCTACCTTCCATCCCCCTTCGGAAAGGCATCCCAGCTGTAAGCTAAAACCACCCCTGATTACTGGGTCTAACACAGGCGTATCCACTTAGTGGGAAGAAAGAATGGTGAGAGACCAGTGATGAAATAGCGTACTCGATGTGACTGGTAAGCCTGCCTACTCTAAACCAAAACAAACAAAAAAAATTAGCCTATGCTGATCTCATTTACTTGGGGGCCAGATGACAACCTGGAAGGACCATCCTCATTTTTAAGAATAAGTTCTGATAAATCTGGAAGTGGAGAGTGGAGACTGGTCCGTGGCAGGGGACCCAGCCCCACAATCGCACTGTGTTATCAGAGTGCCTTTTAAATGGCTGATAATAGGAGAAACCACTCCTATAAATGGCAGCAATCCAACAGTGTAAGAGCTGAACAAGGTAATTTTTGATTTGGTGGGGGTGGAGTGTACATCCTGCTGAGAGGTCTAGCCCCGAGTCTGACTACCATTCAAACCAGATTTTGGAGCCTTTCAGAAACTGTGAAACAACTCAGCGTCAAAGACTGAAGACTGAAGCCAGGGGCAGGGCTACACTTGTAAAGGGCAGATGTGCTCTGCAAACCCAGGCTGTGTGTAAGGCCACACTGCAGTCCAGGAAGGTGAGAGAGGAGAGTCAGCAAGACTTTGTTTTTTCCGTAAACTTTCACCTACATTTTGTTTTGTTTTTAAGACAGTCATTCTCCAACTGAGACTGGGAATCAAGGGGGAGCTGACCTCAGAACTGGGGAAGGGGAGACCAGACGTGAGCTGTGACCTCCAGAGCTCTGGAAAGCCTGGTCAGATCTTGCCACAGCAGCTATTATTGATGGACAGTGACAGGTTAAGGGGAGTGGAAATTACTCCAACTCCAAAAACATTTGGGGGAGGTTGTTCTTTAAAATCTAGGCGTTTGCACATTTCACATATGCATGTGAAGATGAGGCTTGAGCTCTGCTGACGCATTAAATTCCATCATGAGTGAGCAGTGCTTAGACCCCATTTGCCTGCTCACTGCCAGAATGGTTCCCCTGACATAGTACTCTCTATTCTTAGAACATCAATCTAAGAAATCACATGAAGGGATTTTCATATCTTTCACAAAACTCTCTATTAAAGACATCATCACCTTTCATGTGCTTTCCTCATATCAGAAACCCATCTTGTAAAAGGATCCAGATCTCATATTCTCTGAATTTAAAGCCAAAAGAAGAAAATCACATTCCCCTGAAGAATGATATGCCTTTTACCTATTTTTGGCAACGAGGAAGCAGATACTCTTTTCCAATTTCCTTAGGAATGAAGTGGGGGATATATAAATACAACCAATAAACAATCTCTTCCTTCCTTGACTTAATTCAACAATTATCTCCTGGTTCACATTCCCCTAGACCATGAAATTCTTAACAGTCAACACTGTATCTTATTCAACTTTGCTTCTCTAGCATTTGTGCAGGGAAGGCACTGTGTGTGCACAATAAGTACTTGTTAACTGGATGGATTTAATTGATGCTAAAATGTAACCATTTTATCTGGTTCAATTAGGTGACCAGCTCTCTGACTTTAGTATAACAATGTGCTAAAATGTATTGAGAAGCAATCAGAACACTCTTAAAATTGGTTGGGTTATAAGGAAACTAAAAGGTATTTTTTTGTTCTTTTGTTTTTCTTCCTTTTCTTTTCTTCTAGCCAGGACTAGAGTGTAAGCAAGGAGAAGTTTTAATATGAAGACCAAAAGACAAGACTGAATTACTCAACCTCCTTTGCTTCTATCTCCAAAGAAAAATGATCTTCAGGCTAGAAAGGACAGATGGACTAAGATAAAGATGAAATGGAAACCCACAATAAGTGAGGGAATAAAGAGAAAGGCATCATGACACTTGAATTAAGCTCACATCTTTAGGCCCAGGAAAAGTACACCTAAATACTAAAGAAAATACTAAAGAAACATGTAGATGTATATCTGAGCTGCTGTATCTCAGAAATCAGAGTCAACAGAAGACGTACCAGAAGACTAGAGATAAGAAAATGTCTTCATTTTCAAAAGAAATGCACTCTAGATACAAAACAGTAATACATTCACAAATCCACCCATTATTAAATAACCAAGGAGGATCACAGCAGACTCCACTTCCCGTTAGCATGCACGAGTTCTCCAAGCCCTTACATGAAACGCCCCAGAGAACCTCACTTTCATTTGTGACCCAGCCACTAGACTGGGTACCAGCACCCTAGTCCCATCATCTTCCAGAAAACAAGAGCACTTGATGGGGGCCTGTGAGCCCAAGGTCTGGTCTCACGTCACATGGCGGTCCTGTGACCTAAGGGAGAGACAACCTTCCTTGGATTGTTTTCTCATGGGAATCTGACATCTGGAGACTTACTGGGAAGCAGGCGTTACAGAGTCAAAGAGAATAGGAGCCCTGAAACCAGAGACTTATAGGTTTCAACTCAGGATCCCAACTGTGCCTGCTTCCTTTTTTGGTAAAATGGGTAAGTCTACCTTGTCATTCTTCTGAGGTTTAAATGACTGTACATAGGTAAAATGTCTAGTAAATTGTAGACATTTTATTAATGTTTTATGATGTTTATCCATCCCCTCTAAAGTGTTGTTTCTTTTTCCAGCTCTGAAAACTCAGTGATTCTCAGGGTTACTGGTTGTTTTTTTTTAAGTGTTTATTTTATTTTGAGAGAGAGTGCACACAAGCAGGAGTGGGATGGAGAGAGAGGAGCGAGATTCCCAAGCAGTCTCTGCACTGTCAGCACAGAGCCCACTGCAGTGCTCGAACTCCCAAACCAGCAGTTCATGACCTGAGCCGAAACCAAAAGGCAGACGCTTACCAACTGAGCCACCCTGAGGTGCCCCTCAGGCTTACTGATTTAAAGTTCTAGCAAGCTATCGCAGCTGCCTCCAGTCAGGATAGAGAAGGGCTTCTCAGGAAGGTTATGGCTCCACTGACCGTCCTCTATGATGCCTTATTGATAAGAGGTAGAAAGGTGGGCTGGAATAACATGCGAAGATAATCTAAGGCCAGGGTGACGTATGTCCTGGTGAGCCTAGGACAGTCCTAATTTATATCCCTTGTCCCAGCATCCTGCCCAGTTTAGCATTTGCCCCAGACAAAAAGACAAATGTGTTCTAGTTTGGATGATAGGTTTTAACAGCTAAAAATCAATGTATTTAGAAACGAGTGCTCAGGAGAGCTCACTGCTGGCTCAAAGGACTGAAGCCAAAACACTTCTATAGGCACATCAGTAGATCAGTTTAAGAATGGTAAGTCACAATCTTTTTCTCAGTCTCTTGTAAAACATCCTGGTCTATGACATGCAGTCACTGTATCTTGAGAGCATGACAGAAGCCCCTGTGGGCTACAGACCCCCACAAGGAACCCTTTCCACTGTGCCCCTGAAGCCACTGCTCCCAGTCCCGTGAAGCATTTTTCTCAATTGCCTGGGTGAGGCCAGAGAAAGCATGCCTCTCAGCTTTGAAAAAGATAAAACCTTGCAGGCATAGAACACTACCAGGGCAAATGATCAAGACTCAGAACTACTCTGTGAACTGAAATGACAGACCACAAGCAAATCACATAAAACGTAAGGACACATTTAAAGGCATGCATTTAGGGGCGTCTGGGGGGCTCCGCCAGTTAAGCTTCTGACTTCGGCTCAGGTCACGATCTCGCACTTGGTAGGTTTGAGCCCCGCGTCAGGCTCTGTGCTAACAGCTCAGAGCCTGCAGCCGGCTTTAGACTCTGTGTCTCCCTCTCTCTCTGCCCCTAACCCACTTGCACTCTGTCTCTGTCTCTCAAAAATAAATAAATGTTAAAAAATATTAAAAGGAATACATTTAGATTTTTAAAAATTGCTCAAGGACAGGATATGGGAGCTATAGCTTGACGGCACATACTTTTGAAAACACCGGGAAGTTTCAGCAGAACATAAACCGTAGCCGCTAGAAATGCAAACAGTCTCCCATGTTCACCACAAGACCAAGTTTTAGGCTGACAGAAGCGTGAGGCCGAGGTGTCTGGAGTTCGGGGCCTCAGGGTGAGGCGAACCAGGCAGACAGCAGGTCCACACTCTGCCCATGTGGGAGTCACACTGCCGGACCAGCGCGAGCCCAGGAGGAGAGGGCCTGGCATGACGGGTAACTGAAGAGGTGGATGCTTCGCTCTGAACGGAAGGAAAGGCATGTCCAAGTGGCATCTCCGTTTCCTTCAGTTATTCCAAAGGCTGCTACGTGGCTAAGAGAGAGGGCTCATTTGGGACTTGTGCCAAGGTGCATAACCAGGGACCTATTTTATAAGATTCACCTCTGGATTCACATGTAAAGAGATCTTTTCCAATAACTGCAGCTGGCCACACGTGCCATGAGCTGCTCCATAAAGTGGTGGTGACCATCAGCGGGGACACTCCCAGCGATGACTACGGCATCAGGGATGGTCTAAGACTTGGGGTTTCTACAGAGGTGGGAGGTGCACCCATTCTTTCACGGGGCTAATAGCTCTCCAATCTGCCACGTGCACTGCAGAACTAGATGACCCCAGAGGTACTTCTTTTTCCAATGATTCTATTAAAATACAGCTTGGGGTGGCAGCACCTTAAAGCATCATCTGACTTCTCCTAAAGGAGGGGTCACGGTGCTGTGAGCAAAATGAGTGCCACAGTAGCATGTCCTCAGGCTGGGGCACAGGGCAGAGACAGAGTGATTTTCTCCGAGTTCAGGCAAGACAGGGGGACCTCTCACCTGAGTGCCTGCGTGTGGCAGTTTGATATTCTCAGCAGCGGCAGCGACATCAATGGAAGCCCGGACGAGAATGTCCAGGTAGTTCATTTTGGAATATTCCTGTTTGGAGACAAAGTTAGCAAATGCATTAAGGAAGTGAGAGATGTCCTAAGAGACAGCAAATGACTTGCAGGGGACAGCCTCACGGCAGGACCAAACCTCTAGAAACGTGCTGTTCCATAACCTCGAGCGAAGGACAACAGAGGCCTTGCTGTCCAGCCCTCGCAGCGGACAGCTTATGTTCACACAGTTCACGTTCATGCTGCAATTCTGGACAGGACACAAGAGGGGCAGTTAAAATCCAACAGTACAGGGAAGACCTTCCCGCCACCATCTGTCAAACAGTCCCAGCTCTTGAAAAAATACTTACAAGGGTCTGATATTTTCTTTCAGCAAATAAAGAAAATTTTCTGCCATCATCTGTCTGTTTTTCAGCAATTTCCCGTTTCCTTCTTGAGTTGTGAGACTCCTGAAAAGAAATTATATCCAAACTAGTTCTACTTAATGTAATTCTTAATTCTGGACAGGACACAAGAGGGGCAGTTAAAATCCAACAGTACAGGGAAGACCTTCCCGCCACCATCTGTCAAACAGTCCCAGCTCTTGAAAAAATACTTACAAGGGTCTGATATTTTCTTTCAGCAAATAAAGAAAATTTTCTGCCATCATCTGTCTGTTTTTCAGCAATTTCCCGTTTCCTTCTTGAGTTGTGAGACTCCTGAAAAGAAATTATATCCAAACTAGTTCTACTTAATGTAATTCTTTGTCCCTAGCATACACACCCTTGAGCCCTCCCTCCCAAATAACGCCAAATTCACATAATCAGCAATTAACATCTGCCCGTCTCCTGTCATCAAAGGCACAGAAATAATTTAAGTGTAAAATCCACAAATGTTCCGATCTCATTGCGAGTTTATTGACTAAGGTCATTTATTCCCACTCTGACTTCAAAACTCAGGCAAAGAAAAAGAGGCTTTCTATGTTCTTCTGTCTCCTCACCAGACTGAGTACCCTGAGTTCAGGCATCAGATTTCACTGCTTTATCTTTAGCACCCAGCTCAGTAACTAATGTATGGTACAAAATCAGCACATCTTGAATAAATAAATGACACTGAAGAACAAGGAAAAAAGCAAAAGAACTAGTCAGTGACTTATTCAAAGTAGAGTACTGAAAAGTAAGCCATGTAAGAATTCTGTTTGAAAATAGCATTTTCCTTAAGACAGGATTAAGAGTAATGGGCCATCTTGGGTTTCTTTTTTTTTTTTTTTTTTTTTTTTATTTTAGAGAGAGAGTGATCTGGGGAGAGGGACACAGAGGGAGAAAGACAGAATCTTAAGCAGGCTCCACTCTCGGCGCACAGCCCAACATGAGGCTCGATCTCACAACCCTGGGATCATGACCTGAGCCAAAATCAAGAGACGCTCAACTAACTGAACCACCCAGGCACCCCTGGACCATCTTGTTTTTCAAAGTTGATGAACAGAGGGTACTTCTATAAGCCACCAACTGTTCACACTAGTCATACCCGAGTCACTTTACAACTTAAAAGAAACAGACATGCAATAACAAAGCAGATCCTCCAACTGGAGCATAGATGATAAACCTGTTATGTGCACCAGTACTGAGCAGTTAAGAACACAGGCTCTGAAAACAGGCGGAGCTGAGCTTGAATGCAGAATCTGCCTCTTAGCTGCCGAGCTGATTCTTAAAACGTTAATCTCTCTGAACCTCAGTTTCCTCATCTATGAAGTGGTAGGGAGGAAAAAAATTCCTTAAAGGAAGGGAATGAAATGAGAAAAAGCAAATAAAATGCTTAGCACAGTGTCTGAGACACAATAAAGACTCAATTAAGTATTTACTATTTTAAAAAATAAGAATGAAAGCTCTGAAGGTCACTTGCTAAGGTGCTAATATCCTTTGTAATGAGTTTGGTTCTCCCGGGAGTTAACACTGGCTGGCCAACCCCCAGAAGCATATCCTAGTCCTCTTTATAGGTCATACTGGGCTGCAAAACTCCAGGAAGCGTCATTTCCTTCAACAAGTGCTGAATGACCCTGCCATAACGATCACTAATCAGCAGCAACCCTCAGCCTGACTTGGATACTCAACTGTAACAGAGAAACTGACACCAGAGAAAAAGTCAACATGCCACTATGTCAGTTTCCTAAGAAAAAAGATGATTTTCCCCTCAAAGGTTAGCTTCCCTATTTACATCGATGGAGACAGGAGATAAATCCATCAACATACCTTTAGTTTCAGGGAGTTTATTTCACTTGGCGGCTCACAAGCTATCTTTTCCAAGCCTTTAGATTCTACTTTCACCAAATAAAGCAACCATTTGCCATTGCTAATTTCTTTTGGCCACTGGATATTCAAGGTTGCTGTGCCGAGGTTTTTAAGAGGTTTACCCAAGTTAATAACCTGTTAGAAAATAATACGTATTATATATCTCAGTGTAATTCTCTCAACATAAAATTAAGTAGCAGCTCCTGTTGCCAAGGGGAAAAACAAAAACCCCAAAATATCTGGCATAATCCTACAGTGAAAGTATAGGCTCCAAAAATTGAGACTACCGATATGGGGTCCAAAACAGAGATTGATGCCTAGAAAAGGTAAAGAGAAATGATTGCTCATTCCCACCCAGGAACTAGCGTGTGCAACAGCATCTGTGGTGCAGATACGCCACACCCTCAACACACTCAGGGGAAGTCACCAATAACCTGCTTCTGGGAAGCCCCTCCCACTGTAAACATGAAGCAGCCTCTGTCCTCTACTACCCAGGGGAGGCTTGGGTAACAACGCAGAGTCTGAGTAAAAACCATTATGACAGCCGTGAATCAGGAGTCCAAGCTGGGGACACAGTAACTTCCCGCAGCAGAAGCCGAAAGAGGCACGAGTTCTCTTTGTCTGTGCGCGGGGACAGCTGCGGAGCCCAGAGACGTGGCTCTCAGCCACCCCTGCGCAGGCATCATCACGGCCACCGCCATCACCTGTCACAGCTGTGTCTATGATGCTGAGACACACACACACACACACAACAGAATTCAACCCCTTCATCCTGCTGGGGCCAGGGGTGGGCACATTCTTGCCATCTCAGACCCAAATCCACGGATGAGGTATGAGCCACCTCTGTCCTACGCGTTTCTGTTCATCCAACCAGACTTAGAGGCACTGTGTGACTCCTATTTTGAAATGCTTCAGAGCAATCAGTAGTCTTCCTTACTGGCACTGGGCTTGTGAAATGTTAGGGAACATTAGCCACACACAGTAAGAAAGATGTCCTTATGGTGGAGGAAGAAATGAGTCATAACACAATCTAAAGCCAGATATGAAGTGCTTTGAGATTTTTGTTTTACAGACAGACTCTGGGGAGGGGCGAGGTGTTCCTTGGTCTCTACACCACTTACACATTAAAACTCTCTAACAGGAAAATGGCCAAACTGAACTGGATTTTGAAAGTCCTATGTTGAATAGACGGTTGTGTTCTTCATTGTGGAGGATAAAACTTTTACCGTAAGCCAGTCTGTTGCTTAAAAATTGGTGAACTCACTTTTAACAGAGCATTTATCATGCTTATTTATTAATATTGCTTAATATTGATATTACATACTAAAATCCATATCCACATTTATTAAAATTACATCACATATCACCATATATAGTATATGTTAGCTTTTAGTATATATAATACGGAAGACCAACTGCTTCAACTCACCCTGAACTCATACTCTATTAAACTTCCCACCTCATCTTCAGATTTCATAGCTTGCTCACCAACAACTGTTCCTCCAAAATACACCTGGGAAGGTTTAGCAACTCTGTTAAATTAAAAAACACCAGTTTTAGCAGGATTGTAAACGGTTCTTTTAAACACTGATTTGTTATGCTAAACACAAACACTTACCCAGAGACCGATAAAAGCAGTTCAATAACCACTTTTGCTGTAGCTGTAATTGAAGCCAAATTATCTTGATTGCTTGTTCTGAAAATGAAAAGGAAACAATAGGGTTTCATTTTAACCGTCAGTTTTCTCATTACAATTACACTTCTTTTAGGAGTTCGAGCAGAGCTGGTTCTTTGGCTGTGCTTTCATGAAATAATTCTGAATGGAAAGGTTGAAGAAACGCTTACGTTTCCAGCTTCAGATTAATATCCAGATCTGTGGTGTCAAAGGTAACCTCAGTTGTACTTAAAATCAAATAAAAAGTCACCTAAACAAATAGAAAGACATGTTACCAGAGATCAAGCATGTCAACACTGTAATGGCATGTAAAACAGTACAATACAGTATGTAAAGGCATCACCTACACTGGAATTTCTTTTAAAAGGATTTCCAAGTTCACAGTCTGCTTGTGAGCCGTTCTGATTGGCAACACAACTCAACTGTTTCTCCTGTAACAAAAAAACACGAGATCACAATGCATTCACTTGCCACACAGCTCTGGGTGTTTCCTCCTCACAGCTCTCCAAAAACACTTACAGGGAAAGCCCTCAATTCTCTGTAGGCCGAGTAAGTCAGAGTGTCCGGAAAAGTTGCAATGAGTTTAGCTTCATGAGCGTCATCGCCGTCTTTTGTGGGGTTCCTTGGATTGGAAGGGCTGTTTGTCACTGTGATTTCTAAAGCAATGTCCTTCTGGTCTTTTAGAACTAGTTCTGGGACACCTTTTTGACTATTAAAAAAACAATGCAAAAAAAAAACAAAAACAAAAAACAAGAAAAATGACAGAGCCCTCAGTACATTTTCAGTAACCCACTGCAAAGCAGTCATTTTTGCTAGGATGACAGAGAGATTCTTACATTGGTAAATAAGAAAATTTGTCTTGATTTCCTTCCCGGGTACAAAATTTATATTCTAGTTTAAGGTTGCTGTTACATACATTGTCGGCTCCACATCCCTCTTTTAAGAAGTGCACCTGTAGGAAAACAAAACCATTGTAATTTATGCCATTTAGGACCCTCCACAGTGACTGGCTGTTTCCGCACAGTCCTTTCCCTGTGTGACAGTTACCACAGCACAAGCTTCAAAGGTACTTTGCCATGCATCCAACGCCCACTCTGGGCTTTAACAGAACCACGCTTTAAGAACACTTTGGCCATGGCATTGAGGTGTAGTAAAGAGCGTGAGCCCTGCAGCCACACAGGTCCATGTTCAATCCTGGCTCTGCCACTCACTTAGCCATGTGGCTTGGGGGAAGTCACTTAACCTTTCAGAGGCTAAGTTTCACCTTAGGTAATATGGGGATACCACCACCCTACTTGCTAGGGATACTGTAAGAATTACCAACGATAATGATGATGCTAACACATGACTACATATTTTAACTCAATCCTCACAACAGACTTAAGAGGATATTGTTATGGGCTCCACTGTACAAATGAGGAAACAGAGTTTAAGATCAGGAAAGCAAATGTACAGTGCTAACGGGTGCTCAAGAATCACACTGATAAACAGGAAAACAGTCTCCCTGCCTGTTATGTTTAACTGGACTACAGAGCTAGGAATAGACACAAGAAACATTCACGTGATGATAACATCCAAAGTCTACGAAAAAGTATACGGTAGTGTAAGGAACCGCACTTTGTGACAATGAAGACTGGCAACGTGTAGACTGAAGCAGGTCTCCCTGCTGAAAGGCTTCACCCGTGGGCCACCAGAACCAAGAGCCTCAGAGTGGATGCTCCAGCACCAACTGGATTACGACAGCAAGTGCACAATGACAGACCAAGATCCCACAGCTCTCCAGCCTAACCCTGTATGGCCACCACTCTAAGCCCTAACAAATAGACCCCACCTCATATGAGGCATACGGCAAGCCACGTTAATTTTTCTTCCCAAGATTACATAGGCTAGGCTACATTAGCCACTAGATGACTATTTTATGGCTAATCTTTTTCTGCCTTGCTGAATTGTTATATGCCTTGACTTTTTTTGAGTTTATTTTTGTATTTATTTTTTGAGAGAGAGAGAGAGAGCACGTGCACGTGCGAGCAAGCTCAGAGGGAGGGGCGGAGACAGAGGGAGACGGAGAATCCCAAGCAGGCTCAACAGGGCTCGAACCCATGAACCGTGAGATCAATGACTGGAGTGGAAACCAAGAGACGCTTAACCAACTGAGCCACCCAGGTGCCCCTGTGGTGCTTGATTTTAATGTTCAGACTAACAAGTTTGTTTTCTACATTTTAATGTTCTCAATGGTAAAACACAATGTATTTTTCTTTGTACATACGGCTACAAGAGAAACTTGAAGTGAGAGTAAGTTCTGCCAATTATAGTCTCAGTAAGTTCCAGTGGCCAAAAATTATTCAGAACAATACTCTGGTTCCAAATTGTATTCCATATGTTTCTATTCTCACTATTAATTTGGGAAACAAATCTCAACCAAACTTTGCATATATTAAAAAGCTTTACTTAATACAAAGGAATAGATTTTAAAGCAAATCACTAGTCATACTGCCTTCAAAGACATGTGATGTAACATAATAACACGGCAAAAGCTTTGGCCATACAAAAATCAGGAAGACTTACATCTCTATGAACTGTCCTGGGTTCGTTTGAATTCAGAATCGGAAGAATTTCTGGAAGTGAATTCACTCTCCTCCGTGTGGTTGGCTCCTGGATCTCTACTGAAGCAGTTATGGGAATGGGGCGTAGTTTATCTCTGATATTTTCCTGAAAAGTATGCAGAGTTAAGCATGGTGTCAATGCTCCTGGGCAAACAATGATTTCCTTTTTTATTATTTTTTATTTTGTTATTATTTTTTAAAGACAGAGAGAGCACAAGTGGGGAAGGGGCAGAGAGAGAGGAAGGCACAGAATCCGAAGCAGGCTCCAGGCTCTGAGCTGTCAGCACAGAGCCCGATGCAGAGTCGAACCCATGAATCATGAGGTCTCTACCTGAGCTGCAGTCGGACACTTCACCAGCTGAGCCCTAAGCACCCGCAATGCTTTCTTTCGTACTGAGTAATAAGCCGCTGGCATAAATTTCAGAAATCTACATATGCCACCATGAAACCCAACTTCTGTCCTAACAGCAGACGTGACTGTCTGTGGGCCTCACCTGCAGCCAGAGGGTCTCCTCCATGCACGCACTCTGCTTCTGCCTGTTCAGAGTTAGCTCTTGAGTGTACTTGGGCTCAGAGCCTTGGTTTCGAAACTGAACTCTCGATGACAGCCCAGATTGTCTTCTCTCCTTTTCCGCCTCAAGTGTACCCAAAATGGCTAGATAAAATGAACAAAATCATATGAACTTTAAGTGCATCCACGTACAGTTCAGCCAGAAGTATGGGGAGTTCCCTTTTGCGTTTAGTTCCTTGCAGAAGAATACTTTTCCCATTGCCCTTGTTGCTCCGCATATTTCCTGATAACGTACATTTTGACTGATTTCTGGTGCTTCAAATCAAGCTGTCCTTTCCTGCCCACTGCTGTTAACAGTTTATTTGAAGTTAAATTTCCATTGAGCCACCTGGGGGAGCTCGAGAATAAGTCAAAACCTCTGAGCAGCATCCAAGGATTTCCGGCTAAATTTCAACAACTCCTAGAGAACTAAAGATAATGGGGGATCCAACACTCCTTAAAGGCAGACACTGATTCCCATTCAGCTGTCTGTTGCTTATGTGGTTCCATGTCTGCATATTAACAAAAGGTCTCTGAACCAGGTCTCCTCAGGTCTGTTGGGAATTCAGAACCTCAAGCCCCAGCCAGACCTAGTTAACCAGAATCTGCATTTTAACAGGACCATCAGGTAGTTCCTACACATGTTAAAGTTTAAGATGCACTGATAAAATGTTGTCCAAATGGGAATAATCGATATTAGAGAAGTCTTTTAATAGGAGACTTTTCACTTAAAAGAATTAAAAGATAAAACATATTCCTTTTAGAAGCTAGAGGGCCCAGCTACTGTATCTCCCACAATCAAAGTTTCCAACCTCCTCGAAGGCACATCCTGTTCCTGATTATCTGTACTAATGGAGCTCAGAGGGCAAGCCAGGATTTGGACGATCAAAATCTCATTTCTTGACCTCAGAATGCACTCTCTGCTGGTTTGCTTGATGTAGCTACTGTGTTTCTTTATGGGACAATATTTAAATAGCTTACATTCATTCATTAATCACTCACTAACCATCAGGCGGAGAAGAAAACCAAAGTGTGTACAGGGCCACAGAAGGCAGCCTCAAGAAACAAAACAAAACAAAACAAAACAAAACTTCTCCAGAAAATGTAGAAAATGAACCACCCATGTTCTAATATTCATGCTGGAGTTCAGAAGAGGCCTCAAAGAGCATCTATTTTAATACCCTTTTCTTGCAGATGAAGAAATGGGACGCCCACAGAGGTAGGAGACTGGCCCAGGATCATACAGTGAGGGACAGAGGCAGCTCCAGCTTCTAAGTCTCTGTCACAAACACACAAGACAACTGCTTGATGAAGGCCTCTTAGATGTCCAGGTTCCCACTTCCTCTAGGCCTCTGCTTCAGTCACTCTCTTCTTCTGCCAGCTGGACCCCTTCCCTCTCCACTTCCCCCTGACTGCCTGGCTAACTCGACTCCTCCTTCAGATCTCAGCGTGGACATCAGTTCCTCCAGGAAGACTTTCCCGGCCTCTCCAGGGGGATCCGACAGTATTCTATTTCCCCAGCCAGTGCAGTTAGCTACTGTGCTGTGATCGCCCGACTGTCTTCCCCAGGCAAAAGCGTACACAGGGACCACATCGGTCTGCCCACCACTGTGTTCCCCAGCAACAGGACAACACCTGATGTAAGTATGATTTTTAGAACAGACGAACGGAAGCGGGAGTGACTGGCACAACACCAACATGCACACCGATGCACACACAGGCATGTGCACAAACAACGTGACGTTATTCTTATGCCGAAACAATAGCCAGTCGGATATGTGAGACCAAAATTTAGAAACACTGACACTTTCAATAGTAATTTCTGCCAAATGGAATGTGCCTCCATTTTAGCCTTGTAGCCTTGACATCATCCATTTATCAATGACCTGTTAACTTCACAATGAACCAGATGAAGGCTCACATGCTGAGTGCCCCTCACAGCAAAAGTAGGGGAGGGTGTGGGTGCATTAAAACCGTTTATCTACCAGGCCCACTCTAACCTTCCCTAACCCTCCAGACAGTTCACATCATCTTAAAATCCTTGCAGGCCACCTTTGCTGCCCTTTTGAGGGGCAAGCCAAGTAGAATACTCATTAAGGCTCAATTATAAATATCTGTATGTATGGAACACCGCATCTGAGGACTATGGAGTTAAAATAGCCTGATCAAACAATAAGCTCACATTCTCAGACACTGGGAACAGATCTGAGATATATCAACTCCTATAGCTTTGTGGAAGTTCTATTTGATTTAGAATTACAGGAAGTACAGGAAATGAAAAACAGGGTCCCTCTAAATGTCTTCACAGAAAAAAGTTCTATCCATATTAGGCCATCGGTAAACACCTGGCTAATGGAGTTGTTCATAAACACTTGGTTAATGGAGTAGTTACTGAATATGAATTGCATACACAGGGCATCAAATGCTGCATGAAAGCTAGAATGAAGTTCGTGACTGTATAGAAATGTTTGATGTGGGAGGAGACGGGGAGTTCTTGAGGAGGTTTCACGTCTGTGGTCAGAGATGTATGGGAAAATGACTGACTGACTGAGAAAGATGTCTCCCCACTTCCTCTCCTCCTCTAGTCAGAGAATTGCAATTTCTCCTGGTCTCTCTAGTCTACTCCACACCCAGAGGTAAAACGCCCGTTATCCAAACAGACAAGTGTGAGGTACTGCATTTGGGTAAAAATAACACAAAAGATACTGAAAGGATGACGGGGTGTGAGAGACCATAGAAGATGTTTTCTTCTCAGTGGGCGCCACGCAAAGAATCGTTTCCAGTACTGAATAAAATACCAGCCACGTCAAAAGGCAAAGGGCACAGGCTATGACACAGCCACAGCAAGCACACTTCAGGCAAAGTCTGCAGATCCCAGCGAGAGAGGCTATGGCGGCAGACAGCCCAGAAGAGGGGCCTAAAGAGATCAGGGAGGTAAAGAAACTGCCTGAGGATGGCTCAAAATATGGAAAGACGGAGGCTTAACATGCAAAAAGGGGGCCTATGACACTGTGAGCTGGGTGGAGACAGACATGTTTGCCAAATCCTGGGACATCATAAGGGATATACCGTTAATAAAGAAACGGAGTAATACTTTAGGTAACAAGGAGGAAACTTAAGAAAGCTCATTAGCTCCAGTAAAAACTGAACGCCACCCTGTCCCTTCAGAAAGCTGCCCCTGGTGGCATGCTACGCCCTCACCGCAGGCCTCTGGGACTACCGCCTGACCCAGGATGGAGGTCACCGTCACTCTTTGTACCTGCTCTTTGGGAAATGGTTTTCTTTCAATTCCCGTGCCCCCGTCTTGCCTCTGGAGCTGCAGCAGGTGGCTTACACCTGAAAACTCATGGCTGTTACTAAAACATAGCACAGAAGGCTTTGGTGACGAGCACTCCTGTTAGAGTACCATTAGCCTTGTCTAATCCTGGGGCAGAAATCCTGTTTGGATTGTAGGGAAAGGGAGCAGAATAATACCTTGTAAATGACAAACAGCTTTCACCATAGCATCTCCTTTGCTCTCACCACAATCCTCTGTAGTAATTCTATTACAGGCATTTTTCTTACTGACAGGAAAATGCAAACTCAAATGTTAAGAGACTTGCTCTGTGCGGCAGGGTCGGCCAGCCTCGGAGCTGGAACCAGGAACAGAGCCCAGGGCTCTGAATTCTCAAGACCGGCCTTCCAGCCTTGCAGGAATCTGCACTCAGGGACACAGCGTGGGTGTTCCAGGCCGTGGAGGCCTCCGGGAGGGGACAAGGGAGTGAAAGAGGCTAAGGCGGCAATTCTGTGTAATGCTCAGGCTGTGGCTCTCACTCTTCTCTAACCACCCCCCACCACCTCACAGCCACAAAACCAATTTTCCACATGGCTCTTCAAAGGCAGAAATGGAGGAAACAGTTGTGGTAGCAAATGACTGCTCTCCCAAGGCATCCTGTCCTAAACCATCTGCTCTGGAAAATCCAAATGAGGACCAAATGGAGTGTTATTCCCTCCTGATTAAAGAGAAGACAACAGATACACTGAACTCCGCAAACACGAATTTATGAACCCAGCTTGGCCACTGCAGTTTTTATTTTTCCGTTATTTATGCAGAACTTTCACCCTGGCAGATAGAAAATACAGAATTTTTAAATGTACTGGGTACTCACATATCGAAGGATTGTAACCTGTGGGTTTGGCAGTATATTCAAAACAGGCCTTCACCTGGAGGCTGTATAAAATCAAACACATATTCCTTAAAAGATCCATTACTACAGCAGAAAAAAACTCCATGTTTCCCAACTCTCAAATACCCCACTGCCCACCGATGAGTAAAATGTTATATATTCACTTGAGAATCCCTGTCCCCTTTGCCCATTTCTGTCTACCCTTGCCTATGGCTCCCCAGGGCAATCGGGTCATCATAAAGCAGGGCTGTGAAACTGAGGAGGTCATGGGGACCTGGGTGGCTCAGTCGGTTAAGCGTCCGACTCTTAATTTTGGCTGAGGTCATATCTCACAGTTCGTGAGATCAAGCCCCACATCAGGTTCAGCTTGGGATTGTTTCTCTCCCTCTCTGCCTCTCCCCTGCTCATGCTCACTCTTAAAATTAAGAAACTTAAAAAAACAAAAAACAAAAAACAAAAACACAACACTAAGGAGGTTACATACACAAAGCCAAAGCTCTCACCATATCCCACTAGGTGCCCCACAGAACATTTTCTGGCGGAGATCAATCGTGTTCGGTGTTACGGTGAGGGTTTTCTGAATATTAATCACAGGCCGGGACCTGAAAACAAAGGAATAAAAAAACACAGGCTTAGCCTTTTGCTACCTTGAGTGGGAGATGAATTTACATGCTATCAGCTGCCCTACAACATCTTAAAAACCAGAAGGGGAAAAAAATGTTCCCCACTGCCAAAGAAAGTAACAGATACCACTGAAAACCTGATGACACAATTTTTTTTAAGTTTTAAACATAACATTTTATAATTATAAAATGTTTTATAGTTTTAGCAGAGTTTTTAAATGGTAAGTAATATGTGTGATATGTAAAAGTTCTAGAATTTTCAGGTAAGTGTTAGGTCTCTGTCCCCATCCAAACCCCCAAGTGGCCTGGTATGTATGTCCTTCCAGAAACCTATTTGGTCTTTGTGTTTCTGTTAAAAATATTACCTAAAGTTAAATATAGAAACATACATATGCTTTTCTTCAATGGGAGCTTTACTTGCTTCTTGTTCTGAATGTTGCTTTTTCTAACATTTCAGAGGCCTTCTCCTATCTATGCATAGATCTAGTTTACGGTTTCTCGCAGCTGGTGGTGTTGCTTTGTCCCCACACAACATCATTTATTTAACCAGTCCCTAATGGGTAGACATTTGATGCTGTTTTTAGGTTTCCGGCTCTGACAAACATCCTTGTACCTGCTTCTCGGCACATGTTTGAATTTACCTGTAGGATAAACTCCTAGTGGAACTTCTGAGTCAAAGAATATGGACATGTTTTAAATTTGCCAAAATACGTTCAAAAAGGTTAAAACCCCATATACACCCAACACCTGGGATGCAATCAGGGTTTCTACATACATGAATTGTATTATTACAGGCAATCCTTAGCTCTCGGATATCCATCCTAAAACACTTGCCCTTCCTTGCTCCCATCCCCAGACTCAAGCCTTTGTCCTCTTGCCACCAGAATGGATCACAACTTTTCTGCCCCAACAGTATCTCTGTAAGCAGAAACTTCAAGCCCTTTGCCTTTTTTCTGCCCTGCCTTAACCCCAACCTCGCAAATGCTCAAGAAGCTGTAATCCCACACCTTTGGTCCTTCTCACCATATGAAAACATCCTTGCTCTCCCTTCCATCTTCTCCCCTACTCCCCACAGCCAGTGGGGTCACCCCCAGCCCACATCCTGAGCTCTGCCGCATGTACAAGAAATCCAACTAGACGGTGGCTGGGAGTGTAAGTGGATGGGGAGACAGACCCCTCGCATCTCCATCACTCCTCAGCCAGAACTCAGAATGGGTTCCATGGTTTTATTACCACATGGATCCAGTTAGACTGACTTCAGCAGTCTTCTGGTAACCTAGCCGTCTTGGGTAAGACGTTTGATAAGCATTCCAAATCCCTTACAGGTAACTGGAACTTCTGGACTCCATCTATCGGTAGGCTAGAAAAGGCATGAGAACATTCGTGGGCAAGGTGGAAGCCTATACAAAAGGACAAATGCTGCCCACATTCTCATTTGTAGATTTCCTTTTATCTCAATTATTTACCTTTCTATTGTTATTTCAGACAGCTGCTGGTTTCTAAGATGTTAGATATATTTCCAATTAAATTCTAGATATATTTCTAATTAAAGTTTTGAGAGCATATTTAAGAGACAAAAATCCACAAAATCTTATAACCAATTGCTACAGATGCAAGAGTATTTCATGTAGGATAGTATTAAAGCTTTAATGTGACATAAATATCAGAAGGATATATTTTAACATACCTTCTGCCTAAAACATTTTTATTTTTTAAAGTTTATTTATTTATTTTGTAATGTTTATTATTTATTTTTGAGAGAGAGAGAAAGAGCATGAGCAGGGGAAGGGCAGAGAGAGAGGGAGACACAGAATCTGAAGCAGGCTCCAGGCTCTGAGCTGTCAGCCCAGAGCCCGACCAGAGGCTCGAACTCACAGATTGCAAGATCATGACCTGAGCCAAAGTCAGATGCTCAACCGAGCCACCCAGGTGACCCGAAATAAATGATTTTTAATGCTGATTCTCAACAGTGGAAAGGGGGACTCAAGCAAAGGTGATGGGCAAACTACTGTAGCCCTTCTGGAGGTCATTTTGGTGAATCTGAATCCAAGTCTGAAAACACATATGCCCTTTGACTTTTGAAATTCACTTTTAGGAATTTATCATAAGGAAATAATTCAGGACATGAACAAAAGTCAAGATTTTACCAGCTTCGTGTATCATCAAAAACAAACCTGGAAAGCAACATAAATATCCAATGACAGTATGGCGGTTCTTAACTAAATTAGGACCCAGCCATGTGATGCCTTATAGGCAGCCATAAACTTCATTTCAGAAAAGTGCTCAACGAAAGGGGAAAAAACACCTGTACATTATAAACTCGCTTACATGGAAGAAGTCCACTGATGCATTACAAACTGACAAAAGCAGGTTATAAAACAATATGTACGTTATGATCTCGGTTTTGTTAAATATACATGTACGTTCATAGCAAACAAAGGACTAAAAGGATGTAAACCAAGATTTTGGAGCTTACTAATGGATATTAAATACAGGGGATGCTTATTTCCTCCCTTATAAGCTTTGTCCTGTCAAATTTTATGTTTCAGTTTTTACCAAAATATAAGGTTTTAAAAATATTTATGAAGTAGAATTTTCACCAATTCTGACTTTTCCCTCAATTCAAAATTAGCAAGATTTTACAAAACATGTCTTGTCACATTGTTATACCACTGTCAAAAGAAAAATCTTCAAAATTCATACAAGCTTTTGACTTTGAAATTCAGGTATTACAATTTTCAATTAAAAGGGTCAAAATCTGAGTGTAACCAGATTACTGAACATGCTTCACTGAAGTCAGAGATTGCATACCTGAACACAGTTACTGAGTCTGAGAGTGAACCAACAGCAACATCAGGGTAGGAATTTCTATCAAGGTCCATATTTCCAGCAATTGAATATCCAAAATAAGGTGTTTTACCCTCGAGAATCTGAAATGAACAAGGCATCAGGATGAACGACTGGCCCACCAAAACGAGCTTCTCTGTGCTTTCAAAAAGCCACATGGTTTCTTTTAAACTGAAGTTCAAGAGTTCGCTTATAAATGATACTAAATTATAAATGAGTTATAACTAAGTCTACATGTTATCCAACACTTTATATATTTTATTTCATAAAAGTCATCTGATTTACATTGTATCTCAAAGGTTTTGAGACAAGTTTTGATGAGCTTCTTTACTATATACCAAACAAACCTCTCTGCCTGCTCTCCAAATGTCTTATGCTTCTCAAAAGCAATTTTTAATTTTTGGAGTCTCAATTCTCCATGTAATCACAATTATCTATTTCACTTGCCCCGTTTTTACCTCCATTTAGTATGCTACTAAAGGAAAGATATCATATTTCCATCTATTTGTGCTGTCCCGGCAAAATCATCTTTTCCTTTGTATTACTTCAACTCCTAATTTATCTAAGAAATTTTACAATTTAAATAAGCACATCTACATCATTGCATTTGTATCTATTTCCAAGCTATCTTCTAACGGTACATTTTTTAACTACAAAATTCACACTATTATAGATTTGTAAATAAAACATGAGTAGCACGAAAATGCACATAAACCCAAATGCCCTATTACAAGGCAAAAAGCTAAGACCCTTATTGTAGAAATCCAGGCTGTCTGGTTACCTGTGTTGGCTTGGTGTTTATTCCGTTCGGGGATCCGTGATAGATAAAAACCTTTCCCAGATCATCATAGGGAGCTCCAACGGCAATATCTGTTGAGGACATCACATTTCAACAAACGCTACATTTTAAAAACGTCCCAATACAACATTTCAAAATAAGATGCCATAAGCACTCATCATCTTAGACAATCAATCTACCTAGGAGCAGCATAACTGTTTCACAATCTGTTACCTACCTTGGTAGCCATCTTGATTAATGTCACCAATATTTTTTACTGCAATGCCAAACATGGAATCTTTGGTTCCATTGAGACGAATTGGCTTCACATTATTCCACCTGCCTTGCTGGTTAATGTAAACATACACCGCACCTCCGACCTCTCCATCTCTATCAAAATACTGTGGGGCTCCAATAACTATATCTTGCCACCTAAAAATACAACGAGGGATAAAACAACCATCAGCTAAAATACCAGCAAGCTCACGGAGAATACCTCCAGCCCAGGTATTAGGGACACAGAGATAGGATGTGGCAAGGGTCTCAAATCTGGAATTCATTTCTCATCAATTAAAACATTTTAAGGTATTTTTATGTAATGTTTAGGTAACATACTGCTTAGGCATGTAAATGTTTATGCTTAGGTAAAACATTTTACATGGTAGCCCATAATAAATGCCCAAAGAAAAATATCAAAGAACCTGAAGACAGTCCCCAAGTTAGAACGAGAGTGCACAGAGACTCCCCTCCACCCACCACCCGAAATGGCACCACCAGCCATAACTATTACTCTGTCCCCAATCCAATCCCTACTTTCAAAAGGACATCCTAGATGCTCTGACAGCCCCTGAAGAAATCACAAAAGAATGATGTAGGTGTCATTTTTCAAGTTAACTTTTGTTCCCCCCAAATTTTAATTCTCACAGACCCAAAACGTGAGTTTTGATCTGAAAACTGAAAACTGAAATGTAATCCTACACCATGGGGAGGGCAATGAAGGTCTGCTGCCAAAATACAAGTGACGAAGATGTGACAGGATAGTAAAAACCTGGCAGCAAAAACACTCTTTGGAATCCACTAACCTGAAAGGATGGCTCTTCTCAAGACCTAAAGAAGCCAAACAACCAACGATTTCTTGGCAAGCGTAAAATAACCTAAGACCCTCTTACCCATCTTTGTTAAGGTCCACCACTGCCACGTCATAGCCGAATGAAGATGCCAGACCCTCCCCGTCGAAAATGTGCTCAGGGAGAAGATGTGCAGACTTCATGTCTCTTTTCAGCAAAACCACAGCTCCGCTGTGGTTGGCTCTTGGAGCACCGGACACGAAAGTGAGCTCATCTTTAGAAACAATGCCCTTTCCTGAGTCCAGAGAAAAGCCTAGAAACACAAAATAACAGTTCACATCACCCCGTATTTCAGGAGGTATCTACCATTGGTAACTCCATCACTACCTTTTCCTCTGGCTTCCAACCCGCTCCTTCTGAGCCTCTCTACCAGCTCATCACATTTACAACGCGAAAGAGTTACAGAGGTAAGAGGTCTGACTCAAGTACAAAGAAGTAGGCTACTTCATTGCTCTCTCAGGAAATATATTAAGACTTTTAAAGGAAACCACCTATGCTATTTAACATCTGTGTAACTTGAATCATGAAGCATTCATGCATCTGAAGAAGCTGCTCAAACCCCATTTTAATACTGGAACTGTGGGCCAAAGGAGGTCAAGCTAGATACTAAATTATCACGGGAAAGGATACACAGAGATACAACCAGACACAGCATACCTGAGTGCATGTTACAGGGCTCTGCTATAATGTAATGATTAGTAATCTCCTTGGTAATCAGGCAAGAACAAATGCTAACATCATTCGTATACCACAGGCAACATTTCAGTGTTTTGAACCAACTTGATTCTTGGACACAAACATGCAAACAAGACCATGACTGGTGAGATATAGTATTTGAGAACCCAGTATAAACAATAGAGGTGAGCAAGCTGTCATTGATGACAATTACATACTTGTTCGGAGGGCAGAACGTGTGAGACACCAGATTATAAAGTATCAGGTAGGATGTCAGATAACAGACTGAGATCTGGTAGCAAGTGAGTGTAAACGCCTCCATCAAAATCACTCGCATTAAGCAAATCTTGCTATGTAAAGGTGAGGCGGATGCAGAATGGTGTAAGCTCCCCCTTTTTAGTGGGATTTATAAAAAGCTTCACCACTACTGTTGTAGTTCTCAAATTGTGAAGTTTGAGTGGCAAAATACGATGAGCTCCAAGTTTAGAAAAGGGTGATGTAACCGAACCCAGCTCTGAAAACCATCCGGGAGCAGGGCCTCAACAGTGGCATGATCTCATGTGTGTGCTCCACTTAAAGGAAATAAAAAATAAAAAGATGGATGCTCTGTATGGACCAAAAAAAATTTCTCAAATGACCATGACTAAGACAATTTATTTGTCATCTCAGAGGTCACAAACCTAGGTAGCTATTCATCATCACATCAGGGGACGCGTTGGACCGCTCCCTGGGAGGCTGTGTTTTGTAAACAAACTGATCAGGATCTGCGTAGGAAACGCTGGTCAAAAACAGCAGGCCTGGACACGTGCACGGAACGGAAGAGATTGAAGGGAAAAGCAATTACGCTCTGTAAGAGGCACGAGAGCTTCGGCCGCTCCAGCCGGACGATGAGGCCACCAGGCCACCACCGCATCTAGCAAGACACCCTCTTTGCCAGCTTCCCGAACCCCAAGCTGATCATTTTATTCCTTAAAACCACGGACTCGTTGAAATGACAGAGGCACAGACAGCACGGACAACAAAACATGTAAGGACACAAACTTGACTGTTTCCCCCGCGAGACACCCACATTGGAGGAAATCCATTCATCAAAGTGGCAAATGTGCTTAATAAAAAGTGCTGAATCCTTTCAGATGCTCCAATAGCATCTATGTTTACAAAAATCCATGGGCATCTATCTTAAAGACTAGACCACTGGTTTCTTGACCGTGAAGTCAAATTTTCATTTACAATTAAATACTTCTCTCTCTCTCAAAAATAAACATTAAAAAATTAAAATTAAGTACATCTCGTCACAAATAACCCCTAAGTAACACGCTTGATTGGACAGCACATATATTCGAATAAAATATGGGTTTGTTGACAGTATTTATCCCGAAAAACCATATTTAATATTGAGACTGCAAACTGCTGGCACCGGCATCCTTTCCTGTCCTGCGAAGCCATGGACGTGGTGGCACTCATGCAATCCAGCCGCTTCCCACCCTGACCCTGTCACTCCCATGAAACTTTCCCTCCTAGGCTGAGGGATCAGTAACTGTGTGGCCTTAGACTAAGAAATTAATCTTCCTAAGATAGACTTTTTTCATCATCAAAAGAGGGATAATCATACTTATTTTATAATGTTTTTGGGAAGGTCACGTAAGACCTGTAAGGTAGTAAATATAGCACATGACTTAGAGCACATGATCCACACTTAACAAGTGGTAAATTTAATTTTGCTCTGCTCTCTTGTATGCTTTCACATCAAATTTTTAATTTGGGGGCAGGAAGCAATGTCTGAAAAGTCGTTTTTTTCCCCTAAATTAACAGGATCATTCATGTATATGTACATAATTAGGCCATCTTAAGAATCTGTTTACTAACACATTGATAACAACTATTCTTTGTGTTTACTTATCTTCCATTGTTCCAGTAACATCTCTAGCACAGGGGGACTTTAAAAAAAAAAAAATAGGTTACTATTTAGGTTTAGGAGATTTTTTTACATTTTTTTCAAGAAATGTGCAGTAATTATTCTTTATGTCAACTCATACCAAGAATTAAAGCTTTTAAAAGCCTTTGTGTAATTACCATAATGCACACGAATGATTTAGGACGCCCATTAGTAATGCAGACAAGCCTGAGGAGTTAGGGAACTGGCACTTAGACACGATCTGGGTGTCCTCCAGCAGTCCTGCCCAGCTTCCGCTGGAAAGCTGCCGTGCCACCCGCCAGGGGTCCCGTGACATGGGGGCCCCGATCCAGAAGCCGGGCCAACCCTGGAAGATCGACAGTCACAAAGGAAGGACGCGGAGGTTTTGACCCGCCACTGCAGAGTAACTTCATAAACGGAGCTCTCAAGAGTATCTCTAGAAAGAGGATACGGCGCAGCTGACTGATAACATCCATGCATTTTTTTTCCCCGCTGCATGAACAGCCTGTTTCAGGTTACAGAGGCCGATGCTAGCCCAAGAGATGGGCGTGAATGCAAGAGGTTTCCCATCTTGAGGGAGCCCAGGTCAGAAGGGAAGGGTCCCAGGCACCAGTCAGGTTACCTCAGGATCACCAAAGCTTAAACCCGACTGCCCATCCAAGCAGCCACAGGCCCCTGGTCCCGCCTGGCCCGTCCTCAGCCTCCAAGTCCGGGTCCAGGGAGGGCGCTGTCACACTGAGGCATCTGAAAAGACAGGCAACGCCAAGCTACGCTTGTTCCTACCTAAGTAACTGTTAGCAGGAACAGGAACTAGACTTTCGTCATGGTCAGTCTCTCCACCAACTTCGTAAGGCCCATCTTCAAAGATGTTCATGTCAAAAAAAGTGTTATTCTTTTGCTCTACGCGAACAATGCCTACAGGAATGAAATGGCAAAAACAAAAAAACAACAAAAAACAACAACAACAAAAAACAATGAAGATGAAAACAAAATCAAAGAGATGGTTCCTAATAAACATGCCTCATGTTATCACTGTCAGTATAGGAAGAAAAGTCTAGAGGAAGAAAAGGCAAAGGAAAGGGGGCTTTTGAGGTCATTAAAGTGTAAAAAATCATGTTCGTGTGAATTTTTACAAAGAAATTTGTTCTAGTTATTAAAAAAAATGCACCATGCATTTTTAGGAATTATCTTTACAGTGCCACCAACTAGATGGAAAATGGAATGTTTACTTAACTAAACCTACAGAAAATTAACTTTTTAGAAGCTATAGGAGCCTGATGTAGCAATCCTATACCAATTTACCTACTTTACTATAGTGTAAAAGTGAAATGTTTTGATCCTTTCTCCAAATCACTTTAATGTGATGGAGGAAACTGGATTTCATCTTTCTAAAATTTTCACAATTAACAATTAAGAATTAAGAAGATTTCATATAGTAAACCTATTACATGACTTTTTAAAAATGGTAACATTTCAGGCCACCTGGATGGCTCAGTCAATTGAGCATCTGACTCTTGATTTTGGCTCGGGTCATGATCCCAGGGTCGTAGAATCGAGCCCCTCATCAGGCTCTGTGCTGAGTGTAGAGGCTCCTTGAGATTCTCCCTCTCTCCCTCTGCCCCTCCCCTGCTTGCATGTGCTCTAAAATTAAATAAATAAATAAATAAATAACGTTTTAAGTCAGGGTTTATAAAGCATATAAGACATGTTTCCCATAAATACATATATATACATAATTGGTGGGTGTTTTTGTTATTTTACTATGTATGGCATCTCTTCTTGCTACAATAGAACTATTTCTAAATTCAATGTGTTACTTTCATTAGGTCAGTATAACCTTACAAATACCGTCATGTTGGGGGTGGGGAGGCCAAAGGAGATTACTCCCAAAGGTTAACATGGATGATATAAAGAGGAAGGTGTCCTCGAGGATTATTTCTAATAGGAATTCGAACTTGAGCAGGGAGCAGGGGGAGGGGGGGTCGCATCTGGGTGATTCAATCAGTTAAGCATCTGACTTTGGCTCAGGTCATGATCTCGAGGTTCATGAGTATGAGTCCTGCATCAGGCTCTGTGTTGACAGCTCAGAGCCTGGAGCCTGCTTCAGATTCTGTGTCTTCCTCTCTCTCTGCCTCTCCCCAGCTCACACATTGTCTCTCTCTCAAAAATAAATAAAAACATCCAAAAAATTTTTTAAAAAAGGAATTCAAACTTGGGAGGTTTTTAAAATGCATCTCCTAAGTGTTTCCTAACTTAGTGAAAATGTTATAACATAGGATTTATTTTAATAAAAAGAAGTCTTATGTCTAAATCATATACATTTTTCTTCATTATGCATTAGAGTTAATTGTCCTTTATAACATACTGGTTTTCTATGCCTGCCTAATTTCTTCAGAAAAGTTAAACTTTATATAGGAGCTGACCAGGTTCATCCAGTCAAAACTGAGGACCGTTCTCCCTTCCCTCCCTCCCTCCCTCCCTCCCTCCGTCTCCTTTTACCTGTATCACAATCATCATTAAACGATACCACTAAACAACTTTCCTGTAAATTATCTAAAATTATCATCTCAAAATTCCCCTAGTTCATCTACCCTTCTAACTTTTCTGCTTTATTAGTAAAACACAGCCTTTTAAGATAATATATAATGAAAGATATATCTGTATTAATACACTGTTACTTATATAGGACACCAATTATTTTGTTTTCAGATCACAACCTTAAAATGCAATGTTTACTAACATTAAAACATAAAACTTTCACCTTCAAGAAACAGGAAAACACAAACAGAAAAAAACCCACTAATGTTAATTATTATATTCTTACAGAAAAAGGCTAACTACTTGTATTAATATAAATTGCTGAGAGAAGGAAAAAAATATCTTCAAACATTTCCACCACTGTTTCTGAAATCATATAATTGAGAGATCATAAGATCCTACCTTACTTCTATAATACACAAGTGTCTTGTAACACATTTGGTTTCAATTTAAAATGTTCTCAATCATGGTGCATATAGGAGAATTTACGTAGTCAGTCTAATCTCTATTGCTATAAGTACATGTCCTACCTTTCCAGTTA
Source organism: Neofelis nebulosa (assembly GCF_028018385.1). Lineage (NCBI taxonomy): Eukaryota > Metazoa > Chordata > Mammalia > Carnivora > Felidae > Neofelis > Neofelis nebulosa. The sequence continues at coordinate 60,908,038 of NC_080783.1, forward strand.
TAAGTGCCTGGGGCTCCAAACACAATGTAATGAAAGTCTTTCGTGAAAGTAGCTGCAACTCCTTGCTGGCAAGAACCAAATTTTTCATGGCCTCTCAATCGGCCATCACAGAAACTCCAGTCTCCTCCATCCATATCATCCTCAATCCTGAGATTCTGACTCAGGACGTAACACCTTCCAAAGATGTCGCGGGATTCCTGCTTTGTATTGACGTGTTGCCTTTTTTCATATCGGTGAGCACATGTCTGCAAACAGATGGAATGAAGCTGCCCATTCATTTCCACAAAACTTAGGTTTATTATGGACAATTTTATCAATTTATAATAAAGAGGGATTAATTCTAAATGGGATGTGAAACATGTCCTCATTCTGGGCCTGGATCCTAAACCAGCAATTGTTCCCCCAAGTGGCACTAAGAAGACCGTTATCTAGTATATAGGAACTAGGAGTCCTGTCTTCTTCTCACCTGGAGAATAATGCTCCAGTCCAAATACTGAATGCCAATCTGTAATCCACAGGCAATTTATTTGTAAATTTACCTGTCACATAAACAATGGGAAATATCTTATTTCATTTTCTTAATTTAATTGGCTTTAATGGCCGTATGAAATTTCACATCAGTGTGTTTGTGAAAATATGTAATTACATTCCAGAGGAGAGAAATCAGACGTATTTTCATAGGGATCAGGCAAACACAGCTAAGGGGACAGCTAAGACAAAAACATTTCCCTTTTACCCACACTATTTCCTTATAATCACTCCTAACTTATACTCTAAACTCTGAGATTAAGTTTATTTTAAAAGGCAGAGAGAATTATACTGCCAGAAAAGATGAAATAATCCCTATAATTTTACAAGATATTCATGGCTACCTTCCATGTAACAGAGGATGAATAGACTTTACAATACCCAAGTTGATTTCCTGTAAGGATCCCTTAGATATCAAAACTTAGTGTTCAGTAAAATTCTCATTTTTTTTCAAAACCCTGTATAAATTTGTTACAGCAACCAGATTTTGAAACAGACACGCAAGGATGATCATGAGCCAGCCTGGAAGGCACCACCAAGGCCATCTCACACAGCCACCTAACAAACCTCTTTTCTTCACTACACTTGTATTTGACTTGTCAGAATAAACAACCAGGAAGTTTTAAATTATCTGATCTTACTTTCCATGACCATTCCCACATTTTTAATAACTCCTCTGAAAAAGACACATAGTTCCTGAGACAGAAACCATGTCTAGTTTTGCGTTTTAAGGACCATCAGAAATCACAGGAAAAATAATGCCTTGATTTCTTCTTGACACAATGCCTGCTTTAAAGCAGTCAATCTTCTAGAAGGTACAACTCTGTGTGGGCAGGGGCTCTGCCAGTCTTGTTCACTACTGTATGTCTCATGCTGGCACGTAACAGGCACTCAGACATTGTGGAATGAACACGCTTCTCTACACTTACCACAACTTTGCCCCCTGGACCTTGGCTCTGGACGGTGACCCCCATCCATTGATCTTCCTTGCTTTCTGATGAAGGGTCAGCTGTGGAAAGCAGAGCAGGTGAGATAACACAGTTAGGACCTTCAAAGTGGCTGGAGCAGCCAATAAACAAGAGATGAACACAATACAAGACGGTTTCTAAATTGCCCAGATTCTGAGTCTTGCTACTCAGTAAATTCATGTACTCAATTCACAAAAATTATTTCTCATTTTAAGAAAATGGGTGAGTGGTTATTGGTAAGAACCTTCTGTAAAATTCTTAAATAAAATATATGGCTCTATTTAGTAGCCCTACATCCTCTCTGACACCTAGGGTCCTGAGTACAGAAAGGCATTTGAAAATTATAAGGCTAAGAAGTAGTCCTCCCCCATATGCCACTTAAAGCAAAGATATATTTAAAAAAGCAGTGATGCAGAAATCCAGTTTCCAAACTCCAGCTATCATCCAAACTAACACAAAATGGGCAGTTCTCTACATAGTATCAAATTTGTTACATAACAGCATGAATCATTCTCTCCTTTATTAGAGATAGGAAGCAAGGCCTCAGATTCACTTTATTATCTATCAATGTCAAAAAGGAAAATAGATATATTTTTAGTCCCTCCCCCGAGGAAAGAGAGATATCACAAACACCATCATGTATGTTCATTTCAGTATCAATCTAAATCTACTGTGTGACCCTGTCTCCAAATTTCTGCCTTCCTCAATGAGAAGGCAGGTATGATTTTTAATCTTGAATCATTACAAAAATGCAAACACTAAGTAACTTTAAGTAGACAGAAGCCAAAATGTTAAAGGGTGATTAAGTCTAAATTACCCATGGGTTTTTGGTTTATTCTTTATACAGGTTGGTGTCTTTTTTACAAGTTTCCCACAATTAACATGTATCATTTGCTAATCAGCAAAAAAACAAAAACAAAAAAACCAATGTTATTTCTAAAATATGTAAAATCAAGAGAAGCACATAAACGTGAATCTGCAAATCAACTTAGACCAAGTAGGTCAAATCCAGCTCGCTTGAGCCTTCTTAGTACACTAACTGCTCTGCTCAGCATGGAGGCCTCACAAAACAAGCCTGTCTGAGCCAGCAGGGAAAAATTATCCACGATGGTCAGTTTTCATTTCAGAGAGAGCTGATACTTAAAACAGACTTTCTCCCACATAGTTTAACAGCAAGCGAGAACTTTTGGCAGCTAAGTACGAGCGATGCCCGAGCGATGCCCAATTTTCTTGCCGCTGTGAATTCAGTTTTAACAGCCTCCTGTAGAACCTCAACACATCACTAGGTGGCGACCTCAATACACCATATCAGTTTAGAGAGCAGGATTAGGAAGGGCAGCAATTTCAAGCATCCCACCAAACAATTCAAGACATGTAATGAAAACAGGCCCTCTCTCCGAGAATACTTGGACCTTCCTCCCCCCCTCATGGAAAGGGCAAGTGGGATACGGGCGAGCTGGCCAAGTGGACACAGTACAGAACACACCATCATTATCAAATTCAATCCGTGTGCAAGGCCCCCGGGAGGTGATGTCGCAGCTGTACAAGCCTCCTGTTCTGTTGGCCCTCTGCAGTGGAAGGGCCACGGCCCGCGGGGCCCCTACGAGCAACCTGTTGACAAAAGAGAGAATTGGGGGATTGGAGTTTAAAACACACTTAACATTTCAATCAGTCAGAACCAAGAGATGTGGGAAATCATTCTTTGGCAAGAGTTCCCAGATGCCCTGCTGGCTTGGACGCTGGGGAGAATGAAGGTCGAGTCCCGTGACTGGCTCATGCAACACACACATGCACAACTAGCCAAGTCAAGCCTCAGAAGAGGGGTTGTTCAAACAAGGCGAAAAGTATCAGCCATTTGTCATAGTATCAGCACCTCTCTGCTGAGTAGGATTCTGGTATTTTAAAAGACACACTTTTCATAGATAGAACATGACCCCTAAACCTAAACCAAGGACATATGGAACTTAACAGACAAATGCTCCCACACGGGAGGGGGGGAAAATGGTCCCGTTAAACTTAACAAGCAATAATGTGTCAATTTCTAACACTGTGCCTTCCTGAGGTATTTTTCAAAGGTAATTTTAACGGTACCCTAAATCTTCAGTATACATACTGGCTAAATTAATGAAACAAGGAGGCCATTAGGCTGATGTGGCTCTAATGACGTGGCAGCCTATGTAAGCAAAAAATATCTAAGCCTATAAATGCCTCAAGGTTATAAAATCAAACCCAAGGACAACCGATCACAAACAGCCAGTCAGGCTTCAAGCTACAGCTGATTAAATAATTTTTCTTTGATTCTTTACGCCCTGTAAGTAGGTCTTTCCCCTGGTTCCTGTTGGCAGAGCACTCCTAACCACGTCCAACTTGCTGCTGCCAGATTCCCATTGATTTTTGCTCAAATAAACTCCAAGTTTTTAAAATAGGCTTCAGCTTATCTTTGAACAATACTGATTTAGATCCTAAGCTCGCCCAAGTTGCAACCGGCCTGAATTTATTTCCCTCTGTCCCCTTCTCTGCCTTTTCTGCATCACTTCTTACTTTTGGCGCTCTTGAACCAGACAGGGTCCTCCACATTCATCCTATCAGCCTGGCACAGAGACCACAGGCAGGGTCTGGGCAGTGCCACCTACATACTAGGTATTTTAATGCTCCTTCTTCTTCCCTCCCACCCCAGTGTTGTTAGCTCCTGTAAGAAGGGGCCTTATCCCCAACCCACAATCCTTAAAGTCTCAGTGTCACAGCCAGGAGGGATCTCTAGAGTCCTACTGTCTTTCTACAGGGTTCCTGTTGCTAATGCTCTTTACTCACCATCTCTGGGTCTGACTCATGGAACAGCTAGGAAAAGAGACAAAGAGAAGGAACACACCTGACTGGACAGAGAGAAGCAAGGCTGGAGCTGGGGGAGAGGGCTTGACACACAAAAGTGAACAAACAACCCCCAAGCAGAAAATAGGCCACTCCTGGCCTTTAAGAAACCCACAAAACTCAGATGCAAAATAAAAATAATAATAAATAAATAAATAAATAGATAGATAAAAATGAAAAATGAAAAAAAACCCACCTACAAACAAAAGTCTCTACCACCTGTCTCTATGATCCCAATAAAGGATTTAACAAAAACAACAACAAAAAATTTAAACCAATACAATGCAGCAGGTGCAACAGAAGGAAATGCACTCAAAAATGGAGGGGCCAGACTTTGTCCAGGGAGGGCGAGTGCAGCCAGGTGTCACAGAATGAGAGCTGGCTCATGTAGGAACACACGCCCCTAGCGCTGTCCTTCCTCCCGGAACCCTGGACAGCAGGCACAGTGAGCTTCCACCTCGAACCCCGTCCTACATTTGAAGGGATGAACAGCATACACCAAAACACAGAACTGGAATGAGACTTAGCAGGACAAAGGCAGGGTCCTTAGTGCCTGGAAGTTTCTGGCAGAGAGTCAAGGCAAGACCAATGGCCACAGGCACTGCCACGCACACGTATTCCATGAATGTTGTCCCAGATCCCAGGAGCTCTGACAAATAACTGAGAGGTGAGCTGGCCTCGACCATTAGTGAGCAAGCTCAATTACCTGGCAGGATGGGGATGGAACCCTGACCCAGGGACTGGGTGGGACTAGCAAGGCGCTGGGGTCAACAGCGCTGAATCACAGGATGTGAGCACTGGAGGCACCAGAAAGCATCTAGCTCCCTAATTTTACAGTACAGAAAACAGACGCCTTTGCAAGGAGGTTAAGCAGTCTGCCCCTAAGATCTCACAGCTAGATATAGGTATAAGCATATATCTATATAGATACACAGATATAGACAGGACAAAAAAATTACTTTGAAGCAATGTTTTTTCCCATTCCTGTTAGATGCTTCCTAGGAAATAAAACCCAGGATTTTCAGGCATTTACAACTTTGCTGAAAGGGCAAAACCTACACAAATGAAACACTGAAACAAGAATTGCTCTGGTAACTGACAGATGTAAGCAAAACATGGAAAGGTTGAAGGAAGGCGGAGTGAAAGCGTTGCTGGAATTGGGTGGGGTGAAGATTGGGAAGAGGTTATCTGTAAAGGTAACCAACTGCAACGGGAAGGCCATAAAGAGCAGCCGGGGAGTTCCAAGGTTATTACAGCGTCTTCTCTGACCACTTCCTCTCCTCCTCATCCACACCCGAGGCTAAGGCAGGTGCTGGGCTTGTTATTTCATGTTCACTCATTCACTTATTCATTCCACAAACATTTAAAAGCCTTCTAGAATAAGTACGGGTTGCCCTCGCACCCTCCCCCCAAAAAACTCTGGCCCTGAGGGAGGCAGATTCATAAGCAGGTACTAAACCAGAGGGAGGCAGAGGCCATGCGAGGGTGGGACCGGTAATCCTGCGCACGGTCCGGGGGGTGGGGGGGCAAAACCTGCCTGCGGGGAAGGGGGTCACCCAGACCACAGCAGAGCTGGGGGTGCAGATGAGGGGCTTGTCACCTGCAGAGGCTGACCGCGGGCAGGGGGAAGGAGCCAGAGGAAACGGAGGGGTGAGAATCGGTGATGCCACAAGACGGGGCTGGGGAGGCGCAAGCTGGTCAGTGGAGTTGGGGGTTCTGGGGTGAATGGCCAGAGGCACACGCACCCGCGGTGCCCCTCAGAGCCCCAGGCTGCCGTGCCCTGCAGAGGATAGGCACTTGCGGACTTCCTGTTCCACGTACATGGACAGTCCAGAGTAGGCCTGCCACCTCCCCCAGCCCCCTTTCTCCTGGCAGAACGGTAGGGCCTCTCCCTCCTCAGTACCTCCACCTTCCACTTGTCCCCCTTATCCAGAGTGGCCAAGACAAGCCTTTAGCAGGCATGTGAGAAATGGGAGGGCTTTCACTCCAGTTTGCCAACTGTGACAGCAAAATTTCATGTGTGCTAAAGACACCAACCTCTCGCAGGAGGAGTCCACCCACGTCGCTCATGGCAACTGCCGCAGATGAAAGCCGACATACAGAAGAATGGAAACAGCAAGAAGGTCTGAGGGTGTGGGGAGGGGCAGGAAACACAGAAGAGAAGTTGGCAAACACGAGAAATGGACTCCTGGAGAACAACGTTAAGGGTCACGTCGCCGCCTGGTGGGCTTTGCCTGCACGCGTTCCCACCACAGTCCTTCCTCCCAGGTCCCTGGACAGCTGGCACAGTGAGCCCACTTCAGAACCCATCCCACCATGGATGGAGGGAGGCTGAGTGCTCTGGGCCCCCCAGCAGACCCCCTCCAGCCTCGGGCCCCAGCCAGTCAGAGGAAGAGCAGACAGCAAGCAAGTACTGGGGCGGAAGGGTGCCCCTGCTCTGGCTGCACCTGGTTCCCTGGGCCCACACTTAACCGGAAATTCGGGAAAACAATGACTGGGGTGGGGGAGGGAAGGACAGGTGGAATTAAGTTGGATAAAATGAGAAGCACAGAAAATGCAAGGAAGCACCTTGATGGAAAAACACAGTAACTAACCCCAACCAAATTCAACAACTGGCAGGCGTCTCAATCCTCAAGGTGAAAGCGGTCGTCTCTGGATCAGGAAAGAAGCAAACTCTTAATTCTGCTCGAAACCAGCCTTTATCAGGAGGTCACAGCCCCTAAGTGGAGGCTATGTCTGGCAGGAACAAATACTCAAAAAGAGCTGTGTCCAGTCAAACGATACCATCCCCGGTGAAAGTCCCGTCTAAGTCCTGTAGAATGGGCACTGGTCTATAAGCCATTCAAATACAAGCAGCCTCCTGAGCTAGCCGACTGATACAGCTCCAAAAAGGGTAGTGTTCATGTAGAGGAACCCTGAGGTCACACCAGAGTCCACAGTTTCTGCTCAAAGCCCAGTTTTCTTCACTTTGCCCCCAATGCCCCTAGAGGCTGCCTCGGTGTAGGCAGCACACATTCTCTGGGCACAGCCAGGACACCCACAGCGACTCCTAGGACTCAGGTAGTAGCTGCTGGTCTGTTGAGTTCATTTCCTCTTAAGAAGCAGTGATAGCAGCTGCTGTTATTACTAAGCCACATGTATGGAGGAATTCAAAACAGCAGCAACAATTCATATTCAAAGTGGCAGGGGCCAGCGGATAGAAGTTATGGCCTTCAAAGGGAAGTGGTGGAAATTAACAGAACTGGGTCTAAGAAGCCTATTCCCATATCAGGTCAAAAGAAAAACTGTCAAGGAAGGGCAAGAATCTAAGTTTTAAACTAAGATTGTTTTAGGCGCCAAAAGGAACAGGAAAAAAATACTTCCCAGATTGCTTTCCACAGGGCTAGTGAAACATCACCTTTACTATTTTGAAGCTGCAATCACATAAAAACTGCCCTGGGATTCCAACATATTGGAAAGTCACGTTTAAAATATAAAACTCAGAGGCGCCTGGGTGGCTCCGTCAGTTAAGCGTCATCCAACTTTGGCTCAGGTCATGATCTCATGTTCAGGGGTTCGAGCCCCGCTTCAGGTTCTGTGATGACAGCTCAGAGTCTGGAGCCTGCTTCAGATTCCGTGTCTCCCTCTCTCTCTGCCCCTCCCCCCCTCTCAAAAATGAATAAACATTTTTAAAAAATTTTAAATACACTACTCAGGGCACTTGGCTGGCTCAGCCAATAGAGCGTGGGACTCTTGATCTCTGGGTCATGAGTATGAGCCCCACATTGGGTATAGAGATTACTTACATAACTAAAACTTTTTTAAAAACCCACAAAATTCACAACCTGCAAAACCACATCATCATTATCTTTAAAGATGAGAAATAAAATCTGAAATAGTAAAATACAATATGAAAGGCTAATAATGACACAAGTATGACATAAAACTGAGGGTATGGTATTAAAAGTCAAGGTCCTTTTGGAATCCAGATCAGAAGTCTTAGCACAAAGATTCGGGACCCACTGTCATGCCATTAACCACAAGGTTATTTCAAACTTCAAGTACTCCTATTTCAGATACGCAAGTTCTCCCCCAAACAGAGCAGGTATACTTTTGTATAACTACTTCAACCAAAAGATCTAAACACTGGGACACTTTTAAAACTCTAAGCACAATAGCAGCTTTGCTTCATTGCTTTTGGCAATAACTCATTTCCTCGAGGATTAAAGATTCTGCCTCTGCCTCTAGCTATGCAACTCTGTCCCAGGAAACATGAAATATTGCTTCATTAGAACAAGGACACTATTATTGCTTAATTTAAAACACAGCCTTCTTAGTTTGTTCAAATTAAGCATTAGAAAATTAGAAGACAGCCTTACCGTGGATTTGTGTCACCTCTGCATTTAACCCATCCTCAAACTCAATTTTTAATTTTCGTTAAATACAAATGACAAGAAACCAAACAGAAAGAACTTATGATGGAAAGCAACAGATTCCAAACTCATCCCAAGCCCCAGTCTCTAGGTATACCTCTTTAAAAAAAAAAAAAAAGTCTGTATTTACTTCTCCATAATTCCATTACTTCTGCCTATATTTTTATCTCTTGATTTATCAGCTTTGGACAATAACTGTTGACCCCACAACATGAAAAGGGAAGAGCTTACACTACGACTGCCCTTTCCCTCCTATGTTTAGTAACGATATTACCTTAGTTCTTGTATTTGTTACCCTTAACAGTTTCACAATATACTTAACCCTTTATTTTCCCTTCACCAACTTTCAACAAAATCTGTCTCCATTCCCGAATTGGGGAGACGAAGGCTTCAGCATTCTGACCCTTTCCCCCAAACTTTCCCTTCCAAGTCCCACCACCCATTAGCTAAACTTTTACACTATTATCAGACTATATTACCACTTACATTTTGTCTTGTGTAACCATAACTCGGTCACTTGTTCTTTTACATAACCAGGTAAATATTCAGCGTTGAATCAAACCACACTGAAATTATCCTCTTTCTTCTATCTGGGACCTGGGTCAGAGTCCTTGGCCTCAAAGGAAACTGTCCCCAGCACCAAGGTCAAATAGACTTCTTACATTCTACCAATGGCTTAGTGTACTTCACATTTGAACCATGACTTTTGCTTTTCTTGGCATTTCTCATTGCCCTTTTCCTTACCTTGTTTGCTTTTTTCTAGCCTCCATCGTTTCTAAGCCCCCAGTCATACCTTGTATTAAATCAGGATTGCTTCTCTGCTCAGGTTTCCTCCTCAGAGGCCTCAGACCTCCCATCACTACACAGATTATTCCAGGGCTGTGGTACTGGGTCACCCTAGGACTGCCCTCCTGGGCTGATCTGCTTTGGAAAACAGATTTCCCTCTAATTCTAATTATTTTCTTAAAAATCATCCTACAGGACAGTATATGACAAGTAAACTTAGTCCCTCCATATACAAAAATGTCATTATTCTGCTCTTACCCTTGATTGATAGTTTGGTTGGTTTTTCTAGGCTGAAAAACATTTTCTTCAGAACTTCAATGTTACTGCTGTTATTCTAGCACCCAATGAAAATTCTGAGGGAAGTCCAGTTTTGACTTCTTTGAACTTTTAGGTTCTTCACTTACCCTGGGCCTTCTCAACAGCAAAACACACAACCACCACCATGTATCTGCACGTGAGCCTTTATTCATTTCCTGTGCACTGACTGCATGGCCTCGACCAATGGAATTAGAACATTAATTTCTAAGAAACTCGTGGGACACCTGGGTGGCTCCGTCAGTTAAGCGTCCGACTTCAGCTCAGGTCATGATCTCACCGTCCGTGAGTTCAATCCCCGCGTCGGGCTCTGTGCTGACAGCTCAGAGCCTGGAGCCTGCTTCACATTCTGCGTCTCCCTCTCTTTTTGCCCCTCCCCTATTCATACTCTGTCTCTGTCTCAAAAATAAACATTAAAAAAAAATTTCTAAGAAACTCGTACGGTACATTTATCACTTTACAGGTTCTATTTTCTGTGCTCTTTCTGGAACTTCCTAACTAGTCAGGTGTTAGGCCTCCTGGATTAATCTATCTTTTCTCTCATTTTCTTCCTTCTCTAAGGCTTTTCAACTTGATTTTCCAATAGTTCTATTGAAAACCCTGAATTTCAGCAGTTATGTTTGTAATCTCCAAAAGCTCTTACTTGGTTCTGATCATGCCTTTTACATAACAATGCACTCTATTATTAACTTGTGGATCAGCATGTTCTCAAAACTCTGAGCATTTTACCTAGGTTTTTCCCCCCTCAGGTCTCATTCTGTTCCTGGATTATCTGTTTCCCAGTGTTTTCCTGGGTTTACTGCAGCCATTCCCTTTTATGTTCTCACCACATGCCTCATGATTCTTGGTTCTCATGTGTTGGTGTTGTCTTCAAAGGTCCATTTTTGGCTTGGTCTCACCCTGAGAAGGAATTCTGAAGGGAGTCCCGGGTGGGGCCTGCAGGATTCACTATTGGCTGAGTGGGTGGGGAGCTGCTGTCAGACTACAAACCACTCTTCAAATAAATGCTAGAGGAGGAAGCCTTGAATTCTTGGGGTGCCAGCATTCACACCAGAAGACCTAGCTTTGGGTTGTTTTTGTTTTTGGTTTTTAATAACACATAGCTTCCTTGTCTACAAGAATCTGTTCTTTATTTTTGAGTTGCAATCAAGTTAAGCTCTTAAAACCATCCCGCTGCCCCCAAAAGAGTGCTATGGGGTTTGGTTTTGGTTCTGGCCACAGTGTTAAATGCCAACAGCCTATATACTCTGCACAGAGGTGGGGAATGATGATGCTATCTGGCATCTGTGGTCCTGCACACAGACCTTCCCTTCCAGATATATACCTCATTCCCCAGTCCCCGCCTTACCTGAGGATTCCAAGGGTGGTCCGTCACAGGTGGACCACCCCCCACCCCCCAGTTCCCACGTGACGTGCTCCAGACTGTGGTTCCTCCCTTTGTCACAGTCATAAGCCAGAGCCCATCTGCCTCCTGTCTCTCGGTAACCTAATCTTACCCATTATGGAGACTTGAGGAGCCTGGAGGGAAACCCTGTATACCCAGCCCACCATCTGCAACCTTAACTCAAAATCCAATAGTTTCTTGAAGGAATCAGGTCTTCATTCCAGCCTTGTTTCCTGGCCGTCTGCAGAGGTCTTTCTCCCAACTGTTCCCATAACACCTCTTTATCATTACTGCCTTCTCTCATATACTGTGTATACCTACTTAGAAGACTCCCTGCATGGAAAAAAAAAAAAAAATCCAAAACAGGTTTTCTAGCCAATTTGTATATGTAAGCTTTTATGAATATAGAAGATAATCAATTGACCACATCTGATCATTTATACATTTTAAATAACACATTAAACACCTAAAAATAGTTTTACTTGTATTTCATGAAGTGATTTTATTCAAACTCCATATGCTTCTTTGACATTACTTTCTGAAAGCCAGGTCTAACCCAGTTTTCAGGAGCATTCCCAGGACATTTTAAAGTTTATAACAACATCCAAGACTTGCAATTATGGTGTCAAATCCTGAGGAATTATTACTAAATGGGAGCTAAATTTCTTTGCCTCCTTTTTAAAAGCAATTTATTTTATTTAAAATATTTTAAAACCAATTTAACCTCTATCCGCATCCACAATTATAACTGATTGAGGTCCTTTCAGGCTAATGTGTTTATAACAAACAGAACTTTGTTGTTCAAAATAAAGTAATCAAGAGGGCAGTTCTCACAGAACATCTTTATAAGGGTTCACGTATAAGGTGGAATCATTTGGAGGTGAAAAAATAGATCTTTCATTACATTCAAGGGTGCACAGAAAACAAATCTTCAAGACCCCCCCAGACGGAGAGCTCCCTGTGCTGTGGACAGGCATCTCAGGAAAGACCTCTGGGTCACGCATTCTCTCCTGGAAGGGGTAGTCCCGTCTACACAAAGGCCGTGTTGTATGGAGTTATTTTTGGTCAGCAGACTATCCACAGTGTGGTTAAAGCTTTCAGCACTTAGCTCGGCTGACCATATCCCCAGGTTTTCCCAGGACAGTCCTGATTCACACCTGTTGTCCTGAACCCCCCCCCCTTACTCCCACAAATATCCCAGCTTGGCAGACCAATTATACAGTCACCCCAGCCTCAGAGAGAGTGCTAGCAATAGAACTGGACTGATGCAGCGGCTTGAATTTAAAAATGCTGTGCTTAAAACTCCAGCTGTGTGGTTGGATCTGACCATGGCTTCACAAGCACTTGGTGAGATGTTCTGGCCTGGGAGGCCCTATGTTCAATTCCCATATATCTGGGCTACCTGGGGACAGCTTGCCTGGTCCCCAAAGCTCCACTGGCCTTAGGAGAGCTTCTCTCCCCCGACCAGGTTGACTCTCCAGGTGTCCACTGATAGAAGCACTGTCCTGCCTCTGGCTGGAGGGAGAGGTACTTGCTTTCCAAGGACTAGTGGTCAACAGGGAACGTCCATACCCCTGCACCACCACTCGCAACCCAGGTAGCCTGCCCAGATTGCTGAGGCGTCTCATCCTTCTTCTTCTTTTTTTTTTTGTAATTTTTTTTTTAATGCTTATTTCTGAGTGGGGAGGGGTGAGGAGCAGAGAAGAGAAAGGGAGACACAGAATCCAAGGCAGGCTCTAGGCTCTGAGCTACCCGCAGATCCCAACACAGGGCTCAAATCCACAAGCTGTGAGATCATGACCATATCAGACCCTTAACCAACTGAGCCACCCAGGTGCTTCCCCCCCATTTTTTTTTTAATGGTTCTTCCCTCTCTTTAAAGACCCTCTTCCTCCTCTCTCTTCTCCATCTGGTAAAGAGAAGCAAAGGCATTAAAGCTTTTATCTAAACCCTGCAACTCTGCCTGAGTTAGATTCCTTCAGGGGAGAGAGGGCCTGCTTCTCTCTCCTTTGCAACTAGAAAAAAATCAATCACCAGACTAATACCTCCTGTTAGGCTTTTCAACCAAAATGTATGTATGTATTATTAAAGTTATGAAACCTTAAGCAATTTTCCTTATTTTGGTGACTGGTCATTTGGAGATTTAAAAATACATCTGAGAACTCTGCATTCACAAAAAGTTCTATCCAGCAGTCATGAGCTAGAAATCTCTGCCCCACCAGCCCTCTGTGTAAGTCGGGCTGTGAGGCACATGGATTGAAGCTCTAGAAAAGCACAGATCCTTCTGTTCTGAACCCTCGGACTCATCCCAAGCTCCTAGGGCAGGCTCTGGCTCATGGCAGTGCACCATCAATATTTACTGAAGAAGCATCATGGCTAACTGCCGCAAGACAGGATGCATAAGAGCCACTCTCCGCTGCTCTGAGAAGAGCAAACAAATTGTCAGAGGTCGTTACCACCAAGTGACTTGGTGGCAACAGCCATCTGTGCAATGAGACCTGGAGTTGGGCAGGTGTACTAGTTTTCTATGGCTGCTGTAACAAATTACCACCAACTTGGTGGCCTAAGACGACACAAATGTAGCATCTTACAGTTGCACAGTTCAGAGGTGAAAATCAAAGTGTCGGCAGTTGCTTTCCGAAGGTTCTAGGGGAGAATCTGTCTCATCACTCCAGCCAGCATCTTATGCTGCCCGCATTCCTGCACTCATGGCCCCTTCCTTCTGCGAGGCTGGCAGTAAGTGAGATGTGCAGCTCCCAATCTCTCTTCTGCCTCCCTCTTCCACATTAAGAGGAGCCCTCCGATTACACTGGGCCCACCTGGGTAATCCAGGATCATCTCCTGAATCGTAAAGTCATTTGATTAGCAACCTTAATCTGCAACTTGTAGTCCCCTTTGCCACTTAACCTAATACATTCACAGGTTTGGAAGTGGAGGGGTTAGGACACAGACTTCTTCATAAGCATTATGCTCTCTACCATGGCAAGAAAGCTAAACAGCCTCTTCCCTATTCATCTTCACCAAGAACTTGAATTTTGGTGATAACCCAAAACATTTTTGCAGAGGTTAAGTATGTCTCAAGAGCACAGTCTGAGTTAAACTCTTCCCTCACTCTGGACCCTTTAACTAGATGGGGCTTTTTTCAAACCCCTCCAGCACATGCTGTCTCCTGGCTGGGGACCTTTGCACATGTTCCTCTCTCTCCCTGGAATCCTCCTACTCAGACTTGAGGTCTCTGCTTAAAAATCTCCCTATACCTTCCAGAGGAGGCCAGGTGTCACCTCTTGTAAGTTCCCATTTACCTCTCCTTCACAGCAATCACCATGCTTAGTAATGTGACCACTTGCATACTGTTCACCTCCCTTACCTCCCGGTCAGATCTATGGGGACAGGGGCCACATTTTGTCTGTTCACTGCTACATCCACCCCCCAGCATCCAGCTCAGTGCCTAAAGGACACTCAACAAGTATTTTTAATAAATGAGCCACGTTTGGGGCACCTGGATGGCTCAGGTGGGTAAGCATCTGACTCTTGATTTAGTCTCAGGTCAAGATCTCATAGTTTGTAAGGTTTAAGCCCCACATCGGGGGATTCTCTCTCCCTCAAAAAAATAAATAAATAATTTTTCTTAAAAAGTCTTAAAAATAAATAAACAAGGGGTGCCTGGGTGGCTCAGTTGGTTAAGCATCTGACTTTGGCTCAGGTCACAAACTCATAGTTTGTAGGTTTGAGCCTGGCATCAGGCTGCGGGCTGACAGTGCAGAGCCTGCTTGGGATTCTCTCTTGCTCCCTCTCTCTCTGCCCCTCCCTCACTCGTGCTTTCTATCTCAAAATAAATACATACATATATACATACGTACATAAGCCATGTTCATACAGTAATTTACACAATTAAAAGTTCACTGTTAACAATTTCAACACAGCAGATCTAAAATCTGAGAAACCTTCAACCTTCAACCATTTCTACAAGCAGCCTTCTAAAGGCAGGGGACAATGGGGAGATCCTTTTTTTTTTTTTTAAAGTTTATTTATTTATTTTGAGAGAGAGAGAGAGAGAGCATAAGCAGGGGAGGGGCAGAGAGAGAGAAGAGAGAGAATCCCAAGCAGGCTCTGCACTGTCTGCACAGAGCCCGATGCAAGGCTCGATCTCAAGAACCATGATGAGATCATGACCTGAGCCAAAACCAAGAGTCGGATGCTTAACCAACTGAGCCACCCAGCCACCCCGACAATGGGGGAGATCCTAATACCAGAAAGCCAAACACTCCTTTGAGGGCTCTAGTTTATTTCTGAAAAAAGCATTTGCACTGTGAATTTTTAAATATAAAAGTTAGACTAATAAACATTTAAAATTAAAAAAAAAAAAAAAAAATATATATATATATATATATATATATATATATATATATATATATGATTAAAAACTAAAAGAAAAAGAAAAAAAAAATAAAGGGAGGGGTGCCCGGGTGGCTCATTCAGTTAGTTAAGTGTATGACTTCAGCTCAGGTCATGATCTCACAGCTCGTGGGTTCAGGCCCAGCGTCATGCTCTATGCTGACAGCTCAGATTCTGGGTCTCCCTCTCTCTCTGCCCCTCCCCCGCTCACACTCTGTTTCTCTCTCAAAAATAAACAAACATTAAAAAATTTTTTCCTAATGTTAAAGTTAGACTGTATTAATGGGACACTGTTTTAAGCAAAAAAGTTTTGTCTGTAAACCTTTGAGTGAAATGACATGGAAATGCTGGCTGCCAGTTTCAATCCTCTGTTCGCTCCTTCATTCATTCAGCAAATATTTCCTGAGCTCCTCACTGAATGAGTGCTCTGTCCTACGCGGTGACTGACCCACTTCCCCACTTCAACTGGACCTATTAGAGGAGTCAGTGGTCCCGTCCAGTGATTCCTACTGACTAATGCATTTGCAGAGGAAACGGGTCTTTCAAAACGGGACCCATAGCGACACCTTGCACAGTGAGCCATTTTTCCCAGATGCCCACACATTTGGAAAGTCAAAAGAGGGTCTACAAGGTATCAAAACATAGCTTTAAGTAACATAAATGCCTTCAACTACAACTCACCCAAAAGGACAAACACCAAAATAAGCCCATTGGATGGGTTTTGAGAGAAAGCTTTAGAAACTTCTACTTGTCAAATGAAATCTGAACTCTGTTTCTGGTTTTAAACATGCAGAACTCATAGCCCTAATGTTTTTGAATGCCTTTAACTCAACCCACTTTGGATTCTCCACATGGCTGCTTGTACAGATGAGAAAATACAGGAGAATCACCTATTCCTATAGAACAGTCCCCCTTGGGGCGCCTGGGTGGCGCAGTCGGTTAGGCGTCCGACTTCAGCCAGGTCACGATCTCGCGGTCCGTGAGTTCGAGCCCCGCGTCAGGCTCTGGGCTGATGGCTCGGAGCCTGGAGCCTGTTTCCGATTCTGTGTCTCCCTCTCTCTCTGCCCCTCCCCCGTTCATGCTCTGTCTCTCTCTGTCCCAAAAAAATAAATAAAAAAAAAAAAAAAAAAAAAAGAACAGTCCCCCTTATCCGCAGTTTCTCTTCCTGCAGCCTCAGTTACCTGTGGTCAATCGCGGTCTGCAAGCAGGTTACCCTCCTTCCAACTACAATCAGAAGGTCAAGAGTAGCCTAACACAGTCTCAACAGCATCACAGTGCCTACATCATTCACCTCACTTCATCTTATCACGCAGACACGTTAGCTCACCTCATTACACAAAGAGGGGGCGGGGAGTACAGTATCTTAAGAGAGACCACACTCACATAACTTTTATCTCAGTATATTGTTATAATTGTTCTATTTTATCAGTTATTAATCTCTTCCTGTGCCTAATTTATAAGTGACAATTCTTCATAGGTAAGTGGGAATAGGAAAACACATAGTATGTATAGGGTTTGGTACTATCCGTGGTTCCAGGCATCCGCTGGGGGTCTTGGAACGTATCCCCCTCGAATAAGGCCCCTAGACTCCAACCAGATAAACCCTCTGGGTGCATTCTTTCCACCAGGCTGGTGCCTCTGCGCTCTGCAAATGCCATCCATTCCCGCAGAACGTCTGCCCTATATCTTCACTCAACTTGAGCATCCCCTCACGAGTGAAGAAAGCCCTTTCTGCTTCCTCCAGTGCTGGCTGCCATGCATACTCTCTCTGAGCCCTGGTACCCCCTGGGCATAGCCACTGCCCACCAACCCCCACCAGTCCCTGGTTTCCTGGAGGAGCTCAAGAAGCCCAGCTTGATCTCATTTGATTTCCTAATTTTAGGGCAACAAGGATAAAGGTTCACAGAGGACCTGCCCAGGTGCCATGGTCAGTTATATACAGCCCTGCATTTAAGAACGGAATGGTGAAAACAATTAACCACAAGGAGAGAGGAACTAGAAGGTCAAGGGTAGCAGGCCAAGGAAACAGACTACCTCTTTCTGAGTCCAATTCTAAACCACATTTCTTTAACTCGTTTGAGAGGAAGCCCCAGAATGTCAAACTCCTGCAGAATCTTAGTGAGATTAAGCACCAGGGGGCTCCTCTTCATTGTTAGAGCTTTAAACAATAATTCTAGGAGGATACCATGCAGAGAGGGCCCCTTCTAACCGCTTTCCCCCCAATTTAATGGGAAGTGTCCGTTACCTATATATTCTTCACTTTGGGAACTGTGTCCACTATGACCAGTCCTGTCTTGCCCCTCAAGAGCTCTGAACTGTGGGCTCACTTTCCTTATTTAGGAGGAGAGGGACAGGAGTGTGCCTGTGACTTCCCCTGTCCAGTTCACGTCTGACCCTCAAATCTTGTCCAAGCAGGAACTGGACATGCCTGGATGAAGAAAGGGCTCACTTTCCCTCCAAACCCACGTCTGACGCATCCATCCATTCTCTTAGCTCTGCCTCCTCATCTCACTCTGACCCACTTCTCGGGGGCCCCTCTGCTATAGGAGCCACCCTCTGGTCACAGCTGGACAAGTGCAGTATCATTCCACCTGGTCTGTTTCTACTCTTATACACCCAGTGCATCCTCCACAGAGCAGCTACTGTTTTCTTCTTCTTTTTTTTTTTTTTTTTAACATTTACTTTTGAGAGAGACAGCACAAGTGGCAGAGGGGCAGAGAAAGAGGGGGGACAGAGGATCCGAAGCAGGCTCTGCACTGACAGCAGCAAGCCCAATGCAGGGCTTGAACTCAGAAACTGTGAGATCATGACCTGAGCCGAGGTCGGACGCTCAACCAACTGAACCACCCGGGTGCCCCAACCACTGTTCTTTCTACATCTTAAGGCACATCACATCAGTCCTCCACTTATCACCCTCCCATCGGTCCCCATGGCCACTCACATGAAATTCAAATGCCGCCGTGTTCTGCAAGGTACTATGAGAACTGCCCTTCATCTGCCCCTTCTCACTCCCCACCCCTACACTGGCCTGACTTCTGTCCTTTGAACACATCAACCTCGTTTCCATCTCAGGGTCTCTGCCGTTGCTTCCTTGGGCTCAGAGCATTCTTGCCCTGGATCTTTGCATCTCTCGGAGCTCAGCTCCAGTCACCACCTCAGAGAGACCCTACCTTGATTATCTAGCTAGAGCTCTCCCTCAGTCACTCCCTACATTCACCCTAATAACCTCCACAGTCCTTACCAGTGCTTGAAATTATATTCATTTTTTGTGTCAACTTCCCACCTTTTCTCCAGAATGCTACCAGTCCACAGGTGCAGGGGTTCTTCTCTTGCTCCCTGAATACAAAACCTGGAGCAGTACCTGGCACTGCCTTGGCCTTCAATACATGGGTTGACTGTAACCCTATGTAGACACTGTTCATGCATCCCAATGCTTTTCTCAGCAAGGGAGGCAGCAAACCTGAGTAGGGGGAAACCGCTTGCATGTGTGGGACACTGTAATTTATTAAAGTTATTCACATATGCTTTTATTCGAATGTTCCAGACAGGTATCTGCATCCCAGAGGTGAAGAAACCGAGGCTGGGACACTGCCTGATTAGTACCTTCCTCCACGCCTCCCCTGCCTGCGACAGCTGAGAGCCGCCCCCTGCACCCAGCCAGCCCCTAGCCATTGGGCACAAGTTGCCCCTGCTCTCTGAGCACACAAAGGCCTCGGTGCCTTCCCTCATGACTTCCCTGCCATCCTGCCCCACTCCAACTACTTCCAGACTCCAGCTCCAGGCTGTACATAGAAATGTGCCTTCAAGATTCTGCCCTCACGTGTCACCCTCCCCACAGTAAGCTTTCTCCCAACCTCACTTTAATCAGGCTATAAACTCCTCAAGGGCAGGAATTTGGTCCCATTTTGTGTGTGTGTGACCTCAAGAGTGTTTGGCCAAGAAAAACCAAAACGCTATTTAACTGTACTAACTGGCTGATCCAGTTGGGCAAGTATGAGTTAAAATTCACAGTGCAACAAATCTGCTCACCTCCTTGCTTCAGGTTTTCCCGTTTACACAGAAAGGTGATTAAAAGGCTGAGGCTCCCTTTTGAACTACAACCTCACTTTCAAAAGACTGGATTTCTAATAACCTTCCAAGAAATCACATAAATACACACCTGACCTGCAAATTAGGGCAAACAAGCTATTATTAAGAACACACTGGCAGCCATCATCTCTTATTATATACGAGGCACTCTGAGTTCATGAAGAAGCAGATACCATTATCACCACCCATGTTACAAATGTGGATGCAGGTTCAGAGAGGGCAAGTAACTGGTCCAGTGTCACACAGCTGGTAAGTGGTAAATCAGGAGTTGTGCCCCATACTCCCTAATCTTGCTCTAAACCACTACGCCCTAGATCTCCTTTCTGCTTGACTGGATAACATCACCAAAGCACTTTCATTTATTTACCTTTACAAAAAAGTACATTCTAAAAGGATGGCCAGTTATATAACTAAGGTCTATAAAACAGCGCTTTGAGAGCCATGCCACAGAGGCCCAAAGAATACCTGTTGCCTTTCTGTGGGCCACAAAACCAATAATCTCATCCTGGCCATCCAAAACTCTTGCAAGAGACTTTTTTCCTGGCTCCTTGGAGACACATGCTGGAACTAAATCCAGTTTCCAGCGACTACGAAGCTCCCGTGATGTGGGAACTTGAAGGTTCTAGTTCCTACCTGACTGGGTACATTTTCCAATAGGTATGTCTCTGACCAAGAACAAGGAGCTCATGCAATAAAGAAACACACAAAGCACAAAGGATTTTTATTATCCCCAGCATTCACCTCATCTTCCAGCTCAGAAACCTCGACCATCTACCGGGGGAATAAGAGGGAAGTCACGGCACCGATTTCAACGATTTAAATGGAATGCCAACGAGAGTGGTCCGATCAGCAAGAGGGAGACGGGGTGGGGAAGGATTTCTGGCTCCATCCCTGGCATCAATTTTTGGAGTGTCTTTGGTGCAACACTGGCTTCTAATCTCCCAGGAATAAGGATTTAAATAATCTGAAGGAAAAATATAATTAGCACCCAATAAGGTAAAATCATAAAAGACTCTATTTAAAATGTCCAAGAATTCCACATCAACAAAAATTGAGAAAGTATAGGTATTAATACGTAACCAGCTCATTTAAAAAATAATACCATTAGCGAAAAGAGCTTTTCAGCAGATCAAGCAAATCATTACTGGTATGTCATCACTCAAAGAACTGTAATAAAAACGCTATTATCCACTGCAGTAAGAAAAGGGAAAATGAAAGGTCTCCGAGCAAAACTATTCCTTTAGTTTTACAAAGCAGCTGCCTGACCTTGTCAAACGTGCCATTTGATCACTTCCTGTGCTTCTGAATTTTCAGATACCTGACTTCCCGGCTGCCAAATCGAGTCACATTTGTCCTTCTGGTGACTTGACCTTTCAAGGATCCAAGTCTGAGAACCTGTACGAGCTGGGCAGTGAGCCCAGCCTCCCATCCCCAATCTTCACACACTGCTTGGCACACAGTAGGTACACAGTAAGCTCAGTTAAATGAATGAAGTTTATTTTAGAAGTAATTTATTACATGTAATAATTCTAGACTTGACTATGTTGTTACCAAGCAGGTTTTTATATGCCCAACATACCATGCATCAATCGTATCAGTGCTAACTCTTGGGGGGAAGAAAAGTCATTCTTAAAAGCTGGTACCAAATAGTTACTTGCAAAGGAAAAAGTGACTTTCAATTTCCATCACTCTTCAGTAAAATATTAATAAAAACCAGGGAGACAAAAGGTATATTTAAAAAACACACACCTGGTTAGTCACCATATCCATTTTGCTATTCCAATATCTCAGGAAATCCAAATGTTTCAATGTTTAGAAAAGGAAATTAATATCACATAGTTTATTTTCTAAATGAGCTAACTGAAACGACAGGCTTAGCTGGGCCAGAGGCTGCCGGCTGTGGCCCAGTACCGACCGGTTCTCCGCTCTTCCCACAGTGAAAGGATTACCGAGGCACCAGGCCACCTGAAAAAAGGCAGCTCATGCCAGCCTCCCTTTCCAGCTGGACGTGCCACAGAACTCAGTCCTGCTAAAGGGGATGCAAGACAAGGTATCACATTGCTGCTTCCAGGAATCTCCTTTAAGAGATGGTGCCCGTGTGCCTTTGGCTCTATTCTTTGTCCCCTCGTTTGTCCCCCTAGAACTCAGACGCCGCCCTCCTGGATTACGAGGTTGAGGCTATGCATGGTGCAGTCGCAGGGAGAAGGAGTTCCGGTTCCCAGACACCTCAAACCAGCTACCCTGATTTTTATTACGCTATGGCAGAACAATCAACACCAAAAACAACACAAAAAAGCAAAGCCAAAAGAGGTCTTTCAGGTAAAAAAAAAAAAAAAAAAAAAAAAGATTTAGAAATAGGGATACTGTGAACAAAAAAATACCATTTCAGAAGCGTATACAAGATTTATAGAAGGTACACTGCTAAACATTTATGCTGTTTACCACTCCACGCCTGCATTTAAAGATATTTAGAAGTATTTAGTGACCAATTAGCACAGATGGTGGCAAAGTATTGGAGATGCACCCAGAAGCCCCCTGTTGTGTTAGGACACCTCCCCTTTAGTGGCTGGATTGTGGGGAAACATGGCGGGAGCACCCAGGCAGAGCGGCCAGAGCAGTTGTCAAGGGACACTCAGGGGGGTTTGGGACATAACTATTTGCCAACTAGAAGCATTTCAATAGCCGAACAACAAGTACTGCTTCACCGGCATACCCTGGCTGAGCAACAGTTCTGCTTGGACCTGCTGCGGTCAGAACAATAGGGCACATGCTTGTAGCAGTTACCGCCTAGGGATGGCTCACACCTTCTGACCTGTCCCGGAGCAGACTGCCAAGGCAAAAACCATAATCGGAAACACTGAGGGAGTTACCAGAAGACCTGATGGGTTCAAATCCTGGCTGTACCGCCTGGATGTACAGCTGGGTATCATCTGTGAAATGGCTCTAAATTTTCTCATAGGGTGTTGCAAGGATCAAACAAAATAACATCAAATAACCTTGTAAACTCTGATGCAGTGATGCTCTTATCAGTATTCAGTTAACACACATTCCAACATGCAACTCTGACTTGCAAATAGTTTTTAACAAGTCTAAGTACAGGGGGAGCACAAATGCTGAAGCCATTAGGAATCCAACAGTTTGAATGTAAGACTGTCGATTGTAGGGGCACTTGGGTGGCTTAGTTGGTTAGGCACCGGACCCTCACTCAGGTCATGATCTCACGGTTCATGGGTTTGAGAGCCCCATGGGAGTCTGTGCTGACAGCTCAGAGCCTGGAGGCTCCAGGCTCTTCTTCAGATTCTGGGTCTTCCTCTCTCTGTCCCTCCGTCACTCACTCTCTGTCACTGTCTCTCTCTTTCTCTCAAAATTAATAAACATTAAAAACAATTTTTTTAAAAGACTATTATAGTTGTTGAGAAGATTCCAGTAACCCCAATGGCAGGGTAGTAGTCTGTGACAGTATCAGATGGTAGGACATCATTCGTGATAGGCAGTCACAAAGAGCAGCCAGTCACTCCTCAAGAATCAACTATGTTCATTAAAACAATGCTGGGCAAACCACCATGCTGGAAATTGACCCTTGACTTAAGGTAAAGCAAAGGAGGGTATAAAGTTCTTCACTACAGCACCGCTTTTAACAGCAAAAGATTAGAAATTACTTGAACATCCAGACTGGTTAAATTAATCATGGCTCCCTCTTAAAACCGAACAGTATGCAGACTTTAAAAATATCAAGGAGGGGTGCCTGGGTGGCTCAGTCAGTTGAGCGGCCGACTTTAGCTCAGGTCATGATCTCATGGTCTGTGAGTTCGAGCCCTGCGTCGGGCTCTGTGCTGATAGCTCAGAACCTGGAGCCTGCCTCAGATTCTGTGTCTCCCTCTCTCTCTGCCCCTCCCATGCTCATGCTCTGTCTCTCTCTCTCTCAATAATAAATAAACGTTAAAAAAAATTTTTTTTAAATACCAAAGAAGCTCTTTATTTACATCACACAAGCTCTAAAACATGTCAAGAGAAAAAAAGCAAGGTACAAAAGAATATATACAGCATGTTACCATAAGTGTAAAAACAAAATGCATGTATTTGCTTATAAATGTATAAGTACCTGTGCAAGGATGCACAACAAGCTGGTTAAACAATGGTTGACTCTGAGAAGTACAGGGTAACTGGAGACCAGGGGTGGGAGGGTGATTTTCACTTCACATCTTTTTGTAGCTTTTGTATTTGTACCTGTGACTATATTACCTATTCAAAAATAAACTTAAATGTGCTTTTAAAAATAATGTCAGCCAGTGAACACTGGGTCACTGAAAATCCTGCAGAGTAAAGGACAGAGATGGTCATGGAGGTTAAAATCCGTGCCTGGAAGTCATGAAGAAAGCAAAGCTCAGAACTGCAGAAGACAAGCTCACACATGCTATCTTTATGTAGGCAGCTGCAGGCAGGCAAAAGTCAAAAGCTGATTTTTACAGCCCATTCCAGAAGCATGAGGACACAGCAATAAAGAAGCATATAACCCGTACTGTGCTGGCCATCTGGGCATTACAATCAAGTCCACATGGAGGGCAGAAGTTGAAAGATACTGAGGAGAGGAAATCCAAACAACTGAGAAGGTGGACAAGCTTCCCACCATGGTCAAGTGAGCTAGAGAGTAAAATGCATGGACACCAGAGAGGAAGCTGCACACTCATCATAAAAGTCCACACTGCTAATAGCATTCAGGGGAACATGTCAGCTACAGAAGAACATAGACACAATTCTCACTCTTCATATCCTCCTTTAGAAGGGGATGAATCTACCGAGTTCAGAGGCATCCCAATATACAGAGCTATTTATAAATAGCTGCTGGGTTTAAATGCCTTAGTCTTCCATGCTATGGACACTACCCAACCCTCTCTGCAGTAACCACCTGCTAAAGGGAGGAGCAGGAATGAGTCATGGCCTGAGTCAGGCACCTCACCTTTCATCTAATCTACAGCATGAATGAGAGGAGTGTAGGCGACCAGGACTCCTGGTCCAGGAACATACCAGAGGGTGTGGGGATCCATACAGGGAACACATAACCGCTTCTGAATTTGTGGTCAAAGGGAAATCCAGGCCCAGTTCCTCATCAAGAAACGCTTAGCTCAGGGACTCAAGATGGCAGCTCTTTTTGATGAGAAAAGATTTTCAGAGAGGCTTGGTAGGACTTGAACAGATCTGCTCAAGCTTCTCTTATAAAAACAGAAGCATGGACTACACAGACCCCTGCTTGGGGGTGGAGGTGGAGGACGGGGGTTCAAGTGTACAAAGGCTTCTGGATGGAGGAGGGACACAGGGGCAGCTTCACCAGTGGCTGGCTACATGACCTACAACAAATTCTAGGCCTCCATTCCTTGATCCATAAAACAAGGGAGATGGTCTACCTTTCTAGGTCATTTATTGGGTTCCTTGCCAACTTCTGCAGGTGATAAATAATTCCAGTGATAAAGAAACCCACAAAAGCATTATTGGGTGATATTACTAGAATACGCCCACTCTTTGTGTGCAGATGAAAACATCTATGGCTTGTGCATAGGCCTACATTTCTTTTAAAGCACTTTTCTATTTTGAGGAATGACGTGTGCCAGGCTCTACATTAAAGCCCCAGGAAGGCACAGGTAAATCAGACGCAATTCTCTGCCTTCTGAGGGCCCACAATTCAGAACCATCAGTGAGTTTCTATTCTGACGGCTCCCAAATAGCTTACTAGAAATTCCATGATACACACATCAGTAAGAATAAAAAGAGTTTATTAAGCTAAACAGAATAGAGAAATTAGTCACTAGAAAAATCAAAGAGATGAGGAACAGAGAAAGAAAATAAAGCTGCTCCCAGGTAACAGATGAACATGGCTCTAAAGGAAGCTGGGGGTGGGGAGGTAGGAACAAGGAAAGAATGTGCAAGACAAGCTAATGATGACCATACTGCTAGGGACAGCTGTTAGTCTAATCTGATGTTCCCTGAACACACACACACACACACACACATACACACACTTCCTTTCAAACTTCAACCGGCAAATGTGCCACTGTCAGACCAAACCTCAACTCTGACCTGACCTCAGGGTGCCACTGAAATGGAGGTTTCATTCTAAAGCTGCTGAGTTAGGAAGAGCAGCAAGACGTAAGTGACAAACAAACGAATACGGCCAGGCTTGGTATTTGCTGCAATTTTCTCTTTCACTCAGTTAGAAACTGAAAACCAATTACTTTGGTTTTTCAAAGGGCAGGTGTTGAGGAGCCTGGGCATTCCACACGTGGAGCTGGGAGCACAGCTATGGGTCCAACCGGAGCAGCCCTTCTGAACTGGAAAACACACACTAAGCTACGCAAGGGGGTTTTTAACTTCTACCGTAAATTTGTTAAACTTTTAATTCCGTTGCCACTAATCTACATTAGAATATTCTATCAGATGACAGGGTGTAGCACAAGTCTCTACTTAGTTATTTTAAGTTTAGCGGGTCAATATTTTCTGGCCTCATAACATGGACAAGCTGATTTCTGGTGGCTCCAAAACAAGTTTAAGAAGTACCAGGGGCGTCTGGGTGGCTCAGTCAGTTGGGCAGCCAACTTCGGCTCAGGTCACGATCTCATGGTTTGGGGGTTCAAGCCCCGCGTCGGGCTCTGTGCTGACAGCTCAGAGCTTGGAGCCTGCTTCGGATTCTGTGTCTCCTCCTCTCTCTCTGCCCCTCCCCTTGCTCGCACTCTGTCTCTGTCTCTCAAAAATAAATAAACATTGAAAAAAAAATTTTTTTAAAGAAGTACCAAAGTATTCACAACCATGTGACTATATTTAACACTGCCGAAATGTACACCTAAAAATTGTTAAGATGGTAAACAAAAGAACAGTACCAAGATGAAAGAATCATTCTTTTTTTAAAAAAAATTTTTTTAACGTTTATTTATTTTTGAGACAGAGAGAGATAGAGCATGAAAGGGGAGGGTCAGAGAGAAGGAGACACAGAATCTGAAACAGGCTCCAGGCTCTGAGCTGTCAGCACAGAGCCTGACGCAGGGCTTGAACTCACAGACGGCGAGATCGTGACCTGAGCCAAAGTCGGCAGCCTAACCGACTGAGCCACCCAGGCGCCCCAAAGAATCATTCTTAAAAAAATGGTCATCCCACTTCCTGTTCTCTAGAAGTCCTTAATGTATTTGGGAAATTAAATCAACTCCAAGAGCTCAACCAGTACCACCGGGTACCCATTTCCATGAAATCTGAGCCAAAAATGGACAAGCTATCAGCCTTGCTCTTAAGAAGCTCTCAAACCAGTAGGGATAATATCCATCAGGGAGACATTTATACAGAGAGTGCCTTCCATAGCAGGGGATCTGGCCAGACCAAGTAGGCAGACAGGTGTTGTCTTATGTGCAGACAACCATTCACCAGCGGAGGCTAACTTATGCTGACCTGGAGAATTCTAAGACTCGGCTGAAAGAAGTGCCATGCTCACTTGGAGTGTCCACAATTAGCAGGGTAAAAGGGCAACAGTGGCTATATACTTGCTATCCTTATTCCAGAGAGACACTTAAGAACATAGGACACTGCTCTATTAAGGGCAAGATTATGTGGCACATGATTAATTCCAAGAACAGCCTGCTTCACCAAAAGGTAGACGCGTAGGGCATAGCATTAGAGGGACTAGGCATCAGGCAGCTGTGTGCCAAGGCCCTCACTGCCATTATCTAGCTGCCACTATTCTAGGTCTCAGCTGTCCCTCTATAGAGAGGAGGCTGGTGGGTGCTTCTCAACCACTTCCACGAAAGCAGTGAATGACCAGGGAGAAGGTGAACATGCACGGGGGCACAGCCCAAAATGCCTAAAAGCTTAAACTGTCTTTAAAGCCTCATGTTTTAGATTAAAAATTTACATAGATTTCATTCTGCACTAGAAAGAGATAACCTTTTTTTTTTTTAATAACTCACCACCATGCTGCCTCAGGGAGATGTTCTGTAATTAATTTGTGGCACACCCCAGGGCAATAGAGGATAAGGTCCTGATGAGTCACCCTCTTGCATAATTTCAGAGACAGTCTATTATATCCTTTTAGATTCAGATTTACCTCAAGCTACTTAGTTAGCCTATACCACTTGTCTTGTGAGAAGAGGCTGAAAATTGGCAGTATTTTAGACGCCAAAGGGTTATTTAGTCTAGTTTTCTACCTTCTTGACAATTCAACGAGACCCTAAGTCACTCTGACTGGATACACACCGTGGTACACTAGATACGTTAACCAGGATTACAAAGACAATCAACCAGGCCCCAGGAGCAGGAAGCAAGGCGACAGCACTCCTGCTGTGTTCCTGGCTCACTGCCACCCTGCACAGCACATCCCTGCCTGCCGATGCCCTGATGCCTACGGCGGGAGGATGATGGGCACATGGGCACTACACCATCCTAGACCGTTCCAGATCCTGGAGCTGCATATACTCCCGTATGGGTGATGTTCACTCAACACCTAATATGAGCCTTGTAAGAATTTAACAAAATAAAAAGCTGCAGTTTTCTGCAGCTCAAATATAGCACAAGGAACTAGAGATGGCTAAAGGATTTTGATGTGTTGCCATTTTCTCTTCCTTCTTCCAAGTCCCATGTTTCCCTTCCTTCTCCTCAAGGCGAGACTATAGTTCCTGTCTGCCTACGGACAGCCCCCAACTCCGGTGACAGCCCTGCCCGTGGGGCAACTTCACCTTTGACCTAACCCCCCAGAGGAGCATCTGCTGCCTGCCAGACTGTCGAGACAAGATCACTACAGCAGCCTTTACTGCTAAGGGGCCCACAACAGTAAAAGATGATGTTGACTGGATGTGCCAGGCACTATGCCAAGAGCTTTATCCTCACTGCATTCCCTCTTCACAACCCGATGGGGTAGGT
This sequence comes from Neofelis nebulosa, assembly GCF_028018385.1. NCBI lineage: Eukaryota > Metazoa > Chordata > Mammalia > Carnivora > Felidae > Neofelis > Neofelis nebulosa. The sequence goes on from NC_080783.1 coordinate 60,936,675, forward strand.
ACCGTTAGTACCTCCACCTTCCTGAGGAGGACAAGCAACCCGCCCAAGGTCAAATCCACAGAATGTGAAGAAGCGGGGATTCCAATCCCACATTCCTCTATCTCTAGAATGGAGTTCTTACCCCTGCAAGGCAAACTTCTACGCAGGTATTGAGTAACGTTAGGCTAATGAGCTACTGTTATTGATGAGAAATGAGAAGCAACCAGAAAAAAACCTCTCGCAGCCTCCCACCAGGACAAGAACCCACCTGCCTGCATCTGTACGCCCTTACTCTGTGGTGTGATGAGCCACCTGTGCTGTGGTCCCAGCTAGCACACGGACAACCCTCCCGTCTCCTACGCTCACTTTGCCTTTTCTACTCAATCATCCTCATCAATGGCCCAGCTCACTATCAATTGTTCCCACCGTAAAAATAAAATTCCTTCTTGACCCCATTTTCTCCTCCATTCTTGCTCTGTTCCCCTCTTCAACAAAGTTTTGACTTCCTACTTTTTGTCTCCAACTCCTCTTCTATTCTCACTAACACACTCCAGCCAGGCATGGCTCCCAGAACTCCACAAGTGCTCTGATCAGGTTGCAGATGGCCTCCACATTGCTATCCCAGTAATCAGCTCACAGTGTCATTGACACAACTGATGGATCATTCCCTCTCCAACATGCCTTCATCACGTGACTTCCAGGAGCGCACATCTACTCCTGCTTACTAGCCATGCCCCCCTTCTCCCTAACCCCTGCACAGGAGTACCCTAGAGCTCTGCCCTTAGACTCTACTCCCACTCCCTTGACCTCATTCATCATTCAGTCCACCAGGAGGCCCAGGACTGTACTGTTTGTATCTCCCACCCAAACCTCCCCAACTTCAACAGCCAACTCAACACCTCCACTGGGGTGTCTCAACCTCTCAAACCTAACGTGTCTAAAATCAAACTTCTGCTCTTCCCCCAAAATCCATTCCTCTTATGCTCTGTCCTAAACCATCATAGGACAACTTTATCCTTCCAGGTGCTCAACCCAAAAACCCTGAAGATACTGTTTTCTTCTCTCTCTTGCTTCACCCTATTGACTCCATTTTGAAAACAGATCCAGAATCCAATCATTTGCAACCACGTTGGCCCAAACTACCATCATCTCTTATCTATTATTACAGGAGCCTCTTAATTAGTATCACATCTATCCTTGCCCTCATAGAGTCTATGCTCAATCCAGCAGCTAGAGAAAACCATTTAAAATCTAAGTCAGAACATGTCATATTCTTCTCAGAACCCTCCAATGGCTTCCCACCTCAGTCAAGAGTAAAGCCAAAGTCTTTCAATGATCTATGAGGTTCTGCACAATTTGCCTTCAAGGAAAATACAGGCTTCCTTGCTGTTCTTAATTTGCTAGGCATGCTTCTGCCCCAGTACCTTTGCACTTGGTGTTCTTGCTGCCCAAAACACTCTTTCCCCCCAATACTGTCATGGCTTGCAGTTTTGTCTTCTCAGTGAAGTCCTCCCCGGCTGACCTACTGCCAAACAACCCCCCAGTTCCTTTCTCCACTTTCTTTTCCTCTGTATTGCTTACTACCTTCTAACATAATACCCCTATTTGTCTGTCTCCCCCAACAGAACTAAGCAGGGATTTTATCTATTTAATTTGCTGCCATAGCTCCTGCACTAGAACAGTGCCTAATACATAGTAAACGCTGAGTATCTGTTGAACTTACAACTTCTATAGCAAAACCCCAAAAAAGTTGATTATGGTTTCTCCTAGACGTCCAGAGCACGTTCCCCTCTAAGTTTTTACTTGTTCGTCATGGTAAAGTGAGAAAAAAAAATCCCTTTAAGTTGAAACATAAACTATACATTTATATATAAATGTGCACACACAGAAATAAGTGAGCTTACAAAAGATCAATTTCTTACCCTACAACAGTGAAAAACCTTCTCAGACGGCTTCTGGATCATGGTGCTGCCAAACTTGGGGGATTCTCATCTTGCAGCCCTCACCTCCTGGGATCATCCTGAGTGAGGAGGCGTCTCCACGTCTCCACCCTCAGCTAATAATCTCTGTAGCAGCCCTGGGCCCTTTCTAAATATAAGGCTTAGAAGATACATTTCTTTCTGAACTGGCTGATAGGATATGGTATCTGAATTGGCTTTACCATGTCTTAAGCATTAAAACTCTTTTCCAGCTGGCCCCCAAAGCCCTCCCTTGGGCTTTGGATCATCTAAATCAGTACCTGCCTTCTCCAGGTCCTCTATCCTTGAGCCTCTAAAAGGCCCAACAGTGTCCAGGCCTACCTCTTGCATTTGTGGGTTCATGTGAGACCTCTTCATTACCCAGCTCTTTAAGTCACCTCTCAACTTTTTCTGAATATTGTCCTAAGTGCTGGCACCTAGGCCAGGTCCCACGAGCAGCCAGAAGGCCTCAAGGGCAAGTGCCATTTTCCTAGAATTATGTCTTTACGTATCCACATGATCACATCTGAGTCTCTTTAAGCTTCTCCTTGTTTGAAAACTCTTAGGTTTATTTGTGTCACAGCAAAGCTGGATTCCTTAAGCCCCAGTCAATTGGTTTTCAACACTTCTCTTCACCCCACATATTTTAAATACCTTTTCCTACTGATCTCCAATCTCACCAGAGCCTTGCAGAATTCTGAACATGTCCATTTCACTTCAAAATACCCTCGTTCTCGGGGTGCCTGGGTGGCTCAGTCGGTTAAGCGTCCGACTGCGGCTCAGGTCATGATCTCACAGCTCGTGAGTTCGAGCCCCGCGTCGGGCTCTGTGCTGACAGCTCGGAGCCTGGAGCCTGCTTCGGATTCTGTGTCTCCCTCTCTCTCTGCCCCTAACCCACTCGCATTCTGTCTCTGTCTCTCTCGAAAATAAATAAACACTAAAAAGAAAAACAAAAAGTTAAAAAAAAAAACAACCCTTGTTCTCATGAGAGGGTCCTACACTGCCAGTTGGAGGGGGCTCAGACCATCATCTGACAGATGGATCAGTGGGAAAGGGACCCAGGAAGGGCTGCTTACTCTCCTCAGCAAACAGAAAGAAAAACAGGACTTCAAAATCCCACTGCTATCAATCAAGTGGTCCATTCACACCAGGAATAACCATCCCACACCCCTGGCTGTGATTCACCTTGATGAGGATCCTCTTGCTAACTTTAGATCATGCTGTTTTATCAATGGCAGTATATCCTAAAGAGAAGGGCTCTAATTCTGCGAAGACAAGAGGCTATTTGGCTCAAGAGACTTCTAGTTCAGTGACATCCTACCCTTATGGGCCTGAAATGTTTACCATCATTTGTACACTTCCCCCCACACCCACGCTTAAAATAACCTCAGTACAAATTGATGTCCTTTACAAAATGAAGAAACTACAGTGACATTGATATCACCAAACAAAGCAAACAGAGACCTCGGGTAAACAGGCATTACTCTGTGCTCCGTTTATTCTTCATATCATTAACCAGCGTGCCCCTTTCACATTATTCCAAAGTTTATTTTTATTTCTATGCTTCCAGGCTTAGAAAGCATATTTTGCTAAAAGGTTTTCCTATACTATATCTGAAGTGGTTCTTCAAAAAAAAGTAATCTTCGGATTGTACGACACACAAAATACATGTTGCTGGTTAGCAAATAAACATGCGAGCGGACATCTGTGGCTTCATGGTACTTGCTTTCGCCTTCCACGCTTGCTTCAGTAACGCTCGCCCCACCCCCCCAATTCAGAACAGCCTTCTGTGCAATTTCATTGGTTTCAGAGTCTTAAATGTTTTCTAAAGTCTTTCTCCCAATTTGGGATTAGGCAAAGTGACAACAGTAACTGACCCTAGCATCCAGCATGTGTGTGGGAGAGAGAGAGAGAAAGACACAGACACACAGAGAGAGAGCAAATTGGGGTCTGACTGGGCTACCCTGTGGCCTGTGAAAGAAGTCATTCTACACGCACACCAACTATGGAGTAAACTGACTTGGGATTGTCTTGCTTTCTTTACCTGTAACCAGAAAAGCCAGACAGCAGCAGATTAGATGGTGATCATTCCACCCTGTTATTAGGCTAATAGGCACAGACACTTGTGAAGAGCCAATCTACCTGTCCTAGTTCAGGGCTAATTAACAATTAGTCTCTTAATTTAGTTCCAAGGGATCACTCATTTCCAATTCCAAGTGCCAGCTTAGGAAACAGAAATCTGCTAGAACATTACTTCCACACTTTGTCCGTGCACCTTCAATGTTCAGCAGCTTCACTGTGAACAATCAGACCCAGCTTTGCACAAACAGATCCAGCTTTCCTACCATACATTAATGCCAAAGGACCAGGAAAAGAAATCATCATCAACCCTGCCCTGGGGGAAGTGCAAATTACCCAGTCTCCCAAGGATAAGCGTGAGGGGGTACTTCCAAAGTCAGAGGTCTAAGGAGATCTGGAAACCGAGCAGTTGGTGTTCCTTATTAACTGCATCCTGCAACGTCACAATCCACGCTCCAAGGGTATCCTGTGCACAAAGTCACTGCCCGCCCAGCACCTCACTGTCCCTGCAGCAGTCTGCCTCCTGATCGCCTCCACATAGTGAAACCACACTGGTATTCATCTACTGCTTGGCAGCTACCAAAAGACTACGAGGCACAGTTCCTCGGAGATGTACTTTCCAAACATGGTAACTACAGAATGGAATTAAAGGGAGGATGTACACTTAACCATGATCAGACTCAAACCCAAAAGGAGAAACCACATGCTGCACAGGCCAAGAAGGATGCAAGATGTAGATTGAGAACCAACCTGCCCAACAACGTGCCATGGTCACTTCACCTCCTTACAGCCTTGGTTTCCACATTTATTTAACAAATACCAAGTGCTTATTCTGGGCCAGGACTAGTCTAAGGTACAATTATCCTCCTTTACAATTGTGTAAGGAGAGCATAGACAGATTAGATATTGTGATTTAAAGTAAGAAATACATATGTTTGGGGGTGCCTGGGTGGCTGAGTTGGTTGAGCGTCTGACTTCAGCTCAAGTCATGATCTTGCAGTTCGTGAGTTCGAGCCCTGCATGGGGCTTGCTGCTGTCAGCATGGAGCTGGCTTCAGATCCTCTGTCCCCCTCTCTCTCTGCCCCTCCCCTGCCTGGGCACTCACGCTCTCTCTCAAAAATAAACATTTAAGGGGCGCCTGGGTGGCTCAGTCAGTTGGGCGGCCGACTTCGGCTCAGGTCATGATCTCGTGGTCCGTGAGTTCAAGTCCCACATCGGGCTCTGTGCTGACAGCTCAGAGCCTGGAGCCTGTTTTGGATTCTGTGCCTCCCTCTCTCTGACCCTCCCCCATTCATGCTCTGTCTCTGTCTCAGAAATAAAACGTTAAAAAAAAAAAAATTTAAAAAAGAAATACATATATTTGGTCTTTGTCCATGGTTCCTTTTGGACCACACTTTAAGGATGGGGGCTGACTGCCATGAGAACCAACTGCTTGATTAGAGGGTTGGAACTTCCTAGTCCTACTCTCCTGACCTCCAGTTAAGGAAAGGGGCTGGAGGCTGAGGTCAATCACCAATAGCCAATGACTTAATCATTCATGCCTATGTAATGAAGCCTCCTTAAAAATGCAAAAGGATGGAGTTTGGAGAACCTCTGCTTAGTGAACATGTAAAAATTTAAGGGAGGGTGGCACACCTTGAGAGGGCATGGAAGCTCGTCCCTGTCCTACACACCCCTTCCATCTGGCTGTTCTTGAGCTGTACTTTTTTTATAATACACCGGTAATCTAGCAAGCAAAATGTTTCTGAGTTCTGTGAGCCATTCCAGCAAATTAATTGAACCCAAGGAGAGCAGTCATAGCAACCTCCAATCTACAGCTCATCCATCACAAGCACAAGTGACAACCTGGACTTGGGACTGGCATCTGAAGTGGGAGAAGGCAGTCTTATAGGACTGAGTCCTTAATCTGCGGGATTTGATGCTATCTCCAGGTAGATGGTGTCACAACTGGATACTGTAGGATTACCCAACTGGTGGTGTGTGGGGAAAAAAGCCCATACATTGGAACTGGGTGCAGAATTATAGCTGTCTTGCACAATGTCATAGCTAATAAATGGCAGAGCAGAATTTCATCCCAGCTGACTCTAGGCTCCAGCTGGGAACTAGACTATAGCTCTAGGATTTGTTCTTACCCACTATATTATGCTATCTTCTGTGTAAAAAAAGGAAAGCTCATCTGGCTCAAACCTAGAAAACGTTAAGACCAGATTCTTGGATCACATCCACATACAGTAGACCTGGGATGAGCCTAGAAGTATATGTTTATATAAGTTACCCTGATGGCCAACAGGTTTAAGAATCCCTAATATTCTGGGGCACCTGGGTAGCTCAGTTAAGTGACCGACTCTTGATTTCGGCTCAGGCCATGATCGCATGATCTTGAGATTGAGCCCTTCATCAGGCTCCATGCTGAGCGTAGAGCCTGCTTAGGATTGATTCTCTTTCCTGCATGCATGCGTGGACGCTCTCTCTCTGCCCTTCCCCTGCTTGTGCACACACACATGCACACTCTTTCTCCCAAATAAACTTTAAAAAAAATCCCTAAGGTTCCTTGCAAATATAAAGTTATTTGGTTTTCAAGTTGTACACAAACACAGAAGGGTAAGAAAGAACGGGGGCTGGCCTTGCCCCTGGTGCCCATTACTGCAGCTGAGTCTTGACCACCCTCCCAAGAAGCCGTCCGAATTCTGTTTCTGACACAAGGTCCCAACCAAATCACAACTGGGATCTAGACTATAGCTCCCACTGGAGGAAGTCAACAGCTTCCCCACCACGGCCCCTAGAGTTACACACAGCCAAGATTCCCTTACTAGCCATGAATAACTAAAGCTTTAGCCATCAATTCACTAGCACCCTCACATGCTTACTCCCATTTGACCCATGCACATCCTTGCCAAGTGCTTTCAGGATCTTGCTCTACAGTCATCATCTCTATCTAGTCTCATTATAACAACCAACAAATCCTAAGAACCCACTGCAGTGTGGGTCAGCCACCTTTAAGGCAAAAATCAAATGTAATTTAAAATCACTCCTGAAAATCCCTTAGCTGGGACAGGATAAGGGATACCCACAGTTTAAGTATCTGTGCCTGGACTCTCTTCTAATTGACCCTTATCCAGCTGGCCTTGGATCAGCTTCCGGGTTCTTCTTTCTTTGCCTCTTATTCCCTCCCCTTCTGAAAAAAGCCCAGTGAGGGGTGACTGGAGCCAGCCAGGGATCAGAGTTGCATCCAAGATGTGTGCCTTAGCGCTTGCTTTCTTGAGTGCATTCACAGTGCCATGTGGCCCAGGGCCAGCATCCAGGGACTGTGCTCGGTCACCTTGAGTCCTGAGATTAGAGAAAGCTCCAAAATGGGCAGGGAGACTTAGAGATCTTAGGACTCCGCAAGAAAGATAAATAAACCAGTTTAATTTTAACACAGGTTGGTGTGAGACCAACCAGATAATGACTTAGGGTTTGAAAAACAGATCAGAGTACCCATGGTATGAATAATTTGTTAAAAGTCAGGTATAATGCTCTTGTAAGACTCTCCACATTTGTAAAGAAGCAGTTACTGTGTGTTCTTAGTTGTATTGTACTCTGTTTTAGCATAACAATAACATTAAGATTTAGTTTAAGCTTTGGTAACCAAATGGAACTCGAGCTATGGCACATGGTTACCCCGGGACCTGGGCTCTACATACTACTGTGGACAGAATTGGCCGGTGAATTATTTGGCACTTTCAAGAGGGATAATGGAGACATAATAGAAAATACTATTGTATGTTTAGCTGACCAGGTCAGTTTTATGTGGAACACTGATTGGTTCTCAGGCAGCCCATCGTAAGAAAGAACATAATCCTATCTCAGGAGCCAGTTTAAATTTCTCCATGAAAGCCTTTTGAGTCCAACCTACACTATAGCAATTTCTTCTTCCTTTGAATATCTGTAGCACTTAGTATCATGTGTCTGACAGTTCTGATGGTTTTGTGTTTAACTGTTATCTACCATTTTCAAAGGATGAACCAGTCTCCCCAGCTGGATTGTAGGTAATGTGAGGGCAGGGGTTTTATGTTCATTTCTTTGCCTGATAGCACCTAGCATATGCCTTGAAAATACCATGTAGTCCTATCATACAGTCAATGTAACTTGTGAAATCCACTCTTTCAGCTCAGAGTAGAGAAAGAAATCCCTTTATTTAACCCCTTGCCATTCCCTGCTCAAAGTAGCCCTTGGACTCTGCTACCCCCAAGGAAAGGGAAGCATAATAGGCATAATAGGCATCCAAGACCTTCATTCTTGGTTTTTGAATTTTCAAGGATTCCTGTCCCAGCTTAAGTATCCTGTCCCTTATCCAGGATAAGGGATAAGGGATAAGCGCCGATTCACATGGGAAGCAGTTTAATAAGTCAACATAACACAGTGCATTTCCAAAACTCAGATGCCGGCCAATTCCTCCAGGTCTGAAGGACATTTCTGACTTTTCCTTTAGGAGATGGCATGAGCACAAGTCAGAAACACCAAGTTCAAATCCAGATTCTATTCAGATTCTGAACCAGTTGTGAGACTTCAGACATTTCCTAACTTTCAGCTTTAGTTTCTTCATCTATAAAGGGAGTCAGTTGGACTAGATGACCTCTAGTTAATGATTTTTAAAGCAGGAGCATCACTAGTCTGAGAAAAATCAAAAGCAAACATCACAGAGTCAGAAGGGACAAGGGGCCTGGAGAGCCTCTGGAAGATGACGAGGATCAAAAAGTTCCCCAAAAGAAGATAATGGACGAGGAAAAACCCAGAACTGCTCTACAAGAATTGCACTTACAGATTTCTTCCTTCTAGTTTCTGCTTTATAGTCAAACATAGATCCGTCTCTTCCAAGAAGAGCTAAGGGTGATGATTCATAGAACGGACATACCCACAGGTGTCATCCTGCACCGTCTACCTGGCAGGGGTGGTAACTCAACCTTAAATATCTAAGAGAAACGAAAGATCCCAAGGAGTGCAGACCCTGACCTTGGTAACTCAGATGACTATCTCATCATCGTTTGGAGTCTCAAACTTCCTTAATGCACAGCCTAAAACTGTGACTGAAGTTTTATAGTCTCTAGGTCAGTTTTATAGTCCCCAAAGTCCTGGGAACACCCAACACGTTCCAAGGCTCTCAGATACATTATTCTGTTATAAAATCTTAACTTGAGTTCAAATTGGTGTTAAATATTTAAATAGCACTGTAGAAAATTTAAGTCACAAAAATCTATGAGTTTCGGTAACAGTGCATTCATCTGATATTCCCACACATCTTTACTTCTCCTGCCTCACTGAAGTCCCTTGGTCAGCAAATCCACTTTTTGTTATCAGTCTAATTATGACCAATTAAAGTTAAACTGCTTTGAACACAGGTTTCATAAATGTAACTTAAGAGTTTACGATATCCATCACGCCATGTACAATAAACTTTGGCTTTGCTCTTTGGCAGTCACAATCAGAATGGTTAACACCAGTCCAATAGCTGGCACATAGTAGGAACTGAATTAGTGCTTCTAAATTTATCAGCACTAACAGCCACTTAGTCAGCAAGTACCCATCCATGCCAGGCAGGAATTAAGCACTGTACGTGCAATCTCTTAATCCTTACAATAACCTTATTAAGCAGTAATAGCTCCATTTTACAGATAAAGAAACTAAGGTTCAAAATAAATTAACAGCTGCTACATGGCCCAGAAGGAATATGAGCTCAGGCCTCTCTCACCGGTTCCCTGAAATACTCCTACTGAGCTTTTCTATAGAGTGCAGAGTTTAGGACACTGGACCAGAAGTTGTGGGGTCTCAATCTTACTGGCTGTTATTTACACCCACAACTGTTACAGTCAAAGGTGACAACTGATGTGATTATGGCCTGTGTGTGTGGTTTTCCCGGGAGGACCAAAGCTGCTCCTGAAGCTGGAATACTTTACCAAAAGAAGGGGAGGGGACTCTAACAGCAGTAACAAGTTTTAGCAGGCATGCTGCGTAGTGACAGAGATTCCTGGCTAAAGTCACATTTTGCAAGTCTCCATCCCAGATATTTCCTTGCCCCAATACTTCCCCTTCACAATGTTCGCTTGAACAAGTATTCCAAGGAAGCCATCACCTTCAGTAGGCGTCAGGTCAAGAGAATACCAAGCAGAATGTATTCCCTCCGCTGGCCCACAATCATTGCTGCACTAACCAGTTCAAACTCTCCATATGGGTGGAAGCACATTTACACACTAAGTATTCAGAAACACTAAACGTCATCCATTAACTGAGGTAACAGAAACCACCTTTCATTTCAGATTTACAGCTTGACAATTATTTCTACTAAAAGAAGGCAGAGTATAAGCAGCTGGCCAGCCCTCAGACCACCAGCCCTGGGCCTCCCCACCCCCTACTAGTTTCTTTGCTTCACTAGCAGGTGTTATCAGAAAATCCTGACTTTAAGATTCACCAATTCTGAAGTTTCTTAACTCAGAAATCAAAAGGTTTCCTCCAGCTCTAGAATCCCATTCGTCTCTCATAAACACAGTCTTCTCTTTACACAGCCAAAGGCTGCACTTTGCTTTCTCCGGTCTGTTGGTCCTGGAAGGGCCTCGGTTCCACTAAAAGCCTTGAGGGAGGAGGGACCTTCTGTGAGTTTATTTTTCGGTAGTACAGATCAAGAATGAAGGCCCACAGCGATTAGGGCGGACTAAGCTCCCAAACCCTCTCCAGCCTAAATAGTTTGATCATGTGGGAACCAACACCGTCTAAGAAAGAAAAGGAGAAGCTAAGCAGTGCCAGTCTCCACTTTCTCCTGGGAGGAACACCGCTATGCTATGGTGGGGGAGGGGGGTCATTTCCAAACCTTGTTTGCAAAGCCCCAGTCCAGATCGGACATTTTGCTTTAACTCTTCACCTTGGGCCTGCCCAGTGCAGGGGCCCAAAGTGTCTTGAGGTACACCCCCCCCCCCCCCCCGCCGGGCGCTTTGGGGCCTGGGCGGGGGACCGGGAACACCACTCATAGGGGCTTGTTTTCTCAGCTGATCTTAGTCATGAGAACAGGTGCTTGGTCAATTTCATCCTTTTTTTTTTTTTTTTTTTTGGAAAAAAAAGTTGGGGTGTAGAATAGCTCCCAGAGGAGCGCCCGCCGTTCAGAGAAAGCCACGCAAGACAGGATAAAAAGTGGCTTTCCAACTTCTGCCGGGCTCGCGAGTCTTCAAGGAAACCAGGTAGTGTGTGCGGTTGGGAAAGGCCTGGATCTTTCCGAACAACGCTCCCAGCAAGCCCACAGCAGCGATGCAGCGACCCTACACCCCGGGTCACCCTCGCCCCAAACATACACGTGAAGCTCAGCAAAGCGTGCCACCTGCCGGGTTCCCAGCAAACATGCCCGGAGGGAAGGACCTCCGGAAAGCACTTTTGTTTAAAAAGAAAAAAAAAAAAAAAAAAGTAAACTCTCCCGGGGCCGAGGACAGCCCCGCCTGGCACCGGGGCCGGGGTCCGCGGGGCTCGGCCCTGGGGTCCTCCGGCTTCCAAGGTCAAATGGGGGGAGGCGCCGCGACCGGCGGGGCGGCGAGCAGCGGGCCGCGCTCCCCCGGGGACCGGCAGAATCCCGGGAGGGGCAGACGCACGGGTAGGGCTGGCTGGCGGGAACGCGGCGCGCCCTCGCCCCTGCTCGCGCGCAGGCCGGCGCCCTGGCGGGGGTGGGAAGTCGGGGAACTTACAGCCGCCTGTCCTCGGGCTTTTGCTGCCAGTGCATGGCCAGCGAGAAGCCAAAGAGGCTCCCGGGGTCCCCAGTTTTCCGGATCACATTGTCCTCGCGGGTGTCCAAGTTGAAGGCGGCGCCGAGCCGGGGCAGGAGACCCGCGGACAGGTAGAGCAGCCACAGCTGCCCGGCGGCCGCCATGGGCGGACGCAAGTGGAGAGGAGCGGGAGCCGCGGCGGCCGCCCTGCGCTCGGGGCCGGGTTCGAGGCTGCCGCGCTGCTGCTGCTGCTGCTGCTGCCGCCGCCGCCGCCGCGGCCACCTTAGTCTCCTCCGGCCACCGCGCCCGACCCCACCCCCGGGACGAGCTGCGCACTCCGCCTGGCCGCTCCCCCTCGCGGGCAGCTCCCGGTGGCTGAATGAGCCCGTTGTTCTCTGGAGACTCACAGGCGTTTTATCAAGTGACGAGGACGCCGGCCCCGCCCCTCCCCACCCCTCTGGCCCCTCCTCGCGCGCCCGCCACCCTGCCCGCAGCCGGCACCTTCCCGGCCGGCCCGGCTGCGCTGCGTCCCCGCGCTGCCCCTCTCCGGCCGGCCCCTGGCCGCTCCGGCAGCCGCCTACCTGGCCCGGAAGCCGGAGTGGGAGACTGGAGTTGGGGGGTGGGCCTTGAGCTCTCGGCCCAGCAGCCCCGTCTGGGGGGTCCTTCGGGAAAGAAGCACTGGGAATTGTGGTTGCAATTCGGCGCCGAGCCAGAAAGGCGTTTACTATCTGTTAGCAAGGAGACGTGCTGGTGTTGCGCCGGCACTGATCGCCTTAAGCAGCGGATTCTAGCCGACCCAAGCCCACGTGCAAATGCACACTTCATTCAGTTCACAAGTGTTTATGGAGCGCTTAACGCGTGCCAGATACTCGGGGAAGCGAACTGCATGGATTGTTTTCAGCCCTCAAAGAACTAACCGTCAAAAATGATCATAGCCCAAACTTTGATGGTGCTATACAATTTACAGCTCACAGCTATTATCTCATTTAACCCTCCGAACACTCCTATGAGATGGGTATTTCTTTTGCAGATGAGAAAAACTCAAGCTCAGCCTGGACCCAGAGCACCCAGGGAGGGATCTGACCAGGTGAAAAGGAGAGCTTTTGGGAGAAGTCACACTGGTATCAGCAATTTGAAACTTGGTTTGTAGGCGCTCTGAAGCTGAGAAGAAGCCCCTCAACAGTAAAGGATGGGTGTTTAAGGTGGTACCGACAAGGGCTCAGAAGCCCTTCTCTCCTGCCCCCCAAATTGCCGGGACTAGGTCCCCACCCAGAGTCAGCTCTGAGCTCTGTGTGGGTGGCCTAAGGCTCCTGCCTCCAGAGCATGGGTGGGGCCTCCAGTGAGTGAGGTGTTGATATCTGGGGCAACTTTATCCCCAGGGATTCTTAACCAGGGAAGAGAGAATTCAGAGTTACTGTGAAATTTGGATGACAAAAAAAATTTTTACATTTTTATTTTCACTAACCTCTAATTGGCATTTAGCATTTCCTTCCTTTATGAAGGTAGGCAACGCACCACAGGGGCAGTAGGATAAGTACCTATGCTTTAGTCTCCAGTAGAACCCATAGATTTTTTTACATCACATCATAGTTACAATATCTTCAATTACAGTCATTAGATAGACCCTCCACTAGATCTTGTTGTGCAATAGGTCAATTAAAAAGTATATAGGGGCGCCTGGGTGGCTCAGTTGGTTAAGCTTCTGACTTCTCTCAGGTCATGATCACATGGTTTGTGAGTTCCAGCCCCGCCTGGCTCTGTGCTGACAGCTCAGAGCCTAGAGCCTGGAGCCGGCTTCAGATTTTATGGCTCCCTCTCCCTTTGCCCCTCCCCCACTCTTGCTCTCACGCTCTCTCAAAAATAAATAAATATTAAAAATTTTTTATGAACACATCAGGAGACTATAGATGCTGGAGAGGATGTGGAGAAATGGGAACCCTCTTGCACTGTTGGTGGGAATGCAAACTGGTGCAGCCGCTCTGGAAAACAGTGTGGAGGTTCCTCAAAAAATTAAAAAAAGATCTACCCTATGACCCAGCAATAGCACTGCTAGGAATTTACCCAAGGGATACAGGAGTGCTGATGCATAGGGGCACTTGTACCCCAATGTTTATAGCAGCACTTTCAACAATAGCCAAACTGTGGAAAGAGCCTAAATGTCCATCAACTGATGAATGGATAAAGAAATTGTGGTTTATATACACAATGGAATACTACGTGGCAATGAGAAAGAACGAAATCTGGCCTTTTGTAGCAGCGTGGATGGAACTGGAGAGTGTTATGCTAAGTGAAATAAGTCATACAGAGAAAGACAGATACCATATGTTTTCACTCTTATGTGGATCCTGAGAAACTTAACAGGAACCCATGGGGGAGGGGAAGGAAAAAAAAAAAAAAAAAGAGGTTAGAGTGGGAAAGAGCCAAAGCATAAGAGACTCTTAAAAACTGAGAACAAACTGAGGGCTTATGGGGGGTGGGAGGGAGGGGAGGGTGGGTGGTGGGTATTGAGGAGGGCACCTGTTGGGATGAGCACTGGGTGTTGTATGGAAACCAATGTGACAATAAATTTCATATTAAAAATTTTTTTAAGTATATGTACTGCTACAACGTAAGTTTCTTAACATTTTGTTAATTGTATCTCAATATAATTGGTTTCCTTTGTAATCCCATGTATTTTATTTTATGCATTTAAAAACCTTGTTCTGAAAAGGGATTCGTGGTCTTTGGCAGCCTGCCAAAGGGGTCCCATGGCATGAAAAGGTTTCAGAAGTGCTAGCCTGAGGCTCTTGGAATGCCTTGGGGAGGCTGTCTTGGAATCTGATGTCCCTGCATTGGAAAGGGAAGCAGAGCACAGCCCCAGGGAAGAGCTGGAGCACTGTGTGTGCACGTGGGGATGGGGATAGGGATGCCCTTCACCTCAAGGAGTATTTGTACCAAGGGAGCAGCCCACACCACACAAAACTGCCTGAACACCATCAAGGGTCCACCGGTGGTAACAACTGCCAGAGTGTGTCCCTCAGGTAAGAGGGGCGTGTCCTACTTCTCTTCCAATCAATAACTCCGGTCAAGTATTGTCAAAAGTGGGGTGCAGAGGACTTCAACAGGAATTCCACAGAGGGGAGGACACAATTCGGTCTATTAACACTTGGCTTTTCCAAATTCTAGAGGCCACCTGCTTTTCCTTGGCTTATGGCTCCTTCCTCCACCTTCAGAGCCAGCAGTGTAGCACCTTCAAACAGAGTCTATCTCTCTGACTCTGCTTCCATTATCACATCTTCTCTAACTCTGACTCCCCTGCCTCCCACTTTCCCAAAAGGCCTCCTGTCATTAACACCAGGCCCACCAGATAATGCAAGATAATCTCCCCATCTCAAGCTTCTTTATGACATCTACAAAGTTCCCTTTGCCATGTGAAGTTACATGGTCACAGTTCTATGGACTAAGACGAGGGCATCTTTGGGGGCCAGTATTCTGCCAAAAATAGCCACTCAGCTGGTTAGTCCGTGACCAACAAGCTATTGGGCAGATATCTTCCCAATAGATATCCAAGCATGTGCTGGTTACAGCACCTTGCGTCTACTGAGCCCCTTGTGTAACTTGAACTCCAGTACTTGTAACCACGTCATTGGCAAGGAAGGATGATGCCGCAGATGGAGGGTCAAAACATAGCCCAGGATTCTAGAATCCTGGAAGTATGGTCCTTCCATCTGGCAGGTACCACATCCCAGGTGCATTCATTACCCCATCAAATTCTTGTTGCTTTTCATGGTGTTTTGAATTGAGTGAGTAAACCATGTGATTTGAGCATCTCAAAAAAAAGTGGGGTGCAGTGAATTCAAATTCAGTGGGCAATGCTGAAGATCACACTGTTTTAACAAATGCATAATAACCGTGGTAAGATTGAGAAACTGTTGGAAACTAATTGAGAAAGCTAAGGAAAACATCTGTATTATGATGTTTCATGCAAGATAGCCTATCTTCTTCATGTTGAACACCTACTATTCCAGAGAAACAGATCCGAGCTATTACAGTGAGAGTACAGTGAGCCTCACTGCAAGCTGGTATTCAGGGAGAGCCACTGATGCAGCTGTACTGTTGCCCTTGTTTTTTTTTTTTTAAGTAACACTTTGTTTTTTTAATTTTGAAATGCGACTCGATTTGACACCTGACACTGTCCAGCATAACAACGCTTCCTTCCTTCTCTAAGCCATTGCTCATGCAGTCCTCCCCACCGCCTTGTATCATCTTTAATACATATTCCACTACCGTGTTCAAGGTCCAGTTAAGGCCCCACCTCTGCCTTGTGTATCTTCCTCCCACTCCATTGAATTTCCATCCTCTTTGTCTTCTATTTTAGAAATTTAATATTTACACGGTTAAATGTGGTATTATTTTATTCTCTAGTGGTTTCATTTTTAAATCTTGGGTAATGATTAAAGTCAAGAACTTGAAAAGGGCAAACACATTATACTTTTTAATCTTCTAAACTATCTAATACAGGGCTTGTAGTATAGGCATAATAAATGCCGATTCTCTTTAATGTACTAACTCATTCTCAAAAACATTTAAGTAAGTTTTTTTTCCTGATAGTAAATTGTTTCATTTTTTTTAATTTTATTTATTCTCAAATTAGCTAACATACCATGTAGTCTCGGCTTCAGGAGTAGATTCCAGTGACTCATCTCTTACATATATCACCCAGTGCTCATCCCGACAAGTGCCCTCTTCAATGCCCATCACCCATTTTCCCTACTACCCCAACCCCCATCAACCCTCAGGTTGTTCTCTGTATTTAAGAATCTCTTATGGTTTGCCTGCTGAAATACTTCTGAACTGGTTGATAAAAACTCTGCCCTGAGCTCCCCAAGTTCAACTGCCCCTACCCTGGCCACTTTCCTAGGACCCACCCCCACAATACAGCAACTAAAGGTTTAAACCCTTAAGCCCTTGTGTTGCAAGGGCATCTGGTGGGGTGTGCCTGTGTCATAGCAGCTGTTCACCACACTGGAATATCACTCCTTGCTTCCAAGGGTAATTCTGTGCACCGTTTGCTGCCTCCATCCCAAGATATGTTTTAGTAGATGATGTTTGAATGGCCAGTTATCTACTTGATCCCAAATATTGATTGTGCTCAAATTGACATTTTAAATAATGTTAAACTTAAAATAGCAACTACCTATAGAGTGCTATGGAATTGAATGATGTGTGGGAAAAGGAAGGGATAAGGAAAAACAAGGATAAGTGACTTGTTCTGGAGTGTGCCGAGTGCCCGTGACAGATGGAAAACTTTGAACCACACTCCTACCTTCCACCTATCTCCTGCCTAGGATGCCAAACATACTTGAAGTTGAGTCAAACTCAAAGACTCTTCACAATAGTCT
This sequence comes from Neofelis nebulosa, assembly GCF_028018385.1. Lineage (NCBI taxonomy): Eukaryota > Metazoa > Chordata > Mammalia > Carnivora > Felidae > Neofelis > Neofelis nebulosa. The sequence continues at coordinate 60,953,790 of NC_080783.1, forward strand.
CTTTGAAGGCTGTCAGCTTTTCCTGATTAACTATAACAAGTTGTGTGAATCAGTTGTCATTTCCGTGATAAATAGAGTTAGGCTAACGTAAGAGAAGTCTCAAAAGGGAGGTGTAGACGACCTTCACGATCTGCTGAGGACATTGTCAGTTTCAGGACCAAAAGAAATGAAAGAACCAAGAAGGCTAAAAATTATGAGGTAAAGACCTGGGGAAAGAGGTACATAGTTTTAATGAAAAAATAAATCTGGGACAAGAAGACACTTGTCTGGAAGCAAAGGGAGGAAGTTAGCTCGATGATAAAGATGTGCTGACCGTATAGGGCATGAGGTGTGTGCATACACATATTGCAAGAATTGCTCGACAAATCCAGTAATGACAAACTCGGGTCATGTTCCAAAAAAGGCTGATTGGAAAACAGGAATACCTAAGAATACGACTATAAGATCATAGAAGATACTTCTACAAACCGGAAATTTTAAACAAAAAGGCAATGAAAGCTATGAACAGACATTTGCTCAGATGAGAGCTTTTGAATTATGTTTTACCAATACACTTTTCAAAAGAAAATTATTTGTTCTATATCCTACCTTTGGTAGGGGAGCTTTCAAGTAATTTTAAACTGTGGGTCACCTGTGGAGAACTCTGAGAAACTCCCATCATGCCTGAAATATTTTCCATTTCCTAGGACCTACTGTAATACTGTAATCATTTTGCTATCAGGTTCACAGTTGTACTGACTTCATCATCACCAACTGCAGAGAACATCATGTTTGCTGCTTTTAGGCAACATGGAAACTAACTATTGAAAACATCTCTTTATTCTCCTTTCGTAGTTGCATTATGCTAATGGTTTTACTTGTTTCCTGGAGCACATGGTCTGTGGACCCTGTGCTTCAAATTGTGCCTCTGTGTCCAGACTGGCCACATGACCTCATGTCTTTTAATCTCTCTATGCCTCAGTTTCCCCAGCTCTGAGATAATGATAGCATCTACTCCTAAAGAGTTGCCTTGCCTTAAGGATTAGTAAGGTTGATGGAATCTGAAGCACTTAAAATGTTGTATTAAAATAAAAACTTTCACCTGTGTACAAGCTTTCAAAATCTGGCCTTTACAAGTTATGCGTTGACCCATGATACACATACAGTTTTGTGAGCTAGATACATACAGTAAACTTTTCAAATAGGGATTCTACTATTCAATGGCAGATTTGATGTTTCAGAAAATGAAAAAGAGTTTTCCATGTTGCTTTTCTGTCTCTTTATGTAAGCGGTCAGAGATTTTCCTTCCACACTAAAAATGTTTTTTGTTTGACGTTTTATTTGCTCTAAGTCACAGCACATTTTATAGGGGCAAACCTACCTCTGGCTGGAATCAGGAGAAACCAAATTTCCAGCTATACCTTAGTTTAAAACCCAGATCTATTTTATTTATTTTTCCAGAGATTATGTACATTTTTAGTGAAATAATCACCACAATAAGTTTAGTTAACACCTGTCACTTCACAGTTCGATTTTTTTTTCCCCTGGTGATGAGAACTTTTAAGATTTACTGTCTTAGTCACCTTTAAATATAAAATACAATATTATTAACTAGAGTCACCATGTTGTGCATTAAATCCCCAGAACGTATGTATATTATTAACTGGAAGTTAATTTGTACCTTTTGAACATCACTACCCCCCCTCAGCTTGTGCTAACCACCAATCTGTTCTGTTTCTGTGAGTTTGGGTTTTTGTTTTCTTTTTTTTAGATTTCACATATAAGTGAGATGATACAGTATTTGTCTTTCTCTCTCTGATTTATCTTACTTAGCATAATGTCCTCAAGTTTCATCCATGTTCTCATATATGGCAGGATTTCCTTCTTTTTATGGCTGAATGATATTCTGCTATACATATATATATTATATGATATATATATATATATATATATATATACTCACACCATGTTTTCTTTATCCATTAATCCATCAGTGTGCATTAAGGTTGTTCACCCAGATCTATTTTAAAATAAATTTCACTTGAGTATTTCAATTCACTTACAATGAACTCGTTAAAATGGTCACTTTAGGTGGGATTCTTTTCTTACTGTTTGTTTTGAGGGAATTTTTCTAAGCCAAGAAGCCACATTTTGCTAGACAGCCAAAAATAAACTAAATTTTAAAAGAATCAAGTGAAATATAAAACTGAGCTCCCAAGGCTGAGGCGAAACCACCACTTGGAAAATTTGGTTTTCCATCCCACCATCATCAGAAACAAACATGAAGTTATGTGTAGCTCATGCCATATGCAATGTAGTCTTTTTTCTTTTAATTCAGTTGTAATTAATATACAGTGTTAGATTAGTTTCAGGTGTATACTATAATGAATCAACAATTCTATACATCACTCTTTTTTTAATCTTTCCTAATGTTTATTTATTTTTTTAGAGACACAGAGAGAAACAGAACACAAGCAGGGGAGGGGCAGAGAGAGAAGACATAGAATCTGAAGTAGGCTCCAGGCTCTAAGCTGTCAGCACAGGGCCTGATGCAGGGATGGAACTCACGAACTGCAAAATCGTGACCTGAGTGGAAGTCGGATGCTTAACAAACTGAGCCACCCAGCACCCCATGATAAGTGTACTTGTAACCCCCCTCACCCATTTCACCCATCTGCCCCTAATCTCTCCTCTGGTAACCATCGGTTTGTCCTCTATATTTAACAGTCTGTTTTTAGTTTGTCTCCTTTCTTTGTTCTTTTGTTTTCTTTCTTAAATTCCACATACGACTGAAATCATATGGTATTTGTCTTTCTCTGACTTATTTCACTTAGGATTATACCCTCTAGATCTATATATGTTGTTGCAAATGGCAAGATTTTATTCTTTTATATGGCTAAGTAATATTCCATTGTACAAATATACCACATCTTCTTTATCCATTCATCTGCTGATGGACATTTGGCTCTTAACGTGGCTATTGTAAATAATGCTGCAATAAATATAGGGGTGCAAATATCTTTGGAAATGTAGTGTTAGTGTTTTCATATTCTTTGGGCAAATACCCAGTAGTGAAATTACTGGATCATATGGTGTTTCTATTTTTGACTTTTTAAGGAACATTTATACTGTTTTCCACAGTGGCTGTACCAATATGCATTCCCACCCACAGTGCATGAGGGTTCCTTTTTCTCCACATCCTCTTGGGCAATATTTCTTGTGTTTTTTATTTTAGCCATTATGACAGGTATGAGGTGATATCTCGTTGTAGTTTTGATTTGTATTTCCTTAATGGTAAGTGACACTGAACATCTTTTCATGTGTGTGTTGGCCATCGTCTGTCTTCTTCGGAGAAATGTCTGTTCATGTCTTCTGCCCGCTATTAACTGGATTATTTATTTCTTTGGTGTTGAGTTATATAAGTCCTTTATCTATTTTGGATATTAACCCCTTATTGGATATATCATTTGCAAATATATTCTTCCATTCGGTGGGCTTTTTGTTTTGCCGATCGTTTCCTTCACTGTGTAAAAGCTTTTTCTTTTGATTTAGTCCCAATAATTTAATTTTCCTTTTGTTTCCCTTGCCTGAAGAGACATATCCAGAAAAATTTTTCTATAGCTGATGTCAAAGAGATTACTGCCTATGCTCTCTTCTGGGAATTATATGGTTTCGGGTCTCACATTTAGGTCTTCAGTCCAATTTGAGTTCATTTTTATGTGTGGTGTAAGAAAGTGGCCCAGTTTCATTCTTTTGCATATAGATGTCCAGGTTTCCCATCACCATTTGTGGAAGAGACTGTCTTTTTCCCACTGCATATTCTTGCCGCCTTTACTGAAGATAATTGACCATATAATCGCGGGCTTATTTCTTATTTCTGTTCCATTGATCTATGGGTCGATTTTTTGTGCCAGTACCATACCGTTTTGATTACTAGTGCTTTGTAGTGTATCTTGAAATCTGGGTTTGTGCTGTCTCCAGTTCTTTTCCCTCTTTTTTCAAGATTGCTTTGACTATTTGGGATCTTTTGTGGTTCCATACAAAGTTTTGGGGGTGTTTGTTCTAGTTCTGTGAAAAATGGTGTTGGTATTTTGATCGGGATTATATTGCATCTATAGATTGCTTTGTGTACATGGACATTTTAACGATATTTGTTCTCCCAATCCATAAACATGGAATGTCTTTCCATGTGTATGTGTCATCTTCAATTTCTTTCATCAATGGGTTATAGTTTTCAGAGTACCAGTTTTTCACCTCCTTGGTTAAGTTTATCCCTAGGTATTTTCTTATTTTTGGTGCAATTATAAATGGGACTGTTTTGGGGCACCTGGGTGGCTTAGTCAGTTAAGCATATGACTTCGGCTCAGGTCATGATCTCACAGTTGGTGGGTTCAAGCCCCGCATGGGGCTCTGGTGTTGACAGCTCAGAGCCTAGAGCCTGCTTCGGGTTTTGTGTGTCCCTCTCTCTCTGTCCCTCCCCTGTGCTCTGTCTCTCTCTGTCTCTCAAAAAATAAACAAAAAAAAAATGTTTCAAAAAAATTTAATAAAAATAAAAGGGACTCTTAATTTCTCTTTCTGCTACTTCATCATTAGTGTATAGAAATGCAATGGATTTCTGTATATTGATTTTCTATATACTGAAAGGCCAAACTTAGAGGAGACATTAAAAAAAATTTTTTTTAATGTTTATTTATTATTTGAGAGAGAGAGAGACAGAGCATGAGTGGGGGAGGGGCAGAGAGAGAGGGAGACACAGAATCTGAATCAGGGTCCAGGCTCTGAGCTGTCAACACAGAGCCCGACGTGGGGCTCCAACTAGTGAACCAGGAGATCATGACCTGAGCCAAAGTCAGATGCTTAACCGACTGAGCCACCCAGGCACCCTGAGGAGACATTTTTAAAATTGATTTCTTTAAAGAAAAAATTGTTTTGCTTTCTAGGGGAGCCTGGGTGCCTCAGTTGGTTAAGCGTCTGATTTCGGCCCAGGTCATGATTTCACAGTTATTGGGTTCAAGCCCCTCATCAAGCTCTCTGTTGTCAGCGTGGAGCCTGGAGCCTGCTTGGGATTCGGTGTCTCCCTCTCTCTCTGCCCCTCCCCCACTGGTGCTCTGTCTCTCTCTCCCTCTCTCAAAAATAAATAATAAACATTAAAAAAAAAGTAAAGAAAAAAATTTTGCTTTCTACAAAAAGAACTTCAATGAAAAACAACAGCAAGCTGATTCCGAGTCAAGACTTAAACCAGTGATGTCTGGAGTCTGTCATTTCAGATCAAGGCAAGCACTCAAGAGTGGCAGCTTAGCCTCACCTACTTCCCCGCTGAGGGCATGGAACGATTTCCTCTGCTTCTCAAGGACTCGGTTTTCTAATCTACAAAATGTCCAGCATTCTTGTCTCCCTGGGTTGTTACACGAATTAAATGAATTATGTACGTGAGGTATGGAGCACAATGCCTACTATTAAATACATAGTGAGTAAAATAGTAGCTATGAAAATGAAGAAGGAGAAAATATTCTATAAAATAAAACAAGAGCAGGCTTCAGGCAATGGGTATTAAACACAGGGGAGAGGCTATGTACATGAGGTCACCTGCACCCCACATTCACTTCATGTAAATGGTCCGGATAAACCGTTCCTTCCCTTTGAGCTTGGCCAATAGTCCCTGTCATTGCACTTAGTGCCTGGCGTTTGGGTGCAAGTACGTCCATGCTTCGCACTAGCTCTGGGCCACTTGCACTTCCTGCAGTGTTTGCGGATGGGCCCCAAACTCCACACCAGAAGCTGGAAAGGGGAAAACAGCTCAGAGGACCAGCCGGCAAGGAGGCCGGGCGGGAGAATGAGGTGAAAGTGGAAGGACAGGGGCGCCTGGGTGGCTCAGTCAGTTAAGCATCCGACTTCCGCTCAGGTCATGATCTTGTGGTTCCTGAGCTGGAGCCCCGCATCGGGCTGTGCGCTGACAGCTCAGAGCCTGGAGCCTCTTCAGATTCTGTGTCTTTCTCTCTCTGCCCCTCCCCTGCTCACACTCTGTCTCTCTCTCTCTTAAAAATAAAACATTAAAAAAATTAAAAAAGAGAAAGTAGAAGGACATTTCCAAACACATTCTTATCTCCTTCCTTTCACAGTCTGTCCAACCAGGGGAAACGTTAGTGATAAAGATCCTCCAAAACCGTGGCCGACTTAACAAATCACTGCTACTCTGTTTGAAACTTTAGCTTATTGAATACATCTTGCTGCTAATATTAAAGCAGCTTATACTACTGAAAAATCAATTGGTGAGGTAGTTAAGAGAACCTGCTGCTTAATAGAGAAATCAGACCCTGAACGTCAAAATTTCTTCACAGTTGAATCTGGAAAGCAAGCCATTTGCACATGAATAATTAAGAACTCACTATTCAATAAGTTGCTTCTGTTAGCACATTAGCAAGACGTTTGAACTCAAGGTAATAAATTCTGCCCTGTGAAGGTACCACTGTATAGAACAAATAACAAAGAAGGAAAAGAATGCAGAAATTTGGACCACGTAATAGTTGAGAATGTTCCTATAACAATGGCTTTGCTGTCCCAGATCACATGATTAAAAGTGAGGGGCCTAATGATTCTGCTTTATACAAGGTATTTCTGGGCAGTCCTGGTGAAAAAGGAGAAAAATGGGCTCACTGGCACTTATATCACATTTCATCTTTCAAAAATCTTTAGAAAGTCAGTGCATTTCCAAAAGGCAAAGCCACTGTCCTAATTTTATATCTGGAGACATTGAAGCAGGGACTTTTCCTAAGAGAGAATGCCAGGGTCTCTGAACAAATGAAGACTCAGGATATCTCGACTTCTGATTTGGTAACCAACACCACACCTTTAGAGTCTCCTTCAGCTTTGGTGGACAAAGACCAAATTTCCTGCCTCCCAAACCAGGAACTGTAGCAGGTCACCAAGAGTAATCTCCTGGGGCACCTGGGGGGCTCAGTCGGTTGAGCCTCTGACTTCGGCTCAGGTCATGATCTCGCGGTCTGTGAGTTGGAGCCCCGCGTTGGTCTGTGCTAACAGCTCAGAGCCCGGAGCCTGTTTCTGATTCTGTGTCTCCCCCTCTTGCTGCCCCTTCCCGTCTCATACTCGGACTCTCTCTCTCTCTGTCAAAAATAAATAAACGTTAAAAAAAAAAAAAAGAGTAATCTCCCTCCAAGGTGTTCTCTGGCAGGAAACCACCACCAGGAACATTGTATCAGTTAGGTTGGGGTGTTCAGACATAAACACATGTGCACGTTCTTCCTGCTTACAGAAGGGTGGAAAGTGTAGAAAGGCTAACCAGGGGGATTCACTCTCTACCCGGTCCTATGAACCAGGGTGAATTTTTTTTCAGCCTTGGACCCTACTAGTAAATAGAGTCTCCACGCCATTGCTCCAGAAGTTTACTTTCCCAGAGTAGCCAATCCACCCCCAGTTGCTATTGGTTACAGAAAAGTTTGGGTAAATGCCACGCTGGTTGAAAGGAAGGTAAGAGGGTGTGGGAGACAGTCAGCTCTTTGATTTTGAAGGGCTATTAGAATATCCTAATTTACACTCTGTAAATAACCAAAATATTTTATTTCTCTGAGCTTTCTTTATGTGCTGGCTACAGTCATCTAGCAATGTCTTTAGTGGTTATAAATAATTTCTAGCTGTATTTTGTAAATGGTTCAAATGCAGGAAAAACAGTTTTAGTGTTATGTGTATTCTTAAAATATATTCCTTAGTTGAAATCTTTTCAAATGTTAATTAAAAGGATATAGATGTATATAGAATATATATATATTCTATATATATACATTCTAGCCATTAGCCACTTACAATAAATACTCAAAAAGGAGAGTAGCATTAAGTAGACACCCTGTCCATCTGTTCAGATTCCATCAACAGTATGCATACATCTCTCTCCCACTTCATATTTGTGATACTGTGTTTCATCTGCTTACAAAACTGTCTGCTACAGGGGTGCCTGGGTGGCTCAGTTGGTTGACTTCAGCTTAGGTCACGGTCTCGCGGTCGGTGGGTTCAAGCCCCGCACTGGGCTCCATGCTGACGGCTCCGAGCCTGGATCCTGCTTCCGATGCTGTGTCTCCCTCTCTCTCTGTCCCTGCCCTGTACACACTCTGTCTCTCTCTGTCTCAAAAATACGTTTATAGGGCCCAGTGCGGGGCTTGAACCCACCGACCGCGAGATCGTGACCTAAGCCGAAGTCGGACGCTTAACCGACTGAGCCACCCAGGCGCCCCTAAAATGAATTTTGTTTTAAACTGCCTGCTACTAAACTTAATTCCTTCAGTGTGGAGGTCGGCTTTATTCAAGCTTTATTCATCTTTGTATCCCTGGTACCAATAACTAGTCCTGGAACACGGAAGCTAGAAAAAATGACTGACTATGGTACCTAAGCATTTTTTTTTTTTAAAGAAAATGTGTCACCCTTGTATTATATGCTGAAAATGGAGCATACCCAACAGTATACTTTATTCAAAGGGCACATCCTCCCTCCCCAGATTCCTCTAAAGATCAGGAATTCTCATGGAAATGCAAAACGCCTTCCTCCAGTCAGCCAATTAACAAGGCACCATTCTGGACTCAAGGTCTCCAAAGCGCTAATCCCGCCAACAATTCAAAGACAGCTAGGAAAAAGTGAAAGTGGACTGCATAATCTGGAGCGGAAATTCTTAGCAAAGGATTTGGGGGAGGTTAGAGGGAGAGTGAAGAGGTGGCTGGATGGAAGAGGGGGGTGTGAAAGCTGAAAATCCAGAAGCCTTTTGAACAAAGAAAGTAGCAGTGTCCTTGGAGGGCTAGATCCCCTAAATTGGAAAATCCATGGTTTCACTCCTTGGTCTGCTGTCCCAGCGTGCTCACAATGCTGCCACCGTCAGTGTGCCTCGTCCTTTAGTCACCAAATAAAAAGATGTAGTGACCTGAAGTAGGAAGGGTCCAGGTGACATGCTTCCTAATCTCCCCCGTCTCCCCCACCCAGTCCACCCAACAGTGTGTGACTGGGACAGTCTCTGCACCTGGCCTTCTCCCAATCCCGGCTGTCCTTGCCGAACTGGGAGAAAGCTTAATGCCAGCTAGGCCTTCTCAGAAAAGGATTTCTGGGAGAGAGCATGCATTGAGTATACGTGGCAGACCAGCTGAGGCTCACAAGCTTGAAGCAATACTACAGATGTAACTTTTTATTACAAAAAAAATCAAAAGACCTGAGAAAATAGGCTTCTGTTTGCCACTACAAGGATGATATATTATGGTTAAGAGCCACAACTATAGTTTACATAGAATTCTGGAGACACGGTTAGTGTGTGTGAGGGCATATGGTTACAGCAATAAATGACAAACCATGAGGTAAACAGCGGGAAAAGGCATCCAATGTGTGAGTCCCAGAGTTTAATACTTACAGACTAAATTGCTTTATATAAACATCAATTTTCTCTGGGATTTGTTCAAGGTTGATTGTAAAATTGTCAGCCAAGAGTTATCTGTTTAGAGCCTGTGCAATTACTCTCAATCATATATTCCATTTAATAGATCTCTCAATTGTTACTAAATATTAAGAATTCAGCACATACCAAGGTTTACTCAATATTATTAAACACTCAGTGCATGCTCAGTGTATGCATAAAGGTTTCTTGAGAGTTTTCTTCCATTTTTTTTTCCATCATTGGGTAAGAGATTTGAGAAATGGCTTGTAATACTGAATTCATTCTTAGAGTTCTAAGGTCACAAAAAGTGTTTGAGGAAGACTCAAGATGGCCACACGTTTTTTGACATTCGTCTCATTGAGAGATGGGGTCTAACTCCCTCACCTTAAATCTGAACTGGCCTTAGAGATTTTCTTGACTAATAAAAATGAGCAGATGTGATGTTCTGAGACTTCCCAGGCTAAAGCGTAAGGAGCCTTACAGCTCATTCCTGGGACTCTTGGAACACTCATTCTTGGGCCCTAAGCTATGCAAGAAGTTCAACTTCTATGGCACAAGAACCACGAGACCACATAGAGGGGGAGAGGTCCAACAGAGCCCAGCCTTCAGCTGTCCATGGCAAAGTGCCAGCTATGGGAGTGAAGCTATCTTGGGCCCTACAAACCTGCCCAGCCACCAGCCGAATACCGCCAAGAAATCCCAGCGGAGACCATGTGAAGAAAAAGCAGGGTTCAGCCAATCCCTGCCTGGAATCCAAACCCACAGAATTGTAAGACGTTCATACAGCGGTTATTGTTTTGAGACACTAAGTTTTAGGGTAGTTTGTGATGCAGCAACAGCTAACCACAACAGATGAGGTATAAAGTTCCCACGTGGGACCCTTCTGATGGTGAGCATCACCTTCTATTCAGCTGGTCCGTCCTCTGACATCTTTCTCAGTGGGAGCAAATCCACAGTGCTAGGCCGTGGTTGGCAAAATTTTGGGGTCATGATCTTCGAGAAATGAGGGCAGTTATACTTGCTTAAAGGTGACTAGACAGAGTTTTGAGGGTGATGATTTCATGGCTCCATGACTAATTTTCAATCACTCAATAATAGATCCAAAGCATGTGCAAATAGGGTAGGCTTTGTATGGTTTCTCCCAGCCTCTAGCATGGGGGATAGGGGAGGAACAAAAAGCGGCTCTGTCTGGTGTTGTGCGGTTCGTAAGAGCTTCTGCTGAGCCACTTGGTGCTCCCTGACCCAATTTTACCTTTAAGAGTCTTTTCTAGTGCCTAGGGCCAGTAGTGTTACATATATCCATTATGACAACAAATTGAAAATGGCACCGCAGAGTGTCAGGTAAGCAGGAAGGCAAATCCCAAAGTGTCATTCCAACACGGAGCGGAAGAATCCCAGCCGAAGGGAGGCTGCCTAAAACTCAAAAGATCCCCCACCAATGTCTGTCAGCCTCCCTCTTCATTAAAGGCCTTTCTCCCCCTCTCTCCAGCTCCACTTTCATTTTGTAAGAAGGTTCACTGCCTTATGTGCCATGAGCAGACAAGCTTATCGAATGAACGGTAAATCTAATCAGTTTGGCGCAGGGGTTTCATGGGAGCCGTGTAAACAATAGCTGGAGTTGTGTTAAGCCTCACTGACTCCAACTGATTCCCAGTTTGGTTCATTTGTGCAGAACAGTTGGAGATACAAAGCCAAGCCCATTAATTTCCAGAGAGCAGTTGTAACAGAGGAACGAGCTGTCAATCCCCAGGAGGCTTTCAATCCAAGGTCTAACTCCAGGATTTTATTCAAGGTATAAGGTGTGTCTTTGAGTTACTCAGTTTCTTTCCATTTCCTCAATATTCTGCATTTCTAGGGAGATTCTGGCAATTCTCGTTGAAACTGAGATCCTGTGGAGAAATGGGCAGAGAACGTCTCCAAGTTCCTATAGCCCCTCATAATAGTGATCAAAGTATGGTCCTGAGTCCCCACCCATGATTTTTTCTTAACATGGTTGTGCCCCAGATCACCTCTGAAAAACAGACTTAATTAGCTCCAGCAGCTAATTCAGTTCGATTTCTCATTTGTATACTTTTACAGCAACACGTTCATTTTTTTAATGTGAAATACACCCTCAAGACTGTAAAGTTTATATAGTTACAGTGCTGAAGTCACACCAATTTTCAATCTCTTAAATAGCATATGTTTAGTTTCCAGATGGAAAAAATGAATATTCACCACGGCTCCGTTAGGAATACCAATTTCCCATCACTCCCTAGCATTGGGCAACGCAGTTATAATACTGTGTTAATTTAAGGCATTTTCCAGTCCTCTGAGCCTTGTATTTACATTCTAGCTGAAACTGCAAATGGCAGTGAATGGAGATGATGATATTTGCCTTATCTCAATTTTTCTGTGAGAAGGAGAAAAGCACTTAAGCTTGAAATAAGCAGATGTGGAAACACTTCTCACTAATCAAAATGTTTACCACTGGGTTAGAAGAGGCTGCCTGTTTAGAGGCATTGAACCTGATATGTACCCTTAGCAAGATGAGTGTATTTAGTGTGACAGAACCTTGGAGCAGAACTTGCGCAGCTTAGTTCAGATGACAACTAGCAAAACCACATTTCTTTATTAGGCTTTTCACACTTCGTGAACTTGGATTCAAGAGCGTCTCTTGTATCTATTTTACTATAGACTCCCACACCGACATACTCACAGCTTCAAATCACCATAGCCAGAAGAAATAGAGAGGAAAACAAAACAAAAACAATGTCACTACAAGATTCAAAGAATCAGCTTTGCAAAAATATTTTATATTAAATGAAGGACGCTTTAATTGGAATAAATGAAATTAAATATCTAATATTCTGGAAAACAACAAAAACTGTGCAACTGCTCTCAATTTGATCCCAGGCAGATGAAAATATTCATAACAGGAAACTAATGAAATAATATATATGAAGATGACAGGAGATTGCCAATGTGATTCTGTAAGGGGCTTGGCAAAACAAACCAGTCTCCAGTCTTTCTATAGTAAAATCATGGCCACATTGATTTGGAGAAAGTGACAAGAGACCCACCCGCATTTTCTTGAAAAAGACCACCATGGTTTAAAAATCACAGAATCCCACCTCAAACCAGCTTGAGCTATACAATCGGTATTCAACAAAAGTTGTGGCACTACTTATCACAACAATAACAATTATGGCTTATTTACTGTGTAATAGGTATCTCCCAGCGAACATTTAACATTGATTCGTTTGTTTAATCTTCACGAGAACCTGTATCAGAAATATTCTGGAGGGGGTGGGGTGCGCCTGAGTGGCTCAGTCGGTTAAGAGTGGGACTCTTGATTTTGGCTCAGGTCATGATCTTACAGTTCCTGAGTTCGAGCCCTGAGTCGAACTCTGCCCTGACAGCATGGAGCCTGCTTGGGATTCTCTCTCTCTCTCTCTCTCTCTCTCTCTCTCTGTCCCTTCCCTGCTCTCTCTCTCTCTCTCTCTCTCTTCCTCAAGATAATTAAATAAACTTAAAAAGAAGTTATTTAAAAAATGTATATTCTGGGGCACCTGGGTGGCTCAGTTGATTAAGCATCGACTCTTGGTTTCAGCTTAGGTCATGATCTCGTGGTTCGTGGGTTCGAGCCCTGTGTCAGGCTCTGCTTGGACAGTGCAGAGGCTGCTTGGGATTTTCTCTCTTTCCCTCTCTGTCTGCCTCTCCCTTGCTCTCTCTCTCTCTCTCTCTCAAAAATAAATGAATAAACTTAAAAAAATTTTTTAATAAAAAATATTCTTAGTGGTCCCATTTTATGTATGTACGAACAGCAGGGTCACATAAGTCCCCCAAGTTACACAGATCAGAAGTGTCAAGGCCAGATTTTGATTCTAAGTAGGCCAGCTCCAGAGCCTGTATACATGACTCCAACCCCCAACCAATTCCCAGAATATGTGACTTTTTAAAGTTATCAATCAAGAACAAGTATTATCTTTTGGTTTTATTTTGGTAAGAGTTGGAGTTATGGCTTCTAGACTTAAATCACAAGTTAAAAGTGGTCAATAGGGATAGTGTCCACCTGTGATGTTCTGAAGAGAGTCCCACGGGGTTCATTCTTAGAATCTATCTCATTCAGCATCAGTATTTATTAGGTAGATAAAAAGAGACTGTGTTTCTTCAATTTCTGTATGCTAATGACTTCAGTGAAATTGTTAATAGTATGCTAATGACTTCAGTGAAATTGTTAATATCTTGGAAGATGATGGAAATTCCAACTAACTCTCAGAAAAGGGGGGGAATAATTCTATAAAAATTATTCAATTCACTTTAGATGTGCCAGAGATGTTTATTAAATACAGTGCCAAATCAGCCACTCCATACTACATGTGCTCACATGCCCGGCATAGGTGATTGGATGTGGGCCAACACTTGACCCAGGGGTGTTGGACTGCCCTTGGGTCACAGTCTGTCCATAGGCTGGAGTGGGCCTATCAGATCTTTGCTCTTGGCAATTCTCTAGAAAACAGAGTGTCCCAGTGGGCTACAGCAACTCAGGTTGAAAAGTTATGATGTAAGGAAAGGAAATGAGAGGCCATTGTGGCCATGTACACATGCAAGCCAAAGCTACGGGGGAGCAGAAGCTTTGAGTGAGCAGAGCAAGATGGCCCATTGGGAGAGAAGGATGAAGAAGAGATACAGAGTGAAAGAGAAAGGGAGAGAGACAAACATGAGAAATCAGAGCATGGCCTTGCTTTGTGCCTCTCCAGATTCTGGCGGTGCTCATGTTCCACTGTGGTCCACAGGAACTCTTACAAGCCCCATGACATTAGAACTCAAGAGGGGCTCTGTTCCTTGCAAACAGAAAAACCTAACCTGAAAATCAGATGAGCGAAAAGCAATTCACTTTTGGACAAAATCTCTCTACTCCAAAATAGGTTAGGGAAATGTTGATGCATGAAGAGAAGAAGAAAAATGACTTAAAGAATAATTTTACCTATGTGAAACCATTTTTCAAAGAAACAATACAATACTGACCTATATGAAAAGGAATGTATTATATAAATCATGGTTTTTTAAGAGGCAGGTTTCAAAAAACTTTCTGCTCTCTTTTAATCAAATCTTACTTAGCACACAGTGTCATTTTTGCCATCCTTTAAAATAAAAAAGATATAGGGGTGCCTGGATGGTGCCTTGGTTAAGCATCCAACTCTCGGTTTAGGCTCAGGTCATGATCTCATGGTTTCATGAGTTCAAGCTCAGCATGGGGCTCTGCGCTGGCAGCACGGAGCCTGCTTGGGATTCTCTGCCTCCCTCTCTGCGCCTCCCCAACTCGCACTCTCTGTCTCTCCCAAAATAAACTTAAAAAAATAATAATAAATTAAAAAAAGATACAGAGATATAGATCTCCTGGCAAGTGTTTCAAGAAATTTTAAATTATTAAAGTATGACTTATAAGTGAAACTGTAAGGAATTGGGGCTCTTTGGTCTAGAGAAAAGAAAGTTGAGTAACTTTTTATTGTCTTCAAAGGTATGGAAGGTTTTTAATCACAATTATGTCTTGTATTCATAGAAGTAGGAATGAGCTTTGGTCAAATCTCTTCTGTCAAATAGGAGGAGGAGTCTGTTCACAGGTTACACAAGGCCAAGGACTGCCTAGCCCTGGAGACATGTTCAAGAAGAAATTTAGAAAACACATGGAAGTCTCTCATGGTTGACAAACAGAACTCAGTAGCATCTTTGGATCTGAGGCTGCCAACAAAAACACCCAATGCCAATCCAGAAGTGCCATGGGAGCCATGAGTCAGATGACAAGGAATAAATAAATAGAGTATAGAAGAAAAAGAGAGGAAGAAGAAATAAACAGATAGGGACATGTGTCAGAGGAAGTGGTCATGTTAGCTTTCACCTTTCAAATGATGTCCAAAGGTCATTCTTTGCTCTCTTATTTTGTACAATATACTATGCAACGGGGTAGCTGTCATCAAATCACATCCCGGTTTAGAAGTAACCCGAGTTGAGCATGACAAATAGAGTGGCAAAGAGTTCAGGCACTTCATGTGTAGTCGTCCTTCCTGGTCTTCACAAGACCTTCCTGGGGGAGACACCTGAGAGTCAGTCTAAGACTGACTCATCAACTACCTTCAGGAACCCAACTGAGAGTGGACCCTACCAGAGTGGGAATGCCTTGACCACAATATCAATCATGGTGTCAACTTGGAGTGCCCATTCTATGCAGAGCTCTGCCCCTGGGCAAAGGTGTCACTTGAAGGAAAATGGGTGACACGGTCCTTATTCCTAAGGTACTGTGCTGATGAAGAGAGATGTGAAGGCAGCTTTGTCTCCATGTTGGAGCATGGAGGACTAAATCCTAATTCCAAGTCCATGCTTATTTTATGAGAAACCTGAAGCATACCACTTCTCTTGGTTCTCCAATTCCATTCCTATAATACAGGGGAGGCTACAGGGGAGGCTGACTTTTCTTTGACGATATATCATGTTACATATGACGTATACATATGTGACTGAGTTGCTGTGTTTAATTAAAGTTGGGCTTTTTTTTTAAGTTGTGCTCTTACTAATGAGAAAGAAACGGTATGGTACTCACTACTCAAAATTCTTGCTTTATGGACCGCTTTAGAGGTCATAAAGCTTTTGTATGAAAAGAAACTTGAGGGATCGTGTATAATTCAATCGTCTCAGGTATACAGAGTTGAGGAAACCGAAACCCATAAAGGGTTAGAGGCAGAATCAGGATTAGATCATGAGTCTCCCTAATCTCACCAAGTATTTTCCCTAGCAGGCCAGATCAACACAGAGGTGACATGCTCTTTTTTTCAAGCACAACCCCCTACACTAGAATTCCTAGGGCTTTGCCTTGGAACATATCCATGGAAGTTATATTTGCCCAGAGATGCTAAAGTTGTGAGCAAACACCTGGCAGAGTTTGAGGTGATTTCATGACTGTGTTTTGCCATCACATTCTACTGAGGCTGGATCTTGTCTGCTTTAATAGGGTCGCCAGTCACTGCCACTCAGGTTCCACACAAGGGCTTGCAGTCTCTCTGACTTCATACTACTTCTAATCCAGAAATGGAGAGAAATCATCCCTTCCCCCTCTTCTAGAGGTTCTACCCCAGATTGTGTCTATGTTCACAAGTTCATCCTGAAGTCAATCAATTCAAATGAACTTATTCTAATGTGCCTTAAATCATACTTGCTCTGGGTTGAGTGTGAATCTAGTTTCATTTTCCATAAGGGAATGAAATTATTCTAAATAAAAACAGTGTTTTTAAAAAGTTAGAATATGACTCACATGCTCACTATTAAAGCAACTGAGACAATAGAAGTGTATAAAACAGAAAGTGACATTTTCCTCCCTGTCTAATGCCACTCCCCTGAGATAATCATTGTTAACAGTGAGGTTTACATCCTCCCTTTTATGCATGTAGGAACATGTTTATAAATATTTGCCTTCCAAACCTTGCACGATTTAAGAAGCTCCTTATTAAAGATCATAGGTCAAACTCCCTCTTAAGAGTGTATTAGGCCCTACTTTGGGGACCCTGAAAATGATAATAATATAGGTATGGAACAGGGCAACCTGGCTTACTAGTTTGGGCAGGTTACTCCAAACATGCAAATAGGTCAAATTTGGTAATTTAAAAATAGGATGCCAGCTCTTACTAGAGTTAATAATAAGAATTATGGAACTGAAATTATTTCTCAGTGCTCTTCTGCTGAGTTGCAGAAAGGTTTCAAACATAGGAAAGTTATATTTAATACTAAATGGTATCTTATTTCACATTAATTAGGAATCGACTTGGCACAGTTTGGAATTCTATGTTTGCTGGTGATTTCTTTTGGTTATAGTAGTCACTATGGCTAGGTGATGTTCCCCTGATATTTAGGGAAGCGGTTATGACTTCATCTGATTTGAAGGAATATTCTCTCTAGTCTTACTATGACTAAGGCAGGTCCATGCCCAAATACCTGAGGGCTGTGCCTGCACATGCCGCAGTTGAGGCAATGTAACCTGAGGTACTATTTACGTGAGGGCTCCCAAGCTGCTGAGCACCTGGCGGCTGCTCAAGGAGAAGGGACACCTGTACTTGGGAAAGAATAGTAGCTCCCCATGGTAAGCATTCACCCCTTCCAGGTCTGTAATTAGAAGTGGATAACACCTTTAAGCTGACTGCTGGCTCTCATGGTCTCAGGCAAGCTATTAGCTTTCATTGAGTCCCTTGTAGCTGAAGAGGACACATGGGGGTAAGGTACAGGGAGTGTGTATTTAGCACAAGTGCTCAATGAGGCTCTGTACCTTGTGGTCTGAGATATCAAGGAGTCTTGCTTAGCCAGAAGAAGAAAAGAGGTAAAGCCTAAATGATTGTCAGAGCAAGCCAAAGGCTCAGCAATTTGTGTGATTACCACTCACTTTCCCTATCAATGAGATACAAACGACTTCGACCTCTAATCTAAATTTCACCACAATTTTCTCTGTGCTCCCAAGTGCTGTTCACTGCCTCAATTTCTTGTTCTGGAAAGTAGGGTTAGCGGTGCCTGTCTCCAAAGGAGGATTGGTTGGTTCATGCCATAGATGGTGTTGAAAATATAGATCAACGGTCAAAAATCTATTTACAACAATCACAAAATGTTGCCCCATTTGCTCTCTTATTCTGGAATTAAAAAAAAATCCATTACTATTTGAAATAGGCTAGGGCAATGTTTCTCAAACTAAGATTTATAAGCTCTGAAAGAATTTTTTAATTCAGAGTTTTCTTTTAGATTATAATCTAAGAAAAGCAATACAAGAGTGTTCTGGACCATTGGGATGACCACTTATGACCAAACACTATCTTGAGTTCAGCATATGCATTTGTGTTTCCATGAGACCTGATTCCAAACCTACAGTGTTGTACACAACATTGTACACGGATTATATGCTAGGCAATGTACTAAATTCAATGGACAACCACTATAGAGGATCAATAGATAGAACTGCAAAAACTAAAAATAACAGCAGTAACACCGAGGAAGCCTCAGATAATGGTCCTTCATATTGAAGATTGAAAGAATCAAGTCAACTAGTGAAATGTACAACAGCGAAACACATCTTTCTATTATTAAACCCAACACCAGCAATTTAGTTTTCATTAAATACCATCTATTGCTTATTTGGATTTTACTGGTTTTAGAATATGGATGTTTAACTGATAAATGCATTTTGGTATTATGCTTGCCTAATATTCATAAATCTAGAAAGGATATACCTAGTTTTACTTGTATTTATGTTTAAGTACCGTTACTTTATTATTATTTTTTTTATTTTAGAGTGAGAGTGTGAGTGGGGGAGAGGGGCAGAGGAGAGGAGAGAATTTTAAGAAGGCTTAACGCTCAGCGTGGAGCCAGACACGTAGCTCGATCCCACCACCCTGGGATCATGACCTGATCCCAAATCAACAGTCAGATGTTCGACTGACTGAGCCACCCAGGCGCCTCTAAGTAATGTTACTTTAAAAAAAAAATTAAGTCATCACTTGGGCTTTTTTTCCATGAAAAGCAGTCTATAAATTAATTTAATTTGAGAAATACCTAACTAAGGTATTAGCTGCAGTTTGGTTTGTTAAATAGGAAATCTCATTCTAATGCCAGCCGTTGAAAAGGAATTTTGTCAGCAACTCTCAAGCGGAGATTTAAAGCTGGTGGACCATCCTAACATTATTCAAAGTTTTCTTTCCAATGCACATTTATTAATATAGTCACTTATGCATCAAACATTGAATACCTCTAGGCACTGTTAATAAATTGAAAGAATGCCCAGTAGAAATGTACTTATCTGGGAGGTAAGAAGCCTCTTTGGGGAAAGAAACCCCAACTATATGTGTTCACTACCATGTCCAGACAACTGGTGGAGTGACCAAATATGTTACTGATTCCTGTCCTATTTACCTATTCCTGTGATAATGCCATATTGGTTTTTTTTTTTTTATAATTTTTTAATGTTTATTTATTGAGAGAGCATGAGCATGGAAGGGACAGAGAGAGGAGGAGACACAGAATACGAAGCAGGTTCCAGACTCTGAGCTATCAGCACAGAGCCTGATGGGGGGCTCGAACTCACAAACCATGAGCTCATGACCTGAGTTGAAGTCGGACGCTTAACTGACTGAGCCACCCAGGCGCCCCATAATGCCATATTGTTTTGATCAAGATAATTATGATACATTTTTAAATGTGGGCAAATCCTATATCATTATTCTACTTTTTCAGGATTTTCCTAGATACTTTTATCATGGATTTTTTTCTTCGGACGAACATTAGAACATTTTTGTCAAGTTCTCCCTAAAATCCTATTGGCATTCTCATTACAAATTTGTTAAAAATCAAAGCTTAATTAGAGGGGATTGACTTACTAATGGTTATTATTATTACGTCTTTGCCAGGAGAAAAATAGAATTCAAACCTCCTCTTACATGTCTCAAAAGGAAACTGGGTTTTTTTTTCTACAGATAGGTATATTCCTATGTTGTTGATGTTTTGTGTGTATCAACATCTTAGTATGAATGGGATCTGTATTTTTCTTATATTCCTATGTATTGCTTGCATAGGGGAGCAGTCTTTTTTTTTCAATATTTGAAATTTATTGTCAAATTGGTTTCCATACAACACCCAGTGCTCATCCCAAAAGGTGCCCTCCTCAATACCCATCACCCACCCTCCCCTCCCTCCCACCCCCCATCAACCTTCAGTTTGTTCTCAGTTTTTAAGAGTCTTTTATGCTTTGGCTCTCAATAGGGGAGCAGTCTTGATCTGCACAATTATCTTGTAACTAATCCCCCTAAATGCTTATTCTTTCTGAGAACTGAGTACTTTCAATTCTTTTTACCTGAATGCTCCCCATGGCAGATACCATTTTAACTAATGTTATTAACTCAGTATTTTTTTTTTAATATTTATTTATTTTTGGGAGAGAGAGAGAGAGAGCATGAGCAGAGAAAGGTCAGAGGGAGAGGGGGACACAGAATCCGAAGCAGGCTCCAGGCTCTGAGCTGTCAGCACAGAGCCCGACGCAAGGCTTGAACCCACAGACTGTGAGATCATGACCTGAGCTGAAGTCGGACGCTTAACCGACAGAGCCACCCAGGCGCCCCTAACTCAGTCTTTAAATCCCGTGCTTTGCCGGTATTTGCATTTGATTCCTTACTACAGTACTTGTGATAGAAATGCATTTGGAGATACGATTTTATTAATAAAACTGATTGTCAAGGATGATGTGTGATAGATCATTCCCAGTACATTTATTCCAAAGTAACGAACAGAATTTGTTTTTCTGTTGCTTCCCTTGGTTTGGACAGTCCTTCAATATTTACATAAGGAGTACTTACATCCTTTTAAATATCTATCTCTCGCAAAACATTTTGTTATAAAACAGCAAAGTAACAGGTTTGCCACCGTTTAGTCAGATGCCTTACGTTGACTTTGAATTTAGTGATAACCCTGAATAATAACACACTGTTTCATATTTCCAAACAGTGACAGGTCAGAAGCGAAAATCTGGTTGCTAATCTGCTGTGCTGGTGCCATGTTAAACTCTGGTTTTGGAGCAGCAGAATTTTGGCATTTTTGTTCTGCTTGCTCACTGCTCTGGCCCAAGGAAATGAGTTGGATGAGTGCCTTTCTTTTTTATTCAGAGATGCCGTAGATTAATTTTAAAGACTGCCTTTCATCTACATAACAGAATGAGTTCAGATAGCCTTTTAAGCTATTATCTGCAGTTGGGAACTTTGTGCTGGAAAGTCATCCCGGTTATACAAAAGAGGTCTGTTGGAAACACTGAACAATGGGAGTTTGACATTTTTCTCCTTCTGCCTCCAGAAAAGAAGCAAAGCAACTATTTTATTGCATTTATGTGTTTCATAAAAGAATGTGGGGTTATATTTCTATGCCAGCAAGCTTCATGGAAATGACAAAACTGTGCAGCTTGTTTAAGGGGACACTCTCATTAATACCTCATCCTCACTGAGTTGGTTGAAAGAAAGGGGCAGAAAATTATTCCATGTGTCCTCCTAGGCACTCAAACTGTGTACTTGTTTAAGTGTAAGAAAAATAAGGAGTTAGGCTTCACGTAGGACGAAACTCAGCCTTATTTTGCAGGGGGAGGGCAATCAGGGAGAGGGAGAATAGGAAACAGTATGCAACACATTTAGAATTTTGGCTGAAATGAGGCTATGTATACAAATATTCTCAATAGAAATTGAACACAAAGAATTTCTTTTTGCCCTTCCACATAAGTGCCACTTGGTTACATTCTTTTTTTTTTTTTCCGTTTCCTCTCTTGATTTCATTGATTTCGTGTGAGCCTGCATGTGCGTACATTCTTTGAATATAAATTGCTTTAATTAAAAGCCACCTGAGCCAGGGAACTCAGTTCTCAGCTTATCAGGGTGAAGATTTAGCAGAAGGGTTTTTGCATCCTGGTTGCCCTTCCAAAGGAGCTGTGATTTTCCAGGATAATCTCTTCTTTGAACCCAACATGAAAACACATCAGAGCTCTTTTTGGAACAAAGAAATATACATAGGAAATAAAGACATTGTTTTATCAAATCCTCATCTTCTACTCTGACGTAAGCTGGCCAAGAAAGAGAGTGTCTCCTTCCAAGAGGAAAGTGGATCAAGTCTGTTTTCTCCATACTGTATCCCGTGAAACTCAACTGGTATGACCACTTTGTAGTGTATACAGTTAGCAGATTATTAGGTTGTAATTTGAAGCTAACGTAATGTTATATACGGACTTTACCTCAATTAAACACAAAAACGTACAAGCAAGCTTTCCTACTTTGCTTCCCTGGAGTTTCGTCCCCTCCCGCTCAGTGCATCGACTGACAGTCAGCTCACGTGAATCGCTGGCTGGGTAACCAGGCGGGCCTGAACGCCTCTATGCAGACTGCTTCTGGCACATTATTATTCATATTTATTCTAGCTGATTCAGCCTCATTCTGGGATGAGGAGGAGTTTTGCTGTCTGAATCTGGGCTGCTGAGAATAGTTAGGAAAAAAGCAACAATCCCAACCTGCAGCCTGTCTTTCCATGAGACTGGCACAGCTTCAGGCCCCAAAAGTGGCCTGAGGGAGACTGATCCGGGCTACACGTACCCAGGGTACACTTGTCTACTTGGTGTCCTCTGACCCCCATGGAATGATTGTGGTGGCCCTCAAGCTTGCCACTGCAGAGAGCCAACAGACCGACTCCTTCCTATCCCTTTCAGAGCTCACCCATTACCCCTCACAACCCCTTTCCACCCACAGACTCCATTGCAGGTTTGCAGTGACGAGGTCCTTGCTGCATCCTGGTGCCTCTGGGAGTCTTTCCAGTACCTTCCTTCAGGGGTCTCCCTAGCTTCCTCTCCCTTCCAGATTCTCTACTTGGAATCCACTACTTGCTCTCCACCTACTAGTATGAACTTGACGCCACCCTTACCCCTACACTCATTTTGGCCACAAACTCTAGCCCCATATACCCATACACCCCCATCACCAGTCTGAGGTCTTAAGACCCCAGCTCAGTCAAAGACTTGGGCCTACTCTGCAAGGCGCCTAATGAAGACATACCTCAGGACATAAAGAAGGTTGTGTGATGCACAGAATGCCCAGATTGTGTTCATTGTCTCTGAGTTTATTCTCATCCTAAGAGTAAGAGAAGTCTAGCCATGCTACTTAATAGTCTGCTACCTGGGGACATTTAAGGAACATCCAAATCAAGTGTTGACAAAAGTCACATGGCTTAGTACACATTAAACTAGCCAAGCACTTCAACAGATACAAACAAAAGGGTACATAATAATCTGCCAGTTTGCAACGTTTTAATTAAAGAGCTATAAGTTTAAAATATCTTTTACACTTATTTAGCACCCACTATATATCCCACTGGACGAGGTGACAGATAACAGGTATTCATAAAGACATAGTCAGTTACCGCGAGGAATTGTACAATGCGATAGGGGAAATGAGACACACAGACAAATGGCAATGGTGTGCACTGGGCACAGTAGGGACCTGCAGCAGAACTTAAGGGACTCTGAGTGGAGGGAATGGGTCATTCTCCAAACACTTATCAAAGGCCCACTATGTTCCCGAAACTAGGAATAGTGTTAAAATATAGTTCCTATTTTCCAGAAGCTGAGCGTCTACCAGCAGAGAGCAAGATAAACAGAGAAATACCAAGCGATGTGATACCGGGCACACTAGGGAGATATATGAGATTCAGTGGAACTCAGAGAAGGGGCTCTAGCTGTAGGCACTCCAGAAAGATAACTGACCAACCAGAAGTGACTCCACAAGTAAACCATTGGCTCCACAAAAGGCTATACCCGCTGATTATGAAAGAATCTTGTCCCTAGCCCAGGCTGGATGGCTAGAAAGCTTCCTGGAGGAAGCAATGCCTGATTAGACACCTAAAGAACAAGTAGAAATTGACCAGGCAAGGGCATTTCAGACAGAGATAACAGTACACGCAAATCCTTGGGAGACTGAGCATGGTGCATATCCGGGAGAATCGGGGTGCCCTCTCCAAACACACCCCGTGAGCACCCAGGCCATGTACATCCAGTGGGGCTTATCAGAGCGGGCCCAGAGAGGCAGTCTGCTTGTTGAAACCATCTAGAAGCCGTCAGAGGTGACATTTGACAATAGTCAAGATCGGAAACGACACTACGTGCACGCACACACTCTCACACACACACGCACACACATGCACACACATACACCACTGCTGTTAATAACCAGAAGCCCAAAATACACCCTGGATGACGAAGACCAACCTGTGAGCTGAGGATAAAAAGGGAGAAATAAAAGCCTGGGAAATAAACAAAAGCGGACTGCAGGCTACCTTAAGAAAGGCCTGAAAAGATTGCCCAAAGGGGGAAAACAAAGAGGTAAAGATCAAACCATAAAACTGTCCCAGTAATAACCTAATGCAGGACTTAAGACTGAATGCAAAAAATGAAAAATGAATGGAAAATGAGTAAATCCAGTGTAACAAGTGGAGTGAGCATCCGTTGTTTCCCTGTCCAGAACCACCCCCATTCTTCTGTAATGAAGCCCCCCCTTCCTGTGAGGGCCTTAGATCACGTGGCTCAGGCGAAGCTGACCCTCCCAGCCCCTCTTCCACCCCAGGTATGGGAATGTGACCCAGGCCTATCTGAGGTGGTCCATTCGCTCAGGCCCCGGTGATGGCTCACAAGTACACGTGTGATGGAAGCCTGACCAGGCGTCGTTGACAGGGCTTCTCTGGTGGAGTTTAATGAAGGACCTCTTCATCGCTGGGAGCCGGAAGCAGGTGGCATGTGAGCCTTAGGGTGCTGGAGACCATCTTCACCAGCGGTTAGAGACGGGGTCTTGATGATGTCATTTCATCCTCTAGAGCGGATATTCATCCCAATAACAAATTCTTTGGTATTTGAGCTAATTTCTCATTTTCACTTGAGACTAATTTGAGTTGGAGACTGTTACTCATAAACCAAAAGGTCCTGATTAATTCAAGGAGACTTTCAGTCACTAAAATAATGTTTTTAAGTGGCAAGCACTCTGGCCAGTGGCTAAGGACTTTCCTAAATGGCTAGATCGGGCACACACGAAGCTCTCACAAACGGATGCCATGGAAGAGAGAGCTAGGTAGTGTTCACAGAAAGCACTCGGTCCTGATTTATTAAAGAATTTCTGATGCAAAAAGTTCATGCCAACAAAAAGCACTGAATAAGGTGTCTCTCAAAAATATTTCGCCTACGTCAGAAACAATGCCTAATTGATACCTTCACTCCATAAACACTTACTGAGCAGGTCCCGGGCCAGGCACTGTACTTGGGGCTAGGGAGAAATGCGAGACAGTGTCCTTGCATAGAGAAACTCGCAGTCTGGGAAGACGGACATGGGAACAGGAGCAGAGTAAGACTATAATCCAGGAGAAACAAAGTGCCGAGGGAGCCCAAAGGGGGGAGCAAACAGCTTCCTTGCATCAGAAGGAAAAACAACCCTTCCATTTCAGGGGAGAACAGATCACCACAGCTTACCCATCGCATTCGCTTTAAACACATTCATTCAGGAGGAGAATCCCTGAAGCTTTGAAATGTTTCCACGGTCTGGTGGAAGAAAGGGCACCTAGAGTGGTTTGTTGAGTCCCTGTTCTATGCTGACACAGGTACTTTGTCTATGTTAACTCAGAGTAGATGGCTCACTGTGACAGAGAAGTGCCTTGACATGTTCTGAGACCATCAAAAAAAACAATTCAACAGCTAACTAATCAGACAGTACTGCTCATTAAAATACTGTTGGCTCAGCCAAAATGTCAGGGGTCGCTGAAGAAGTCAGTAATCCAGATAATTAATATTTTAATGCAAAAAAAATCCAAAATAAACAAAGTATCAAAATTTTAAATAAAGATGGGGTTAAACCTTCACTTATGTGACTTGTCCTCACTTTCCTTCACTCCAGTTCCAGTCTTGCTCTGGAGGTGATGGCTCCATGCACCCTGTAAGGTTTGTCATCTCCTGTCTTCTGGTCCTAAATAGCAGAACAACCCTTAACTTTTTTTAATGTTTTATTTATTCTTCAGAGAGAGAGAGAGAGAGAGCATGAGTGAGGGAGGGGCAGAGAGAGAGCAGGACACAGAATCCGAAGCAGGCTCCAGGCTCTGAGCTGTCAGCACAGAGCCCCATGCGGGGCTTGAACCTACAAACGGTGAGATCACGACCTGAGCCGAAGTCGGACGCTCAACTGACTGAGCCACCCAGGCTCCCCGCAAAACAGTCCTTAAAATGGATGTGGTTGGTTGCCCATATCTAGGAAACATCAAAATAACGTGAAGCCAGACACCGTACCTAAGAACTGTGCCTCCCTAGAGACAGAAGGAGGCAGAGCGAAGCACTCTATACCCATCTAGGCTTGGTGGGAAGAGGAAAGCCAGGGTGGGTCATGGGGCCCCATCTTCACTACTTGAGATAAGGGCGAGGGGACTATCAGGCACCCTATCAGAAGGCGTTGCTCACCAGGGTTATGAAAACAACATCAGACCCTCTCTAGTTCCCTGACTAGCCAGATGGGCTCAGGAGTTTTGACCACAGTGAGTAATACAATGCAGGCCGCTCTCCCTGTTTCTGTTCTCAGTCCCTAATCCAGCCCCATCTTCCAGGTGACTTTGGGCCCACTATCCCAGCTGTAGAACTGTCCTCATCAAGCTCCATGCAAAGTACAGGGAATGAGGCAGAAGTAAAAGGAAGAACTAACGGGCTACCAACTCAGAATTAGTTCTCTGAAGAGAGATTGGGACCTACGATTGAGCCAAATTCTGCTAGACCATCAATTTCCTTCATCTATAAATGTAAGGGACTATTTCTTGCCTTGCTGTGTGAAGGCATTCCTAAAGAACGATGACTATAAAACAGAAAGGACTTCAGATTTAAGAAATTATTCTCTATGCTTAACTGGAGAAGTTTCCAAAGTCATTCTTTATTTACTTTTTTTTTTTAATTTGCTTTTAATTTAACAAAAGGTTGGGGGAGTTTTTGGCATTCGCTGTGATTTGCACTGAACGAGGAAGCTTGCCGTTGCGTTATCTACGTTAACAAAATCAAAGTAGCTAACATTTACATGTCACACACCATACTACGTTTACATATATTATCGCTTCTAAAGGTAGGGTTTTTCTTTTAATAGTGGAGTTCCAAGAAAATTAAAAGGACTGGGGCACCTGGGTGGCTGCATCAGTTAAGCATAAGCATCCGACTTCGATGCAGGTCATGATCTCATGATCTCATGGTTCATGAGTTCAAGCCCCATGTTGGGATCTGTTCTGACAGCTTGGAGCCTGGAGCCTGCTTTGGATTCTGCTTCCCTCTCTCTCTGCCCCTCCCCTGCTCATGCTCTGTGTGTGTCTCTCTCAAAAATAAATAAATAAACGTTGAAAAAAATGTTTAAAAAGAAAATTAAAAGGACTTTTGTGTCTTCTGTTTATTAAAAGATTCATTTTCCATTCGTTTATTCCTGTGACACATACTTATGGATGGATAAATGAGCAAACAGGCTTTTTACTCCTTTTTTTAAAATGTGTATTATTTATTTTGAGAGAGATAGAGCACAAGCAGGGGAGGGGCAGAGAGGGAGGAAGAGAGAGGATCCCAAGCCGACTCCGCACTATCAGCACAGAACCCGACATTGGGTTCAAACCCACAAACCGTGAGATGATAACCTGAGCCAAAATCAAAAGCCGGATGCTCAACTGACTGAGCCAGTCAGGCGCCTCACAAACTTTTCACTTCTACATGTTTAAGGCCTCATAGGATTACTTCATGTCATCTTGGGAGACTTTGGATATTTTTTTTAAATTTTTTTAAAAGTAGGCTTCATGCCCAGCACAAAGCCTATCATGGGGCTTGAGCCCACGACCTGAGCTGAGATCAAGAATCAGATGCTTAACTGACTGAACCACCCAGGTACCCCTGGAGTCTTATTGGTAAGAAAGAAAACCAATTTAATCATAATTTTATTATACCAATGCCAAAGTTAACTCAGTGTATGAACTCGTAGTATTTCCTCTATTGATACCTTGACACCGTGAAGTTTTAAAACTATTTTGACTCTTGGTAGTCTCATTTTTCCTGGGAAATCACCAAAACGCCCTGATGCTGTTCAAGTAACATTTAGTTAACCCTTACTATGTGCTAAGAACTATATGCTGTTAGTTGCTGAATGTACAGGAATAAATAAGGCACGACTCTCACCCTTCAGGAGATCATTGTTAAATACAGGAGGACACAAATAATATAATACATCATGGTTTGTGACACCAGACAGGAACGCACACAATGCTGTGGGCACATGAAGGGAAAAGGCGTAAAACCCATTTCATCATAATGAGCACTGAGGGGTGTTTTCAGCCTCAAGAGAAAGATCTACGACCAAGGAGGAAAAAACCCAGGGAGAGTGGTGTTTGGAAACCTTATCAGGAAGCATGGATTATCACACTCTTGAGAGCCGTCCGTTTTACCCTAGTGTGCTAGTCTTTTGGAGTCAGATGGTGAAATCAATCATTGAGGCATAGGATTTCAGAGCCAGCTGGGAAGAACTGGCGTGATTCCACTTCTACAGAGTGGCCTGAGAGAGGCAGCTCTCTGGATCGGCATCTCACGCTATTTGCTTAAATCCCTTTCAGACTAAGCTATAGGCAGCAGCTGAATGCACTAGGACCCCCATCCCCAGGCCCTTCCCAGGTGTTCTGGTCAAAACCCACCCCTGGAAGTCATTGAGTCTGGGGGACGGAGGACAGAGAAACAGAGCACAACAGAAATTCTGAAATGAGTCGGAAAATGAATTCTCTCTCTTGCCAAGTCAAAGAGGATCCATTTAATCTACTGAGGCTGCAATAAGGGGGACAAATTTCTCCCAATTAGCCTTTTATTTTGGCCACATCTCCACAAAATAAAAAGAACTGACATCCACGTGGATTCAAGTCACTTGGAAATAGCCCCCTACCATTCTTGCCAATGCTTGTAACTAGTTTCCTATACATGTTATTTGAAGGCTATTGACTGTTGACACCTTATATAAGGAGTAATTTACTGCACCACAGAAGTCGCTAGCACAGGTAAATATCCAGCGGTGAGAAATCTGAAGCCTGGACAAATGTACTGAATTGTCACATGGGAAGTTAGTGGTAGAATGAAGTGTACAAGACCACACCTGAGCTCTGGACTCTGATCTAAGGGTTTTGGTCAGAAGCTGCCTTGCGTTTATTAAGGCCCTCACCCATATAATAATACTGAAGAAGAATGATAGTGTTTACATTTGTGAAAGATCTTCTACATATTAACAAGCTCTTATGTACTTTCGCTTTTTCTTGGCAAGGCTGGTGTCTCTTCCTAGCTATCGGCTCCGTCCCTTATTGTGCTTCAGATCCTTCGAATCAGGGTGAACAGCCCTAGGGCTCAGCCTGAGAGATCTATTCACATTCCCCAGTCTCCTCACATCTGCTGTGGAAGATCCACCTGGAAGCCTCCCAGGGCAAGTCCCCCTGAGAGAAGGGGAGAGAATACCACCCAAAGAGCTCTGTGAGCTCCCACCACTTCCAATGCGCTTGTGTTCTGGGCTCTGGCAAAGACCATCGCTGGAATTTAGCAAGAAGCCTGCAGAATAATTACTATTGCTGTGCGGCGGACAGCTGTTAAGGACTCATTAGGGAGTGTCAGTTTTCCAAGGCAACTGTATTTCTGAGAAAAGGGCCTGACCTTGGGGCGGGGGAGCCCACAAAACCAGCAGCTATTTCTATTTCAAGAGGACAAGCTGTCGAACCTAAAGTGACAAGAGAGTTCATAAACCCCTTAATCGCCCACTTCTGGCACATTCCATCCACTCTTATGACTAAGATGTGGATCAGGACTATAAAATAAGTACTTGATGAACATTCCTCTTCCCTCCTCCAAACACATGCTAAGAACATAGTAAATTGCCTTAGGAATTCTTCATAATCATGGAAGAAGTTGGGGAGACTTGGTTTTGAAAGATGAGACCAACCAGTTATGGCACACACTTGGATATTCATTAATCACCTCATATTTGGAAATGCCAGTGAGTGGCTGGTACTTTGGAAGAAAAGAAAGAGGCATCAGATAACATTCCTGCCCTGAAGGGGCATACAATCTGGAATGAGAGCTAACCCGTTGGAAACAAAGACCAAAACAAGACTGAGCTCCACACATAATTCAGAGACAGTCTCTTGTGGCACATACAGAGTTTAGGGACCAGAGAGGTCACTGAGGGCTGGAGTGTAGTCCCCAGCCTCCCTTTCCTCAGGCCCTCCGTAGACACTTGCTTCTCAAGAGTCTGTCCCAGTCTTCTCGCTCAGTCTGTCTCTTCAAGTTCAGTGGTTCTCCAGAACCTATTTCAGGGGCTCAGTTGCTTTTGGATACGTACACAATTTGAATGAGCATAACTCAGCGGGTCTCCATCTTGGAAGCACATTAGAATCACCTGGGAAGCTTTAAAAATTACCTGGGTGGCTCAGTCGGTTAAACATCCGACTCTTGATCACGGCTCAGGTGGTGATCTCATGGTTCATGAGATGGAGCTCCACCGAATCAGGGTCTGTGCTAAGGAGCCTGCTTGGGATTCTCTCTCTCTCTCTCTCTCTCTCTCTCTCTCTCTCTCTCTCTCTCTCAATAAATATATAAATAAAACTTCAAAAAAAAAAAAAAACCAACCTATCTGTGCCCAAGTCCTATCCCCTACTGACTGAAACAGAGTCCCCAGGTAAGGTGTTCAAGCATCCAATTCTAATGGACAGCCAGGTTAAGAACGACCAATTGAAGCAGAGGTGGCATTTGCAGACTCGCAGAGGAAAACCACAGGAAGGGCCAGGCGGAGCTGCCCTTAAGGACGGCCAGAACCAGGACATTGAACACTGTGAAGATCCTCTCTGCCCCCTTCTCCCTTCTCCCACATATATCTACTGCATCTTCTCAGACCAAGTCCTCTGTGAGATGGGAATCATTTCTACTAGCAGCTCTGACTCACACTTCAGCACCTAAAGAGGACAGAGTTTCCCTTTCTCAATTCCATATTGAGCCCCTCAACTCCCCAAGTTAAAAACACAGAAATTCTGATTGGCCCCACATGGGGCCATGTGCCACCACTTGACTTGTGTTGAGATATTATCATTGCTCCAGCTTGGCTCATGTTCACATTCCTACCCCTGAGGAGGGGTGCTAGGAGACTAAATAAAGCCTCGCTATTCAAAGGAAGGGCCATGGACTGGCAGTGTAGGCATTACCTAGGTGCTTGCTAGAAATAGAAATCCTCAGACCCATCTCAGATCTGCCGCCTCAGAACCTGCCTTCCAACAAGATCCCCAGGCGATCCGTATGAACACCAAGGCTGAAGAGGGACTGCGCTATGCGCTGTATCATTCTTTCAGGTTGGCAAGAGTACAGGTGTTCCTTTCTCTTGGTTTCGCATCACAGTGTCAGGAATAGGATGCCACCACTCACTCCCCCTTTTCTGCTTCTGACAGCAGCAGCGCCAGCACCCGGTCTGGCCTGATTGGCAAGAAAGCTAATCAAGAGCCGTGCCCTATTTCATTTTCCCCTTCTTAAATCTGGCCCTGCAGGCTTGTGGGATGGGGTCTGTGGTTCGCTGCAGTAGCTGATATGGAAGAGGATGTGCTGCTCCGGGCCAAGTAGGGTCCAGCAGCTGGTGCTTATCAGCCACACCCCAATGTACACACAGATGTGTTCATGCTGACCTTCCTGGCTGAGGATGTGTGGGAACGCGGAGCTTCCCATGGGAATGGATGACAGAGCAAGGAAATGAGAAGGTTGATATAGGTGTGGTGGCACCCTGCCAGTTGCCCCTGAGAATGGATCCCAACACCTCTGCTAGTTGGCGAGAGGGATTTGCCTCTGAAACCTGGAAGCATGTGGCAGGCACAAACACAGAATCTAAGTGTCTGGTCACTCTCTTTGCTTGGTGATGCTCTCGGTCCTCCCTGGAGGATAACTTTTTCACACTCAGTGTGCTCTCAAAGCCCCAAACCCACCTTCTCTGTCCAGGCAGTCAACAGTTTTTTCTCTTACCTTCTTCTTTCCCTGTCCATTTCCTTTCCGACTCCCAGAGGAAAGGGTGAAAATCAGTGGTCACCCAATAAATATTAGTTGAAGAAATAAATAGATGCATAAATTAATAAATGAACTTTTTCACATTTTTGGAAAAGTTGCGCTCGGCTTTCGTCTGCTTTGATGGATAAATAGCTTCAATTCTGGGAAACTATATAGAATGACTACATGAAAATCATCATTTTTGTTTATAGCCATCCTCCACAAACAAGAAGTCCTCTATATATTTGTGCTTGAGAGCCTCAAGTTTTTATTCTTCCTACTATGAGCTATAGGAAAAGCCTAACTTTGGTCTCAATGGTTTCTTACCAGCAGTGCCTCTAGGGGTGGAGACAATTTCCCTCCAATCATCTGAGTACTTTCATCCCAAGAGAGATATATTTCCATCCCCTTATCCCAGAGCAGAATTAGAACTGAGAGCTGGTCTATCTCCTTCATTTTGTAGACGATCAACTGACCTCTAGGAAGGGACTAGTTCTGTCTAAGGCAACACAACTAGTAAGAGTTTCCTGAGTTTGGTTCTGGTTCTTTCTCCTTTCGCACCACAATGTAGCCTACTGATGACCATGCTATCAGCCCTCAACTTAGGGGCAACCTGCTGTCACTATCCTGTGACTAGAAGGCAGCCTACGAAAGGACCCCTAAATGTTCAACCTAGTGGCCCCACCTCTAGGGGGGGCTGTGGAAGACAGACCAAATAGGATTCCAGTGGCCAGTTTCACACCATCCCCACAGTTACAGACCTGATTTTCCAAAGGCCCATTTTTTTCTGTCTCCTTAGCCAACCCAAGCAGCAGTGGAGAGGATTTTGCTCAGACTTTCCAAAATAACTTCCTTTTGGGCTGAGACCAAACATATGTAGCTTCAGGCCAAAGGAATATGGAGAAGTTTATGAGCCACTAAAAATAGCCAGTTACGACAGAAACTCCCTCCTCCTTCTGCCATTTTCCCTGTTGGCTACACAAATACGGAGGCAGACTCCAATCAGGAAGGGTGGGAAAAACAGCACATCCTCCAAGCCACAGTGTAATCAGATGGGAAATAAGGAAGAGTCGTGCCATTTCAGGAATGGGTCTGACCCAAATATCACACCTGGACAGTAGAGAACCCGTTGGCATATCCTCTGGCTCTGAATTCTTCCTCCCACAGCCAGAGAAGGACAGAACTAAACCACAGCCAGGGTGGCAAACCCACCATAGGCCTCTGCTCATTTGCAGACTCTCATGTCTTTGGGGAATGGAAGCCAGATTTAACCATACTGTAGACTCAAGAATATTCCAGAACAATTCCAACAACACATATGGTTTCTCGGAAGTATGTTTGGGCTGGCTATGCAGACTATCCTTTGCCTTCTGCCTAGACTAGGTCTGTACCTGAGTGCTTTAAAGATTCTGTTTCACTTTATTCACTTTCTAGAGCCTGGAAAATAAGCAAGTTAAGTCTCCAGGTCCCAGCGCAACTGGTTTCCAGCCTGCCACGAAGCAGAAATCCCTGAAATACACTCCACTGAGGTTAAGGCTGAAACTTAGAGGCTTGAGTTAGTCCAGTGTCCACGAGGCCTGTAAGGCTCTCTGTATGGCACGGGGATGAAATCATAGAACGCTATCAAGAATGAGGCTCAACACAAGTGCTTAAGAGGAAGCAGTGGCACATTTGGTGTACCTAAGCAAATGACTTATGACCCTCAGACTATACTAGTTCTGCCATAAAACACCTGAAGTTACACAAAGTCATAAATCAAGAACAACAGAGGTCTACAGAGGAGAAGGCATATCTTTTCCATCCACTTTGTCCAGAAGGTGAATGGGGCCCTGATATAACTCTCCCAATACTGGTTCTTCCCCAAGGGAATAATTTAAGGTTGTGCGTGTTCCAAGCATCACCTGGGAATTTCTTGTACTTGAACTCTCTTTATAGAACCCCACATTGAACGGTGACCCACTATTGTAGGATGGCTCTGTTCTTTCTGTTTTTAAAGACTCCCAGAGGAGGAGGAGAACCAGATCCCTCCTGTACTGGCCCTTTTAGTGTTTTAACAGCGCTTTAGAGAAAATAAAGTCATTCCTAACCTAAATCCTTCATGCTGCTGTGTAAATCCATTTCTTCTTGTTTGGGTCTTGGTAAAGATAGGAAACACCTGGCGCCCTTCCTGTGTTGCACGTGTCGTCTCAGCTTTCCCGTTTTAGTCTTCTCTTCTTAGCTGTCTCTTCTAAGTCCTCTCTAAATTCTCCATCTCCCCTCCCCGTTATGATCCAGAAGTATTCACAATACTTGAAATTGGACACTGGTGCCCATAATGTGAGATTTATGTAATATAATCTTATATAACTATACACATAATCTTTTTTTTCCTTTTTTTTTTTTTGACCCACTTCATGCATGTCTTCCACCCCCCTACACCCTCTCTCTGGCAACCACCGATCTGTTTTCTGTATCTATGAGCTTGGTTGCTTTGTTTGTTGTTGTTTTGTTCGATTCCACATATAAGAGAGATCACACGGTATTTGTCTTTCTCTGACTTATTTCACTTAGCAAAATGCCCTTCAGGTCCATCCATGCTATTGCAAATGGCAAGATTTTATTCTTTTTTATGGCTGAATAATATTCCATCATATATATACACATATATATGCATATA
This sequence comes from Neofelis nebulosa, assembly GCF_028018385.1. NCBI lineage: Eukaryota > Metazoa > Chordata > Mammalia > Carnivora > Felidae > Neofelis > Neofelis nebulosa. Next base: position 60,988,456 of record NC_080783.1, read on the forward strand.
TGTATATATATCATATACATATATCCCACATCTTCCTTATCCACACATCCATACATATATACATATATCCCACATCTTCCTTATCCACGCATCCACAGACAGACACTTAGGTTGTTTTCACGTCTTGCCTATTGCAAATAATGCTGCAGTGAACATGTAGGTACATATATCTTTTCAAGTTAGTGTTTTTGTTTTCTTTGGATAAATACCCAGAAGTGGAATTGCTGGATCATAGGGTAGTTCTATTTTTAATTTTTTGAGGAACCTCCATACTGTTTTCCACAGTGGCTGCACCCAGTTTGCATTCCCACCACCAGGGCACAAGGGTTCCCTTTTCTCTACATTCTTGCCAACACTTTTTATTTCTTGTCTTTTTGATAATAGCCACTGTGACAGGTGTGAGGTGATATCTTACTGTGGTTTTGATTTACACTTCCCTGATTTTGACCATCTTTTCATGTATCTGCTGGCCATCTGCATGTCTTCTTTGGAAAAACATCTACTCCGCTCTTTGGTCCACTTTTTAATCAGATTGGTTTTTTGTCGCTGAGCTGTATGAGTTCTTTACAAATTTTGGGTACTAGCCCCTCATCAAATATATGATTTGCAAATATTTTCTCCCATTCAATAAGTTGCCTTTCATTCTATTGATGGTTTCCTTTGCTGGGCAGAAGCTCTTTAGTATGATGTCATCCCACTTATTTATTTTTGTTTTTGTTACTTTTGCTTTTGGTGTCAGATTTGAAACATCATCACCAAGGCTGGTGTCAAGGAGCTCTTGCCTGCTTTTTTCGAGGAGTTTATGGTTTCAGGTATTATACTCAAATCTCTAACCTATTTTGAGTTAATTTTTGTGTGTGGTGTAAGAAAGTCATCAAATTTCTTTCTTTTGCATGTGGCTATCTAGTTTTCCCAACACCATTTGTTGAAGAGACCGTCCTTTCCCAATGGGTGTTCTTGCCTCCTTTGTCACAAATTAATTAACTATATATGTGTGCATTTATTTTAGGGCTCTCTATTCTGTTTCATTGATCTATGTATCTGTTTTTATGATACTGCCATAATGTTTTGATTACTATAGCTTTGTAACATAGTTTGAAATCAGGAAGCTTGATGCCTCCAGATTTGTTCTTTTTTCACAAGATTGTTTTGGCTATTCTGAGTCTTTTATGGTTTCATACAAATTTTAGGATTATTTTATTTCTGTGAAAAAATCTCATTGGTATTTGATAGGGACTGCACTGAATCTAGATTGCTTTGGGAAGTATGGTATTTTAACAATATTGATTCTTCTAATCTATAAATATGGAATATCTTTCCCTTCTTGTGTGTCCTCCTCAATTTCTTTCATTACATCTTATAGTTTTCAGAGTACAGGTCTTTCACCTCTTTGGTTAAATTACTTCTAGGTATTTTATTCTTTTTGATACAATAGTAAATGGGATTGTCTTCTTAATTTCCCTCTCTGTTTGTTTTTTGTGTACACAAATGCAACAGATTTTTGTGATTAATTTTATATCCTGCAACTTTACTGAATTTGTTAGTTCCAACTGTGTGTGTGTGTGTGCGTAATATTTATTTATTTGTTTAATTTTTTTTCTTTTCAAGTAGGCTCCATGTCCAGCATGGAGCCCAACTCGGGGCCTGAACTCACGACCCTGAGATTAACACCTGAGCTGAGATCAAAAGTAGGACGCTTCACCGACTGAGCCACCCAGGTGCCCCTATACCATCTTTAAAAAGGGTTTTAATTTGCACTAGCTCAGCTGAGCCTTAAAACCAACATTCTGTGAGACGGGTGAGCAGCTATTATTATTTCTATTTTGTAGATGAGAAAATGTGGGGAGTTGAAGTAAATTTCCCAGGGTCACAAATCTAGTAAGAAGCTGAACAAGGAGCCAAACCCAAGCCTTCTAATCCCCAACACAGGGCCCTTTTCCTGACACCTTCTCATCTGTCATGAGTAAATCCTGCATTGTAGAAGGACTGTGTGGACCAGGCCTCTGTCTGTCTACACCAGGCCCGCTTCCTCCTTAGTTCCTCTGCATTCTTTTCACACTTGTATCAGAGCACAGCAAACAATCCGTTCCACTTGCGTTTTACTCCTGGAGGGCAAAGACCAGGTTCTACTTATCTCGGAATCCTGAATCCTCTTACCTTAAACAGTGGATTGGCCCCTGTAGATGCTCAACAGGCAATAAGCAGAGTGAATGAATAGTGAACACAGAGAGGCATAGAGAAGGGTATTTATGCAATTAATTCTACTACTATGAGACAAATAGGCTTAACAGAATAAAAGGTAGAATTATACAACTCTTTTAGAGCATTAAATGAAGCTTCCACATTGATAATGCTTATGAAGTAAGCTTTACTAGTCACAGTGTATTATCCAGCATTAGAACATTCATATTATAAGCAGGTATTTTTGTGGTTATAAAATATTAGAAATGTTTATTAACACTAATGTTAAATATTAAATCAACTGGTTCATGTCACTTCAAGTCAGGAAATTCTTTTCTCATGCTAATGGATAGTCACATTCTCCATAGTAAAGTGGCTTTTTCTTTTTAAAAATTTTTTCCAGAACATTTTTCAAACAGTAAATGTCTAATTTATCACAGAGCACAGGGCAAATATTTATTGCTCACATTGACGGGGCACATTCTTATTCCTCACTTCCTATAGGATGTTACATAGGATAAGCTTAACATTTAGGAAACATTGCCATCGCTTTTTGTCCCATAAAAAATAACAGTATATTAGAAAACTCAACTTCTGTTTAGAGAATGACCTGGCTTTTAACTTCTTTATGGTGTGGGAGAACTTAAAGTTTTGATAGTTAAAACTAAATATTGGAGCTATGGTTCACATCTAAAAGCATAGTTTTAATCTAAGCACTTCATACAGCTGGAAAATTTACGTCCTCAATGACATACTGTAAAAATGGTCTTATTCTTTGCGTGGGGAAAAACAAAAGCTTCCATTCAGTTTCATAGTCATGCATGGTTTGCAAATTAGGAGCCAGCAATGCATCAATAGCACTGTTTTCTTACAACTAATGAAAGTCCTTAAAAACCAAGTACTTGAAATATTTAAATTTTCTTTTTCTTTTTATTCACTGTGAAAACTTAAGGCAAATAATGGTGTCTGATGTTATTGGTGAAGTACCATTAAAGGATTAAGAGAAAAAAAGGCAAAGGCTGAGTAATTGTTTGTGTAATTATTTATGGCTTCTTATCTAAGATCATTTTTTTTTTCGGTCCTCCAAAGGGAGAAGGGAAGTGGTTGTTTCCTGTACACAAAATTTGCTTTGTCACAATCAACAGCTTGGAGACCATAATAAGCAGTGCAGAACCTGATGGTTTCTCCACCAGCAAGCACAACTCCTTAAAGACCTTCAACTGAGCTCTTCGATTTTGATGAGCCCAAAGTTCTCTTGCTGGCAGCCATCATGGTGCTCAGCAGGAGGAAATTTCCGGCATTTTCAGTTCTCACAACTTGGAGATCCCTTTTCACTAAGAGAAGTCCAATGTGATAAAGAAAGGATGGATCATTTCCCACGAATGAAAATTTTGATCATAAGCTAAAGTGTCGTAGCCTGGACTACAATTTAGTACAAAAAATATCTTAGCTGAAGGGAGAACACAATAATTCTTGAATGTTAGTCAGACTGAAACTGTAGGTAACCAAAGACTGGCTTCCAAAAGACACCACACTTGCTTGCTGTAGGGTGTTGAGTGTTTGGGAGGTCACTCTATCGTTCCATTGCAAGTTCTTTTTTCCAAAGATTTGACTAAGGAACCAAATGAGAACCAGAAAGTGAGATCATGGCCACTGGAAGGAAGTTTAGGACTTGGCATAGACAAATCAGACCTTAGGCTTGATGGGGCTTAGGAATCTGGAAAGTTGATGAGTTAGCACAGACTGCAAAAAAGCAAACATTAAAGGTGAGCTGACTGGATTCAATGACTAGTCTCTTAGGTGGGATCATGTGGTCTGAGAACATGGTTGGGGTCAAAGTTCAACAGTGTCAAAAAGATAGGGAGGAACAGATGGTACCCACACGAGGTTTGAAGTTCAAGAGTTTGAGGGCTGCCAGGGTGGTTCAGTCGGTTAAGCGTCCAACTTCGGCTCAGGTCATGATCTCACCATTCATGAGTTTGAGCCCCGCATCGGACTCTGTGCTGACAGCTCGGAGTCTGGAGGTTGTTCAGATTCTATGTCTCCCTCTCTCTCTGCCCCTCCCCTGTTTGCACTCTTTCTCTCTCTCAAAAATAAACAAACATTAAAAAAAATTGAAGTTCAAAACTTTGAGAGACATCATTGGTTGAAGGATGTGAAATCAACAAAGTGGAGTAGGCAGGAACATAGGTTTGACTTCTGCTCACCTAGCTCACCTCTCAGTCTCATCTGAAACCAAACACTCCAGCCGTATTGAACACCTTGTAACTGTCCTAAAGAAGCTAAACTTTGTTTGCCTTGCTTCTGGGACATTCCACATACTACTATCTCTGCCTGGGAGGTACACAATCTCCTCACCTCACCCTACACACACATTTAGAATTCACATTTTATGGAAAGCTTTTCCTGATCCATGCCTGAACCCCAAGACTGGAGGAGGTTCTCCTCCCCATGCACCTCCATGGCCCCCATAGAAACACTGCCAGAGTATTGGAATTATATATCTCATAGGGTTTCAACCTTATGCCTAATTAACAGAGTATTTTCTGGAAAAGAAATCTTACTCAGAACTCAATGCAAAAGAGCAGGTCCTCTGAGGATGTGGAAGCAAGAGAAAGGAAGACCCAAGGCCCTGCCTGCTTGGCCCCATTTCTTACCCAAGAAATTTCCAAGGAAAGGTTAAAGAGGCTCAGAAATGCTTTTAAAATCCAAGGCCTGATCTATGTGATTGATTATACATAAAATACAGGCATTCTTCATTTAAAATTGTACCATGAAGTATTTATTTACATTAATGCTATTAATCACTGAAATAGTTCCAACCTGTATGGCATAACACCAACTAATCAGAAAATACACCAGCTATTAACAACCAGTGTAGCTGTCCTGATGCATACTGGATGAATGTAAGAGCTGAATATCCACTGCCTATCCAAAATTTATCCACCTTAGAAATCTTCTATTGGTGTGTATTTTATCTATGCCACCAGCCCTCAGCCACACACTCTCTTCAATAAATGACCATATTTTTAACCCAATGTGGCCTTTCTCCATGCCCAACATTTTACTTTATGGTGAACACCCATCATGACCAATAAAGTGTGAAATCATGATGGAGTTGGGCCTCCCCAGAAGCAATGGAAGTGATTTGGAATGCAAATCTTAGGAGACCTCCTGCCACCTCCAAAGAAGTAGCTAAGGAAACAGTTATATATCAAGATCAGCAGGCAATTAGGGACTGGTACACGGCACAGATAGCACGGGAGCCTGGGAGGATGAACCCATAGTTGTACAAATGAGAGCCAAAAAGAATAAAAGTGTGTATGCCAGCGTACCAGGGCTGGGGACACTGTCAGGGTGATTCAGTACACTTACCCCTTGTCAGGGACCTCACGTCCAGAAGGCATCTACTGTGTGCCACCCCCCCCCCCCCCCAGATTCCTGCATGTGCTTTTGCGCATATCCCTGGAAGCATTTCAGTTAATTGGTTGAAGTCGGTGGGGAGGGGAACTGGGAATCTGCACAATAGGAGTGGGAATTAAATGGTTGACTATAAATCTTCCATACGATGTGAATTTTATATGTTCATGTAAAAAATCACAGGCCTTTTTGCCTTGTCCATTAAACTGTCAAGTCCCTTGAGGGCAGAAACCATGGCCTCTTCATCTCAGTATCCCCTGCACCAAATGCAGCGCCTCGAATGTAGTAGAAAGGTAACCAATGGATGCATGGATTGATAGGTAGATGAATGGCAGACCAACAGTTTTAGCATCAAAGGGGTATGATGGCAGGGACCAAGGGCCTGGGCAAAGAGCCCAGGGAAGGAAGATCTCCATAGAAACAAACAAGTGAGTCTCGGAATCTAACTGCAGAGTGAGGAAGCAGCAGGTGCAGAAGGGTGTGGCAGCAAGACTGACCCCTGCCCAGAGCTACAGAGCACAGGTGAGGGCTGCCTACGGTCCAGGGTCTTCCCAGAGGCTTGGAGTGAATGAAACTCCATTGTGCACAGATTTGCCAGGAAAGTCAGTAGAGGGACATTTGAAGCCTGATGCTCAGAGCTTGTAAGATACTTATCTGTCTCTTACTTAAGTGGCTTTCTCAGCCCCTAGAAAGAAAATGAGCATTATGAAAGGGGCTTAATTGGCCTGAACAGTGCCAATAGTTACATAAGTTGCCATGGTAGCTAATGCGCACACTTCCTTCCCAATAAATAATGCCTCCTTATCTGCTTTCCAAACAAAGAATGAATGAAGGAAGAAGAAAAGAACGCAAAACTACACCTCCTGCAAAAGCTATCCGTTTCCTTCTGCGTTCACTTTTCTGGATTCCAGTTGCTGCCTGAGAAGCTGCCCTGTGATTATTTGGATCTCCAAGAGCAAACAACCCTGACTTCTAACCGATATGGTAGAGCGGCGTGAGGGGACTGTTACTGTTTGGTGGCTATGAGGTGGAGGTGGTTTTGAGGCAGCGGAAGGAATTGGGAAAATGAGGCCGAGCCCACTCATGAGGTCGTCTGCCCGAATTATAGAAGAAATGGGAACCCGAAAGCCTTTCTGCAATGAATTCTCTCTTTAAAGTGGAAAGGATGATCTTACAATATTTTAGGATGGCAGTATGTGTGGACGCTTTTAAAACTTCTTCAGTGGACACAGTCTGGAATCAGAACCCAGCTAAAGACTAAAGGTTGTGGGGGTTGTGGGGGTGGGAGAGGGTATGAACTTCCGTCTTTGTTTCATGGTTCAGCTCCAGTCTTTCTCCTTCATAGAAACCAGACACAGGAAAGAAACTCTGAGGTCATCTTATGGATGCCCTGCAGGGTCAGCGCCAGTCTATTCTCCTTATGTCTGAGTGAAGTGCTTTATTCAGGCAATTTTGAAAGGATTTAAGTAATGCAGTTCCCACTGCTTCCTTTGGCAAATTTTAGTATTCACAGCCTTGAGCAAAGCTTTGGGGGTTTTGTTGTTGCTGTTTTACAAAATGGCAGGCAGATAATGGCTGGCCCTTGCTTTCAGGCCAGCAACCTGCAGGCTCTGTTGTTGGTAGAAATACGTAATAGGAACCTCGCTAAGAGCAGGCTCCCAAGACGCCTTGTGATCAGTGGTGCTCTCAGCTTGCTGTGGAATTAAAGAAAATTTCATTTGTTCCTTTTTACATTTGGTCTTACATTCTGGAGGGAACCACCACGTGCCATAAGCTCACAGTCTTCCACTAGGGAAAACCCCCAAGCCCACTGCTAGGAGACAGGACTAGGCAGGCAATCCACAGTCTGGCGAGTGGCCCAGAGGATTGCTGGTGGCAAACCCAGACCAGTCACATTCTGTCTCTTGTAGATTCTTGAGGATAAGGTGTAAGAGCACTGTTTGGCAGTGAGCAGTGAGAGTTTACGAGTGAACCAAAGTCTAAAGTAAAGAGAAGTCTGCTCTGTGGGCTAGCAGAAATTGTTAACATAGGAAAAAGATACATAGGATGGACCATGATGCAGGTGTTGATGTTGGGAAAATCCAAGGAAAGACAAGAAGTGCTCTACCCCTGTAATGGTGGAAGTTCAAAATGAACAACAAAAGAGGCCCTAGGCTAATTTTAGATCTTTCTAATTCCTGAACTCTATTTCCTCTTCCATGAGGACCCTCTGTCCCCTAGTCTGGGTTCTCGTGGAATCCTCATCTCCTGCATTGCTGTGTCTGTTCTTACAATACCCCCCCACCACCGTTACCTGAGACAGCCTGACAAACCAACCCCTACCCCAGAGCCACAACTACACCTTGGATATCACATGAATGGGCTTGGGCCGAACAGGGAAGCAATGAGAGTAGAAGTTCTGGTGGAAAATCCATAGGATGTGAAGTACAATTTAAAAGGCCAAGTTCTGAAAACTTGATCATGAGCCTTCTTTTGGTCATTGGTCTCTACTGGGACAATACAATAATTCGCCAGATGTTTAGTATGTGGCAAAACCAGAAGATTCTCTCCCACGTGGGACACACCTTGGCCCTCAGAGATGGGCCCTGGCTCAAGTCTGAACGGCAGCATGCTGGGGCCAAGGGCGGAACGGGGGCAGAGTCATAGGTCTGCCCAATCCTTTAGTGTTTTCCCCTCAGGCACAAGCCTGGGAAGCCACAAACCCCAGACCCAGCCTTACACAATTCCAAGGTGAATGAGAGCCCCGGAGTTAGTACAAAAGTCAGCCCTGCCTGGTAGCCCTTTAGAAGGATCAGTGCAGGAAACCATGCACCCCCTGTGCCCGCCCCTCCCCACCCTATGCCTCCAACCTGTGCCATCTCATTGTGCTTCCAAGAGACAGCCCCAACTTGATCGCTTCCAAACACCAAAGTCATCCTGCTCAGCCTCCCTTTGTGCTTGCCTTACAGCCCCTTTTGCTGTGACAGAAAAGAGAACCCAGATCATTAACATGAGGCAGCCATGACTACCAGCCGCCGACAAATGGCGACTGTTCCTCTTTCTGAGAAAGGAGCAGGTGATGCAGGATTCCCTAGGGAGGGACCAGGGCAGCCATGGGTATTCAGTTTGCTCTTTGATGAAAAGAAGCCTGCAGGGGCTGCTAAGGAGGGAAGACCAGCACAGAGCAGACACATCTATCATTAAAATTCCTGCACAGCAATTCATTACCAAAATAAATTGTAAAGAGAGAGAAATAGGACAACTTCAAAAGCAAAACTGCAACTTAGTGTGTTTGATTATAAGTGGTCACAGAGTAGGGCAAGGTGATGGGTTTGTTGGGTTCTTCTTTAGGTCCCAAATCCAATGCTTGTCCAATGTATTTGTTCATGTATGAGAAAGTGGCTGGCCAAGATACACACTGCTGGTGAGAGGCTTCAGGGTTTTTTTTTCCAACTGAGACTTTTAGAATAAGTAATCCCAAAAGTTTTCTAGAATTTGTAGCCAAGAAAAGTAGGTGGGGCAAAAAACAGCCCCCCTCCCCTCTCTCATAGCATTGTTCTTTTATCTGAATGCTGGATTCCTTAAATCTCTATGCACGGTTTTTGGTTCCCAAAATGTAGTTATGAGTTCAAGATGGCTCATTGTTCAGACCCTACATGCTGATGTTCTCTTTTGGCTATGAATTACCCCAGAGTCCTGTGTCCTGACAGGCCAAACCTGACAGGCCACCATGCAAGCCAGCTAGGGGTGCCTGTCAAAAAGGGCACTCACAGGCTGGACAATTCCAAGGAAATAACTGGGATGGATTTAGGTACACCCAGGCCTGCTTCCTCAAGAAATGCATGACCTGGAGGTTGTATTTAATTGACACACCCTGCTTTCACCCTCAAAGCCAGGGTGGGTCCCTCAAAAACTGTGGAAATGTCTGCAAGTTGGAGGAAGTTCCTCTGGGTCTGAAAGATAGGATGGGGGTGGGGGGGGGTGGTCATTGTGTCGTAAGAGAGTAAGTAACGGGAACCACTGGTGGAGAGAAAAGGAATTCTTGCCTTCATTCAACATTGAAAAATACTTTGACCTCCTGGTACGGAGTTGGCAGCTGCATGCAGTTATTTGAGTTAAGACCTCTCCTCTCGCCAGACCTGAGCTTGTTTGCAGCAAAGCTTTGCAATGTGTGGCTTTCCGTCCTGATGGCTCCATTCCCTTGTTTTTGGCTCTCTGAAATTCTGTTGCAAAACAGTGCCTCAAATCCTCCGCCGGCGGGTCTATCAAGATTCTATATGAGGACTTAGAACAAGCTCAGCGTTCACCAGAATCACCCAGCCGTCTTTTCTCTCCTTCGATTGCTAGATCGCTATGTTAATGAATCTGTCGGACGTTGCTGTGACCCACAAGCTCCTACGCAGCAGGAGCGCCCTGCATCTGAACTCGATCTGTTGCACTCAGAAAGGAAGAGAGGCCCTGACCAGGCCGAGGGGATCAAGGAGTTTAGGAAGCCTTCCAAGACTCAGATCATTGGATGGAGATGTAAAAGATCACAGCTCTCCTGGTTATTACCAGTGATAAACGGCTGGGCGGTTCTGCACAAGAGTTGCTGAAATTGAGGAAACCTCCTGGAATGAACAGCAATCGAGGAGGAAGCGAAAGGCCTGTGGCAGAGTGACCTTAGTGGCAGAAAAGCCGTGTGTCACATTGCTGTAATAATTTACAGCAAATACTTCACTTTCTGGGATTTGCCTTTAAATAGAAATCGCAGATGATGCCAGCTCAGGGGCATCGCCTCCAAGCACAAAGTCCTGCGGTGGGGAAAACTGCAGGGAAAGGTCTCACAGGTGTGGGGGGCTGTGGCATGAAAGAGCCCAGCAGCTGGGGTTTCACCTGCTATTTTTATTTTTTAAAGACACACAGTGGGTCTGTGAGAGTTGTAGCTGGAGACAAGCAGCCTTTACCTCAGAGGCTCCGAACCAACTCAAGGTTCTCAGCTTGCCCCTGCCTGAATTCTCCTAAGCAGCTCAGACTCCGGGCCCATGCCTTAGACGTCCCACCCTGAGGACTTCACGAGAGTCTCAGGCCTCAGGGGAGGAGTAGCTTGGACAAAGGCACCCGTAACCTAGAGACCTTCTTGCGCCATGTTGGTCACGCCCATTTCCTACTTTCATCTCTGTTACCTTAGAAACAATGCTAAAAAGTGTGACTGGGTTGGGTTACCTCTTCAACACAGGGAAAGACATGCCCCAGGCCCTAGGAAACTGGGAAGATATCCCAGAAGTAGGACTTCCAGGGTTTCAAAGATGGCGCCATCACAGGGGGCTGGCTGTAGGAAATACTTGATACAGGAGTGGGCAGAAGGTAGCGTCGTAGGCGCCCCAGGTTGGTGAAAGGAACAGTTGCAGTGCTTGGCTCCCACCCATCAAGCCCTGGTCTTGGGCCCAGTTCCTTCAGACTGCAATTCTGTCGGTCGCTCCGCATTTGTCAGTCATGAACTTGTCCCTTCTTCCTCTGGATCTCACAAAAACTTCCTATCCCTACATTTCCTCAGGGAGAATTTTTTCTGAGAGTTTGAGCTGAGGCAAGGGCTTGACTTGGTCATCACAGCTTAAATACCATCTTCTTTCATCCACTCCCCATCCCCCTAGTCAAACAGGGCCACTCTGAGGGTTATCAGGCAGCTTGTGAGGGCAAGGCATTCCATTCTCCAGGGCTTGAAGGGAGTCAACCAGGAAACAGAATCTATTCGATTGTTAAGCACTCACTCTTTATAGGTATTGGGCCCAAGCAAGTTCTGTTACACAGAGTATGCTGATAGACTTTAAAAGAATATTAAGGCCTCAGTGCCAAGGATCAGTGGCTCCAAAGACACATAGAGGTGAAAGACCGCCAGACATAGGCTATAATTCGAAAGTTTACAATAGCGTGTCCTTAAAGCAGAGATGCAGAAAAATATCCTAAAATGCAAATCATGGTCAGAAGCAAGCTCTGACCTCAGGGCTTACACGTATTTACACAAAAGTGCAGGTTTGTGTGTGCACACGCACTTGTATGTGTGTGTGTGCGTATGGACACACATGCATGTGTATGTGTAAAGAGAGGGAGGGGGAAGTGAGGAAAGATCTCTTGGCCATCAACCTCTCTTCCACTCCCTAATTCTAAAAAGCAAACAAATGGCCCTCAAGGTTACATTTTTACTTTAGAAGGGACCCCTGGGACATTAGAGACAAGGGCATCAGTGCCCTTGGCAGTTCTTTTTACTTTCACGTGGTCCGTCTTTACACAGGACCCTCGTTACCCAGCCCTCTTCTCCTTTCGCTTCACTCACTCACTCCCTTCCTCTGGCCTTTAGATCACTGCCCATAGCAGTTCAGGTCTCTATGCAGGCACAGTACAGACTCTCTTAGGGAACTATCTGCAAGGAATCCCGTCTACCTGTTTTATTGGACAGCAAGGAGATGAATTATTTTCTGGTCAACAGGTAGGAGAGAACAGCGTTGATCTGGGATGCAAGGCTACATCTGCACAGGCAGCGGTTCCCACCACAGCCTTCTCAGGTAAAGTAGCATACAGGAGTGCCTAATGTCACTAATGTCACCAGCACAGAGAATTCCATGTTGAACTGGCACCAAGATCTGGGAGCAGCGGTTCTAAGTAGAATCTGAGACAGTAGGATGTCATGCTTGTGAGCTCCTCACTGGAATTCTACTTCATTGACCCTGAGGATCCACCACCATTTCAGGAGTTAGGCACACCCTCCTTCTAGAAAAAGATAATCTCAAAGCACAGTCTTTGCCTGTCCTCAGTGCTTCCTTTTAGCAATCAGTTGTAGGAAAATCTTCAGTGTGTCAGAGTTTGCGGGACGTTTGCTATTCCAGATGTTTGCTGCTTCAGGGCCTCCAACATTATTCCAAAAAGTTCACAGGACAATATGGAAACCAAAAACAAACAAACAAACAAACAAAAACAAACAAAGGAAACTCCTGGGGCTCTGAGAAGACTAAGATGAGGGAATTCATCTTTCTATCCATTCTCTCTCGGAGTGCCTTTACTATGAATATGCTAAAATTCATACGTATTTTTCAGGCATTTGGCCAAAGTGCCAAGCCATTTTTAACTTCAACCAGGAGAGTTATTCCTTCAAAACCACCACCTTGATAAAGATTCTTATTGTAGCCCCTGGATGGATTCAATTCAGTCATTTGTTTATTGCACTGAGAGATGCAAGCTCAGAGATATTTAATTATGCCTAACCTCTATCCCATTAAGTAGATTAAAAGTCTATAGCATTGGCTGGCCTCCTAAATGGCTGATCTGTTAGATACATATTTTCAACTGCAGCTTGCAAAAAGAGACCAAGAAATTGCATCAACCTTAAAACGGTGTTTATTCAGGATTTGGTTCTATTTTGAACTTACACTTGGCTAATTTCACAAAGCAAGGAAATAATATGACAGTGAAGCCACTGAGTTCATAAATATATTTCTGTTAGTGAGAAAGGCCAAAAGAGCCATCCAATGTAAATTTATCCTTGGCTACTGCCAAGGACACCCTCTTTCAAGGACTTGGGAAATTGGCAAGACTGCTGGTTCTGTGCCAACAGTATTCTTATATGCGGTCTTAGAGGAAAAAATGTGATGCCTAAGAAAGGACGTGGATGAATCTTATTTGGGTGAGGCCTCTTGCAATATGGAATTCTTTAAACAGAGCTGAGGAGAAATCTGAGCGCTGTGGTATCTAATAATGTTTATCTGCTTGCCCCAATAAGCAGGCAGATAAATATCTTGGTATTTATCTTGGTAAATAATCCTAATTGTGAATGATGCATATACTGCAATATTTTGATGCATGACAAGAGTTGTCTTGATATGTTGTGCTGAGATATAAAGGACCAGTGCTAAGAAAAGTATAGAAGAAGTCTACAGCAGAAGAGGGTGTGTGTGTGTGTGTGTGTGTGTGTGTGTGTAGTGGTGTGCTGGTAAATGTTTAACAACCAGCCGTGGGAAATAAAAAGCCCTGGTCTGTAGCATTTTCAGATTTCCACGATGTCAATGTTCCCATCATAGCTGATTTCAAGCCACCAATGGCTGACTTCACCAAACACAGTTGGGAAGAAATATACCATGGTATATTATTATATAGTATTCCCAGCATACAGATATAATAGATGTAAATAATTCAGAAGTGATGGATTTTGAGTTTTTATTATATTTGCTTTTTTTTAAATGTCTATTTATTTTTGAGAGAGACAGAGAGAGAGAGAGAGAGAGAGACAGAGCACGAGCAGGGGAGGGGCAGAGAGAGGAAACACAGAATCTGAATCAGTCTCCAGGCTCTGAACTATCAGCACAGAGCCCGAGGCAGGGCTTGAACTCATGAACCACAAGATCATGACTTGAGCCGAAGTCAGAAACTTAACCAAATGAGCCCCCAGGCGCCCCTATTATCTTTGCTTTTAAAATAATTTATGTAATTATGAAATTTGTATCAATTTTAGTAATGGCTGTGTTTAGCCGTTGGCTTTCAGAGTTCTTGAAAATTTAACAATTGTCTCTCAGGAGCTGGCTCCAGCACACCAACATGTGTGCATGTGTGTGTGCATGTGTGTGTGTATGTGTGTATGTGGAATGCAATTGAGGTCAGGAAAAAGTATAAACTTATCTATAGGCTAAAGAGTGTGTCAGTACTAGAACCTTTCCCTCTGAGTTTGAAAAGAACTCCAGAGTAAAGCAGAATGCCTAGTAAATAGAACAAAAGTTGGCCATGATCAGGAATTCAGACTGACATCAAAAGCCAGAGGATAAATTCAAGACACCCCAAGAGTGTAGGTGACATGAATGTCAGGTTGCAAATGAAACGGTGCTTCCACCTTAGCTGACCCCACACCATGGCCCAGGATTTTAGTACAATACTTGTAGCTAATTACTCTGAGGACACTGTTTTTATTTATACTACGTGAACTTTTAGCAAAGAAAATTTATTTCTGTAGCCTGAAAATATCCACGATTGTAGATCAGAGAGCATAAGAGAAGGGGCTACCATAATTCTCATTGACCAGTTTCTTCATGTAGTGGACTGTGGTCATACGTGTGTCTTTTGGTCTAAAAACTTCACGCACACCCATTTTTCTGGTAACTGATTCAGTCCTCCAGACCACAGAGGTGGGTTTATGATTCAGCGCTGCCAAATTAGAGTATTTCACCCCTCTGGGAATAATAATTGGTTCATGGCATCTGTGTTTGACTCCTTGGATCTAGCTGAGACTAGACCCCTGGATATTTCAGTTCCCAATTACATAAGCTAATGAACTTCACACACACACACACACACACACACACGCACACACACACTGCCTTCCTCTTTCTCCTCCTTTTCTTCTTCCTCCTCCTAATTCTTCTGTCACTTGCAGCCAAGAGTCCTAACTAATCAAGAGATTGGAACAGGTTAAAAAAACAAAAAACAAAAAACCTCTAGTTAAAATCCCTGGGAAAAGGGAGGGAGGAAGGGAGGAAGGAATAAGAAGAATAAGAGAGGATCAAATTTAACTGATACATCTATGTGTGAGAGGTAGTTGGGAGATATACCTAACAGATTCTTGATTATTTGGGAGTAAATATTTATGAATCATTACAAAAAAAAAAGTGATTACAAATCTTCTGAAACACTCAACCATTTTCAGATATTTTTTCTCAAACTCCTTCTTAACACAAGTTTTGGATATAAGGAACCAGGAGCAGTAGAAGGGGAAGTGATTTTCTCATAGTGTTACTATAAGGAAACTGGACAAGTGTTCCATCTAAATATCTCTTGATTCTACCTTCTTCTCCTTTCCCCTTGTGGTGGCCCTGAGTTGGGTCTTCATTCTCTTGCCTGGACTGTGGCCATATTCTTCTCTCTGTTTTCTTGGTTCCAGTCTCTTCTTTATTCATCCAATTTTTATATTACTGTATGAATTATCTTCCGAAGTGGAAATCTGATAATGCAAATAAAGTCTAAATACTTTGATATGGTCCATGACATCCTTGACCCTGGCTTTCTAGCCTCTTTGCTCACCATGCCCACCTTATACCCTAGCACTCCAGCCAAATTTTCTGTTGTTTCCCAAACACACTGGGCTTCTTCTCACTGTTGTGTTCCTATTTGTGATGTCCTTCTTTCCAGGATAACCTTTCCTCTTTCCTCTTCCTGAAAAAGTCCTAAACTTCCTAAAATACCCAGTTTAAATGTCACTGGGAAGCCTTCCTGAAATTCCCTATGGAAAGAACACCGTTTCTGCCCTTTAATAACACTTCAGTTCATACTTTTACAATTGCAATGATCCCAACATAGGAGAAAAATTTATACGATTGTTTCCCTACTAAGCTGTGAGCTCCTTCAGCAAAGGGACAGTTCCTTGTATTACCATTACCTAGCTCATTATTTGGTGCACTTTGGACTTGGCATAGTATTTGAAGGAGTGATTGAAGGAATGATTAAATTAATGGTAGCATAAATTCTTACACACTTATTATGCACTTTACTGGATTATTTTGTTTAATTTATTCCAGAACCCCATGAGGTAGATATTATTATTACAATTTACCCAAGAGGAAACCAAGGCTTAAAGAGTTGAGTCACTCTAAGGTCACACAGGAAACGCTGGTGGAGCCAGCATTTGACCAGGACATCTGACTCCTGCTTTTACTCCTATATAAAACTGCCCCCTAGATTGAAAATCTTTTTTCCCCAGTTATTAAGCTATTTCTTTTTTTGCCATATAGGATTGGAGATCTACAGAGCCAGCTCTTATTCTGGAAGCCACTGGACATCCCATGAAAATTCAATCCATAATTCTGGTTGCACTCTTACTTGAGCTTGGAAGGAAGATCTCTAAGACACTGGGTGTAGGGCAGAAAAGAATTACTCACCCCTAAGGGCAGAGCCCTTTGGGAGAGCTCTTTTCTGTGCTTCTAGGGTGGGGCTTTAAGATTTAAAGAGCTAATCTTAATTAGAGCATTTCCTGGCTGAGTAAATATTAAACTTAAATTCAGCTACGCCTTTGGTTAGCAAGTCATAGCTTGATGCTTCACCCTCCATGTTTCCTCCTGGGTTCTTCATAGGGAAAGAGGGTGAGAAGGCAAGGGAAAAAGTTAGTCTAGGGAACAGAGGCCCCAAGAGTGCTGACAAGGCAGAGACCAAGTCAACCTGTGCAGCAAATCTGTTACTAAACCCCATATACATTCAATTACCCCTTCCAATTGGTTAAATATTAATCTGTAGCACTGTTCCTGCCTTGGTCCTTAATTAGACTTTGTTTAAATAAGGATTCCAATAGGCACCTGCCAGGAAATCTATCTTAAGCAAGGCAAGGGTTTCTTCACATTCTAAGGGGCCAGATACTCGACAGTCACAAATAAAGGACTCTATAGTTTTATGGGGGGGTGGGAATGTCACTGGACTTAATCCTGATTTTCTCATTTTAACTAAAACCCCGAATAGAGGCCCAAAATGAAGAGTGCTGCATCTGGAAACCAACCTAGCCCACACTCCCTATGCTTACAGGAACATGTCAGACTTTCCAATGATCTGTACACACTAAAAACAGGGGACTAAGGGCGGTACGGACTGACCAGGCACTTTATTAGAGCTGCTATTACTGCAGGAGCTATTGTGTGAACTGATTTGGATCTTTCAGGAAGCTGTGGGTTCTAAAATAAGAACGGGTAGAAGCTGTGGAAATTAGAGAATATGGCACTGAACCCAAGGACACACTCCCAGGCATCACTGGTCAAGGAAGTTGGCCCCTATAACACTTAGCAGACAGTGGTTCTGCTAAGTTCATCGGTGTCCATCCATTCTTCTGGAAGCAGTACTCTGATTTTATCATAGTGAACTAGCTTCTTTCCTTGGTTGGGACCATCAGTCAAGGCACCTTGCCCACATCCAGCCAAGGAGAGTGTCTCCGACCCAAGCCAGACTCTTGATCTCTCCCAGGAATCTGAATTTTCGATTTTTTTTTAACGTTTTTAAATTTACTTTTGAGAGGCAGAGAGAGACAGAGCATGAGCAGGGGAGGGGCAGAGAGAGAGCAAGACACAGAATCCAAAGCAGGCTCCAGGCTCTGAGCTGTCAGCACAGAGCCTGACGTGGGGCTCGGACCCACGAACGGTGAGATCATGACCCGAGCTGAAGTCAGACCCTTAACCAACTGAGCCACCACCCAGGTGCCCCACCAGGACTCTGAATTTTAAGCAAAGTGATAACATGACTGTTGGAATCTATTTCTCCTAAAAGCATCCACCAATTCTGCTGCTTAGAAAATGCCTTCCGCTTCCACTTAACACTTCATAATTCCTACCTGTCCAAAACCGACTTCTTGAACTTCCCTTTTGATTCGGTGACTTATCTACAGCCATTAAGTAAATGCTTTTTCTGTTTGTCAGTCAGAATTTCTTTCTCTTGCTTGGCACCTAAGAATCTAATCGATATACAATATAAATATATATTTACACTATAGTTTCTTATATGTCATATTTATGGGTATGTGTTTAAACATTATCCTACTGCACAACTGAATATTTTTCACTTCTGTCTGTTTCAATACCTGCAATCCACCTCATGGACATAATTTGGAGGAGTTTTTTTGTTAGGCAGGCATGGGGAATAGACCAATATAGGGATGGTCAGTCAAACACAAACTAGTGCCAATCAGTTCAATCAGATTGCTTTCCAGCTGCCAAGGGGGAGTGAAAGTTTTGCCTGGGCGAAAAAGAGGAAAGTAATTGAAATGCTTAAGGCCCACAGTGAAATTGAGCAAGTCTGAGGAGGATCCTGATAAAGCAGCTTGAGAGAACGGCTGCCCCGGGGGAGGCTCCAGGAAGTAAAAGACATGAATAGAGGAAGGTCTGAGGCAAATGCCTCGTTTCTCTTTCTTCCTCTTCTTTATCCCTGGATCCCAGTGGCCAGAAATCAGGTTAGTGCTATCGGGATAAGAGGGTGGCTTCATTGTCAGCTACACGGGTGTTTGTAGGAAGGCCTGGAACACTAATGGTCTAGTACTGTTTTTATGTCAACAATGGTTTCTAGTATCAAAGAATTGACACGTTTTCTGGGCCCACCATTTTCTAAATGTTCCACTGCTCTATGTCCTCCATTGCTTCTGGCATTGCTAATTTACCTGAGAGACTTGGCATTATTACTGACATTTGTTGTCTTATTAAACATTAATATGAACTCCTTACATACTGATATCCCTAGTATGATTGGATTACCCCTGCCCTGGTCAAACATGATTTTGGATCAAGTTAGGTAAATTCCAAATCTGTAACTAATAGATATTTTAATCTACAGAAATACACTCTGATTACTACACAATGATGTCCAGTAGGTCAAAGAAGCTGTAAGATCAGATGTCACAATTAGGGGGAAAAAACATATAAATTTGGCCATGAAGAGATTTCGAGGCACTTTCACATTGATATTAACATGGAGTCACATTTATATATCACTAGAGTCTGTGGCTGCAGCTTTTGTTTAGTCCCGGAACATTGATAATAGTCATAAATCAATTTACAAGCTTTTCAAAGACATTGTTTCTCAGACCAGGCAATACGGATTCCTCTGTCACAGCCCTTACTCATCAGTTGTCCATATGAAGGTGAAAAAAAAAAAATGGAGTCAGGATGAGACCTGTCCAGTTAAGTTTCCTGAATGGCCTTATAGGGTGATCCTCCCAGTATAGCTCTAGGGCAATGATCCCTGGGGGCAAGGAGGACAGAAAAGCCATTCTCCACTGAGTCACTCACTGTAGTATCTTGGGTAGCATTCTCAACCACCCAGGGATAAGGTGAAGATGAGGAAATAAGAATACCAAATACATACATAATTTGGAGGAATGGAGGAGAGATTAGTGACAATATCTGCAAAGGACTACAAGAAGCCACAAATAGCCTCTTTTTGGTAAAAATATTCACGACCAGAAAAGTCAATATGCTGTGACATAATGATACATATATACACAGAGTAATATGTGTATGTAACTAATATAAACACACAAGTTATATGTATATTCTTCATTTCTATAAAATCTTCCCTCCAGAGACAATGGAGACTTTCATTATTCAAAAGACAGACAACTGATATTTTAATAACCACATTTCATCTGTTCAAAGACTCTTATTGCTGCATTTTACCATTTCTGAAATCTGGGTGTGTCTTAAAGTTCTTATTTTCACATTGCTGAACTAAGGATGCATCTTACAATTTATGGCATCTTCAATTTAATGACACATGGCACTTCTGTTTTCATTTAGACAAACAGGTTTACATAGACTTACCTCCTTTGACCAATAGGATAGCTGAAAAACTGGTACTCTGAAAACTATAACACATTGATGAAAGAAATTGAAGATGACACATACACATGGAAAGACATTCCATGCTTATGGATTGGGAGAACAAATATCGTTAAAATGTCCATATACACAAAGCAATCTATAGATGCAATATAATCCCGATCAAAATACCAACACCATTTTTCACAGAACTAGAACAAACACCCCAAAACTTTGTATGGAACCACAAAAGATCCCAAATAGTCAAAGCAATCTTGAAAAAAGAAGAACAAAACTGGAGACAGCACAATCCCAGATTTCAAGATACACTACAAAGTAGTAGTAATCAAAACGGTATGGTACTGGCACAAAAATTGACCCATAGATCAGTGGAACAGAGTACAGAGCCCAGAAATAAGCCCACGATTATATGGTCAATTATCTTCAGTAAAGGAGGCAAGAATATACAGTGGGAAAAAGACAGTCTCTTCCACAAATGGTGTTGGGAAACCTGGACATCTACATGCAAAAGAATGAAACTGGGCCACTTTCTTACACCACACATAAAAATGAACTCAAACTGGACTGAAGACCTAAATGTGAGACCTGAAACCATATAATTCCCAGAAGAGAGCATAGGCAGTAATCTGTTTGACATCAGCTGTAGAAAAATTTTTCTGGATATGTCTCTTCAGGCAAGGGAAACAAAGGGAAAATTAAATTATTGGGACTAAATCAAAAGAAAAATCTTTTACACAGTGAAGGAAACCATCAGCAAAACAAAAAGATAGCCCACCGAATGGAAGAATATATTTGCAAATGATATATGCAATAAGGGGTTAATATACAAAATATATAAATAACTTATAAAGAACTCAAAACCAAAAAGAACAGAATTGAAACCATAATCCAATTAAAAAATGGGTGGGAGACACGAATAGACATTTCTCCAAAGAAGACATACAGATGGCCAACAGACACATGAAAAGATGCTCAGCATTCACTCATGATCAGGAAATGCAAATCAAAACTGCAATGAGATATCACCTCATACCTGTCAGAATGGCTAAAATCAAAAACACAAGAAACAGTGTCCAAGAGGATGTGAAGAAAAAGGAGCGCTCATGCACTGTGGATGGGAAGGTAAACTGGTACAGCCACTGTGGAAAACAGTATGAAGTTTCCTCAAAAAATTAAAAATAGAATTACCACATGTAATTCCACTACTCGGTATTCATCCAAGAAAAACAAAAATACTAATTCAAAAAGGTATCTGCACTCCTATGTTTATTGCAGCATTATTTATAAAAGCCAAGATATGGAAGCAACCCAAGTGTCCATCAACAGATGAATGGATAAAGAAGACATGCCATATACATATATATGTATATATATATACATACATATATATATATGTATATATATACACACACACACATATATATAATGGAATATTACTCAGCCATATAGAATAATGAAATTTGTCATTTGCAATAACATGGATGGATCTAGAGAGCATAACGCTAAGTGAATTAAGTCAGAGAAAGACAAGTACCTTATGATTTTACTCATATGTGGAATTTAAGACATAAAACCAAGGAACAAAGAAAAAAATGATATAAACCAAAAAATAGACTCTTAACTATACGAAACAAACGATGGTTACCAGAGGGAAAATTAGTAGGGAGATGGGTAAAATAGGTGAAGCGAGTGTGCCTGGGTGGTTGAGTTGGTTAAGCGTCTGACTCTCAATTTCGGCTCAGGTCATGATCTCACGGTTTGTGGTCTGAGCCCCGCAGCAGCTCCATGCTGCCAGTGTGGAGCATGCTTGGGATTCTATCTCTCTGCCCCTCCCCCACTCTTGCTCTCTCTCTCTCTCTCTCTCTCCCTCTCTCTCTCTCAAATAAATAAACTAAAAAAAAATAGCTAAAGGGGATTAAGAGTACACTTATCATGATGAGCACTGAGTAATATATAGGATTGTTGAATCACTATATTGTACACCTGAAACTAACCATATGTTAATTATACTTGAAATAAATAAACTTTCTAGAAGTTTCCACAAAGTCTATTTGTGAACGGTCTTCCTGGTTAAGTACCCAAATTGAGAATTAAGCATTTAGAAAATTTTACAACAGTTTAACAAAGTAATTTTATGCCTGCTGATCTAATCATGAAAAACTGGGGAGTGTACTTTATGTGTCTGAATTTAAAATTTTAGTTTCCCTGGTAATTAATTTTATTGCATTTTATTAACACTATTAGGACGGATTGAAAATTTGAAACAAATGCAAAACCCCACCTGGCTCTTCATTACAGATCTCTGGAGAAACACTGAGCTAGGGGCAGTGATGAGGAAAGACTGTAGAAGTCAGCAGTGTGTGTGAGGCCCTGGGCCTGAGAGAGAGCAAAAGAGGAAAAGAGGAGGGTGGGCACAAGTGATGACCATTTTTATAAAATTTCACGTGGGCATTAGGAGACTAGCAAAATACTGACCAAAATGTGACAAGCTGATTATCTTTGGATGGTGGTATTTCAAGAGATTTTCATGTCCTTAATGTTAAGCCTCTTCACCACAGTGAATCTTGTAGTGAACATCATTTGGTTTTGCCTACTCAGCATCTTTCTCCTCCCAGAGGAAACCCTCCCCAATTTCCTTTTGGGAAATTTCTGCTCCCTAAATGTGTATGGTCTTAGAGAGACTATCCACTGACTACTGAGCTCTCCCAAGTCCAAGAATCGTGTGGAACTCAGACTGGACCAGTAGGGCTCTCACCTTGGGATGTGCAAGAACAGAAGAGTGCTGGGGCGCCTTCCGCCCCCATTTGGTTGATACCAAGAGCTCCAAGCTACCCTGGCTTCTGTGCAGTGCAAACCTGAGTTTCAGTGTTTCCTTACGTTCTCTGAGCTACCTCAATCCCTGCAGACAAATCTCTTTTGGTTCCAGTTGGCAGAATTAGTTTCTTTGCTTGCCTCAAAGAATATTGTCTGCTAAGGAAAAAAAAAAAAAAAAAAGAATATTGTCTGCTAAACATGTATGCAGTACCTTCGTAAGAAGAAAAAAATTGACTGACAGCATTTGTTTTGTGGACGGAGCCCTGGACTGGGATACAGTGCAGCTCTGGGCGTCAGATCATCTATCTGTCGATTGGGTCTTGGGCGTCAGATCATCTATCTGTCGATTGGGTCTTGGAAGTTCATTGGTTCCTACTCCAGGATGCCAGCAGTCGTGAAATTCATCCACTCACTCCGTCTCTTCTCTTCATATCTGTTTTCTTTGCCGGATCCCTACTCTCTGGCTGTGTCTTATATTCAAATCCTGAGAGGAGAAGGCTCAGGTTGGTCCAGTTAGTCTCCGTCATGATCCCTATTGGATAAACGCTGTTACCTGGCCAGCCTATACAGCAGCAGCCCTGGGATGGGGCCTCTCCTGGTCCAATCAGCTCTCACCTGTGGCAGAGCTGGTCCGCGAAGAGCTGGGGACCACCTTGGGCTGCAAACGCTCATCACCTTGGGAGGCAATCAGGACATTTCCAGGATGCACGCCTAGTCTTCCCACCGCAGCCGTATCAGCCCCAGAAGCCCACCGACTTGGTTCTGGTTCCTCGGGTGCTGCCCAGAATTGCCAAAGGGAACCCCCTGATCATGCCGTCTGGAAGCCGGGTTCCAAGAGTTTCTTCCGAACACTCGCAGAATGCATCGAGGGCAGAGATATTTCCCTACCTTCTCTTCCTGCTGTAGCTGTAGGCATAGTATGCCATGGAGGTACTTTTCAAAACATTCACAAGGAGAATGAGCTGTCGTGTAGAAAACACTGGACTTGTAAGGCGTTTTAATTTTCCCCAGTTTACTTCATTTGGCTGGCTTAGTATTCTGAAAGCTGGGCAGTTTTATAAGATCGCCAGGGAGATGAGTATAGGAATTCTGAGTTAGGATCGTATCCGGACCTGGTACTGATGGTCGCAGATCTTAAGACATCCGCGATTTATCAGATCCTAAGTGAAGCAGACACATAGCAGCACCTGCCTGATAGAATTCTTTCAGCATTGGGGCATCTGGAGCCGGATTCTGCTGACACTACATAAATTTCATCTCTCTGTAAAGCTCTCCCCCGTGGAGAGCACTTAAAAGGAATAAAGATCAGGAAGCCCTATGACATGTGGGCTCCAGCTTCTGTTAGCCAGGTCTGGGAGAGGGAGCTAGCAGAAACGGAGCCCCAAACAGAGTGAGCCCATTATAAGGGACTTACCAGAGACAGGACTAATATCTGGATGATGGACTGAAATGTTAGTCCATCCAGCTATTAGAGGCATGATTCCCGTACAACAAATCCCATGTGACAGGCTGCATTTTAACATGTTTGTGCTGCCCAGGAATTAAGGTGTTGAAAATCTCAAGCCCCATTTCTTGGTTTAAGGATACTCTTTCAGCCTCGTTTAGTTTCTGCGTGGAAGTCAGGAGCTACAGGGGTGGAGAGAAAAGTCTGGGGAAGGGGAGATGGGAAGTCTAAACTGGGAATGCGGAGGTTTGGAAAAGGTGTGTTGTGGTTCCCTGATAGCCCAGGGTGAGGATCACGTCAAAGCCTCCTGGTGGCACTCATTTGGGAGCAACGTCCAGTCCCCCATTTGCTAGGGCGGGGGGGGGCGGGGGTGGGATCAGAATGGAAAAAGTGCACACAGCTCTTGTCAGTTGTAAAGATATGCCTCAGGTCTAATTTTCCCTGTAACAATGTCAGAATCACAAAGATCTATTGGGACAGAAAGTCAAACCAAACAAACTATATGCTTTGTTGGCTACTCAAGTGTCAGGCACTCTATGCCTATGCCCTCTTCCAGGGGCACTGAGGACATTCCAATCACACCAGTCTCTTTGCTGCCCCATGATCAAGCCAAGGTTTCCCATACATCTTTCCCTTTTGTATGCAGTGTTTTTTTCTGCTTGGAATGTTTTTCCTGGTCCTTTTCCATCTGGCAAACTCCTACTCATCCCCTAAAACCTCAGCTCAATATTTTGCCTTCCTAGGGAATCTTTTCTAGTTATTCCTCTCCCTTCTCTAGAGTAAGGCATTTCTCCATTGTCTGCATACAGTGGATACTGCCAGCTGTCCCCTAAACTTCATTCTCCTCTTTTTTTAAAATGTATTTATTTAAATTCAAGTTAGTTAACATGCAGTGTGGTATTGGTTTTAGGAGTAGAACCCAGTAATCATCATTTACATATAACACCCAGTTTTCATCCCAACAAGCCCTCCTTAATCCCCATCACCCATCTAGCCCATCGCCCTCCTATCCTGTTCTTTAATACAGACATACGGCCGCCCAGTCAGAGACTAACATTCCCAGCCCGCACCTAGCTTGCAGCTATGTTTGACCAAATAGAGAATCTGAGCTGATGTGATTTGTGCCATTTCTGGGCCTTAATGCATTGTTCCTCTATGCTCTATCCCCTTCACATGAGCTGGAACATGAACGCAGAATGACTCAGCTTTGACCATTGTATCAGTGAGTTATCTCTGTAACAAATCACCCCAAAGCTCAGGCTTAAAACAATAATCATTTGATCTCTCAGAGGGTTGGCTACATGATCCTACTTCAAGCTGTTGGTCTGGCAGGACCTGACTCCTTGCTGGGGTTGAGATATGATCTGCTCCACAGGGTTCACTCTGGGGTCCAGGCTGGAATGGCGGCAAGTACCTAGGGGAAACTCTCATCATCATGACACAGGTGCACGAGAGCAAGCCTACCCATGCAAAAGCATTTCAGAGTTCTGCTTGAGCCACACCTACTAACATTCCAACCTTAGCCAAAGTGAGTCACTCAATGGAGTCTGAATTCAAGAAGAGCAGAATGTACCTTCCACAGAGATTTGGAAAGACATAATCTAATCTACCTCAAGCACACAGATAACAATAAAGTCCTAGGATGGAGGGGAAGCAATATGAAAGGAAACTGGATTTGTCAATGAGTCTATAGAGCAGAGCATCTTGCCTACCCACCCTTGCTGTGATGTGAGATGATAACTTCAGTTTTTCTTTAAGCCACAGAATTGTTGAATCTGTTTATTATAGCTGCTTAGCATTTTACCATGACCAATATAGCACACTCTCCACTATAACACTTATATGTGTTGCTTTTTCCCTTTTGTTCACTTGTTCTTCTTTCCCCGTTAGAAGGTTCTTGAAATCAACAATTATGTCTTAATTTTGGACCTTCTAGCACCTAGAACAGGATTTATCATAAAATGAGTGCTCAGTGAAGCATTGCTAAATGATTGAATGAATTTCCTATATTTCTGTTATTTTCATCCAGAAAATAAATATCTTTAAAAAGCATTACTTGGGTGGTTATAGAAATCACAAAAGCACATTAGAGGCCCTAGATGATAATCTCCTTAAAATGTGCTAATGATATGAAGAAATGCCATTCTTCCCCCTGGAAAGTGGCTCTAGGAGGACCTTCAGTCACTTATCCAGTCATTGTACAAATACTTCTTTAGTGGCCTACTATATTTCAGATACAAATTAGGTAATGAGGATACAACAGTGAACAAAAAAGGCAAAACTCCCTGCCCTCACAGAGACAAAGAAAGAGACAAGAGACAAATTAGTAAGTAAAAGATAAAACAGAGCAACTTGAGATGCCAGGAGTTGGGAGAGATGGAACTCTTTATGAGGGTGATGTTTGAACAAAGATCTAACTAAGGAGGTAATGGAGCAAATATATAGCTATATGGGAGGGAGTCTCTGGATAGAAGCTTCCTGGGTAGAAGAAAGGTCAAGTATAAAGGTCCTGGGGTAGAAGCCTCCCTGGTATGTTCAAGGAACAGCAGGGATGCCAGTGTGGCTGGTGCAGGCCACCCAAGGAGAGAGTGGTAGAAGATGTCCTCTGATGTTGGATTTACCCAAGAAGAAAGCAAACATTCAAATAGGTTTGACGATGTGGGTGTTGTTAAAGCCTGTTTAGTCAATAAACAGGTTTAGTCAAACAACAGGTTTCAATGGCTGCCCAAGGCTACAAAATCCATACTGTTGATATGGCACATGGTGCCTTTGCCTGGGTATCTTTGTGACTGATGAGTGCCATGTGCAGCAGCCAGGTACTAAAGCTCAAACCCACTTCTTTTTTTTTTTTTTAAATTTTTTTTTCAACATTTTTTTTATTTTTTTTATTTTTGGGACAGAGAGAGACAGAGCATGAACGGGGGAGGGTCAGAGAGAGAGGGAGACACAGAATCGGAAACAGGCTCCAGGCTCCGAGCCATCAGCCCAGAGCCTGACGCGGGGCTCGAACTCACGGACCGCGAGATCGTGACCTGGCTGAAGTCGGACGCTTAACCGACTGCGCCACCCAGGCGCCCCAGCTCAAACCCACTTCTATGCTTGGGTTCATTTCTCTATGCTCCTTCTCTGAAGAGTGATGCTGGAAAATCAACATCAGTACTCAATCAGCATCAAGTCCAAGATAGCCCTTTGGGTATGGTTCTCAGGCATTCATATCTCTTCTCCCGTGCTCAGAGGTAGGTGGCACTGATAGGAAGAGACTGGGTTGTGTCAGGCAGATCCTACTCAGCCTCTCTCTCCATCCTTATCAGTGACACATATCTCCACTTAAGTTCCAAGCCCACATGCTGCTCTCTGCCCACCATTGCTCCCACTTTATTCCTCTTTATTAAAGAAAAGCCATAGCCATGTTTTAATTAGTGTGTGTGTGTGTGTGTGTGTGTGTGTGTGTATTAGTGGAAAGGTGATGTTGTGGATAAGAGAAAACAGATGTTAAGCAGAATGAACAAAACGGAGAGCTTCTGAACATACTGTCTTAAAGCAACCTCTTGGGACCTGTTAACTGCCTAGAAAGGGAGAAAAGTAGAGTTGGGAAGCTGGGGTTGAATGCAGCTTCCCCTGCTTTCTTATGCATTCTAGATGGAATGATTTGGTTAGTAAAAGTTGAATGCTTTAAGGTGATTGCCCTCCGAAACAATCCTATAAAAATGCTGTCAGAACTGGTGTGTTCCAGATGTGGTAAATACTGGGGCAGAGGAAGAATTTGGGAAAGGGTGTGCTCTGTTTTCTAGATTCTGACCTGTTTGTAATCTGTTGTTATGGGTTCTTCAAAATTTGAATGAGTCTCTAGGCTCAGCACTCTGAATCACAGGCTCCCCAAAGGAAAACAGCCTGTTTCTTGTGATATATTTGCCTAGTAAATTATAATTTTATTTGTTCTATTAAGCAGCTGAAGTTCAGCACATTTTCATTTTGTACAATAGGCAATAAATGATTCTGAATGCCAGGCACCTAATCAGATTAAGAAAACCTTCATGTTAGCCAAAGGTTTGTCTTTTGTGCTACAGTGAACTTCCTCATGATCTAATCTTAATTGAAAAGTCAGTTCTTTCTTCTCTAACCCATCTCAGGGAAGGAAGTCAAGCAACCCATTGCTTTCAGAGAAGATCCTTCCTCATGCAAAAGAACATATCAGATGTCCCCCACCACCACCTTGGTCATTTATATGGAGGCTGAGGGTGGGGAGAATGGGCCCAATTACACAGATTAAAAGAAGATTCAATTTAGAGATCAGCTGACTTATTTGATGGTCTGTTTTGTTTGTCTGGTTAGCAGTCAAATTATGTCCTGATGTGCCAAAACTGGACTTTGCTCTCAAGCAAGCTGAATGCACGTTGTGGCAAAATCAGCATCTGTGCCCACCCTACTGAGAAGCTAAGGCTTTAGTCACCTTCTAGAAAAAGGTCAGATGACTTGGGACTGGCATTACTAACTTCAGTTCTTGCCCTGACCATACTTCAAGGTTGTACTTAGCAATCTGTCATATGGGAAAAAATAATAAATCTCAGTCACAAAACATTAGTGATGTCAATTTCAATGAAGATTTCACAGAAAGGCCAAAGGATTTTACACCTTACACCACGCACTGGAACCTCCATAGAAGTCTTTTTCAAACATTTATAATTTCTCTCAACATTTTTCCCTGTGGGTCCCCATTTCATTTTCCTTCCTCTCTCTTTTTCCTCACACAGGTTCTAAAACTCCAGGGGAAGTCAGTTCTGGTGCTCAGTCTGCATATCTCACTTAGCTAAATAAAATCATGGTGGCATATCCATGCAATGAAATATTACTCAGCCTTAAAAAAGAATGAAATGCAGATACATGCTACAATATGGTTGAATCTTGAAAACATTATGCTAAGTGAAAGAAACCAGACACAAAGGTCACATATGGTATGGTCCCATTTACACGAAATATCCTGAGCAGGAAGATCCATACAGACAGAAAGAAGATTGTTATCTAACAGAGGCTGGTGACGGGTAGGGGGGGTGTCGGGGGGAGGAGACAATGGAAGTGACTGCCTAATAGTACAGGGTTTCCTTTTAAGGTGCTGAAAATGCTTTGAATAAGACAGAGGGGGTAGCTGTACAACATTGGGAATATACAAGTGCCACTGAATTTTTCAGTTTAAAACATTCATTTCACGTTATATGAATTTCATCTCAGTAAAAATAAATCCTCGAAAGCGTGACAATCAGTTCCCCTCAGTACTTTTATTAGAAAATAGTCCAACCCTCATCTATTAATACTCAATGATGGCTCTCATCTCCCCACCCCAGGGAGCATATGTAGGTACACTCTCAACAAAACTCATGAAGTAAAACTTACAAGTAGCTAAGAAATTATGATTTATTTTCCCCGTTCACTCAAGAAAATATCCTAGGTTGAAACTCCCTTGGGCTAGACCACGAGGCTCCTGATGCAGAGAAGGAAGTGAAAAATGAGCCAAGCTGGGGCACCAATCCACACTAAGGTGACTCCCTTCAGTGGGGAGGTCATGAATGACAGCATGGGACTGGATAACTGGGCTTATCTTGGGCCATCAGCATTGCCAAGGACTCCTGATGTGGTAGGTGGGGTGATGAGGCCGGTTAAGACAGAGGTAGAGGGAAAGGGCTGGCACGTGCGACTTTATAAGCCGCATCCCTGCCAAGCCAGTCCAGGGTTACCCTTGTTATATTAAATTCATCATAGGTGTTCTATACACTTACCTGTTTCTATGATTTTGTGTCTTGTTGTGTTTTATTTTGTTCCTTGGTAAAGTTCCTTTTGAAAATTTCCAGTTTTGTCTCAGATTTGTGTCATATTACCTATCCTGGGTTATTTTACTTTTGGTGACAGAGTCCAGGGACCAGCTGGCATTGTTCCACTCCTTGATCAGGGTATATGGAGGGCAGAGGTAGTGGAGGGAATAATAACACCAGCTCATACTGTATAACGTTCCATTTTTTTATCACATTTAACCTTTATAATACTTTGAAATAAATATTATCATTCCCACGTTAGAAAGGAGGAAACCAAACTTAGATTTAGAGAAATACAATGACCCATAGATGCAGAGAGTAAAATCCAGAGATACGGGGCCTGATAATAAAGGGAAACTAAAAAGGTCATCTATTATGGGTTCAATTTTGAATTTTTAAATTTTTTTAATATTTATTTTTGAGAGAGAGAGAGAGACAGAGCATGAGTCGGGGAGGGGCAGAGAGAGAGAGGAGACACAGAATCTGAAGCAGGCTTCAGGCTCTGAGCTGTCAGCACAGGGCCCAACGCAGGGCTCAGAGTCACAGACCGCGAGATCATGACCTGAGCCAAAGTCCAATGCTTAACCAACTAAGCCACCTAGGCTCCCCAGTAGGCCGAATTTTGACACCCCACCCAAAAGATATGTTGGAGTCCTCACTCCACAAAGCTCAGAATATGAACTTATTTGGAGATAGAGTCTTTACAGAGGTCATCAAGTTAAAGTGAGGTCATATGCAGGGCCCTAATCCAACATGAGAGCTGTCCTTATAGAAAGGAGAAATTTGGACACACGGACAACCACACCCAAAGGGAAGGCGATGTGAAGAGACATGGGGAGAAGACAGCCATCTACAAGCCCAGGAGCAGAGCCCTCCATCACAGCCATCAGGAGGAACCAATGCTGCCAAACCTTGATTTCAGAACTCCAGCCTCTGGAACCAAGAGACAGTAACTTTCTGATGTTTAAGCCACTCAGTTTGTGGTGCTCTGTTATGGAAGCCCTAGCAATCAATACAAGAGGGAAAGAACTATGGAGAAGCATGGACATGGATTCCTTACTGATGGGAGGGAGCAGCATGTGAACATCACCAGAGAAACTCCACAGTATACCAGTCATTCTGCTCGGCTTTGGGCACCAGCACCCTGGGAGAGACCGCACAGGTAGTCTGGAGTTTCCAGGTGGATGAAAGGGTCACTGTCCTAGAAGGGAACCCCAGCATAAGTGGGAGCCCTGGGAGTCAACTTATACCCAGAAGGTGCTGAAGCATCGTGGGCACAGGAAATATAAATGTGGCATGTGAAAGGAAAGGTGGGTATAGTGGTGACCAGCTTGAGAATGCATCACGACCCTCTTCCCTGTTCCTCTACCCCTGCCCTCGCTCCAACTATCTGGGATGACTTTCCAAATAAACCAGCATGAACTTTGGCTATTCTGAACTGAATTGTGTTGGAAATACAAAACATGCACCACCTTTCAAAGAATGAAAAGAGAACATAAAGCACCTCCTTATATTAGTTTCCTAGTAACCTTTCTGGACGCTTGAAGACTGAAATCAGGGTGTGAGCAAAGCCAATCACTTAGAAGGATGGCCACATGGTTGGCTTCTGGCTGCAACCCTCTGATCTCTGCCTCTGTGGTCATGCAGGTTTCTTCTTTGCATCTGTGTCTCTTCTCCTGTCTCTCATAAGGACACTTGTCATGGGATTTAGGGCCCAGTCAGATAATCCAACAATTTCTCTCAAAATCCCTAAGTCTATTACATCTGCAAACACCTTTTTTCCAAATAAGGTCACATTCACAGGTTCCAGGTGTTAGGATGCAGACATAACTTTTGGGGGACCACCTTTCAACCCTCTATAATTCTTAGTTTTGTTTCACGTTGATGACATGGTATATTAGTTTGCTAGGGCTGCAGCAACAAAACACAGACTTGGTGGCTTAAACAACAGAAATCTATTTTCTCATAGTCTCCCAGAGGCAGTAAGTCCAAGGCCAAGATGCCAGCCAAGTTTGTTTCCTCCGGGATGGCTCTCCTTGGCTAGCAGATAGCAGCCCTCTTGCCACATCTTCACACGGTCTTTTCTCTATGCCCACACATCCTGGATGTCACTGTGTGTCCAAATCCCCTCTTCCTATAAAAACACCAGTTAAATTGAGTGAGGGCCCACCCTAGGAGCCTCTTTTAACTTAATATCACCTCTTCAAAGGCCCCATCCTCAAACGTAGTCACATTCTGAGGTATAAGAGTTAGGGCTTCAGCATGAATTTGGGGGGAACTCAATTCAATCTAATTCATAATAAACAGTGAAATAATATTTTGGTTATTTGGGCGTTGAATAGACTCTATTATTAAAATATAAACTGGGGCGCCTGGGTGGCTCAGTTGGTTAAGCGGCCGACTTCGGCTCAGGTCATGATCTCACAGTCTGTGAGTTCAAGCCCTGCGTCAGGCTCTGTGCTGACAGCTCAGAGCCTGAAGCCTGTTTCAGATTCTGTGTCTCCCTCTCTCTGACCCTCCCCCGTTCATGCTCTGTCTCTGCCTGTCTCAAAAATAAATAAACGTTAAAAAAAATTAAAAAAAAAATAAAAATAAACTAAAAAGGAAGGGTGGAGGCATCTCTCTTTTTTTAATACATTGTCATCTTGGCTAACATACAGTGTGTAAGGTGTGCTCTTGGTTTTGGGGGTAGATTCCCGTGGTTCATCGCTTACACACAACACCCAGTACTCATCCCAACAAGTGCCCTCCCCAATGCCTATCATCCATTTTCCCCTGCCCCCCACCCCCATCCACCCTCAGTTTGTTCTCTGTATTTAAGGGTCTCTTATGGTTTGCCTCCCTCCCTCTCTGTTTATAACTATTTTTTTCCCCTTCCCTTCTCCCATGGTCTTCTGTTAAGTTTCTCAAGATCCACATATGAGTGAAAACAGGATATCTGTCCTTCTCTCACTGACTTATTTTACTCAGCATAATACCTTCCAGTTCCATCAACATTGCTGCAAGTGGCAAGATTTCATTCTTTCTCATTGCCAAATAGTATTCCATTGTATATATAAACCACATCTTCTTTATCCATTCATCAGTTGATGGACATTTAGGCTCTTTCCATAATTTAGTTATTGTTGAAAGTGCTGCTATAAACATTGGGATACATGTGCCCCTATGCATCAGCACTCCTGTATCCTTTAGATAAATTCTTAGTAGTGCTATTGCTGGGTCATAGGGTAGTTCTATTTTCAATTTTTTGAGGAACCTCCATAATGTTTTCCAGAGCAGCTGCACTGGTTTGCATTCAGGTGGGGACATCTTAAATGCACTTTGACTCCTCACAAATTTGCCCAGGACCTGCCTTAGGTCTCCCCATCCCCTACTCCCCTCCACAACAAGGGCTGTTCATGGGAGACCCTAAGGCCTTGCTCTCTGGGTAGTTTTGAGGAGTACATGGGGAAAGGAGGCCAGGAAGAAAGTCCCCGTGGTGGTGTTACTGAGGGACTTTCAAGGACAGAATGAGGAGACCTATTAAATCTATTTGAGTACCTGTTCTGCAACCGTGACTCACCCCTACACACATACCATCTCTGCATGTCTTGAGCAGAATCTACCACACCTCTAAATGTCGATTTCTTTAAAACAGCCCAGGGGAAGGGCCTGGTCCGCATGAACCTAAGAGGAGAGACCTGCCACAGAAGTGGGATTTTATGAGCCAGAGGATAGCGGGAGGAGGAATGTGGAACCACAAGTGACCACGAAAGCCCTGGGAGTTTCCAAAAGATCTTTGGGAGGGCATCTGACTTCCCACAGGATGTGTGATAGGGGGCTTGAGCTAATTTTATTTAGATCTCAGAGCACAGGGTGACGTCAACTGACATCTGGGTTACACTTGTTATCAAGGAGTTGAAATGAAGACACAGGAGGCATGCTTATCAAATTTGTAGAGGACAGGAAGCTGAAAGGAACAGCAAATGCATAATTAGAATCCACAAAATTCTCAGCAAGCTAGAATGCCATCCTGAATTTAATAAGAGGAAACTTAATAAGGACAAAGGGAATGTCCTGGACTTGAGATAAAAAATAATAATAAAACAAACTATCTGTACAAGGCACATGGAAGTGGGTCAGGGGTTTGACTCAGATGGAGGCACCCCAAAAGCAGATGGGAACTGAGGCTATTATAGCAGAAAAATGGGACATGAAGTGGGGGAAGTAGACAAGGAGGTTCATTCTTCCTGGTTAGACCCCTGTGATATCAACTTCAGGCCTATCCACTATACACTGAGCAGGAGGCAAAGGGGACAAAATGAATGACCCAGTGTGATCAGGGAACTCCAATCCATATCAGGCAGGAACAAGGCTGTTTTCCTGGAGAAAAGAAGCATCGGGAGAGAAGTAAGAATTTTTTTATTTTTTTTTTTGAGCAGCAGACAAAAGTTTACTAGAGTATAAGATTAGAAGGGAAGAATAGTAGGAAAGCTCTCTTTACAGAGAGGAGACATTTGAAAGTCAAAGCCTGAGAAGTAAGAATTCTTTACAAGTATCTAAAATTCCACCACAGGAATGGGAGGTTGGGTTTGTAATGTATAGCCCTGAGGATGAAATCAAGATGGTAAGTGGCTGCTTCAGGGAGACACTGGACTAATGTATAATAAAGAAAGCAAATGTATCCATTAGGATTTATTTAATAGGAAGTAATAGAAAACCTGATTAATAATAGCTTAAACAAAAAAAAATTTTTTCCCATCACTCAATTAAAGGTATCCCACAGATAAGGTCTCAGGCTTTTTCCAACCTTCTTCTTCACCAACCTCAGAGTGTTCATTTCACCCTCCTATCCGTGGCCTTGTGGTCACAAGATGGCTGCTGAAGCTTTAGCAACACAAATCCGCATTCAAAGCAAGGGGGCAGGGTGATGGTGAAGGGGCAGCCAATGTAACAAAGACTTTTTCCTTATTGGTGCTATTCTTTTACCAGAAAAGTAAATAATATCTCAGATGTCCTCAAAAATCTCATTGGCCATACTGGATTATATGGCCAATTCTACCCACAAAAGAGACTGGGAAAGGAACATCTAGTCTTTCTAGCCTATAAACTGTGAGGCTGGAAAAGGAGAAGAAAATGGCATTTTAGTAGCTCTCAGGAGTTTCTGCCGCAAAAAAAAATCACTGTGAATCAACCACCAATAGTTTGTCTTAGTCTTTTTAATGCAAATATATGTGGGCTCATATAAACACATACGATCACATATAAAATTTCACAGATGTATATTGTAAGTAGTTTTATTTCTTGTTTTTGTACTTAATATTTTCAGTATCTTTCCATAACATAAATTCTTGGAAAATATAATTTTCAACAGCTGCGTAATATCCCTTATGCTGTTCCACATTCAACCATTCCTCTACTCTTGGACATAGACGTTATTTCCAGCTTTATAGAACTTTATAGCCATCTTCTCCAGATACATAATGGTATGGTTTGGAAGCTCCACCCTTGAAAATATTCCATTACAGGTATGAAATAGATAAGACACAGCTGGGGGAGTGGGTGGAGTACTGGACTCTATTACATTTCAGGCCCTTCCCCACCTCCTCAAGATGCAGAGGATACACAGATGCATATGGAGACTAGTCAGGGAAGATCACTGTAGCCTCTCTGTTTCATCTTTCATTCTGCTGCCTGAGCCCACAGGCTGTGTGACATTCCTACTCTGGATACCCCCAAGGTCAGCACCCCACACACTTGCCTCACCAGCTCTCTCACTATCTCCTGTCAACAAGAACAGTCTGAATCGCTCTTAACGTACTTTAAAATTGCCTGAATGAAGACAGCATCTGGCTTTTATCAATGGGGTCAAACATGAGACTTGCTGTGAAGGACCCAAGCCTGGACCAGAGGGGCCAAGGATAGAGAGAACCTAAGACACCAAGATCTGATGACAACATTCCAGTGATGCTCCTTTGCTGCCTCTTGCTACTTTGAAGCCTATTTGTGGCTTTCCAGTGTGCCATGGGGACAGACAAGGGCAGGAATCTTCATTACGATTGCTCAGCAACCACCACGAGGGCCACATAGATGAGCTGGGTAATGGAAGGAGCGAGAAGTATCATTTTCCAAGGTTGGTGTCCTCGGGGGTCACAGATGCTGGAGTGGTGTTAAGGGACAGAACAGATATCCGCCTTATCAGTGAAGGGTTTGATGTCAGCCTTCGCTATATATAGTTATGTTTCAAGGGATGTGATCTGACCTGAGTCTAAATGAATTTAAATTTGCCTTCCATGGAATAAATATTCATTCCTTCAATAGGGTTGATATGCCAAACCTACCATTCAAACTCTAGAATTCAAAAGCATGTTTTTTTAAGACACAAGAAACTTGCAAGATGAGCAATCAATGACAGAAAAATGGCCATTAGCAAATTTGCCAGTTTGTTTTCAGATAAGTGGAGTTTAGCTCATTCCTCCACTATCTTGCTCTGTTAAGTGGTTTTAGGGAAAAAATATTTAAAGTTCAAATCATTTTGGTAAATTTTAGTGATATAATATTGCTAACACCATGCACAAA
This sequence comes from Neofelis nebulosa, assembly GCF_028018385.1. Classification (NCBI taxonomy): domain Eukaryota; kingdom Metazoa; phylum Chordata; class Mammalia; order Carnivora; family Felidae; genus Neofelis; species Neofelis nebulosa. The sequence goes on from NC_080783.1 coordinate 61,024,974, forward strand.
ACAACTCAGTAAGTGAAGCTGTAATGATTTGGTTTCTTTTTTAAAAATGGAGCTCCAGAGGCATCTGGATAGATTAGTCGGTTGAACATCCGACTGTTGGTTTCTGCTTGGATCATGATGCCAGAGTCATGGGATTGAGCCCTGTGTCAGGCTCTGTGCTGAGCATGGATCCTGTTTGAGATTCTCTCTCTGTCCCTCTCCCCAACTGGCATACTCTCTCGCTCTCTCTCTCTCAAATAAAAAAAAAAAAATTTAATTAAAAATAAAAATAGAACTCCAATTGTTTCCTGGTTGTATGGAATTGGAAAAGTCATATGCTTTGCAATGGTCAGCAACCCCAAAAGTTGTTTTCTTGCCTATGAAGGCATTGTGTCTACCCGGAACATCACACAGCACAAACACACATCTATACTACCAGCCATTAGGGACAGACCAAAGGCTGGAGCAGGGGATTTGAGAAGAGGAACTCACCTGTGTCTCAGTTCTTCCCACAACTTCTCCAAAAGTATGTCTCTTAATTTCTCCATGACTTAATTTCTCTATGTATAAATTCTTATTTGAGATCCATGAATCTGGCCACTGGAAGGAATCTTGAAAAGTCCTTTCTACTAATAGCTTCTCCCTTTTTCTTAAGTTAATATCAAAGAAACTCTCTTTAATTTGATTAAATCAGTAAATAGATTCTCTTAGTGTTATTTTACCTTTGGAATAGGGACAAGTCTCATTCTCTTAATCACAAGTCTCTGAAAATTCTATTGATTCTAAGTCTTAGAACAGAGTGTGTCTAATCTTGATGAAACACAAGTTTGAAATGTTAAGTATTCTACTTATGTTTTCTACTGAAACCCTCATAAGGTACAGGACATTGTATGAGGCAACCTGTTGGTTTATAGAACTGGGTGGACCATGTCTCTGGTCTCCAGGAACTTTCAACATGGAGGAGAACTCAGTTGCACAAATAATTAACATAGGTATTAACAGAGAAAGGAAAAGGGATGCATAGGTTACACAGAAAATAAGAGCAGCTATAGAAAACATATCTGGGATATCTGTTCAGCCCACAATAACCTGCTTTCTCTGAGAACTGCCTCCTCCCTAAGATACTGCACCCGCAGCCATGTTTAAACACTACCGCTTACCCTCTACCTTAGCCATGGCTATTCAGACCAGGAGAGGATACCTGACCAAGTTGAGCCAAATTCTCTCTCCTGGGAGTTTGGAATTGTGACCCAGAGTACCTCTAAGTTCAATGTAGATAGCTATTCCTCTCAAGAAGGAGGACAAATAGAACAAAAAGGAGCAGCCCCCAGACCCTGTGCCCCCATCCCCAGAGGCTGAGAGGATGGCTGCTCTGATTGCTAACAGCTTTGCCCTTTCCGGTTCCAGACTCCCATGGGGTCCCAGTGACATTCTAATCTTCCTGATACATCCTTGTTTCCCATGAGAAATTTCCTATTTCCCCCTGAGCTGGCTCTGATTGCCGTTACTTGCGTGCACATCAGCTATGACGAGGACTTGAGCACTAATATGGCCCTCCTTATATAAAAAACAGATACAGATAATCCAAAATACCTAACAATTCAAAAGGCATTTTTGGCTCTGGGAGACACTGTGAAACATATATATTCAAACTGCTAGAATTCATAACACCCTGAATGAAAGTACAAGCCCACAACAACAGAAACTTGATTGGAAAAGGCTGGCAAAGACTGTCTGTTTCCATTGTCCTGACAGAGGCTCTGTTCTTCTCTGCCTTCTGGTCCCTACAGGACATGTAAACATAGCCCTCCACCCTGACCTCATCTCCCCAGCTTGCCCACAGCCACCTCCCTTATATCCAGTTTAGAGTGTCACATCTTTTTCTAGAGGTAATTTTTTTAAAGTTATTTATTTATTTTGAGATAGAGCACATGAGTGGGAGAGGGGCAGAGAGAGGGGGAGAAACAGAATCTGAAGCAGGCTCCAGGCTCTGAGCTGTTGAACCCACGAACAGCGAGATAATGACCGGAGCCAAAGTTGGATGCTTAATCAAGGCATCCCCACAGGTAATTTTTTTTTTAAGTGTATTTATTTATTTTAAGAAAGAGAGAGTGTGTGAGCAGGGGAGGGGCAGGGTGGGGGAGAGAATCCCAAGCAGGCTCCTGCTGTCAGTGCAGAGACTGACATGGGGCCTGATCCTCCATGAACCCGTGAGATCATGACCTGAGCTGAAATCAAATGTCAGACACTTAACTGACTGAGCCACCCAGGCACCCACCCCCTGCCCCCACAAGTAATTTTTTGAAAGGCTTTTCCTGACACAGCAACAAGCAAAAGAGATGTCAGTCTGGGAAAATAGTTGATAGAGGGGGCAAGAAGATCAGTGGATTCTTTTTAGAAAGAGTTTTCCACTGCACCTCTGATGATTTATAAAACAAATAATGCCTGAAAGAGAAGTCAGAGAAGGCCCTTTGAGTGACTGGCTTCCCAGCCAATGAGGATTTCCAGAGTGGCTCAGAAGTTTCCATGGAAGAGCCATGTAGAAAGCAAACTGAGGATCCACAGGAATAAAAACTACTGAGGGGACAAGGGTGAAGAGGATCATGTCAGAGCTGTCTGAATGTCTGTCCCAGAGAAGCGTGTAATGGATGGAGGTAGGGTGGGTATGGTGGGAACAATGGAGCAGCAGTTACAGGGCTGGGTAGGGCCCGTGTTCCTGGAAACAGAATTCACCAACTGCATTAGAAGAAATATCTTTGTATGACCCAAGCTGTTCTCATGGCAAAATAATGCTTTCCTGTTCCTCTTGGCAGCTCCCCCATGAGTAAAATTAGGTTAGAAACACACACACTCACACCGTCTCACACACACTCACTCACAGACACACGTGCACACGCCCCCCGTGTTCTGCACATTCCCAGTGCTCCCCTCATCACTACCCAACCCCAACATTGTAGGTAGTTTGCGGACCTGCTAAATACCACAGCAATGAAGGATCATGTCTGGTACCTTACAGATAGGCTCATGGGAAACAGCTTCCAGTTTCTAAGGGCTTTGTAGGTCACTTCATTCACTCACCAAACAGGGAGGCTTGCAGGAACCCTTGGAACCCCCTTCTGATAAAACCCCCTCAAATTTCTAGATGAAACCAAGGCTTGGTGTGGTTACAAAAAAAGGATCCTAGTCCAAAGACCTCCAACCTTAGATTATTCTTTGTTTTCCCATCTAATAGGACAGGCTATGCTGGCCTGGCTTCCAGCCCTGGCATGTGAGGTTTTGCCAACAGCCCTCACAAATGTCCAGCAGAAAGGTTGCCAAGTTCAGGCCCCACCCCGGCTGGTTATCTGCAGGCAGGGTTCTCCCATGACACTCTGGCTGGCCCTGCTGCCCCCTCTCTTTGTGGAACAGCTGTACCAGCTTGGCTGCTGGTGTGTTCAGTCACAGGTCCTGCCTTCGTTTGGTTGATAAGCATGGTCAAATTCCAAATCCAACTGCTACGACGCAGGCATTCCTGCCTCCGACTCTCTGCGAAGCCTGTGCTACCGTGATACTCTGTCACTAGGGCCTAGGGCAACCGAGGCCTGAGGCTGGGACCCAGAGAAGAGAAGGCTAAGGTCTCCAGTAGCCATGGCACCAGGACTCTTCAAGAATCAGCCTCCTGCATTTCCTGCCAGTTGGCTCTCTTTAATTATTCTTTTGTGTCTCAATTATTGGAGTTCTCCCATGTCCTGAAAAGCCTTCTTTTCTGGGAAACACTTGAACCATCTAGTAAAAAATCACCAAGTAGCTTAAAATATCTAGGTCAATGTTTCCAAACTGAGGTCCACACCAGAAATATAGGGTACTTGGGGCTCCTGGGTGGCTCAGTTGGTTAAGCTTCTGACTTTGGCTCAGGTCATGATCTCGTGGTTCATGAGTTTGAGCCCTAAGTTGGGCTCTGTGCTGACAGCTCAGAGCCGGGAGCCTGTTTCAGATTCTGTGTCTCCCTCTCTCTCTACCTCTACCCTACCCTACTCTCTCCTCTCTTTCTTTCTCTCTCTCTCTCCCTCTCTCAAAAATAATCATTTTTTAAAAATAAAAAGAAATATGGGGTGCTTGTTAAAAGCAAACATGGAGGGCTCCATCCCAGGCTTTCTGAATTAGAATCTGTTAGAATAGAGCCTGGAAATCTGATTTGTTAACAAGCCCCCCAGGTGAATGTGAGGTACACTAAAGTTGCAAGACCCAATGGAAGTCTAACCCAATTACATCTGGCAGTAGGGTATAGTTTTGTTTCCTAGGACCTCTAGATCTTTTCTTCTGGGACTTCTGTAAAAAAAAAAAAAAAAAAAAAAAAAAGATATATATATATATATACATACACACACACATACACACACACAATGAACTTTGAACATGTCAACTTAATGATTAAGACTATTAATTTTTGGAGACAGGAATCCATTTCTTTCTCCCTGACTTCACCTTATCAATTCCCAGTAGTAGTCAGGATAATTGCCCAAGGAGGATACCTGGAAACCAGGGGCTCATGGACCACCTTCCCTCCCCATCTCTGTACAGAATTTTTAGCCCCCCACTTGCAATCCCATGAGATCCATTTCACAGTTTAGTGACCTTTTGGGGGGCACAAATCTATGGATTTCTTTTTGTGTAGTAAGGTCTCTGTAGCCGTTGATCTCTATTTTACTTATTTAGAAAACAAGATAATATGAAGATTTTGAGAACTAATTTCAACATCATTTTTAGAAAGAGGTCCACAGGAATGCAGAAGTCACCACTCCCTTCAGAAACCAAATGCTGGCCAAAATACCAAGATAACTAAATGAGATCTTATTCCTGTGCCTGAGATGACTCTTCACCTCTGTTGACAGAGGGGTAAAAATTGATTTTAGGTCCGCAGCCTGTACCAACCATGAGCGAAGTTGACAATGCATCCTACACATATTCAGTGTCTGCGTCTTGCCTCTGAACAATTCAAAGGACTTCCACCTATTTCCGAGTGTCCTCTGTTATGTAGGAAGGCAGTTATCTACCCTATTCCATAAGTAACCTTTCTGTGGCCAGAAGAGTATGTTATTTGTCCAAGGCAGAGCACTAAGTGACAGCAGGATTCTAGAAATTAATTAAATGCCTTGATCCTTGGGCCAGAGAACTGAGCCACTCTTTCTACATGAAGTTGTCTCTTCAGGTATTAAGAACATTTTAATCTTATTGGCATTCAGTCTGCAAATAAAACTGACTTAGTCACTGCATTTCTGCATCCTTTTCCCCATCTTTTATGCCTTACTTATTAACACTAAGGTTCTCATAATTATAAAGAGAAAAAATAATGAATTCGTAAGGGGAAACAATAATTAACATCAAGGTGTTAAGGACTTAACATATCATTTCCCCTAGGAGTATCTGGGTTATGGAAAAGAAATTTAGAAGAGGATTGAATTACCCAAAGAAACAACTGGCTAATGGTGAAAGTTTAGGCATCAGTGAGGTAGGGAACTTTCTGGTATTCCTTTAAAAATGTATGTATTCTGCCCAACCAGAATGCCAAGACCCATCTATAAGATAGAACATACTAGAATGAAGAAACTATCAAGCATAACATGAATTTAAGCAACCAAACTCTGTTCCAAATCACCCCAAGAAGATGATGCTGGAGATCTGGATTCATGATGTTACTAAACCTGTAAAAATTATCAAGACTGGAGACTTCCACTGTGGCCCAAGCTGGAGGAACAAAAACTGGATTTACTCTCCTATCTGAAACAACTGAAAAACCAGACAAAATATATGAAACAGTAGTTCTCAAGACACTGGACATCAGGCAGTGAAGGGCAATGATCCCTGAAATATGAGAAACAGATTAAATGAGCCCTAAGATTGTGCCAGCTTACTGCACTAAGAGAATTTTCAGGCCACTGCACAAGGAGGGGGATCCCAGATGGAGTCTGGCTGTCTCCTTGAGTAGAGAAGACTGGAGAGGCCAATGTGGCTGGAAGCCACGGGGGATGTGTGGGGGATGGTGGGGGTGGCGGTAGAGAGCTGCACAGAGAGAGGACTCTGGAATTCTGCACTGGGTCCTTCTTAAGTATTCAGTTGATTATTGTTCAGCGTCTGCCTGAGAGTAAACTGCCCAAGACCAGGGAACAGGGTAGATGGCTCGGAATGGTCCTAACTCAGTAGTGGGGGAAATTAACCCTACACTAAACACTGCCTTAGTCCTACCTAAGTTTACCTAAGAAGGAACAGATAATCTGAGTAGCCCTATTAAAGAAATTAGATTTGTGGGGCACCTGGGGTCTCAGTCAGTTAAGCCTCCTACTCTTGATTTTGGCTCAGGTCTTGATCTCCCAAGAATTCAAGCCCTGTGTCAGGCTCTGCACTGACTGTGGAGGCTGCTTGGAATTCTCTCTCTCTGTCCCTCTCCCACTCGCTCATGCTCACAAGCGTGTTCTCTTTCTCTCTCACACAATAAACTTAAAAAAGAAGAAATGAGATTTGTGGTTTAAACCCTTCCTAAAAAGATAGCTCTTGACACAAATACCTTCCCTTGGTAATTTTACCAAATGTTTAGAGAAGAAATAATATCAATTCTACACAAGATCTCTCAGAAAATTAAAGAAAAGGACATACTTTTCAATATTCTATGAAGCCAGCATTTAGTCTGACACCAAATTCTTGACAAAGATATTACAAGAAATGAAAACTATAGACCTCTACTCTTCATAGAGAAATGCAAGAATTCTTAACAAAATTTTAGCAAATTGAATCTGGCAATGTAGAAGAAGAGTAATACATTAGGACCAAACAGGGTTTATCCTAGGGATGCATGCCTGGTTCAGCATTTATGTGTTCAGCATTATTGACTCTATTTCTGTGGAGAACCCTGACTAACACAATACATATGAGAAAACCTAACAAATTGTACTTTAAATATGGGCAGTTTATTATAAGTCAATCATACCTCAAAAAAGCTGTTTTTTTTTTTTAAAAAGAAAACAAATAAAACACACACATTATCCAGCCTGTGAAAGGAACACATGATAAGAGTGCTACCATTCTCCCAGCCCATGGCAGACATTGCCAATCAATCACATGGTGATCCAGGCAGCCTTACCAATCAGCATCAGATCTTCAGATCCAACCTACTTTGCACCTGACCCAAGTCAAACACCTGGTTTTAAAAAACTGAGGCTCCAGAGCAGAGCAATTTGTTGCTAAACTGAAACTGATATTGAAGTCTCCTGGTTGCTAGTCCAATGTGCTTTCCACAACACAAGTTTAAGAAAATGGGATTTAAATGAGATGCCAGATGTGAACTTTTGAAGAATGCCAACAATGTGCTGTGGTGTTGCTTCTAAATACATCTATTTTTCATAGGACCAGTGATAGTTTTCATGCAAAGGAAAGAATTATCTACAGGAAAATTGATGGAATTCTTATTTTTTGTATTTTTAATAAGGAAGATGTTAAAATTACTGAAACTGGTTTTGACCTAACATGAAAGTGATTCTTCAGGCCAGAAAATTGCCATATTTGCAAATAAGGCCAAGAAGCAAAATGATGTCAGATTACACAAAATATATGCCAATGAAATCATATGTAGATACACAGAAATAATATTAATCTTGACGAGAAAAATACATCATTGGTTTGAAACACAAATATTGTTCTTAAAAAGCAATGACTTCTTTAATAGCTCTCTGAAAACCATATGTTCATTAATAATAATCACATGTGCCTGTCACCATGAAGAGAGTCATCGACTGATGGCAAACACTGAGCAAATCCACAGCCCATGCTTCGGTCTTTCTAGTGTGATGACTTGTGTGAATTTCCGAAAGCAGGAGCCAGGTTTTCTCATCTTCGTACTGTTAGAGCTGGCAGAACCCCTAGCATATGATAAGCCCTTTCTTCTTGCTCCCAGCCTCTTTGCCTGTGAGGAAGTAAATGTCCCTGCTGTTTGAGCCAGTCAAGGTGAAGTGTTCTCTTTAGAACTCTTTGCACAGTGACTGTCTTAGAAAGTACTGAGTCAAAGAAAGAAAGAAAGAAAGAAAGAAAGAAAGAAAGAAAGAAAGAAAGAAAGAAAGAAAGAAAGAAAGAAAGAACTAAGTCGACGTGAGTTTTCTTCATTTTCCTCATTTAAGAAAATTTCCAGTTAAATATTAGGGAGACAGCGTTCAACACATATGAGGCTTATAGAACTAACTGTCCATCCACTATGTCACCTACTAATCTTGATGCCACCAATTTTGAAAGAATTCACTATTACAATTAACTATGATTTTCTAATTTTTGTTACTGTTAAACTCACTAAAGGATTTATTCCAGACAATGATTCAAAGAGGGGTCTGTGAATGAAAACCTAAATTTGCACTAGGCAAGCAACCACAAAAACAGCTGAGAAGACTCTTCTTTCCCCCCAGAATTAGCTGTTATGCTGGTATCCCAGCAATTCGGGTTCATGTTCATCCCATTGTGATTTTTAAAAACTTAGGAAAGTTGTGGGGCGCCTGGGTGGCGCAGTCGGTTGAGCGTCCGACTTCAGCCAGGTCACGATCTCGCGGTCCGTGAGTTCGAGCCCCGCGTCAGGCTCTGGGCCCACGGCTAGGAGCCTGGGGCCTGTTTCCGATTCTGTGTCTCCCTCTCTCTCTGCCCCTCCCCCGTTCATGCTCTGTCTCTCTCTGTCCAAAAAAAAAAAAAAAAAAAAAAAAAGTTGGAAAAAAAAAAAACTTAGGAAAGTTGTGAGCACAAAGAATAGCAACATTAACAACATTCACATATCCTTTACCCAGATGTATCTGTTATCAACATTTTGCCCATTTGCTCTACCATTCTCTCTCTCCCCATATTTATATATATATTATATTTTTTTCTGAATCACTTGAGAGTAAGTGGGTAGTGATGCCCATTATAATAAATTTAATTTTAAGTTTCATTTTAGGACTTAACACTTAAAATAGTATATACTTGTACATGACTTGTACACGGTTCAAACCTAAAGTGTACAGAAGTGTAGAGAATTAAAAAGTAATCTCCCTTCCATTCCTATGCCCTAGACCCTTCCTGTGTCAACATGAGAATTTAAAATTCAGAAAAAAATGTATCTTGAGATTGTGTCAATCCATTTTCTTTCCCCATTGTATAAAAACTCCACACATCCAAAGAAATTGAGAAAATTATGTTTACCCCCAAAGAGTCTAAGAGACCTGATACCTACTAGAACCCCTCAGGAGCTACTGCTTTTTCTGGTGTTGCAAAGACTTGGGACTTTGGCTTTATTTAGTCATTTATTTGTTCATACAGCTCTTCATTCATCTACTAATCTTCTGTCTCATCGAGTCCTAGGCCCTGTGCCAGTGTGACAGGTGCATTTTCCAACATTTCTCACCCCACAAGCTCTTCTTTCGGTGTGATTCTGGCACTCCTTCCATGGAGCGGTGGGATCAGTGTTCCCTCCCCAACTTTTGACCAGAGCGGACAGTATTTGACCTCCAAGCTCCAAAGCCAGGTCATAAAAGTCAATATAGTTTCTTCCACCTGGTTCCCCTGGGATGTATTTGGGGAACCCAGACACTGTGGTGTGAGGAAGCCCAGGCTGCCCTGTGAAGAAGCATGTGGAGAGGAACTGAGAGTTTGCACCAATTGCCAGCCACATGAGTGAGCTATATTAGAAATGTCAGCTGGAGCCACCCTAGCTGATAATGCATGGAAGAGAGACAAGCTGTCCCTGTCCACCTCGCATGAGCAAATTAAATAATTTTTGTCTTAGGCCACTATGTTTGGGGATATTTTTTTTCCACAATAGTGAACCAGAACAGCAAGGTACAGGGGATGCAAACAGACAGAGTTAGGGTGCCTGCCTCAAAGAGCTCATAGGCTAGTGGAAGAGGTAGGCAAGCAACAAAGATTAATTAAACAGAATGGAAGGATTGTTTACCACAATATTTGTGGTAAACACTACAAAAACACCAGCCTCTTCTAGACTTTTCTAGACAGTAATACAAGAGATGAGGGTGATTGATTTCATCGATAGGCGCAGACACAGAGCCATGAGAGGAATCTTCTGGAAGAGAAAATTGGGGCCTGGACAAGCTTCTTGAAACAGACAAGTAGAAGCAGAGCAGAGGCCCAGGTTTGCTTTTCAAATGTTAATGAGCATTCTTCATCAGAGAAATGTGGCTTTCACCACGACCTCTGCTCCCACACACCCTCCTTTGAGGCCGACCTAGACTGGCGTGCACTTGATTAAGCTCAGCGAGGACCTCATCGGAGGGCAGAAGGATCTCATGTGGTGCTTTTCTCTTTTAAGTCAACAGGAGGATTGTAAATAAGACAAATTTGGGGAATATAAATTCCTCATCTCCCCCAGTCCCAACAAACTCACAGGGGCACCCACATATCGATTTTGCCCCCCAAGAATTCAGCACTTAGCTGAAAAATGTATCAGATTGTATAAGAAAAGGAAAAAATGCTCAATATCAGTCAACATCAGGGAAATACAAATCAAAACCACACTGAGATACCACCTCACACCAGGTAGAGTGGCTAAAATGAACAGGAAACAACAGATGCTGGTGAGAATGTGGAGAAATGGGGACCCTCTTGCACTGTTGGTGGGAATGCAAACTGGTGCAGCCACTCTGGAAAACAGTGTGGAGGTTCCTCAAAAAATTAAAAACAGATCTACCCTACAACCCAGCAATAGCCCTACTAGGAATTTATCCAAAGGATACAGGAGGGCTGATGCATAGGGGCACGTACCCCAATGTTTACAGCAGCACTCTCAACAATAGCCAAATTATGGAAAGAACCTAAATGTCCATCAACTGACGAATGGATAAAGAAAGATGTTGTTTATATGTACAATGGAATACTACTTGGCAGTGAGAAAGAATGAAATCCTGCCATTTGCAGCAACATGAATGGAACTGGAGGGTATAATGTTAAGTGAAATAAGTCAGTCAGAGAAAGACAGATATCATGTTTTCACTCATATGTGGAACTTGAGAAACTTAACAGAAGGCATGGGGGAAAGGAAGGGGAAAAAATAGTTACAAACAGAGAGGGAGGGAGGCAAACCACAAGAGACTCTTAAATACGGAGAACAAACTGAGGGTTGATCGAGAGGGGCAGGGGAGAGGGAGAAATGGGTGATGGGCATTGAGGAGGGCACTTGTTGGGATGAGCACTGGGTGTTGTGTGTAAGTGATGAATCACGGGAACCTACCCCCCAAACCAAGAGCACACCGTGCACACTGCATGGGAGCCAACTTGACAATAAATTAGACTTCCAAAAAGAAAGAAAGAAAAGAATAAAAGAAAAGGAGGGCAGGAGAAGAGAGAGGAGAGGGAGAGGGGTTGGGAATGGAGCAGGAAGCACGGAGTGGGCAGTGCAGCCTGGACATTCTCTTGTGTGGGCTCCCTGGCCTGGAAAGGTGAAAACAGACCTCAAGCCCTGAAGGGAGAAGAAGGAAGCCCCACAGGAAAGGAAGCACCGTGTCCTGGCCCAGGGCCTCTCCCGCCCTTGCAGGGAGGTCTGAAGCTTCACTACTGGCTCCTGAGGGACACCCATCTTTGGCAGCCACTCCTGGCAGCATCCTCTTCTCCTCCCTCAGGGGCCTTGCACTGCTGGCTTCAGCCTCTCCCTCAAAAAAAGGTCCAGGGAAGCAGCCCCTTCGGTAAGGCACTCCAGGAATTTGTGATTCATAGGAGGGAGACCCCCTAGATGAGAACGCAAACACCAAAGAGATAAGGCTCTACAGCATCTATTTTAATTCTTTCTTTTCCCTGAGCTATAGCACTTCAGAGGGGTCTGCCCATTAAAACCTAAATTGGGGGGCTCCGTAGGCTGTTGCCTAATCTAGATTTCTCCTCTCACTCCAACTTTTTCAAGGATTTGTTTTCATTGCATGTAACTTCTAAGCTTTGGTTCTTCATGACATAATTGTCCTGCGTTGGTTTTTGCAGACCCAAATTCATATTAGTATCAAAGCAAAAAAATTCTTACAACTCACAGGACATCAAAGGCAAGGCTGGTTTTACCCCACTGGACGGCACGAAGTTGCTGCTGGCTTTCAGGCTCAGGGCGGGGTCACCAGGAGGGGGAACAATGGGACTCAGCCATTACTCACCACCTGAGTCCATCCCGTCCTTACAACTCTGGCCAAAAGATAAACACCAAGAGGGAAAATAACTTTGCATAAATACCACCATGAAAACAAAGAACAATATCCACGTATTTTATCTGCCCATGTGAGCTCAGGCACAAAGCCATATTGGAGACTTCTTTCTCTTCCACATGATGTAACAACACTGTGCCACAAGGCAAGCCCCCAAAACTCAAGCAAGGGGAACCTAGATCACCACACATCGAAGAGGTTATGAGACAGCCAAGATCAGGCCACCTCCTCTGAGAAAGCAAAGCGACCAAGATCAGAGAATGGGAAGAAGGAGCTTTTTTCAAGGTTCTCCCATGGATTTTATCATCTGTACATGCAAGTAGATGAGAAAGTCCAGTAACACAAGTCCTATTAAAAAAAAAAAAAAAGCCTCCTGCTCTCCTTGGTATGTCCCCTTTTACTTATTTCTTATATTTCCCCCTAGATTTCTAGATAATAAGCTTATACAGCTATTGGTTGATCCATTTGGGACATCATTTATTGGCTTCCTGTTAGGTCAGAAGACTGTGACATCCTCTTCCCTACTTTGCCTCCCCCTATTCTCTCAGTATAGCTGAGTTATAGTTTTTGGTAGAGTCAACAATCCATGTTTGCGTTGTTACATATCGTTCACTGCTGAGGACAGAAACCAACTATAATTTGATTTCCTTTGTTTTCTGGCATCCAGCGTTGCGATGGAGAAGTCCTGCGCCATTCCCATTCCTGTTGTTTTGAGCAGAAGCAGTTTTACCCACCTAGGGACATGTTGAGGATCTTCTCTTTATTCACAGTTGCTGAAACCTGAAAATGGCGTGACCTGCTGTGGATCTTTTGAAATCCACAAGGAAAATTTCTGGTATTATTTCCCAAGTCATTCACCTTCATTTTCTTCATTCTCTCTGGACTTCCTATTAGCTGAATGGTGGCCTTATTGGACCAGTCCTTTAATATTTTTATCATTTCTTTCCTAGTGGTCATCTCTGGTTTTTTGCTCATCTTTCTGAGAGATTTTCCCACTTTATCATCTGTCAAATCTTCTTTTTTTAGCTCTTCTATTTTTAATTTCGAAGAACCTCTCTGCCTTGTTCTTTTATCATTTCTGAATTAAAGCATCCTGCTTCTGATTAATGGGTGCAGCATTGCCTCTTATCCCCCTAAGACGTGTACGTTTTGTGTGTGTTGAGAAGTTTCACTCTGTTCCCTCTGCTTTGTTTCTCTTTCCTCCTAAACATTTTCCTGCTTGAATGATTTTGGTCTGTTTCATATTGAAGGCTTTCCTCCAGAATCAGACAACCTCTGGATGTTCATTCACACTGAAGACTCAAATCACACAATCTGATGTGTGGGTTTGCTTTGAGGCGTGTGGGCAGGGCTTATCAGCTGGTGAATTTCATTGACAGAGACCAGGCAGTGAGCCAGCCTTTCCAGGGTGGGACCCCAAATGACATTCTCTGCAGGACGTTTCTCTGTAGCTACTCAGTTCCCCTAGGGCAGAACCCTGGCCTCCTGCTAGAAAAGAGGATGCTGGCTGCCAGAAGAAGCAGGGTCTGCATAGCAGAATTACCACGGTGCAGGGGTGACTTCAGTACTGAGTTTCTGCTTTCCCTGGTATCAGCCCCAAACCTCCTTCCTTTCCCGTGTTATATATAACGTGGCTATGTTCAGAGCCCTTTTTGTTCCACGCTTCCAGAAAAGAACTTTCAGGATATGCAAGCAGGTGGTGGAGCAATGGGAGGGGGAGGCATTGCCTGGTTGCATGGGTCGGGAGGACACTTTGGGGATCTAGACCCAAACTTCCCAGAAATCCTCTGTACTCAGTGCTCCAACTCCTCCCAGCTTCCCACATACCTGGTGCCACAGAACCTCAGCCTCTCTGGGGTTCCTGCAGGGTTTCTTGGAATGCCTCCCTGCAGCCTACACCAGCCACCACCTCTCCATCTGCTTTCCATCTGCCCAAACTATGTGGCCGTTTCAGAAATCCGTATAATTCCTCTTCCAGGGCATCCATTTTTGTGCATTTATACCTTTTTTTATTCTTCTACTGGAATTTTTTAATTGGGATTTTGGAAGAGAAAGTCTTCAATCAGCCACGTTTAACCAAAAGTCCTTTACCACTACTTAGATTTCACACTTGCTCTGCAGAAATCTGCTTACCTATAGTCCACAGAATACAGTGGAGTTCCCTGGGCTTCTGAATAGAAGATTCTAACCTTGGATCTACCAGGTACTGGATGTGAACCCTTGGGTGAACTGATTCGCCTCCTTGAACCTCATTTCCTCCTGTAAAAATTAGGGATAGGGGAGGGCTTCTGTGTATTAAATTATTTTTGGTAAATTGTTAAATTATCATTAATATATAATTAAATTAACTTGCCTATTATGTTAGAGATGATATTCATAATAATAGCCAAGTTGGATAGGTACGCAGCACCCCCGTTTTTCAGATAACTTCTACAGAAAAGTGGCCTTGACCCTGGTGGAGGGAGGAGAATACTTGCCTGGTGTCCTGTGACCTAATTCTTCCCTTGTTATGTTTCCTCTTCCAGGTGAAATCCAGATTTTCCATTAAAAGGGCAAGTCTTTAGTTTGAAAAGTTAAATATGGTGACTTGGGGGGAGAAAAAAGTCCTACATGACTATCTTTAGGAATACAGAAGGAAGGAAAACTAAGGCTCCTGACTGTGAGGCAGTTGGGCTGTATCATAAAGTACCATGGAGTAGGTGGCTCATAAACAACAGAAATTTATTTCTGACAGTTCTGGAGGCAAGAAGTCTGTGATTGGGGTGCCAGCATGGTGGGGTTCTATGGGGGCTTCCTCAGGTTGCACACTTCTTGTTGCTGCCTCACAAGGTAAAGAAGGGCAAGAGAGCTCTCTGGGGCCTCTTGTATAAGGGCACCAATCCAGTTGATGAGGTCCCCACCCTCATGAACTAAGGTCCCATTTCCATATGCCATCACGTCATGGGTTAGGATTTCAACATATGACGTTGGGAGCGGGGGAGACACAAACATTCAGTCCGTTGCAGGAGGAGATATTCTAGTTCTCTTTGTGTCTTTATCTTACCTTTATGTTAGATGATCTTTCTTTCCTTAGAAGATAAATGTTTCCATTTTTTAACTTAAAATGGTCTCATACTTCATGATACATTTTTAAGTTAGTAATAATTAAACAGAAATGTTTTCTTGTAGCATTTTGCCTCTTTATAAACTTAAGTAAGATTTGGTGCATATTTCACCTGCTGAATATTGACCTGCATAAGGGCTTGGGATTGGCTTCATTCTTCTGTTGGACACAGAATACAGCACAATGGCCAACACATCCCCCCATCACAGCCCTTAAGAGCTGTACAAGATCTTAACATTTATCCGGTTTAATCCCCTTCTTTTACAGATGGTCTAGGCAAGCCCAAACAGATGAAATTATTGACCCAAAACCCCAAGCAAGAGGCCAAGCCAAAACTTGACCTGGACCTCCTAAATCAGAACTAGTGCCTTCCACACTACCACGGTGCCTGGAACCAATCAGTGTTCGGTAAATATCTCATGTCCACATCACAATCTGATCTTCCATGTTTGCCCCATTGTAGTCCAACTTTCTCTTTTCTTTTTAAATGACGCTCTTTTAATAGCAGTAATGCTTTACACAAACCTAATAACTAATTACATCAAGAGGAAAGCCACAGCCTTAAATATTAAATGATTACATGTGTATGCTAATATAATATGCAATCCAAACTACTCCCCATCAGTATTTCTATCCATCCATATCCTCATGAAGCATGTCACAGACAGGCAGATTTTCTGCCCATGGATGCCAACTGTTTTGTGTACCTGCAGACACTTTACTTCATTCAAATTGATAAAACTAGCTCCAACTAATCTCTGTGCTTTCTAATCTTAGCACTGCCTTTGTTAGGGTCACCCGAGTGAGTTCAGATCCAAACACCTGACTGCAAATAGATTCCAGTTGTTTGCCTTTGTGTCTCACCCAAACGGACTTGCCCCCACATCACCACCCATATACTCAGTAAATGTTCATTGCAGGTCTACTGTGTGCCAGGGATTATTCTAGGCCTTTGGGATACAGCATGAGCAAAACAAAGACCCCTACCCTTGGAGCTTACATTCTAGCCATCAATAAGCATTAAAAACGAAGTATATTTTACAGCATGTGAGAAGGTAGGAAATGTTATGGAGAAAGAAAAATTTAGGATATGGGAGGGGGATCAGGAGTACTGAGGCAGGTGATCAGGAGAAGGTAATGTCTGCATGAAGACTTGAAGGGGGTGATGGAATGAGCCAGAGAGATACCTGAGTAAGAGCTCTCCTAGCAGAGGGAACAGCAAGATGAAGTTCCCAGGTGAGTGTATCTGGTCTGGTCAAGGTAACACCACTTCTTGATGGGTGACATATTGGGGAAAGAATTCTAAGTAAGGGAGAGTGACCATTCCCCAATTCCAGACAGACCAAAAAAATTAAGCTTCAAGAAATAAAGAATGAAAAAGTGAGGACCTGGGGGTACAGTAGGACAATGTGGGAATGGCAAGAGAAAATTGGAAAACCAGGAAATATAATTGAGAAATGAAAGTAGCACTGTAGATTCAAGAAATCGCCCCAGATATGATTCACACTGGGACTGAATCTCACTCACCTTTGGATTCACAGTAACTGGAGCAGAGCAGAGCACATGGTAGGCTCAAGAAATGCACAGGCAGTGAAGGAATGACCAATGAATGGAACCGTTCTTCACGTGTGAACTCCTTTTCTTGTGCTTTGTGTGGTAAAGAACAGGAATCAGCCCAAGAGCTGTGCTGTGAGGTATGCTGTAAACTCATCCCACCCAGAACTGAATTTACTGATAAGAAGGAGGATTCACCTCAAAGAAAAGTTTTGCAATATTTTTCTGTTCATTGATCTATTCGGGTCTGCTTAAAACCTAGTCAAGTGTATTATGGAGTCTGAGAAATAAGTGTTCTGCTAAGATATCTAGGCATGTGGGGAGTTTCAATCCGGTAATTGAACGGAGCATATGAGTGCAGAGAGAGTGAGTGTGTGTGTTCAAGATGTATGTTAATGGAGTTGGGAGGAATGGATATTAATAGAGTCTACAGAGATACAAACCTTTTAAGAAGGTATTTATATACATTCCAGCATGATATTGAATTGCATCAAGGTTCTTTTGGTTAAAGTAACAGAAAGCACTTCAAACTCACTTAAGCAAAACTAAGGACTCATCTACTATAAAGATACAGACAACTTCAGGGCAAGATCAGTCAGACATTCCCCAGGAACTGAGATCGAGAACTAGCAAGCCAGTGGGAACCAAGGAAGCATCCTGCAGTCTTGCCCTCTCCCCTCTTCACTCTTCAGAGCCACATGACCTCCTATCCCTGTCTCCATGCATGTGTGGCCCCCTCCTTTTCTCTTGGCAGACCTCCTTCCTTCCCTGTCCATGGATAAGGCCTCCCCACCACGTCTGGGCTTACATTACCTCAGTTTTAGCAATAGGTATAGCCTGACAGCAGTATTTCTCGGTCTTGATTCCAAAGTTGCAAGAGAAAGGACCCAACTGGCACTGCGTGGGCCCATGTCTCCCCCCGTTCCAAGTAACCACAAGTGGGACCATCACCTGTTCAAAGATGGCTGCCAGGTTTGAACAGGCTGCCAAATTTGCCCGTTCACATTCATCAGGTTCTTTTGCAGGTTCTTTGTAGATAATGGTGATCCCCACTGGTCTGCGGTATGCAAGAGCTTTCGTTCCCCTCAACTACTTCCCTGTGAGGTGTGTCAAAATGAGGACAGGTCTCATTCAGAACTCTGCCACACATACAAACATTTACAAATAAGCAGCCACAGAAACGTCATACCACTTGTTCATATAAGCTCAGAGCAGCAGCGACTGACACCCTGCATGGAGAGTTCACTCGAGGAAGGAAGAAGGGACAGCATGTCAATAGCAGAATTAGTGCAGCTTCTAGTTGCATTAGTGGCTGAATCCTCTAGTACACGTCAGGGAACAAAATTTAAAAAGCCCCGGTCCTAGCACAAGTCCAAGAGGGGCTGAACTAGCATGCTGGCGCTAATATCACACTATGTAAGGGAATAGGTGCCTTTACAATGTTTCTAGCTGGTCCATATTTCATCCAGGAAAATCCTCATGCTAATTAACAGGCCCTCTAGTCAAGATGCAAGTGGTTGTCTTTTGCCCTCTTTGGAGAGTGGACTCCTGTCCAGGACCCTCCAAAGGTACCCACTATGCCCTGGAGTGTGGATTCCTGATTAGGGACTTTGAGTGTTAACAAACGAGCCCTGAGTTTAGATGAAACTAAACACACACACACACACACACACACACACACACACACACACACACCCTGGGTTGGCAGTGGGTTTGTTGACAGATGAATTGGCCTTCTCCAAAGGGTTGTCTTAGAAGCTCCCCCATCTCCATTGCTGCTTACACATCACTGGCCAGCCCTGTTAGCAAAAGAGTCTGGGAATGTTCTTTTTTAGCTGGACTTATCACAATCGGAACATTATATGGGTCTTGTTGGCAAGGTAAAGGAGAGAATATAAATCAGGTGGGCAGCCGGCCATCTCTGCTACTCTCGCTGATCTAAAGTAAATCTCTTACCCTTGTCTCAGCTTCCTTATCTACAAAATGAGATTATCAACACCTACCCTGCCATTGTCCCAGGGTTTATGGGAGAATGAAATGAAAATGCTGTACTTTGAAAGCTGAGAAGCCTTGTTCAAATAGAAGATATCGTTTGACAGTTTATATAAGAAACCACAGTGCTGTATAACCATCAAGAGGGTTATTCTTTCAAATCAAAATGTAACCATACATAAGCATTTATTCTTGATCCCCAAAGCTTACTCACATCCCCCAGACCAGCAGGAAAGTGTCATTTTTTATCGCGCGGATCCTACATGACACATCCTAGTTTATGAGAGGCTGACTGGACATATGCAGAGGCTGTATAAGGTTATGTAACACTTACTGGAGTTTGGTCTGTGCCGGGCACTGTGTTTCACACAGATATTCTCACCTAATCCCTCACACAGGCTCCCGGGGTGGGCACTGCTTTATCCTTTCATCCTGCTGACAAGCAAACAGAGACAGTGCAGCCAGCCCTTAACACAGTCAGAGGGGAAAGCTAGGGTTGGATCTCAGTCATGTCTGGAATGCTTGAGCGTCGTTCTTCAATTCTAAAATGCCGTAGCTCCTAGTTACCATGCACACTTGGTAGAACTGTGTCCACCAAAAAGATAAGTTGAAGCATCCAAATACCCCGTGTCTGTAAATGTGACCTTATTTAGAAATTGGATCCTTGCAGATGTAATCAAGTGAAGATACGTTCATACTGGATTAGGGTGGGCCCTAATCCAATGACTGCTGTCCTTTTAAGAAGAGGGAAATTTGGACAGGCATACAGAGAAGGCCATGTGAAGGCAGAGGCAGAGAGCGGAGTGATGTACCTACAAGCCAAGGAACACCAAGGATGGTGGGCAAACACCAGAAGCTATGAGATGGAACTGAGGTGGGTTCTCCCTTAGAACTCCCAGAAGAGGGGCGCCTGGGTGGTGCAGCTGATTGAACGTTGGACTCTTGATTTCACTTCAGGACACGATCTCATGATTCATGGTTTCCAGCTCTATGTCAGGCTCCATGCTCTCTTTCTCTCTCTCTCTCTCCCTACTTTCCTTCCCACTCATACTCTCTCTCTAAAATAAAAATTAAAAATAAAGGAAAATAAAGAACTCCCAGGGGCACCTGGGTGGCTCAGTCGGCTGAGCATCGGACTTTGGCTCAGGTCATGATCTCGCATTTCCTGAGTTGTAGCCCCACATCACACTCTCTGCTGTCAGCGTGGAGCCTGCTTTGGATCCCCCGTCCCCTCTCTCTCTGTCCCTCCCCCACTTGCACTCTCTCTCACACTCTCTCTCGTGCTCGCTCACTCTCTCTCTCTCTCTCTCAAAAATAAACATAAAAAAAAAAAGAACTCCCAGAAGAAACTAACCCTGCCAACACCTGGATTTTGGACTTCTGGCTTCCAGAACTGTGAGAATAAATAGCTGTTGTTTTTAAGCCATCCTGTTTGCGGTAATTTGTTAGAGCAGTCCTAGGGGACCAATACAGCATGTGAACATTAGATGGTCCTACGAGAGCCCCGTGCAGCCTACTGCTGGCTCCACCCCCAGCACATTTGAGGTCAAGCTCGGTTCACTGCAGGAGTCACCAGCAGAGGGGCACAGCCTTGGCTGCCCAAGGAGGCACTGTCTTCACAGATCAAGCAAGCCCTTCCCAAGGCATACTCCTGGGTCTGAGGAGGGAACCCTGACGGTGCCCTGAGCAGAGGGTGGTGCGTCTCTAAACGTTCCTGTAAGATGCTGAGTTCAGCTAGAGTGGCTCAGCTACAACCATGAGAATGGTTCCCGTAAGGAATGTGTTCCCGTAAGGCTGGGCAAAGAGATAAGCCTCTGACTTTTCTTTCTATTCCCCTTGTATTTGGATTGCACTAAAATCTTTGTAGGCAACTGGATCTATTTGCTGAGTGAGGAATTATTTGTATTTTCAAAGACCAAACTTTCCTATACTTTTTGGTCATTCCACCTTCAAAAATATTTGCTAAATCTATACATCACCTACGCTTTTTAAAAAGCAGTTTTGGGGTGCCTGGGTGGCTTAGTTGGTTAAGTATCCGACTTCGGCTCAGGTCATGATCTCGTGGTTGGCAAGTTCAAGCCCCGTGTCAGGCTCTGTGCTGACAGCTCAGAGGCTCCAGGCTTTGGATTCTGTGTCTCCCTCTCTCTCTGCCCCTCCCCCGTTCACACCTGTCTCTCAAAAATGAAAATTAAATCATTAAAAAGCAGTTTTATAATACTCCCCAAAATGGAAAGCCAGATCACCCACCATGAGTAAAGAGTAAACAAAATAAGATAAACAATATTTACCTGTTTACTATCTATAAACCAGGGGCTACCCTGGCCAGGAAAAAGATAGTTCATAAACTGGGACAGAATCAACTACCCTGATAGGCCAGAGAGTTTTTATGAATAGAACTACTTTGAATACTACTGGAAAACATTAAGTAACAACATGAAAGAAATTTATTATTGTAAACTTTATTCCTGAAGTGCTGTGAGGATTCTCAAACCACCACAAATCCCCCAGTTTGGCATAACATCCTATGGAGAGAAAGTTCCAGAAAGAGATAAATCGATCCAGCTTTTAAACACATAATGGCCACTCACAGTTAAAAGAACAGATGCTGGTATTTCAAGTCTGAGAAAATTAACAGTATGGACATCTGCCATCTGTATGACCTTGCTTAAGTGTCACTTTATCACCCCCGATAATAACCGGTGATGTGTCTTGTCTTAACTGGAGAAAATAAATACGACTACTAGGGTGAAGAAGAGATCTTTTCATTGTGCTGGTGAGAGGAGAAATCTGGAAACCTCGCCAAAGAATACAGGCTAAGCTTTGTTCAGAGGCTCATAAGACGACGAGAGGAAAAGGCTGTTCGGGATAAAGAGATATTTGTGTTTCCAGCCTGCAGGAGCAGACGGGATGTGGCACTCCACAACGCACAACAAGCACTTCTGCTACACTAAGGCTTGAAACAAACGAGCGTGTCTGTTCCGGTCTAACATTGCTTTTCCTGGAGTTTAAGGTGAAGACCCCTACATGGATGTGATCCCGATACCGAAATGCA
This sequence comes from Neofelis nebulosa, assembly GCF_028018385.1. NCBI lineage: Eukaryota > Metazoa > Chordata > Mammalia > Carnivora > Felidae > Neofelis > Neofelis nebulosa. Next base: position 61,046,833 of record NC_080783.1, read on the forward strand.
AGCATGAGGGCCTAGAATGCCGAGCCAGTCATCCAGACGGTAGGCACTAATACTCAAGAGCTCACCTGCGTGTAAAACAACAAGGAAGTGGTGCGTGTGTTTCCTGATACTACCTTCTCCTCTGGCATGCTGACTCACAGACATGGCAGGCTAAGAAAATGCACACTGCCCTCTCCAATAATGCCCCGGAGTTTCCCATAAACAATGATTCCAACATGAAACAACTCAGAAGAGCGTATAAGGATCAGGAAAATACCATTTCTCAACAGAGAAGGCAAAGGAGAAAGGGGGAGCCACACCTGGTGCACAATAGCAAATCTATAGTGATAGTCCTGGCCGGAGAGAGGCAGCACTCTCAACTGGGAGTTCTGAAGAGACTGTTTAATGGAGGGGCCGTTATTTGGAGGTATAGGTGGAGTTAAGGAACCAGCAACAGCAGAAAGATGTTACCACCCTGTATTAATTTGCTAGGGCTGCCGTAACAAGTTACCTCAAACTGAGTGGTTTCAACAATGGCAATTTGTTGTCTCAAGCTTCTGGAGTTTGGAAGACTGAAAGGTGTTAGCAAGGCCATGCTCCTTTTGAAGGCTCTACTGATAAATTTGTTTGAGGCTCCCCTCCTAGGTTCTGGCAATTCCTTGGTTTGTGGCAGCATAAATGCAATCTTCAAATGGTGTTCTCCCTGTGTGCCCGTGCCCAAATTCCCCTTTTCAGATGGACACCAGCCATATTGGATTAGGGCCTTGCTGTGTTCCACTATGACCCCATCTTAATTTAACAACTTGTATCTGCAATTATATCTTACTATTCCAAATAAGGTTACGTGCTGAGGGACTGGAGGTGAGGACTTCAACAGAGGAATTTTGGAGCGTCACAATGCAACCCATACCACATTCTCAGGCCTTGAGAGGCAAAGAAAGAAGAAGGAGGTGTTGGACAGCCTGGTGGGAAGCTGAAGCCCAGGCATGGCTATTGTCATGGAGGGGCTCTGCAGTGCCAGATCCCACAAAACAGGAGGAGGGCTGCAGAGAAATATTCCTGCCTCTCTCCCCTCCTATGCTCCAGGCACCAAACCCAACCAGAAGGCAGAGGAAAGGGGAGTCAGGTGGTGCAATTTGGGGAAGTCCAGCTTTCCCCAGGATGGGACAGAGAAGAGAGGAGAATCGTTGGGGGGAGGGCAGTAGTGTAAGGAAAACCAGTCAAATGAGCACCCCTTTACGTGACAGAACCAAGGGATCCAAATGGGTTAGGGAGAGGTCGTTATATAAGATTTTTCCAAACTATATCTCGGGAATCAGAGTATTTAGAAAATGTGGACAGAAAAATCAGGGTACGCGTTTTCTCCCAAGAAAGCTATCTGTTTGAAAGCTCAGGTCAGCATCAAAGGTCCACATTTCCAAGTGACTCAGTGAGGGCCTCCCGAGAAAATAGCACCCTTGGGTATACACTCAGAAGGACTCCTCCCTCAAAGCCTCTCCAGACACATCCCTCTGTCCTCCCACAACCCGAGTCACCCCAGATGTCCCTTCATTTCATTTGCAGTTCACAGCCATGCCTCATCTCCATTCTCCCTGCCACGGTTCAAGACCTCCTCACTTCTTCCCTGGGGCCCGTACTCCAGCCTCGGTCGCCCACGATCCATCCCTCACAGCATGGGCTGCAGAGTAAAATTCTGATTCCCCAGCATGATGGTTGAGGCTCTACACGTGGTCCCTGCCTACACCTCAGGCCCCATCTCCCTCTCTCCCATCCATTTCCCACACTCCCCTCTGGTTCTTCAATAAAACTAACCCACTCTCGGGAAAAACTGTGAACATTTTCAAAACAAAAAAAGATTACTGGGGGTCCTGTTCAGTGCATCCTATGGAGTTACCTTCATCTTTCCTTGGTTTTGCGCTGTTTTATGTCTCTAATTTGTAGACTATATTTTATTTCGATAAGCTGTAGACTATTTCATATTTCACTTCTAAAATGTGTACATTCCTGAAAGTGAGGCAAATGATTCTTGGCCATAGAAGTGCAAACTGTGTCTCTGGAGATGCAGATTTTTGCCTTGTGGATATTGACCAGCAGCTTTGTATCTATTTGTAAATTATTTTCAGGCCACTTACATATGAATGTTCTTTGAATTCTCCTTTGAACCATGTGTAACATCTTTACTGGTTTCCTTATTAATTAATGAGGTAAATGAAATCTTTGATAGACACTCAATTTATAATTCTATGAGAGTCATGATTTTATTCTTTAAAAATTTTTTACCTTTCAATAACTCCTGTGTTTCTCTGATTGGACCATGCTCTTTCTTGCCTCTCTTTTGTACAAGCTGCTGGCACTTTCCAGAGGATTCTTCCCCATCTTTGTCTATTTGGTGAACTCCTAATCATCCTCCAATGCTCAGCTAAAGGTTGCCTCTTCTGTGAAGTCTTCCCTGATTACCCATTGAATACTCCTGAGTTCCCTAGCACTTTTCTGCTTTTCCCACTGAAGTTGGAACCCCTATAAACAGGGGTTGTATTCTCCTAGCATATAACAATGTTACTGAATATTCCGTGCCTTTACCTGGGTTTCCTTTTAATCCTTCATAATGGCCTTATGAGGCAAGTAATATTTGTGTCCCCCTTTTACAGGTAAAGAAACTTAAGAAGAGTAACTTGCCCAGGATGACATCTTTGGGAGGATCTGGTATAGTGGATGTGTCTTCAGACTCAATGTTCTTAACTGCAGTGTTAACACTCTTTCTTGATTCAGCAAATCCGTGGTCCTCAGTCCCTTTATAAGTTAGACTTCAACAGAACAGCCATGACTGAGAAAACTAAGAGGAAACCTTTGGGTTTTGTGCTATATCAAAGGATGACATATCTTGCCAGCGTGGGACAATGAAGAACAACATGATTTTCAATGCCTTAATTTCTCCGTCCTAAGAAATTAGCCCAAACCTAACAACCAAAGATAAACTAGCTATCCATATGAATTCCTCGTTAATACCATAGACACAGCTTAAATGAAAACTGTAGTTTCTTGCTCACACAGTAAGCACAGCAGCTGGCAAATGCAGGCACCCGGCAGGTATCTGTCTACAGGTATCTTGCACAAGGGATATTTACAATGCAGGGGCCAGCTGCCCCACCGAGGAGCCAGAAGAGCCCTTGCCCCTGTTTTACCGGGTCTGACCCTCCTGGCCAGTGTGCTCCTGCCAAAGGCAGTTCTGCTATCAGGAGTGCACCTTGGGTTTGGAGTTCACGGAAGCCTCTGGAACATTCCAAAAATGCACCCGATTGCTCAATGTTGCTAAGCAGGTGACAAGTGAAATAAATACTGCTTCACTACCTGGATAAGTGCTCAGCCTCCTTCTGCAGGGTACCTTGGGGTGACCTGACCTCCTGCCACTCACAGGGTTGAGATAAACAGTGCATATTGCCATAATAAGGGAAACAAAGGGCAAGGCTGCGCTGGGCTTTGATTACCAGGAGGGGTGTGTGATTAGGATATCTTTGATGTTTTTAAGTTGTCCAAGGGCCCTTCGTCTCGGCGCCCCTGTCCTTGGAGGTTTGGGCTCCGGCAAGCCCATGGAATCACTACCTACAGCTCTGGATTGTACCGGAGAGCAAGCTGGAGGACAGCAAGGCCAGGCCGGCCACAGATGCATTTCCCCCCAGTGCCAGGAAAGGTTCTGGTTCAAAAACAAATGTAGTTATCACTTCCAACTGCTCTGCAGGGCAGGGCATCCTGCCTCAGGGTGGAGCGTCAGCGTGCATTGGGAACGGTGGCAGGCGGCCAACGGAAACTTCTCGTTTCACCAAGGTTCCTGCCACTCTGTAGTGGTCCTGCAGGCCCAGCGTCACCCGGGAGCGTCCAGCCTCTCTGTCCGCCCTAGAGACACAGGCACCCGGCAAGAGCCAGGCCCTACACCCCCAGCCAGTCAACCCTGCCATGGCAAGCTAGACGCTGAGACTCACTGAGACATCCCCACTTGGGGGCTGAGGCCCCTTCTGAACCGGGAGTGTGGGCCAAGGGGGAAGTCCAGGAGTAGGCAAGGGGGGACTTATCCAAACCCCCAGGACACGCACCCCATGCGCTCCCAAAACCGGAGCTAGGGGATTCTTCTGCTCTAAGGCAATGCCACCTTTGCCTTGTGGTCCAAGGGGCTGGCTGGACATTTTTCAGAGAGAAGAAAAGGAACTGCAGACAGTTGTAGTTTCCCAACGGACCTGGACTCCACACTACCAAGCACTCCTTCCTTCTCCTCTCCAGACTCCACCACTGCTGGAGTTCTTGCTAAAACAGACTAGACCTTGTCGCTGCCCCACTGAAAACTCCCCTGGAAGAAGTCCACACCCCTGTGGGTGCCACACCAGCTTCTTCCTGGTCGTTTCTGTACCAGCCTGTCCTGTCTAACACTTTCTCTTTCATGTGCTCTGCTCACCAGCCCACGGCTCCCCAAACAAGCCCTTTGCTCTCACTGGAGAAGGCTCTCCTCCCCTGTCTGCCCTCCTCCAGACAGAACGTGAGTGCCTTCCTCCCTTCACGGCATTCAGAGCCTTGTACACTTACCATCACTGTAACATTCGACCACATGGCAGCTGGCTTATTTGAATTTATGTCGATCTCTCTGACCTGATGACGAGCTCAGTCCAAGAAAGGGCTCCTTTTCTAATTCATCTCTTCTCAGTGACCAGTGCAGTCCCTGGCATACAGGGGGTGCTCCACAAGTAAAAAGAATGAATGAACACATGCCCAAAATTATCCCCTTCTCCGGAGAATCTCTTTCCTTAGGAGGAAGCAATCCAATTCTGAGTCTCCTAGGGGTCAAAGGACATGTATCTGTGGAAAACCATTTGCTCTGGACAAATTCTGCTTTTCCCACATCCCTAGGGAAAGTCCAAAGCAAAGAAGGCAATGTGCAAACTAACCGCTTCCAGATAAAAGTACTCCCAGATGCTAACAGTCTTACTGTGTATGAAGAGCAAAGCCAAACCACACACAGAAGCGAAACTTCCTGAACGTCCCACGCCAGGCATTTAGTTTACTTCTCTGTTGGAATTTTGATGACAATAGACATCTGAGTGAAGATGCCCTGTGTAAGAACAGAGAGACTGTACCAGTTCTTTCATGCAAAACATCTCTGTCCTTTAACTTCTGGATGCATTGTGCCCTATGAGAAGGTAAAATGGCGTGATATCCTTGGCTTACCACCTGGGCTGTAACCATTCCTATAACGTGGTGAACCTTCGGTGTCAGAACTGTTACTCCCTTCAGATTTCTTTTGCTTTAAAAAGGACTGTTATTACGATGATCCTTATTAAGATTGCTGTTACTGAAAATCACCTCCTCTAAAAAAAAAAAAAAATAGGCTAAAATCTGAAGCAAATATTCCAATTTTCCCAGACATAGAATTTATAATTTCGATATTCTTATACAAAGATCAAGGGCCAACTGAGCATAATAAATAAAGTGGTATTCATACAGGACCATCACATTTACAAAGCACTCTCATTGATAAGAATTGCTCTAGGGGCACTGGGTGGCTCAGTCAGTTAAGCAGCCAACTCTCGATTTTGGTTCAGGTCATGATCTCACGGGTTCGTGAGATCGAGCCCCATGTTGGGCTCCGAGCTGACAGCACAGAGCCTGCTTAGCTTCTCTCTCTCCTCTTCTCTCTCTGTGCCCCTCCCCCCATCTCAAAATAAATAAATAAAATAAACTTTAAAAAAACTTAAAAAAAAAAAAGAATTGCTCTAGTTCATCAATTCCACACTTGGCAAAAGGGACAAATATTTAAACACGTGTCTCCTACCCCCAATGCTACTGCTGAGCATTTCCTCCCCCTCCACTGCCCATCCCAGATGGAAAGGAAACCCAATATCCATTTCCAACAAAAGGATGTCAGAGCTCTCCCTCAGCAGAGTGCCCCCTCCCTCCCCAATTCCCAACTCCTTCTCCAGGCAATTTCTCCCCCACTCCTACTAGCCAGTTACAGCCTCCCTGAACTGCTTATAGCTCCCCAAATTCACCACACTCTGTCACCTCCGATAGCCCTCACTACCTCACTCTGCACCTCCCTGCTACTCAGCTTTGGGGTCTCAATTAGATATCACCTCCTCCAGGAAGGCTTCCCTTAGCTCCCAAGGCTGACTTAGGGCTCTTTCAAACTGCTCCCAGCTCACCATGTCCTTCCACTATCCCAAAAGTAATCACGTGGCTTTATGGTTGTAATCGGTTATGTGTCTTTCCCACCCTCCAGAGCAGCACTGTCCAATAATAATATAATGTGAGCTTTATATGTGACTTTTAATTTTCTAGCAGACTCATTTTCAAAAGTCACAATAAATAGGTAAAATCAATTTTCATAATGAATTTTAGTTAACCTAACATATCTAAAATACTATGATTTAAACATGCAATCAATATAAAACAATGGTTAATGAGATATTTCACCTGTTTCTTTTTTTTCTTCTGAAGTCTTTCAAATCTGGTGTGTATTTTACATTTCCAGCACATCGCCACTGGAATATTTCAAGTGCTCAGTAGCCTTGAAATACACCAGCACATGTAGCTGGTGGCTGCCATACTGGACAGTGGGGGGTCTCGATTAAATACTTTGAAGGTAGGGCATGTGCTCAACCTCTCACACTAGTGTATCTTGTACAGTGCTTGGCACAGAGGCAACAATGTGTCTTAGCTCAGGTTGCTGTAACAACAGTGCCACAGGCTGCGTGGCTTAAACAACAAACATTTATTTCTCACAGTTCTGAAGGCTGGGAAGTCCAAGATCCAGACGCAGGCAGATTCAGTGTCTGCCAATGGCTTGTTTCCTGGTTCACAGATGGCTATCTTCTTTTTTTTTTTTAAGTGTATTTATTAAATGTATTTTTTTTTTTTAATTTTTTTTTCAACGTTTTTTATTTATTTTTGGGACAGAGAGAGACAGAGCATGAACGGGGGAGGGGCAGAGAGAGAGGGAGACACAGAATCGGAAACAGGCTCCAGGCTCCGAGCCATCAGCCCAGAGCCCGACGCGGGGCTCGAACTCACGGACCGCGAGATCGTGACCTGGCTGAAGTCGGACGCTTAACCGACTGCGCCACCCAGGCGCCCCTTAAATGTATTTTTTAAGTGTATTTATTTATTTTCAGAGAGGGAGGGAGGGAGGGAGGGAGGGAGGGAGAGAGAGAGAGAGAGAGAGAGAGAGAGAGAGAAGAAGGGAGGGACAGAGAGAGAGAGGGAAAGAGAAAATCCCAAGCAGGCTCTACACTGTCAGTGCAGAGCCTGGCGCAGGGCTCGAGCCCACAAACCACGAGATCATGATCTGAGCTGAAATCAAGAGTCAGACACAACCAACTGAGCCACCCATGCACCCACATAGATGGCCATCTTCTTGATGAGTCCTCACAGCGGGCAAGGGGCAATGGAGTTCTCTGGGATCTCTTTCATAATCCCCATTCATGAGGGCTCTACCCTCATGACCTAATTGCCTCCCAAAGGCCCCAGTTCCAAGGACCATCACGATGGAGGTTGAGATTTAACATATGAATTTTGAGGGGATACAAGCATTCCCTCTACAGTAGTGAACAATGTCTATGAATGATGTCACCCCCCCAAGGGATGGAGGCTGAATTGTATAAGCACTGTGGTCCCAAGCAATGGGTATCTGCATATGTGGGCTCAGCTAAAATTCCGCTCCAGTGAAACTCTCTAAATAAAAGAAGGGTGGCCAGATATGGGCAATCACATTCATATTTCAAGCATTACTCAAAATGACAGAAATACCAGTTCAACAAAGCAAGCTCATCAGCCCCTTGGAATTTAGGATAATGTAACTTAACCTTCACATAAGATGGAAGCTGAAATGGAAACAGAGTGTCTCCAGAAGACTTCCTTGAAAGGGATTCAGCCTGAAACACTCTACCACAGGACTAGGAGGCAGGAAATGAGCCTGAGGCTGAGGAGGAAGGACAAGTGTGGCATTATGAGTCCGACCCACTCTTTGTTTCAAGATTCCTAGAGTTTTTATCCTAAAAGCTGATACTTTTAAAAGTGCTTTTTAGAAACAGCAAAGCAGTGGTGCCAGAAAAAACAATGACATCAGCCCCTAGCCCCAGAGAAGCAGCCTTCAGGAAGGCTTCAAGGACACACGAGATGACACTGTAGCGCTCAGAGAAGCCATGGTCTGTTTTTCCTCTGTCCAGTCAGATAGCCCTAGATTCCCAAATATGGCAGATCCCAAGGACTTCTGACAGAACAGCTGCTAAGCCAGCAATTCATGGGCTTCGGTGGGCATTAGAAACATCTAGGGGGCTGGGTTAAAAATCCCGATTGCTGGGCCCCACCAGCCCTTCAGAGAGTTTAATTCAGTTGTTCTGAGGTGGGTCCCAGGAATATGCGTTCTTGTCAAGTACTTGAGGGGATGCTGATAGGGCGCTCTGCACTTTGAGGAAAACTACCCTAAATAATGGTAGAGCCATCAGTTATCAATTCACTTTTCTTTCACCTCTGCTTTCTAAATTTCCCCAACATTATGCCTTCTGGGCCACAGGTATGGTTGCACAATTCATGTGCTGCATAATGGATCCCAGCTGAGAAGCGAAGTGGGAGCTGAGATCTAGAGGTCTGGCCTGGCGATGTGCCCACCCAGAGTAATGAACACTCTTTCTTTGGACAGAGGCATCTCCAACTTGCAAGGCTTGTGCCCAAGTGTGGGGCTGTGTCAGCCCAGAAGGGGCGCTTTTCTCCTGATTCATACAAAGACACTACATAGCCTAGGAGCAGCCCTGAATCTGTTGACCAACATCAGAGACACCGCATCTTCCTCAGACCCCAACACGAGCATCCTCAACCAACCACTGCTCTTGAAGGCCGAAACCAGAAATGGGTCTGCTGACTCATCATTTTCCTTATGCATCATTAGCCAGGTCTTTTCCTGTGATGCCCCAGCAGTGGCTGACCCGGCAGTGGGTCAGCTCTTCCCTGAGCAAGCCCAGCCAGCTTTTCTGAACGAGGAGTTCACTGTTGCCTCACCACGTCTCTTTCCTGGAAAGATACTGCCTCATTGATTTTCTGTGCAGATGGCAGATTTCTCCTGGGCCAGGTAATCATTTACCAGGAATGAAGGCTCTGTGGAAATAGCTCTTGTTCAAGTCTCCAGGTTACCGGGCTTACCAAGCGGACAGACTGCTGGACGGAACAGATGTGCAAGACTATATTTTACGATATAGACACATTGCATATATACGTACACATATACAGACAAATGCTCTTCTCTCTTTCCTATGCTTCCCAGCTTTCTCAATTTATAAACTGGATGAACACTTCATGACAGACTGCATACGTAGCAGGGCAGACAAAGAGCAGGTCATTGGACCTGCTGTGAATCTCGGATGCATCCCTGGTGAAGTGAAAGAGGACTCTGTTGAGCTACTAAGAGTGAGGAAATGCAATCTGTTCTGGGCTCGAAACTCTCACTCTGCTACAACCTGGCTAAATGCTACTAGGCAGAGAGATAAAAGAATAGATGAGAATTTGCAGCTGCGAGAGAACGGAAATCTGAAAGGGAAAGCACAACCTAGCAAAAAGACAGCTGGTATCTGAACTTATCTCCATTTGTTCTTGGAAAAGCTATGAGGTGCCTCTTCCAATCATGTCACTGGCACTGACCGTCCTAGATCCAGTCAATGGTCTCAAAGAGTTCACTCACAGATAAGCAAACAATTACAATAAACTGTGGTAGGTAGCAAGACAGGGAAAAGCACAAGGCCTGTTGACGTTCCCAAGAAAGAAGGCCCCAGAGGATGACAATAGTCCTTTGTGGAGTATGGGGAAGAGCAGAACAGCATGTGCAAAGGCCCAGAAGCCAACATGCATGCTTTGTAGGATAAACCTCTGACAAACCTGCCTTGTTGAAATGCAGCATGAAGGGAGGGAGCAGCCAGAGACAAGGAGAGATGGCAGCAGAGGCCAGTTGTAACCTTTGCATGATGTGCTCAAGTATCTAGAATTTCTCCATGAGGAGTAGTTAAAGGGTTTTTTGTTTGTTTTTTGTTTTGTTTTGTTTTAAGCAAGGGAGTAACTAAGATCAAACCTGTGTTTTGGTTTGCTTTCTTACTTATTTAAATGAAGGTTTTGAAAAAGTAATTTGCATACACAGTAGCAAAATTCAAACACCCCTCAAGTGCAGTACAGAAGGACAAGACTCCTTTCTGCCCACTACCACCAAACTCTGAGTCTTCTCTTCCCATAAGTAACATTTATTTCTAGTTTTCCATATACTCTACCAGAGATCTAGACATCTATACATCTATTGATCTATATACATCTATTGATCAATACATCTATATTGTTGTATAGGTTGTGTACTGCACAAAGCCACCAAACCCAGGGGATAAGTCCACTCACTGACCAAGTTGCTCCCTGGCATGCACCAGATGCACCAGAGAGGGTATTGTTTCCTAATTTGTTCAAAGACACTGCACCGGCTAGCTGAGACCACTTATACACATGACACACAGACACACAGACACACACATACACACACACACAGGCACTTACTCTCACAGACTTTTGTTTATGTAGAAGGGAATATAGTCTATATTCATTGTTTAACCTTCATTTCACAAAGTATCACAGAGATAATTCCACATGGACGAAAGTAGATCAACCTCATTTTCTTCCATGGCTGTTCAGCATTCTTTAGCACTGAGGATCATTATCGTTGCAAATAAAAGACAACTTACCTCAAACCAGCTCAGACAAGTCACCTAGATTGCCATCAGTAGACTCCTTCCTCCAGCCACAAATCCTTGGATTAGCACCTTCAGCAGGTCCCCCAGAAGCTCCAGGCTTTCCTCTCACGGGTACAGCTATTCCAAGCCTCATATTCATTCTGATGGGACAAGATTTCCTTTTACACGAAACAGTCCTGAGGGCAGGGAAATGTGATGGACTGATTTGCTTCCACCAATTGGGTTCACCCTCGGAGGTGGGAGTGGGGCCAATACCAACCACCCATTAGGAGGGGGCGAAAAGGAATGGATTCTAGGGTAGCAACCAGCAAATGGCCCTTACAAACTCCATCATCCAGTTACCATCATCCATTTCAATGGCTCCTGCCAATGGTCCTTTAGCTCGTGTCTAGTACCCTGTCCTTATAAACAATGCCTTGATTGACATCCTCACACATACATCTTTGCATATGCAAAGATGTCTATAGGATAAATCCCTGGAGGTGGAATCGCAAGTCAAAGCGTATGTTTTCATAACTCTGATAGATACGACCATATTGCCCTTCCAAGGGGCTGCACCATCCACACCACAGCATCTCTGAGATAACTCAGTTGCACACACCCTTGCCCACGTGTTGTCAACTTTCTTAGACCTGTACTTTCAAAATTCAGTTTGACAACCGTGTGGCTGATGAATAGGAGGGGGAATAAGAATGAAGGCAAGAAAAGCAGTTATGTAATTATAATAATAAAAGGGAGAGATGATAAGGATCCCACCTACTGTGGCAGCCATGCATTTGAAAAAGTAGAGGCAAGGTCACATGCACATTCCGATGTGGCAACAGAAAATACAGCTGCTTTGCGAAAAATTTACCATTGTGTAGGGCTTCGTTTTGACAAAAAGAAAAAAAGATTCTGTTATTAAGACTTTTCCAGCTAGAAATATAAAGTAAACATGCTAAGTAGCAAAGGCCTAAACACAGACCCTACACAGAGAATTTGAGTTAAACATGCTTAGATCCTAAAAACACACGAACCTTGAAATGAAATAATGTGTTACCAGAGCACACATTAAATGACATTCTAAAGACACATTTTGTAAACTAAGTAGTCTACACTGTAAAAAAAAAAAAAAAAAAAATATATATATATATATATATATATATATATATATATATATATATGGCAAGAATGGTCTCACTAAAGCAGAATAAGGCACTGAATTCTAAGGACTGCCGTTCAACTCTTAAAAAATCTTTCCTCTCTGGATCCTTCCCCTTGGATGCTACAGACCAGAGCATTCTCAGCTCTGTCATCAAGATGCCTTGTACACTGCAGGCATCATAGTAAATGCTAGTTGTAGCAGTCCAAGGTCAATCTGACACCCTTCCCTGATTCAAAATGATATTCTTGATTATGTATAAAATCTTGTGAATATAAGGTACTATACATGATGCACTTTCCTACCCAGGTGCATTAAATCCTTTCAATGCTCACACTTCTTGGAATGGCTGAAAGTATTTCCCAACTGGATGCAGTGACAAGGGAAAAGAAGTCTTTCTTCTTCTAGATCCCCTGACCCTGTAACTACCCATCCAATCCTGCTTTTCTCATTATTTGCACCAACCATTCTGAGATTCTTCTTTGCTATAAAATTCTTGAAGGAGAAAACAAAAAGGAGAACATTCTTTGAAACAGTTGCAAAGTGCGATGGGGGAAGAGGTTAAATACGCCCATGGGACAGAGTCAGGTCAACAAGGTGGGGTGGGCATTGGTCTTGGGTAGAAGAGTCCAGATCACATGATGCTGTATCTGGTGGACGTCCCTGGAGGAGGGGCCAGGAGGTTTGAGGACTCGAACGTCAGAACCAGAAAGGGTACCAGGCTCTGCAGACCCCTGTTCTCTGTCGGCTGTAACTCTTGGGGCTGCGCTCCCAAGTAGGCACCATGCTTATTTCTCCAACCAGCAAAACCTCCCTGAGCTTGTCCAGGGTCTCCCTCAGTTCAATTTCCCTTATTTCCCAGTACATATGTATCACTGGGGCTTCTTTGCCAGGATGCCAAAGAGCCCAGAGTCCAGAGACTTCCCAGAGTCCCAGATCCAGTCCTTCACACTGACTGGTCAGGGGCCAGTAATCCCTGGCAGGAAGGAGGATCTGAAGGCAGGGAAGAGTTTTCCCTCAAAGACTGTACTACAGCCGGGTTGAAAAGCCAGCTGTGGAATGTCATGTGCTTGGCCCAACCCCAACTCCCACTCCCTGTTTCTGTCCTGTCGTCCCTCAGGGCCAGGAGATCTGCCTCCTCCATGGCTCCTCCCTGGAACATCACCTACAAGAGGCTCTTGCTGCTCCTTAGATGCTGCTGTTTTTTATCGTAATTACAGGCACACCACCCCTGCAGCAGCAACACATTCTTCGATCTCTCCTGGGCAGGAAGCACGGTGCCAGCACGTGGCAAGCACTTGGGCCATTGCATTAAGGTAGACGATGCTGTTTACCCTCCCCTAAAACAGTCCAATTCCAGAAAGGATCCAGTGTTTCTCACAGCTGATCGCAGGTAGCTGGGAGTCCAGAGAATGACAAAATCATCTATTTGCTGCCAATAAAGTCATTTGGCAGACCCTACAGAGTCAAACTCTATATGTGACCACGTTCCCGCTTTCGCAGTTTCCCTCCCTCTTGCCTTCCACCCTCTGCCTTGTACCTCCATTGCCAGCATTGCTAAGGCTCCAGAGCCATGAGACCTCTGGCGCCTGCCCTTCATTGTCAAAGAGCTGCATGAATTTCTTTTTCGAAGGGCAGCCCTCATTAGACAAACCTCATTCTTGCTACTACCATAACCTTTCACAGCATAATTGTGATGCATCAGTATGCCTTAAAAACCCCTGCCACCACAGATGACGGTGACTGGAATGAAGTTAGTAAAGAAATAGATAGTTCTTCACAAACAGGCAAATTTCTTCTTCTCAAAATTACTTAAGCAGCTGAAAGGCTTAGAAGAGTTAATGGCCCTCCCTAAAAAGTACCCGGTGCGCCCAGGAGGTGGTGTCCATAAGGCTGGCGCCTCTGAAGGGCCTGGAGTAACACAGCTGGCCCTAAGCCCATGCAGGGCGGGCACTTGGCACTGAATTAGAAGGCAATTTGTAGGTGGCCACTTGGACTCCGTCAGGCCCACGGAGGACCTTGCCTAACCCATGTTTTCCCTTTCCTTACAAAGCTGTTTCCTCAGCGGGTTCAGTGAGGAAACCCCTGAGTAAACAGAGCGTGTGCTGTTGGCCCCAAGGTTTCTCTGAGTGTACCCCAGGGACACAACCCCGGGCTAAGACCACTTCCAGCCCCCTGGCCCATCACCACTGTTGTTTCCATGAAGTAGTTGCTTTCAACTACATTCACCTCAGCCTCTGAAGGAAAAGCTTACATCTCCCAACAGCAAGGCAGAGGAAATCTCTGAGGCAGATGTCTGCTGAAGGCACTGAAGCCCTCTGCCTGCTTCCCCTGCCAGGGGGCCCTCCCCAGTGGCAGAACAATGGCTCCAATCGTGCCGGGGAACTCCACATGCTTTTTGGCTCATTTTCAGCATCTGTGTGGTTCAGGGGCCTCATCGTTGAGGGGGGTGGGGTGAGCAAGAAGTAGCTGACGTGTGAGGCCACAGAGGCATAGGTACGGCTGTTATCCCTATTTCTTAGGTTCAGAGAACCTCTTATGGCCCAGAGGTCAACGGCTAAGAATGGATGGGACCAGAAGTGCAGCCCACGGCTGTCTAATTGGAAATCCCATGTCTTAACCATTGCTCTTTATCCACGCTGGGCTGTTTGAGTACCTGGGGCCAGGGCCACAAGCCAGGCTTACCATCTGTACGGGAAGGCTCTCAACGTACCGCCAAGCTCAAGGACCGGCTCAAGAAATAAATGGACGGCACCACAGGAAAGGGGCCAAGGAAAGCGGTTTGGGCAGTAGCCAAAGACCCTATTCTTTCCCAGTATTACTGTTGCTGTTTTTTGGTCCAGAAACCCAAGAAATAGCAGATGATGTCCACCCCTTCCTAGTATAATCTTGAGCAACTTATCTGGTTTCTGTAGGCCTGAATCTTCTCATCTATAAAATGGAAATGATAAGAGCCCCTACTTCATGGGGTGGTTGTGAGGGTTGAGTGAGTTGCTATGTATAAAGCACCCAGGAGAATGCCTGGCACGTGGTAAGCACCGTATATTGGTAAGCAGCGTCATCACCATCCTTGTCCTCAACATCACCATCATCTTGCTCTGACACCTCTCTCCACTTGTCTCCAGGCAGAGGTGAGCCTTCTCGTCCGTAGCTCCCATAGCCCTTAATGACACCTTCATCATAGTCCTTACACTTTGTAGCAATGCCTCCAACCTGAGCAGCAATCGTGACTTCTCATCTGTGTGCTTCAGTGTCTTCTACCGTCTTCCACGGGCCCGTGATAGATATGCGATAAATGTGTGTTGAATGGATGAAAAATGGTGCTAATTCTAAAACTAAGCTTTCAGATAAATCACAAAGGCTATCTGACTTTTATAAGATTTTTAAATATGGCCCCCCAGATCATGTCTTGGAGATCAGAACGTAATAAGTGACTAGAAAACTGAAAGGGCTTTAAATTGTGTCATGTTAGACACGTGTAAGAGATTTCCACTGTGACAATCATCGTATCAAATAGTAGTAACAAACTCCATCTGAGACACGGAGTGCCCCTGATGCTCTAGAGACCCCCTGCTCCCTTCAGCTTTGGAAGACTCAGAAACAGGCAATCCCCAGAAGTATCCCCATGAGTCTTGCCCTAAATTAAAACTTTTCCAAGGAGTCACCTTTTTTTTTGGAAGGTTTCACAATGAACTTTCAAAGATAGACTCCAAAAATAGGTTCATGAAATACTGATTGAACACTTCCTACGGGCCAAACACTGGATCTACAAATACGAGTTAAGATAGGGTGTCCAGGAAAGGAAACTGACACATGAACAGATAACTCCTATATGGTGAGTAGTACACAGAGGCATGCCCCATGTTCAAAAAGTGCAGAGGATGGGCCAATGTAGGGGGTTGAGATTTTTAAGTGGTGGCAGGGACCAACCTAGAACAGTGGATGCATTTTCAGGTTCTTTCCAGGGCAGCTATGGTTGCAGAAATACCAAGCACTGCCAAGCACATTGCTGCACCTTCTAAGAAGGTGCAACTACCACTCGTGTAACCCATATTTAAAGGCTGGGAAGAGAAAGCCCCCCCCCAACCCCCACCCCGGGCAGACCACCGCCAGAGCTGCTGGTCTGCCTGGAGTCCTGGGGGGGGGTATGCCCTCCCACCACCTGGCACAGAGTCCTCTTTGCTCAAAGCCAATGCTGTCCCTGACTGGCTCAGGCATCGGCGGCTTCCCCACTGAGCCTGCAAGTAATGCTCAATGTCCTTCACCTCACCTTGAAAATGCTGACCACCTTCAGGACCCTGGGAGGAGCATGAGGAGGAGCTTTATCCTGTTTTGGTGGCTTCCTTTCTTCAAGTCCAGGCCTGTGCATGCACTGGTCGTTGTGGGTGTGCTTCTGGTTTTCAAGAGACGGCTACTCTTTGTACTTGGATAATTATTTTTTTTTTTAAATGAGGTGCTATGAGAAGCGAAGCCAAGTGCCTGTTTGTGAGTGCTAATCTTTCATTCACCTCATGCAGCTAGGTACTCCAGACTAAAGGTACGCATGAGAGTACAAACAAGGTTTGGGACACAGAGTAACCCTCCTTCCAAAGAAAGAATCTTACAGCTCAGGCCCCTGTGGGTCCATATGACTGCAGGGCCATGGCTTCCTCACAGCACTAGCAGCCCGCCCCCCCCTGCAGGTGGAACTCAGGAGCTAGGCCCTACAGTTAGGTCTCATAAGGGGATTAACAAGCCAGCCTACCAAACCAGGTTTCTCTGGTTCTTGGCTAATGACTCCCAAGTAACCTTTTCTTCCCCTTGGAGGCCCAAGGACCTGTGACAGGCCACTCCCTCAGGCCTCCAGGCACCTGGCAGTGCAGGGCCCAGGAAGGAACTCGAGGAAAAGTCTGGGCTGGGAGGAGGGGGAGGGGGAGAAGGAAGGGTGACGAGGAGGAGGAGGAGGTGGAGGAGGAGGAGGGGGAAGAGGAAGAGGGGGAGGAGAAGGGAGGCTTGGCAATTCTCAGGCTGGCACCGGGCCAAGGACATGGGATGTGGAGTAATACATCGCTGTTGTAAACTGAAAAGTGCCCCCAAAGTAATTCCTCGTCACTGAGGTGCTTGTTGCAGTGGAAGGCAGAGAGGAAGGAAATACCAGGAGGCAGTCAGTAGCTGATAAAATATAGCCCTGTGGAAGAGTCACTAGGTTTGTAAAGTGGAAAAAGTGAGAACTTTAAAAAAAAAAAAAAGAAAGAAAGAAAGAAAGAAAATCCTTCCATGCTTTGGAACATTTGGCCGGCTAGGGTATTGAGTGATTTTAAAACTCGTGGAATTTTGAAGTAATAACAACACATTATCATAACATATGTTTATGGCAAATAGTTGCAAAAACACAGCAAAGCTTAAAGAGGTAACAAAAGTCACCAGTAGGCTGGACACACAACAATAACCACAGTTAATATCTGGTGGGCCACATCCTCATCCTTTAGAGCAGTATCTACCTAAAACCTAAGGTCTCTGTACAAAAGTCATATAATATTGTTACTAGAGTTATTTATTAATCTCACAAATATTTATTGATGACCTACGTACTATTCGCTGGGGATGCACCAATGAGCAAATCAGACAAGTTGCCTCTCCTGCGGCTGGCACTGCTCGTGGGGAAACAAACAATAAACAAACGTGAAAATGTGCCATGTGCCAGACAGCAATAAATGCAATAGAGAACAATCAGGTAGGGTAGGGGACAGGAAGTATGGGGTGGCAGTGAGTGGGGGGAGGGGTGGCCACTATTTTTTTATGGGACAGCCAGGGATGATCTGGCGGACAAGGTGATTCAACCAGAGTATGAAGAAAGGGAAGAAGCAGTTGTGAGGTGTCTCAGGGCAGCGTTTCAGAGGAAAGAGAAAGTGCAAAGTCCTGGGGCTGCAAGTGTTGGAAGAAGATTCAGGGGGTGCCTGGCTGGCTCAGTCAGTTGAGTGTCTGACTTCGGCTCAGGTCATGATCTCAGGGCTCATGAGTTTGAGCCCCACGTCGGGCTCTGTGCTGACAGCTCGGAGCCTGAAGCCTGCTTCAGATTCTGTGTCCCTTTCTCGCTCTGCCCCTCCCTCGCTCATGCTGTGTGTGTGTATCTCTCTCTCAAGAATAAATAAAAAACAGTAAAAAATATATTTAAAAAAGAAGACGCGGGGCGCCTGGGTGGCGCAGTCGGTTAAGCGTCCGACTTCAGCCAGGTCACGATCTCGCGGTCCGTGAGTTCGAGCCCCGCGTCAGGCTCTGGGCTGATGGCTCAGAGCCTGGAGCCTGTTTCCGATTCTGTGTCTCCCTCTCTCTCTGCCCCTCCCCCGTTCATGCTCTGTCTCTCTCTGTCCCAAAAATAAATTAAAAAACATTGAAAAAAAAATTTAAAAAAAAAAAAAAAAAAGAAGACGATTCAGGAGTCCAGGGTAGCTGGAGTAGAATGAGGCAGAGGGGTCAGAATGGAGAGTGGGTGGGGGGAGTCAGATTATGGAAGGCCTATAAGCCATTGTGTATCCTGTTTTGTTTGACTCATTGTTAGATTCTGAGCATTTTCCTACTTCATCAGGTTTTCTTCAAAAACATACTGTTGTAATGGCAGTATAAAATTCCACCATGTGGACCAAGCAAAAGGTATTCAAACAATATCTTTTGTGGCTTTTAAAATTATTTTTTTCTGTGATTAATAGCATGATGCCTAACACATAAATCTTTAGGAGATCCCTGGTTATATCCATACAGTAAATTCCTAGACATGTAATTGTTTCATCAAAGAATATAAATATGCAAAAGATTTTTGATACAAATTGCCAAATTTGTCCAGAAAGGGTCTGATGAGTTATAACTCTATATGTGTAAGAATTTCCATTTCACCACTAGATATGACTTTTTTTTATATTAAAAAAAATTTTTTTATGTTTATTTATTTTGGAGACAGAAAGAGACAGAGCATGAACGGGGGAGGGTCAGAGAAAGAGGGAGACACAGACTCCAAAGCGGGCTCCAGGCTCTGAGCTGTCAGCACAGAGCCTGATGCAGGGCTTGAACTCACAGACCATGAGATTATGACCTGAGCTGAAGTTGGACGCTCAACTGACTGAGCCACCCAGGCGCCCCTAGATAGGACTTTTTAAAACTTTGGACAATTTGATAAATGAAGACCTATACTACACTGTTATTTTAATTATCATTTACTTGATCACTAAAAGTTGGAGTTTTTCATATATTAATTGGCTGTTACAAATTATCTAATCAGGTTCCTTGTCCATTTTTATGGTGTTTTTTCTTATTGCTTTGAAGAGCTCTTTACACGGAAAGGCTCTTAGTTGCCGGGTTTTTTGGGTTTTTTTTTCTCAATTGTCAATTATCTTTTAGGTTTGCTTATGGGTTTTTTTTACTTAAATTTTTAAATTCTTGGGTAGTCAAATATATCAACTATTTCTCTTATGATTTTATCTTTTGCTTTCTTGCTGCAAGATCAGATAAATATTTACCTATAGTTTCTTTATTTTAAAAATGTTTTTTAAAAATATCAGTCTTGGGGCGCCTGGGTGGCGCAGTCGGTTAAGCGTCCGACTTCAGCCAGGTCACGATCTCGCAGTCCGTGAGTTCGAGCCCCGCGTCAGGCTCTGGGCTGATGGCTCGGAGCCTGGAGCCTGCTTCGGATTCTGTGTCTCCCTCTCTCTCTGCCCCTCCCCCGTTCATGCTCTGTCTCTCTCTGTCCCAAAAAAAAAAAAAAAAAAAAAGTTGAAAAAAAAATATCAGTCTTATTTTTAATGGGGATCAATATGTAACTTTTTTTCTATTTAGTCAACCAATTATCATCCCATGATCATTAATTGAGCAATGTTACTTTTTCCTACTAATATAGAGCATACATTTACAATGTGCAAAACTCATATAAATGTGTATGCATGTGTACACAATTATCAGGATTTTCTCTTATATCCATTAACTTGCAAGTCTATTCTTGAAACAATGTCAGATTGACTTATATATTATAGCATTTTAATAATGTTGATGTTTGGTAGGGAAAACCTTCCCCCAAATTCTTATTTTTCTATATTTTCTTGGTTATTCTTTTCCATTTATTCTTCTTACAACTTTAAATCATTGTTATTACAATAAACATAAACAATCTCATAGAAATTTTCATTAGAATGACTTAACACTTGCAATTTAATTGGCAGAGAAAGTACATCTTCAGAATTGGATCTTTCATAATGTGCTATGTCTCTAAATTCAGCCTCTCTGATGCACCTCAAAAAATTGACCATTTTCCACATGTAAATTCTGTACATTTCTTTTAAGATGCTTCTTCCAAAGTACTTTACTTTTTATCACTACTTGGAATTCTTTTGGGCTGGAGGGGGATCTTTTTTTTTTTTTTTTTTTTTAAAGAATGCAATTGAAAAAGCTGGACAGAAATATGTTTGTGAGGTAGGTCACAAAGAACAACTTCATTCTCTGCTGGTGGATTAGAGCACGCAACCCTGATCAATAACTTCCCTACCCATGGTCCCACGCTTGGGGGCTGCAGAGACCATGTGGGAAGTGTAGATTAGTTAAGCTAAAAGGCTAGCTTACTATATCCAAAAGACCTAACAATAGAGTAGAGTAGAGAGCAAAGAAGTTTCTTTCCCTCTCATGTGATAGTCAGAGATGAGCACACCAGCCTGGTGGGCAGCTCTTGTCTAGGAGACAAGACACAGAGACAGTCTTCTTGTTTGCCACTCCCTAAGGCATTATTGTTGTCTATTTGGTCAAAGCGAGGTTGCCACTGGTACAAAGGGAGGAGAGAGTGTTGGAGGGGCACCCAAACTCTTTGGGTCTAGGCCTGGGAATGACACACAATGCTCAGAATTTGGTCACACTGCCACACATACGTCTAAGGTGGGTGGAAAGTACAGTCTAGTCACGTACCCAGGAAGAAAGGGAGGACAGCTTTGGTAGACAACTACCAATAGCGACCCCCTCAAACAGAAAACGTGCTAAGACAGGGCCTGATCACTTAAACAGGGACATGTCCAACCACACAATTACACGAGTCTGGTGCACTATTTCTCCCCTTCACGTCACTATTGCTCTTATGCTCGTGACGCAGAGGCATGTTTGATCGGCCACTTCCTCTCTTAGAAGCAGACGGAAGATTTATAATGTCCAAACCAAACTCATGAAAACATGCCACTGTTCTTTGCATTTGAAAACAATGCTCATTTTCACGCTGTCCTCACGTGATTGCAGGCTGTGGCTTTTAGCATCAATGTTGACACATCTGTTCAAAATAAATCCTTTCTATTTGTGAATCACCAGGTTCTTCTGTCTGCAATTGCGTCTCACATCTGTGCTACATTATATGGCAGAAATAGCAAGCTGTTCGCCAATATCTAGTCTCTCTTTCTATAGCTAATATAATAATTAACTCGGCACTGGCTGTCAGAATAGACCGCACATTTCCAACTTCCTTTGCAGCTAGGTATGGCCAAGTGACTAGGTTCTGGCTAATGGGATGTGAGAAGGCATACGTGCCACTTTCAAGCTGTGCCCTTAAACACAAGGAGCAAGCAAGGCGCCTGGGTGGCTCAGTCGGCTGAGCCTCTGGCTCTTGAGTTCAGCTTGGGTCATGATCTCGCAGTTTGTAGGTTTGAGCCCGTGTCCAGCTCTGCACTGACAGTGCAGAACCTGCTTGGGATTCTTGCCCTCCTTCTTACTCTGCCCTTCCCCTGCTGGTGCGTACTTTCTCTCTCAAAATGAATAAATAAACTTAAAAAAAAAACACAGAAGAAGCATGTCCTTTCCTTCCTTCTTTCCCCCTTCCTTCTGCCTAGAATGTGGATGTAATGGGGGATCCGTGGATAAGGCAGCACTCTGGGGGGGCCGGGGGAGTGGGGGAACGACAGAGCCCAAGGTGCCTGGGTCTCTGACAATTCTGTAGAACTGAGCACATACTGGCTTGGACTATTACGTACAAGAGAAATAAACCTCTATCTTGTATAAGCTGGGTCTCTGTGACAGCAGCTGAGACTGTATCTTCATTGGTCCAGACTTCCAGAAACTCTTTCTGGTCTCTCGCCAACTCAGCGTAAGGCAGCTATCTGGGCACCTTGTCTTGGCTGTCCTGTGCACAGTTGTGCCATGACAGCCGCCGTGTGCAGCTACAGGGAATTCATTCTTTCATTTCCTTCCAACGTCCACTCACTCATCCCCCAAATGTGTGTGGAGCACCTGCCTTGTGCCAGGCATGGGGCCAGGCTCTGGGAACATAACCATGAATGAGGCAGGGCCTCCATCCCTGAAGTACTTTGGAGAAGACTGGTCACATTAAGAAGCGTATAAGCATGAGCTGCTGGAGAAATTCAGAGAGCCAAGAAATTCTGCTGAGAGTAGTTGATACCAAGCTGGAGACCAACAGCCATGTCTCTCAGGGTCTGTACACAGGCACACGCCGTGCCAGCTCCACAAGAGGGGAAAGTGGCTCTGGAAGAGAAATCCTCAGCTAATACATTTTTTTTTGCAACCTCCTAAATTGCCTGTGATATGAGGTTCTGCAAAGTTCAGAAACCTGGCCAGAATACAGGGATATAGACTTCACGTTAACATTTTCAAAGATAGTTAAAGCAGGAATGATTTTAACTGACTCCCCCCAAGTTTTCCCCCTGCATTCCCTGCACTCAGCGCGCGCGCGCACACACACACACGCGCACACACACACACACACACACACACGCGCGCGCGCGCGCTCACCCCACACCTCTGGTGGCCATTACTGCTCTTTCCCAGAAACACTCCAGCCTAGACTGGTGCAGCGTCCTCTGCTACAACCTCATACCTGACCTTGCTCCAGTCAAACTCAAGGTCAGTCTGGCTGTGTCCTAAACGTAGCTGTACTTTCCAGCTTGGGTGCTTTTGTTCAGGCTGTCCTTGCTCCTAGAAAGCCCTTCCTCCCGGGCTGCCTGGTAGAAGCCCAAATATTACAGAGATTTTCCTGATACCCTAAGTGGACGCACACATCCACACATAGGACTCCACCTTGTCCCCTGGCCAGATTGTAAGCTCCTCAGCCCAGGGTCTGTGTCGCTGAGTCTTACTCATCCTGGTGTGTACTTAGCACAGAGCTTTGCGTGTGGGAGGTGCTTGATAAATATTTGCTGGATTTGATTCGGCTGAATTTTCTCTCTTAAGGCACGGTCCTAGAGGAAAAGGGCATAGCAGGAGGAGCTACGGCATGGAGACGAGGTACTCGCCCCGGCAGTGTAACACTGAATTTCTCGTGGGTGAAATTGGGATGGTTATGATACTTCCCACTTCATAGGGGAATATTCTTTCGGGAAGAATATTGTAAACCCTAGCTCTTCACACAACGTATAATTCACTGATTAGCTGTGTGAATTTGATCCAGTCTCTTGATTGCTCTGAGATTCGTTCACGTAGGGAATTAAAAAAAGAAAACGGTGGGGTATCACAACGGTTTATCCATTTGCAAAAAAGACTGTATGACTTGTGACCATCATAACAGTCACTGCCCAGCAGATTAAAGATCTAAATGTGAAAAGGAAACCTTGGACACTTTTGGAAGAAAACGCAGACAATGTCTGCGTGACATCATGAGTCTAGGCAGCTAACTGGAGCGCTGCAGGTGCTGGGAGAGCCAGCCTAGCAGCAGCTCCAGCGACCTCAGGGTGAGGCTCCCCGGGCTCTCTGGTTGGCACCGTGCTGGCCTGCTCCAGGGGGAGGCGTGGACATCCAGAAACAAAGGTTTTCTCGGAAGCAAGTGAGGCAGGTGCTGCCCATATCACTTGTAGAAGCACTCCACAGCACCACCAGCACAGAAAAGAAAGAAGATGCGGATGTTGGCAGGCAGCTGGCAGTCTCCACCAGATTAAACACGAAGTCCGACTGACACATTTGATCATACGAACTTAAAAATTCTGTTCGACAGGGGCGCCTGGGTGGCTCAGTTGGTTAAGGGTCCCATTCTTGATTTCGGCTCAGGTCATGATCTCACAGTCAAGGGATCGAGCCCCACGTCAGGCTTTGAGCTGAGTGTGGAACCTGCTTGGGATTCTCTCTGTGCACCTCTCTCTGTCCCTCCTCTGCTCTCTCGCTCTCTCTCTCAAAATAAAGAAAAAGCATTAAAAAATATCTCTGTTCAACAAAGAGGAGCACCTGGGTGGCTCCATTAGTTAAGCGTCTGACTCTTGATTTCAACCTATGTCATGATCACGCGGTTGTGGGATTGAGCCCCGTGTCGGGCTCTGCACTGAGTGTGGAGCCTGCTTGGGAATCTCACTCTCTCTCTCTCTCTCTCTCTCTCTCTCTCTGTCTGTCTCTCTCCCACTTGTTCTGTCTCTCTCTCTCTCTGTCTCTCAAAATAAATAAATAAACTTTTTAAAAAATTCTGTTCGACAAAGACAACAGAAAGGTAAAAAAGACAAATATAAGGCAGGAAAAAATGTCAGCGACATGTATGATTAATAAAAGTTAGTATTCAGAACCTCTGAGGAACTCTTTCAAGTCAATAAGAAAAAGAGTAGTAACTTGATAGAAAAACTAGCAAAAGAGGGGCACCTGGGTGGTTCAGTCGGTTAAGCGTCCAACTTCGGCTCAGGTCATGATCTCACTGCGGATGAGTTCAAGCCTCTTGTCAGGCTCTGTGCTGACAGCTCACAGCCTGGAGTCTGCTTTGGAATCTGTGACTCCCTCTCTCTCTGTCCCTTTCCCCTTCACGCTCTATCTCTCTCTGTCTCTCAAAAAATAAATAAATGTTAAAAAACTTTTTAATAAAAAACATTAGCAAAAGATATAAATAAGCAGTGCTCAGAAGAAGGAAACCAAACATATTTTTTTAAAAATGATAAACCTCCATGGGTAGTCAAGGAATGGCAAATTAAAACCATAAATGGACATCATTTCACATCCATCAGCTTGGCCTGAAATTTTTAATTTGATAGTATAGAATAAAGAATAACTACTAACAATCATTGTTAGTAGTCATATAAATTAATCCAGCTGTTTTAGAGAATTTGACACTAGTGAATAAAGTTGAAATGTGCATACCATACATGTGACCTATCCATGCTACTTTTGGATTTATGCCCTGGAAAAACTTTTTTTTTTACCCTGGAAAAACCTTTGCATCTGGGCACAAGGAGAGTTTGCAAGAACTGTCATAACAACATTGTTTAATAGCCAAACAAAACAAAAAAACAAGCTGAATGCCCATCAACTGGAGAATGGATAAACAGATTGGGATGTGTTAACATGATGGAGTGCTACACAGTGACTAAAATAAATGAATTGGAGCTATGCAGATGAATATAGATGGATCTCACAAATACAACTCTGAAAACAAAAGAGCAGGTTGCAAAAGAATCCATACATGAAGTTTGAAAATATGCCAAACAGCTCCACATGTTGTTTAAGGACACGTAAATTTGTAGTGGAAATATGAAAGAATGCATGGAAGAATAAACATGAAATTCAGAATACCAGTGTTTTAAGGACAGTGGGACAGGGGAGGAAGATATGCACTCGGGGTGAGTCAATGCCCAGGGGATGTCAATTGAATTGATAGTATTTTATTTCTTGAACTGGGTGGTAGGTACATAAGTATCCACTTAGTTGTTTTTATTCTTTTTATATGTCTGAAAATATTTCATGATAAACTTTGGTCATGTTTTAAGAGAAGGGGTTTGTGGTAGTCAGGATCTGAGGTAAGTCCCCGTGATCCTGGCCACATGGTATTCATGCCATGTTCTCTTGCGTCATTTGTTCTAGGGGACGCCGTCTGCCATGCTGGAGGACACTCATCCATCTCTGCAAAGAGGCCCACGTGGAGAGGACCTGAAACTTTCCACCAAGGGCCTGCACCAACTCGCCAGCCATGTGAGCAAGCCACCTGGGAATCAGACCTTCCAGCTCCAGTCACGTCTCTGGATGACCGCAGCCCAGGTGACATTTGACTGCAACTGTATGAGAGACCCCCAGCCAGGAGCACCCAGCCAGGTTGGGTCTAAACTCCTGACCCACAGAAACTATGAGAAAAAATAAATGATTACTGTGTTAGGCCACTGAGAATTGGAGCGATCTGGTATGCATCGTAGACAGCTAATACAGGATCGTACTGAATGATCACCAGGTTCCCTTGCACATCTAGCACTCTAGGCTCCTAGGATTGTTCTCTCTTCACTCCATTCATCCATTCCCTCAGTCATTCAACTACTATGTATGAGAAAGTTCAAAAGTCTCAGGATCACTTCTGGCTCCCTTTGGGATCCAGCCCTGGGCTAGAAATACTCTAAATAGGTTAATCATTCAGGGGTTCAATAATTCTCAGTTTGATCTGGAAAAGATCTGGCTCACAAAAGAGATCCCCCATCCTTAATTTAATGCCATTGCAGAAGGTACAAGAACAGTCTCAAGAGGGAGAGAGGGCCTATACTTTAATATGGGATTATGAGTTTCCCGAGGTAAAATGCTGGAATTTTATGTGGTATGAAGAAGGAAAAAGCTGGATTCTATGTTTTAGCACATATACTGCACCCAAAAGATTTCTCCTACCTGTCAAAATTTTACCAGCTACTGAATTTTTACTAGCCACACCCACCGACCTCACTACCCTCGCCATCTGAACTATACCAGCTACTTCTAGTTTGCCAAATCAGTAGGGTCTAGAAAATGCAAAGATATACCCGTAGGCAAATACACTTAAGAATCAGCCTACCAACGAAGGCACATCCAGGAATAATAAAACAAGAATAAAATTTTTAAAAAAAATTTTTTTAATGTTTATTTATTTTTGAGAGAGAGACAGAGCATGAGCAGGGGAGGGGCAGAGGGACAGGGAGACATAGAATCTGAAGCAGGCTCCAGGCTCTGAGTTATCAGCACAGAGCCCGATCTGGGGCTTGAATCCACAAACTGGAAGATCATGACCTGAGCCAAAGTCGGATGCTTAACCAACTGAGCCACCCAGGTGCCCCCTAAAACAAGAACAATATTTAAAAGAGGCGTGGCCTAACCGGGTCAGTTGTGGGCGAATGCGGGTGTGTGCCAGCTACATAAGCACAATTAAACTTGGGGTGCGTTCCCCAGAATGGGTCCTGATGTGATGCAATTGGGAAAGATGTGCAGCTTCGCGGGCTTACAGAAAACCTTCAGAGCTGGCACTGCTCCACTTGTTCTCCCCCCTTAATGACGCTGTGCATCTTTGCATCTACTTGGTGTGATGAGAACTCTCTGACTTGGAATGAGAAGTCCTGGGCTTGCCTCCCAGCAATTTGCAGCTTGGGGGTGTTTACAACGTGGGCTTCTTTGGTGGACTCTAGCAAACACAAACTAAAGACAACTATTGGAAGGAAGCGAAAAGAACTCACAGGATGGAAGACAGAACTGAACAGCCCAGCTTTGGGCCATCCTGGGAATCTTGGTGATAAGAGTCCGCAGGCAATTCTCTTTGCACAACTTAACCTCTTCCCCAGGGAATCTCCCCAAAGCACAAAGAGTCCAGTGGCTCAGCCAGAGCCATATGCCTGGCCTTGGAGGTGGGGAGTGGAAGGGATTGGAAAGGGGTACAGTCCTGTGATTAGCAGCCCCACTGGAATGCAATGGTTGAAGAAAAGTCGGTTTCCCAGAGAAAGCGATGCTGAGCTGGCAAAAGAAGAGACGTCCGTTCACCATCTAGCCTTACGTGTTTGTCATAAGGCTTCAATATGGTCAAGTTCCAATGAGAGTTTAAGTCTCTGTAAATGTACAGTCTTATTCACTTTCTTTTTTTAAAAATTTTTTAATGTTTGTTTATTTTTGAGAGAGAGAGTGTGTGTGTGTGAGTGGGGTAGGGTAGAGAGAGAAGGAAACACAGAATCCGAAGCAGGATCCAGGCTCTGAGTTGTCTGCACAGAACCTGACGCAGGGCTTGAACCCATGAACCATGAGATCAGGATCTGAGTTGAAGTGGACACTTAACTGACTGAGCCACCCAGGTGCCCCTCTCTTTCTTGAATTTTGAGGTAAGCAAGAGCCTCTCCTTCTGACACCTTTACTGCTCAGAGGCCAGGAGGGAGTTGCAGCAGCCTTGGGGGGCACCAGACCCCCCAGGCCCAGGGCTCTGAGCTCTGGAGATGCAGCTATCATCAGGAGGGGACCGGCAAGTGTTTCCAGGAGTGTTGTCTGTGCCGCTAATCAGAGGCTTAGAAGAAATAGTTGCTTGGCCTCTACAGGAGAAGTGTCTCTGAAGTGACCATGGGCATCTCCGTCATGGTCTGTGAGACTCCCCCCCCCCACCCCGCCCCGAGTGGAACCCCCATGTCATAATGTAGGACGACGCAGTCCCCAGCTTCCGCTGCAGTCTGGTAGCAGCTGTCTGTGCTGCCAGAGGAATTACAAAGAAATCACAGCAAACCTATCATCGGGTCATGAAGTACAGACTGCTCTTTTCCCCTCCTTTCCCTCAAATGTTACTTCCAGCGTGTTGGCAGACTGACTTCTCTCCCCCACCCCGCCCACCTCCACTCCCTTCTGAGGTCCTCAGTTTGCAACGGCTTTTTCAGTTTTCTCCCCCCCCCCCCCCCCCTTAGCATTTGGCTATTGGCTCCATTTCCTCTCACTCACAAACAGAACTTGGCAGAGGAGCTGAGGAACCCACGTCCTGGGGACAAGTGTAGAGTAGGAAGCCAGACACGGGCTTGAATACCCCCATGTTCCGCAGTTCCTGGGGAACTGTGAACTGCATGGAGAAAGGTGGCCAGACTGGGTCACGGCCCCACCTGAAAGTTTCCCTTCGGACCCCAGGAACACAGGTGTAGCATCCCCGTGCCGATCTTGCCAACATGTACCTGCTCTGTGACCCCCATCTCCTCCTCTGTGTCCTGGAGGGGAGTTTTCTTTGTTCCCCGGTTCTTGAAACGGTAACGATTTTCCTTGTCACCTCTGAAACTTGCAATGTTGTCATGGGAGACAAATGCATCAGGGCTAGTAATCCTTAGATGAAAGCGCTTTACACGTGTGAAAGAATTATCTTTAATTTTGTCTCTTGGGTGTACGGTGAGGATTAATCAGTTAATCTCGGCAAAGTGCTATAATTGGCAGGAGGAATTATCAAAACCCTGGGGAAGGAGTAGCTTTGAGCGTAGTCACTTAAAACAGTTCTGCTGTTAATAGCGGCAATGCTAGTGTCTCAGATGTCACAAGCTGGCTTGGTTTCCGGCAACATCCGAGACCACACCTGCCTGGCCAGGGGTGAAAAGGTGAAAATGACTTTGAATGGGGTGAGGACAGATATCAACGTGCCAAGAAAACTCGGGACCTGGGTCAGTCTCAGATTTTGTTCTTGCCATTGACCCTCACCTGGGTCCCCGAGGCATGTGTGTGACATGGAGTGGGAGGAAGAGAATCCCCACAGAGCTGCTGGGTGGGTGCCCATCCAGCATAGAGCTGCCCCCAGGGGGGTAGGGAGGGCAAGGAAGACTCCCAACCCAGACCCCGAAGCACACAGACCCTGAATCTCTCAAAGTCTCCATGCCCTCCTTTGTAAGGTAAAGAGCATGAGCCAGATGTCTAGGTGCCGTAGGAAGGCATCGTCACAGCAAAATGCTTACATGCACTTACTACCTGTCAGACACTGTACTGAGCCCTTCCCTGCATTAACTCAGTACTCATGGCAGCTAGTAGGTTATTTTTCCCACCTCACACAGCTTACAGAACCTCTCTGTTCATGAAGAACCCAGAGGCGAGCATTTCAAGGGTACCAAATGTGAAAATCGTTGAGACTCTCCACAATTTAAGCTTGGGCTCCTAGAAGGAAATAGCTCTGTTTTCTCCCAGGTATCTGGACAACTACAGGATATAAAGAGATTGAAAGCACAACGGCTCTCTCCCCTCTGAGCTTTTAACAATCTTGAAGTGAGTCACATGTTGGCTTTTAAACCCAGATTGTATCCTTAAACCAAAAGAGTTGTTTAGAAAACGGTGTTTTGGCAGCCTCTTAGCAAAACTGGCCAATTATGTGAACCCCATATGCCAAGCTTATTCGGTTTGCAAAAGCCATTTGAAGATTTAAGTGCACAGATTTGGGTAATTTTTCCAGGGCATCTTAAGAAATCTAAGCATGAAAAATTTTTATCTACTTTTGTCTGGTTCTCCCTTCTAATACATCAACCAGTCAATGAACTGTTGACATTTACATGATGCACTGGGTAGACAGAGGTCCAAAAATGGCAATTATTTATGTCAGTACCTGATTTTGACTTGCTCTCTTTTTCTTAGTCTAGTTTCTTTTAAAGAGAGCAATGTACTTAATAAGTAAGCTCTTACTTAGGTGAATTTCTTCAATTCATGATCACTTAAAATTCTGCATCTCTGTTGACCTAAGTTAGAGCTTTGGCGGCCTGTGATGTGCCATGTTAAATAGGATTCTGATTCAGAAGGTGTAAGGTCGTGTCTGAGGTCCTACATTTCTAACAATTCCTAGATGATCCTGATGCTGCTGGTCCCCTACACACTTTGAGTGTCTAGCTCTTAGACTGCACTGAACGGACAAGAAGAGGAGGGAATGGCAGCTCCCAGCAGTGGCTTTGGTGACAAGACAGCCTGAATAGGAGTCAACAGTCGTCGTGCCTGGTTTTAAGGGCTTTGCTTAGGAAGGATCTCCCACTTCCGAAAAGGAAAAGCAAAAAACTCATCTTAACTTTTATAGTAAGAAAGTTACTCCTTCGTTTTCTTAACTATGAACACTCCAAGAAGAGATACCAATTTATTCCAGGATTTAGTAAGGGAGGACAGCATTTGAGAACACTGTGGGGTATTTGGGAACACCATGGAGGGAGCTAAGGGATGCAGAAATGGGGAGGGACCAAAGATGACCACAGCGCAGAGACCCCCACAGGTGTTCTGTGCCTTCCTGGTGACAATATTCCTTGATATAGAGCAGCTGGGCCTCGAGCTCACAGCCCTACCCGACTTCCCCACATTTTGGAGGTGGTTGAACATCAAGCTTCAATAAGGGGCTTTTCTGACACAGAAAGAGAATGAAAGCTTAGGGCTGAAGGCTCCGTGAAGTCCCTGCCAGGGGAAAGAAGCAGCACGGGGATTCAAGGGAGGACCGTAGAGCACAGCACAGAAGACCACAGGCTCTGGAGGCAGGTGCACTAGCTCCAAATCCTGCCTCATTCACTCTATGTCGTAGTACTTTAACCACCCTGTGCCCTGCTTGCTCGCCGCTCAAACGTGATGTGAAGAAACTTAGAATTCACTCCGGTATCCTCTCTCAACTTTTTCCTTATAACAGAACTCAAATATTTACATTGCTGGCTGGGACACAGTAGGACTATCTCTCCTAGCCTCCCTTGCAGCTAGGTGTCAACGTGTAACCAAGTGCTGACCAATGAATTGTGATCAGAAGTATTGTTAGGATCTCTAGGAACAAAATAAGGTGGCCCTTTTAGCCTCTCTTCCTGCTTCCACCTGCCTGAAACAGACATGGAGCTATTGCAGCTATCTTGGACCTTGAAGGGACCTTGAAGCCTTGTGCTGAGGACGGTGGAGGAAAAAGATGACATCTTGATGATGTCACGGAGCCACCATAACAATAGTGGCCCGGCCTACTTCCAGATGTCTTATTTTGTGCACAGGAGGAAAATAAACTTCTGCCTTCATTAAGCCATATTGCTTAGGACATGTCTGTATAAGCAGCTGAACTGAATAGTAACTGATTCATGGGGCATTATTAACTACCTCAACATGTTTCTGTGAGAACTAAATGAGAGCATGTGTACAACAGTCTTACCCGCCACTTCAAGCACACAGGAAGTCTCAATAATTGTTCATCATCATCACTCTTATTAAGTGACTGAGAGTCAGAGCATAGAATGAGAGCTCAAGCTTAACTGATAGCTAGCTATGAGAGCTGAAAGGAGCTCAGTCACCAATCCTGAGCCCCATATTTTAAAGATGAGATGACTGACGCCCAGAGAGGCAAGGGCACTTGAACAGGGCACCCAGCCTGATAGAAAGAGCCCACGTCTCCTCATAGCACATGTTCCAAAGCCCTTCTCAACGCCGAGTGGGGAGGACCGGCACAGGAGAGGATCCGTGAAGTCCAGACATGACCTCCGGATAATAGGACACGCACATGTCCTGAGGGGGACCAACCATTCCATTCCAAGGCTTTCATTCAAACAAAATCAATCCATGTTTGATTATTTACTTAGTATCAGGAAACAGGGAAGAGGCAGGAGGGAATGAATAAGGGGGTCGAGTTTGGGTCTACAGCTGACTGCACTATTTGTGCAGTGGGTGGAGAGCCAAGACTGGGAGTAAAAGAAGCAGGCTTCTCTGATGGCTTTTCCTCAGCTGGGCCCCGCCCAGGACCCAGGAAGTAACGCTTTCCGGACCCTCTGAAGAGTCCCCTTCAGGCCTAACTCCAGAGGCCTCTGACGGCTCACCCCCTCACCTTCCCAACTGTGACCCAGCAGAATCACTTACCCGCCTTTAAATAAGAGGCTGGGGCGCCTTGGTGGTTCAGTAGGTTAAGCGACTGACTTCAACTCAGGTCACGATCTTGCAGTTTCTGGGTTTGAGCCTCACATAGGCCTCCTGTGCTGCCAGCTCAGAGCCTGGAGCCTGCTTCAGAGTCAGTGTCTCCCTCTCTCTCTGCCCCTCCCCTCTTGCTCGCTCTCTCTCTCTCTCTCTCTCTCTCTCTCTCAAAAATAATAAGCATTAAAAAAAAAAGAAACTAAATAAGAGGCAACTTGTGTCTGTTTGAGGCCTCTGAGAGCAGAGGGCTTAGCCCGGAATCCTTGGGTTTGTAACAAGACCACACGTGGTGGAGTCACCTTGATGGCCTGAGACCATCCTGCTCTCGTCTGCTCAGAACAGCAGTCCCCATCCAAACTCTCACACGTGCCAATAAAATGCTGGCCCCAGCAGCTCAAGGAGGCTGCATGATAAGTCCCCCAGAGAGCTTTTGGGCTTTTTTTTTTTTTTTTTTTTTTTTTCCTGTTCTACCTCCTTAGGGCTGCCTTCCTGGACAGCTGGATCGAGAAGGATTCTGCCGCTTAGCAGCAAGGAATTCTGCAACATTATCAGCAATGTCTGCCATGGGCCAGGCAAGAGAAAGAATCACAGGCTCACACGTTTGCCATCCTTTGCCTGGGATTTCAGATGTGTGAGACCATCAGCCTCAAACTAGATCACTACAGATCTGTGTCCTACATGGAACTTTGGAGAACCAGCCTGTGGCTCATAAACACATCCCCACTCCTTTCTCACAGACACCGCTCACATAAAGAATAAAATTCAAATTGCACTCCTTTTTGCCATTTTTGTACTTGGCAGCATTTAATCTGCAGAATTCACGGAACGGGACATTTTTGGTTGTTTACTGTAATAATTAAGCCTTCCATAAAATATAAAATGTTCACAATATCACTTTGATTCAACAGCTGGCACTGCAGTGCCGTGCTTTCCAGAAGCAATTCCTCTTCTCTGGAAATCTCCACTCTCCATCTCCAGGGATGGGCCCCCAGCAGGTGCTCAACCACACCTGTCCTCTAGTCACAGCTACTTAGTGCTGAGGTGGCCACTTGCCTGAGGTTGAGACAATCTGATCCATTCTTCTGGGAATGTCATGTTTGAACCGGAAGTTATGGAGGTGGGGAGCTAGAAGTAGAGTTTAGCACAGAACTAGAGAAGGTATCTCAAAATCAGTAACCTCCAGGGGTTAGTTGGGCAAGCAGGACACGTGTAATAAAAGCAACAGCTTTTATTATGGCAACGAACACTCAGTAAGGGAGTGGTGGGGACTATGGCCAACAGGAGACACATCCCCAGTCTAAAGGGGAAGCTTCTACTCAGCTCCAGCCAATTGTTGCCCTGTAGGAGAGGGGCCTCATGTTGCCCTATTATTTGACTTTTCTGTTGTTGTTATTCAAGAGAAACCAGACATCTCAATTTTTATGTGAAGGCCTTCCAATTTTTTTTTTTTTAATTTTTTTTTTCAACATTTATTTATTTTTGGGACAGAGAGAGACAGAGCATGAACGGGGGAGGGGCAGAGAGAGAGGGAGACACAGAATCGGAAACAGGCTCCAGGCTCCGAGCCATCGGCCCAGAGCCTGACGCGGGGCTCGAACTCACAGACCGCGAGATCGTGACCTGGCTGAAGTCAGACGCTCAACTGACTGTGCCACCCAGGCGCCCCATGGCCTTCCAATTTTTTAAACTTGTCAACTGAACTTCAAAACTTTACTGGTCATAGGGGGCACCTGGATGGATCAGTTGGTTGAGAGTCCAACTCTTGATTTTGGCTCAGGTCATGATCTCACAGTTTCATGAGTTTGAGTCCTGCCTGGGACTCTCCCTCTCTCTCTGCCCTCCCCGGCTCACACTCTCTCTGTATCTCTCAAAATAAATAAATAAACATTCAAAAAATTTTAAAAACTGTACTGGTCATATAAATCATGTCTTTGGTAAAATACTGTGGGAGGGCCAACAATTTACAATCTATGTTTTTGAGAAGGTATCTAAATCAGTCAGGGTCCTATCAACACACATTGCTTGCTCAGAGAAGAGGGTTTTATAATAGGACACTTTCCCAAAATGTATTGCAGGGTTAGCCCTAGGGTAAACTGAGTGAGTCACTGGCCTCAGGTGTAATATTTAAGGGGACACCAAAAACCTCAGTAAGTAAAACAAATAATATTTTAATGCAGTAATTTAAAAAAATCGAAATTAATGACAAAAACACCTATGATGAACAAAATGTCAACATGTCAAGTAAAGATGGGCTCAGTATTCCTGATATTTCCTTCCTCAAGTTCCAATATGTCCCAGCACAGCATGTGAACCAAGATGTAAGGAAACCACAAGTGGTAGTGCAGCTCCCTGGGGGTGGTAAAAAACAGAGCCGTTACCACAGCTAAGGTCAAAGAAATGAAGGGAAAGAGGGGTTACTAGACCTTAAAAGGAGAGAGTCAGCTGAGAAGGCCACTTTAAGATGACCTGTGACTGTTGGCTAAGAGATTTGGCCATTCCAAGGCATTCCCCAAGGTAGGATT
Organism: Neofelis nebulosa; assembly: GCF_028018385.1. NCBI lineage: Eukaryota > Metazoa > Chordata > Mammalia > Carnivora > Felidae > Neofelis > Neofelis nebulosa. The sequence goes on from NC_080783.1 coordinate 61,081,758, forward strand.
TAGGGAGAGGAACATCCTAACCTCACTCTCCTTTCTTCCTCTGATCTTCTGACAGGATACACCATTGGCCAAACTCAATCAAAAGTCAAGGAAATAGGAGCTCATTGATGTAGTCCATAGAGGCACAAAGCAGGATAAGAAGGGTGGAAAATGTACTGGAAGGGCAAATGGAAAAGCACAGGCCTAGAACTCCTGCCTTGGTCTCCAGCCCTGAAACCTGAGAACTCAGTGATTTCTGGGACTCCATGAGTTTTCCTAGTATCATCCCAATATAGCCCTTTTTCTGCTTAAGCCAACTGGAATTGGTTTCTGTTATTTGCCACCCAAAGAATCTTACCTAACACACCCAGCTTGTGTGAAACTGACTGATCTATAGAGATTCGAAACCCAGGTAAATTCCACCAGCCTTCAGCCATGCCTGAACAGTCCCAGCTCACACACCGATGTACCTCTTCATGTCAGCCATCAGCAATTGGGAACTTGACTGACACGGTATTTCCTAACTAATAACAACCCATTGACATAGTGATTGCTCATGGTTAATTATCAATCTCAGACTTGTAGCTTCCATACTTGTGAGAAAATTAATTTCCACTATTTAAGCCAACCATTCTGTGGCACTTTGTTATAGTACCCTGAAAAACCACTACAGGCACCATAACAGCAACAACAGCAAATACTTATCAAGGGCATGCTAAAGGTAGGCATTGTTTTGAATGCTGCATATATTAACTCATTTAATCTTCACAACTTCTGTGGAAGGTTAAGCATCATATTTATTATCCCCATTTCATCAATGAGGAGACTGAGGCATCAAGAGGTTAAGCAACATGCCTAATGTCACACAAGAAACAAGTAGGAGAATTTGGATGACAAGCCTCAGTCTGAACCCAAAATTATGGATCCCAATTCTGTGCTTGTAAGCACCGTCCTTATTGCCTCTTGGGTGTAGAACTTTTCTATGGAGGAAGATTCCTTCCCCTCCTCCAACTCCTAAGCTGTTACCAGCCAGACAGAATGGAAAGCCAGGTCAAATGGGTGCATCCATACTCAAGTACTGAAGTACCTTTGATTAATCTAATATGCTCAGAGACATTGAAACCAAATCATTCTGGTTTAATGTTTGTGTTCGCACCGAAATTCATATGTTGAAATCCTAACCCTCTAGTGTGATGGTGTTAGGAGCTGGAGCATTGAGAGATAATTAGGTCATGAGAATGAAGCCCTCATGCATGGGCTTACACTGCTATAAAAAGAAACACAAGAGAGATGAATTTTTTGTTGGCCGTGTGAGGCTACAACAGGAAGATGTTGTCTGCAAACCAAGGAGCCCTCACCAGAAACTAGATGTGTCAGCACCTTATTCTTAGACTTCCCAGTCTCCATAATGATGAGAAGTAAGTATTTGTTGTTTAAGCCAGCAGTCTGTAGTATTCTATCATAGCAGCTGAAACTAAGATGCAGGTCTTAAAAAATCATGGGGTCAGGATGCCTGGGTGGCCCAGTCGGTTAAGCATCCAACTTTGGCTCAGGTCACGATCTCGTGGTTTGTGAGTTCAAGCCCCGCATCAGACTTTGTGCTGACAGCTCAGAGCCTGGAGCTGCTTCAGATTCTGTGTGTCATTCTCTCTCTGCTCCGACCCCACTTGTGCTCTGTCTCTCAAAAATAAATAAATGTAAAAAAAAATGTATTTTTTAAATCATGGTATCATCATACGACATGGGTGATTGAACCAACCATGTCCCACAACCTAGGCATGCAATTTATTTCAACATCATTTTAATGGAGTTAGTTACACAGTGTACTTTCCAAGTGCTTATGGAGAGTCATGTTGGTTCTGCTCGCCATCAGAGTCCTGTTGGTTATAACCACTAACAAGGGATGACTCCCAGGACAATTAAATGTCCTGCAGCTCAGATATTGCTTTTGGAAACCCTTCCTTAGCTACTTGCCAGCATCAGCATCCACTACCACCAGCACCTCTTGGCACAACTCCCAGAGGGGTAAGGGCGAAACAAAAATAGTACCTGTTTCGTATGAGCCTGGCACATGGGGGCTTTCAGTAAAGGTTAGCTCTTCTCCCCTTTGCAACCAGTTGTAAAGCCTTGTTCAATGAAGATGAAACTGTTGGTGATAAACTTGTGTTGTGTTTACATTTCAATTCATTTTATTAAGTCAAACCTCCTCTCCTGACTTTTCCAGAGTTAGTAACAAATCATCCTTGTGTGCATGCCGATTGGAAAGATACAGGCTTCGCCCGATCTGCACAGTCAGCATGTGGACAGGAGTAGGACGCAGGAACACCTTCATCTCAGCAGCCGCCTGTAAGGAAAGGGAACTCACGGCATATTACAAACAGATAAGAGGCATCCTCCCCCACCAAAATCACCATTCTAAAAGGATGACCCTGTCCCACCCCAGTCCTGTTTTGGCCAGACTTTCCTATCCATTAAAAGCGCTCATGTTCACCTGTTCTAAAATACAGAAGTTGTGATTTATTTTGCAGCGCACTGTGCCAGGCCAGCCCAGAGCATGCTTCAAAATCCTGGTTTTCCTCTTTGTACAAAAGAGTTTGGACAAAACAAAGCTGGGATGAGCCAGGTCACAGGCTTTAGAACCCTATTGGCCGATGAATAGGAGACAAAGGCAAAATAGAGACTGGCTGTCCAAAGCTTTGTGGACTGTGGGAAGTGGCGTTGCCAAGGCAATGATTTAGAGCCAGACCGGAGAAGCTGGTGTTAACGAGGATAGGAGACCTGAGCCACATTTCCTGAAAGGGAAGAGAGAAACTCAGAGGGAATTCACCACCAATTGGTAGCATTTCCATGTTTTGTCTAAAATATGTATTTCTAGCCTGCCTTATGTTGGAAAATTGTGTTCAGAACTCTGAACTCTGAACACAGTAGACTTATCATATCCTGACTGTCAAAGATAATTTAAAATCAGATGAGAGGGAAGGAAGGAAAGTTGAGAGTCATGGTTGTTGTCCAATTCAAGCCTGATAAAAAGCATTCAATAATGGTCTATTTATAGAGACATATGGGATGGTCATTAGGGGCCGAGTCCAGGCATTGGACCTCAGTTCAAATGATGGGTTTTGTAAGAGACACTCACCAGTTAGGGAAATCATTTAATCTCTTGGTTCTTCAGATTAGATCACCAACAAGAATGAGTAAGACATGTAGAATTTCATATTGGGGGCGAAAGAGCAGGAAGAGAGCCTGACTCCACACATTTAGTTTGAAATAATTAAATTATTCCCCTTTTATTTTATTTTTTAATGTTTGTATTTATTTTTGCGACACAGAGAGACAGAGCATGACTGAGGGAGGGGCAGAGAGAGAAGGAGATAGAATCCGAAACAGGCTCCAGGCTCTGAGCTGTCAGCACAGAGCCCGAGGCGGGGCTCGAACTCACGGACTGCGAAATCATGACCTGAGCCGAAATCGGATGCTCAACAGACTGAGCCACCCAGGCGCCCCTCCCCTTTTATTTTAAAACCAGACTACGTTGTCAGAGGACACCAAATCAACATGTTTGTTTCTTTAGGCCAATTCATTGACATGCCTACTGAGGATCACCAGGTGTTCTGATTTCTGAGCCAAAACTGTATTTGAATGAAAGATTGGGTTTTCCTAAGAGAAAGTCAACTCTAGGCAGGTCTGTCCTCAACCCCAAACTCACCTCTCCACCCCACAAGTCATTTGCTCAGTTCCCTTGTTATAGAAACAACAGAAGTTATTTATTAGCAAGTGAGGTGAGTTGTGTAATAAAATCAGTGGACTGTGTCTACTATTGATCCACACACAGTTAGCACTAGGAGGGCATAGAGGAAAGAGAGAGGAAAGAGAGAGCCAGTGGGGACAGCCAAGGAGCACAGTTATTTCTAGCATAAAATCAGATCTAAATAGTTTGAGAGTTTGTTACAAACACAGCCCAGAATTTCACAAGCTAAATACAGGCTTATGGGTTAACATCACCAAAACAGCAAAATCTTTTACATAGCACACTAATGGCTATCCAAGTGCTCTTAGCTATTTTCCTTTGTTTGATTCTTATACCATTTTGAAAAGTCAACAGATAAGGTACTAGTATCTCCATTTTATGGAAGGGGGAAAACAGAAGCTCATAGAGAGTAAAGTGCCCAAGGCAGCTTTATACACAGGAATGATGTAGCCTATGAGGGTTTTTTGGCTACCAAATCCAGATCCTCTGATTGCTAGCTTCATCCTATCAAATCTCAAGACATGACCACCACCCCCCGCCAACTGCCAAAAGAAAACTTCCTATTCAAACATGAGGACCCCACTAATAGTCACGACAGCCATTTAAAGGCAAACTCCTTTCTCTGTAGAATTTCACTCGGACACTACGCTACAGCGTCACAAAATCCTAGACACGAGAATCATCTCTAGTCTAATAGTCTTGTTTTATAAGCAGATGAAGAAACTGAGACACAGAGAGGTTAAGTAACTTGCCCCAAATCACACAGCTGAATTATTTGTTGTATTGGTCAACTAAAATTTTAAGATCAATTCAGTCATATCACGGTTTGCAAGAAATAATTAGAAGCTGTCTATTTATATGGTGTGACCCTGACTAACACCATATTGAAGAGAGAGTTAAGTGGCCTTAATTTAATTTTAGTCGTTCCCAGGTGAGTCAAAGTTAAAAATAGCTCCAGCACATGCTCCAGAAGCAAGAGACAGGTAGACCAGTCTATCGTTTGAGATATAAATAACAGAGACGCCAACTAAAAGAAGCCTAAATGATAAGAAAAAATACATTATTTCATATAACTGGTCCAGAAGTGGGGCAATCCCAAAGTTGGTTAATTCAGTGGCTCAGAATTCATCAGGAACCCTGGCTCTTCCTTCCCATCACCCTCTATGATGGCCAAGTTGGGGTCTGCATATTATATTACCATACTTAATTTTGGTTGGGTCCCAGGTCCAGGCTTAGGGTCAGAAAAAGGAATGCCTCTTCCTCCTGCCCCATTTTTAGATCAGGGCCATTCCCAGGAGCTCCACTGAAGATGTCCCTTCTCATCTCATTGGCTGGATTGTGTCACATGTCTACCTCTAAATCAACAATCAAAGGGGATGGAATTCAGGACTGGCTTAGAATCATCAAGATCCAGGCCCACTCCTGCCCTCTCTGAGTGGTTACCTTCCTACACTCCCGTAAAGTTTTCCCAAGGGCTCCTGCCAGCCCTAGGCATATGGAAGATCAGAGTCAGTATTTTTCAAACTGAAGGTTGTGATGCATAAGTATGCATAAAATCAATTTAGTGAGTCACCATCAGCATTTTTAATGCAACAAAATAGCATAAAAATATCATAGTGCTTTGTATGCAAGGGCAAATATTGTTTCAAGAAACTTTCGTTCCAGTTTTCACATAAATACTGTGTATATGAGTGTGTACTGTGATATTTCCTACCATGGGTCACAGTTAAAACCCACTGTGCCAAAAGGTACTTCTAAAGGCAGACCTCTGCCTTATTCATTTCTGAGTCCTCAGTGCCTGGCATATAAGACACTGGAAACACATGTCAGATAAACTGAATTGATGAAAAATTTGAGATTGACACTGCTTCCAATTTCCTTTAACAAAATTAACATATCAAGGTGTCTTCCAGCAAATATCAACCAGCTGAGCAGGTGATCTTTCCCCATGGCCAAAGTGATCAGGTGCTTACTTTTGGCCACACATATAAGATGGCCACGTAGCATACCTTATTTCATTTAATCTTCTCAGCAATTCCACAAAGTCAGTTATTATAACCCCCATTTTCCTACTGAAGAAATGATAGTTCAAAAAAAGCTAAGGGACACCAGGGTGGCTCAGTCAGTTAAGATTAAGCATCTAACTTCAGCCCAGGTCATGATCTCACAGTTCCCGGGTTCGAGCCCAGGGTCAAGCTCTGCACTGACAATGCAGAGCCTGCTTGGGATTCTCTATCTCCTCTCTCTCTGCCCCTCCCCTGCACATTCTCTTTCTCTCTCTCTCTCTCTCTCTCTCTCAAAAATAAGTATTTTTTTTAAGTTAAGTAATTTGCTGAGGTCAAAGAATAAATGGGGGTGGGGCGCAGCAGGATTTGAAATTAGGTTGATCTGATCTCACCCACCATTAACACTGTGTTATGTCAATGACCCTTTGTGCCTCTCTGAAAGAGCAGAAGAGTCACAGCTCTGCCTACGTTAAGGTGAGTATTTCTTGCCTACACATCAACACCATGTACTTGACTATATCCAGCCTCGCCTAATCCAAAAGGGTTGGACTTCAAAGCCCAGAGGATCCACTGCTTCCCAGCAGCCCCAGCATTCGGAGACACTGCCAAACACTTCCATTGAGCAGTCCACAACACAGGGAGCCGGGGTTCCAGTGCTGAGCAGGGTCACACAGATTGAAACTGGGACTCCTGGCAGGCCTCACTGGCCTTCTCAAAGGCCCCCACACTCCCAGGCCTGGAAGAAAACTATTGGAGGGATCATTACAGAAGGCCTGCTCTGGCCCATAGTTACCGCAGCTGATGGGTTCCCAACCCCCTGTCCACCACATCCTTAGTAACCGTGGTGGTTCCGGGCGCTCTGTCCCTGGGTCATCAGCCATTGAAATTCAGGAGTCATTTCATTAAACTGGTTTCAAGTTACATGCTCTTATAGGACTGGGGGGAAATTAAGCCTGCCGGCTTTTATCTGTGCCGTAAATAAACACTTCTTTCTTGGTAAAATTTCTCCCAGCTCTTGTGTCCTTCTACTGAGTGGGGATGGGGGGGAGGAGCTAAAGCATTGGTTTTACCAAGTGGGGTTTAAAATGTCTCTGCTTTCTGAGTATCTTGTTTTCTGGTGCTCTGCACATTCATAGCCTCAACCTTTTCTCTTTTTTTTGCAAAATCCACATGGTGCTTTTCTTCTGTGTATCCAGAAGAAAAGACACCTCAGAAGAGTGTCTCCTGTTTTCAGTTTCAGAAGAGGAACCAGGAGAAACACAGGCATGCACAAACACCTTAGTGTGGCCCAAAGTAGGTTTGCCCTCTTTTTCTCTCCTTTTTAAAAACTTAGATATTTGGATGATGGTTGAAATTGACTGGAGAAGAATGTGTTTTCTCTATGCTAAATGCCTTACCTTCCAGCTAAGTAGCTGGATGCTAAGTTTCTGGATTTTTGAGCAGGTCAATGCAAACGTAATAAAAAAAATCCCTCTCCTGTGGAATTTCCTAAGTCTCCTGACAGCCAATATGTGTATAGGGAGAGGGCACGTGCCCCTTAGGAACAGCCTTGGAGTGCAGAGGGTACCCTGAGGGTACTGAAGACCCCTGTCACTTTCCTGTGACTCCTGCCACCACCGCTGCATGCTGATGTCACTGGGAGAGACAGCAGGAACAGGATGAAATGGAGTCAGGGAACTGGGGTGCGAGTCCCATCTCCACTGCTTACTCTGTAAGCAACATGTAACATGTGCAAACCTCTCTGTGCCTCAGTTTAAACATCTGTAAAATGGGAATAATGATATCTGCTGTACAATACGGCAAGGGCCTTGTAAATAAGGCATAATAATTTATAATAGTGGTGACATTAAGGATATTGTAAGGATTTTTTCAGATTTCTCCCAGTGCTGCTCCGTCTACTACATTTAAGGGGAAATTGAAGATAAATTTCATCACCGATGTCATAATAGTCACCTTCACTAGTCAACCCCAGAAGTAGACTTGCATCAGATGAAATACAGTAACCAACATCAGCCCTAAATGGCCAGTTGGGCAAGACATTTCAGACATCAAGAACATGGCCCCTTCCCCAACCCTCAGCTTACACTTGCCTTCAGACCACACAGTACCTTAGCATAAATTTAAGCTTTTTCTACCCACTGCCTCATACTATCTGGATTGCACACTTGGGCAGCCTGGTTCCTGTCTGGTAAACCACATCAAAACCAAGGGAATAAGAGCTAATGTAATTGGTTGAAGTCATTTCCAGAAATACAGTATTGGGGACATATCAAGTAGGTATCTGGGTTCTAAACAGGAAATCATAATAATTAGAACCAACATAGCATCCCAATTGCTTTAAGGAAAACAAGTGTTACAAAATCAGATTATAGACACACCAAGCTACTTGTTGAAAATTGAAAGAAGTCTTGCTTTTTTATTATACCCCTTTATTCCAGTAAATTCCTTTCTCATTTTAGAATGAGTCTTAACTATTCACGATCCCTATAGATGTGCATGAAATAACACCGTTATAATTATACCTACTCTGAAATACAGCTTGACCCAGGGTATGGGCTAAACATATTTAAGAGCAGCATTAACATACAGTCTTACATGAAACATGTAGGCAGCCTCAGAATTACAGTAAATTTAAACTGGTGCCACAGGAATAAAACACATATGCCTTTTAACTGACACAGAAATGGACCTTCCCAGACCCATTGTATATGTGTGTGTGTGTGTGTGTGTGTGTGTGTGTGTGTGTGTGTGTTTGTGTGTATTATATACATATATATAGTATTATATTATATTATATTATATATATTATATATTATATATATAGTATATTATATATATTATAATTATATTATATATATAATATATTAATATAATATATTAATATATATTATATATACTATATATATGTCTATATATAGTATATATGTGTATATATGTATATATATGTCTATATATAGATATATATACATATATATGTCTATATATTTGTATATATATCCATATATATATACAAATATATAGACATATATATGTATATATATCTATATATAGACATATATATACTATATATGGATATATATACATATATATACTATATATGTCTATATATATACTATATATGTCTATATATATACACAGACGGATAGCTTTGAGGGGTGGGGAGTCAGATCACATACTTCAGAGCGCTAACACACAATGAAAAATGGAATCTTTTTTCTTTTTTCAGAAAGTGACAAGTAAGCACTTTAGAAAATGTGGGAAAAATGGAGGAAAGGAAAATGTGAAAGCGAAGATGAAGAAGGTGGTAGGAAAGAAAACAACACGTGGCTTTCATTGTGTCCTGACTGGGCTTGAGCTCAGATTGTCCTCATGTGCCCTCAGGAAGGTGGAGGGGCAGTGTTGAGGCCAATTCTGGGGGAAATTCTCCTTCACTCTGCAAAAGTCGGGTGTCTTCAATACATTGTAGTCCATTTTTCTCCTATTTCTTAGCAATGGGCTTGTCTTATTAGTGATTGGCTGGAAGCAAGTACATTACCATCGACCACTAACAAAGCAACAGAACTTCTTCCATCCCTGGGCACTCTCTGGTTCCCTATCAATCATTTTTTATTGACTTTGAACTAGGACTCATGGATTCAAAACCTGCAATTTAAAATTTTTATAGGCAAACCAGTGGTATATCAACATATATAAAGCTGCTTCTTCACTAATGCTCTTGAAAGCCATAGCCCCCTGCCACTGACGGAGCTCTGGGTTTTGGTAGGAACACTTACCAATCCCCTGGTGTATGCCAGCCACTGTGTGGGATGCTCTACTCATACTATACAGGATCTAAGTCTCTACCAATTGCAACACACCCATTATATCATGTGCCACAAGGAAAGCAAAAACACTATCAACAAATTGAAGGATGCCTGCCATCCAGGCTGTGTTTACTGTGAAGCTAAGGGTGTATAATAAGCCTCAAGGCCCATATTTGCATGGACCCTTCCAAGGTTCCCAGAGGGGACCCAGCAATGTGTTCACATGGCCGTCTGTTCTTGCAAAATTTGCGAAAGATATTCTAACTGCACTCAGACCACCATCTCCTTCTAGTCTGACTTTCCCTCTGTCACACTCCCCCTTGTGTTGGGTGGCACTGGTGTGGCCATGGGCAATGCAGGGATCTTCCAAGAGGGGGGGTTTCTTTGGGGATACATTTAGTCTGGGTGCAGGGTGATAAGTGTATGTGGTCATAGTCACATCCCTACAGTTGAGTTATTGCTGGCCGGCCTGGTATGCATTAGTTTCCAGTATTTCTACCTTCCACCATGCCAGCTTTCCTGAAAGTGGGACTCTCAGGTGCAGGGTTCAAGGTCGTATCTTGTACCTCCCACTGCACTCACCAGAAGTATATGGCATGCTTAGTGGCAAAGAAACAAAGTGGCAAAGGTTTGAAGCGTGTGAAGCCAAAAATTCGTCTGTGGAAAATTCTTCCAAATCTTACAGCTCATATAGAAAAGAAACTTCATAGAGGCTTTCCCAAATTTGACAATCTCAAAAATTCATCTGGCATTACTTAAAATAAGTGGTGAAGGTGGAAAACAGTTTTCTAAATTATGTATAGTAAAAAATAAATCTCACCAACCATAGAGAAGGCAGGCTGAATTTGCCTACCTATTCTCCATAGAAAATGACATGAGGGGCGCCTGGATGGCTCAGTCAGTTGAGCGTCTGACTTCGGCTCAGGTCATGATCTCGCAGTCCGTGAGTTCGTGCCCCGCATCGGGCTCCGTGCTGACACCTCAGAGCCTGGAGTCAGTTTCGGATTCTGTGTCTCCCTCTCTCTCTCTGCCCCTCCCCCCGCTCATGCTCTGTCTCTGAAAAATGAATAAACCTTAAAAAAAAAAGAGAGAGAACAAAAGAAAGAAAATGACACGGTGGGGCGCCTGGGTGGCTCAGTCGATTAAATGGCTGATCTTGATTTCGGCTTAGATCATGATCTCACGGTTCTTGAGTTCAAGCCCAGCATCCAGCTCTGCGCTGACAGTGTGGAACCTGCTTGGGATTCTCTTCCTCTCTCTCTCTCTCTCTCTCTCTCTGCCCGTGCCACACTCTCTTTCTCTCTCTCTCTCTCAAAATAAATAAACTTAAAAAAAAAAAAGAAAACAAAATGGCATGGCAAAATCACTGTTCATACAGCAAAAAAAAAGGCGGGGGAAAGACAAAGAAGTATCAAAGAAGTGTATCAGAAGTGTGAATTTAATAAAAATATTATGGTGTTTTGTGGAGTTTTATGGTGTTTGTGATTTATGTCAGCTTTCTAAAATTTCTAAATTTGTTGTAATTTTTTCTCATCTCAAAAAAATATTCACATGCTTACTTAATTTTGCATTCATTACTTTACATTCTCTTTTTTAAAAAAGTCCCCAAATAATATAAGGTTCAGGCCACATAAAACCTGGACCCATTCCTGGTGGCCATCTCAATTTCAGAGAACTTTTTAGAGTTGAGGGTTGGGCAGAATGGCAAAGAATATGTGTCTTAGAATTGATGAAATACATAGCATGTATTATCTCATTTAATTCCATGTAACAACACTGTGAGGTAGGTGTCGCATCATTTTACAGATGAGGCAACTGGGTTCAGGAAGTTGAGAAAGTTGCCCAAAATTATCCCTGCAGGGTTAACACTACTCCTGTCATGATTTCACCAGCAACGTCCAGAGCTTGACGGCACAAAATGAGGCCTGTGTGCACTTGGATGGAATCACTTTTTGAGGATCCTCAAAGCTCCCCTACCCACACTAACTTGATAAGATAGAGGGGCAGGATTTGAACCACATTTTTTACTCTAAATTCTGAAGTCTTGCCAGGACACTGCACCACAGCGTCTTTGAAAAACAGAGGCTATCAGCCACTTCCTCTGTGTAGAAATTTATATTTCCTGATAATGGCCCCAAAAGGTACTTCATTTTCATGCATACATGTAATTTTGCAATTAAAAGGCTTTGTCTTCTGTTCAGGAGTTTTAGGAATTCGACAGAGGGACCTTCCCCAAACTGTGCTATCAGCCTCTGCTCCACCAACCAGACCTGTCAGAGAGGACACATCTTTGGGTTAAGACATTAAAGTCCCCTTCCTTTCAAAATGCACATGCCTAACCTGGAAGTAGAAACTCCATAAGGATGGGGCGCCTGGGTGGCGCAGTCGGTTAAGCGTCCGACTTCAGCCAGGTCACGATCTCGCGGTCCGTGAGTTCGAGCCCCGCGTCAGGCTCTGGGCTGATGGCTCCGAGCCTGGAGCCTGTTTCCGATTCTGTGTCTCCCTCTCTCTCTGCCCCTCCCCCGTTCATGCTCTGTCTCTCTCTGTCCAAAAATAAATAAAAAACGTTGAAAAAAAAATTAAAAAAAAAAAAAAAAAAGAAACTCCATAAGGAAGCTATTCTCCGTCACTAAGAAGCTAACAAGACGGTATTAGTCAAAAGTGTTAGGGCGCCTGGGTGGCTCAGTTGGTTAAGCATCCGACTTCGGCTCAGGTCATGATCTCGCGGTCCGTGAGTTCGAGCTCCACATCGGGCTCTGTGCTGACAGCTCAGAGCCTGGAGCCTGTTTCGGATTCTGTGTCTCCTTCTCTCTCTGACCCTCCCCTGTTCTTGCTCTGTCTCTCCCTGTCTCAGAAATAAATAAACGTTAAAAAAAAAAAAAGTGTTAACACCTGCAGTATGCCTGTGAGGAAGCCATAGTTTTCATGCTGAGTAGCCAAAGGGCAACAGTGCTCTGGTCTTTTCATTTTCATTCTACCTAGCCTGTTGCAGTTCATAAAAACTGATTAGTTCCTAGTGCAATATTCCTCTTAGCCATGAAGCCATAAGTATTTCAGGGGACTACCTACAAGGAGGCCTACTGCCACTGCCATTATGGCGGACATCATCATCCAGCACCTGAGCTTGCTGTCTCCCTTCCCTATGATTTGTGGAAAGAAAGCCAGGGTTTAAATCCAGACTTTAACTTGGGATCCTTGAACGTCCTTGAAGTCCACACCAATCTGTTGCGGAAATAAGGTGAGACTGCACTGCTTTGGGGAAAGAGTCCATAACTTTCATCAGGTACTAAAAGGATCCATGAGCCCCCAAAAACTAAAGAACCACTGTTTTAGGAGAAGAGCACTGAAACCAAAGTTAGTACAAGTCCCAGGGAGATGCTGATAACAAAAACATAGCCAAACTGCTTTTTTTCTTCTTAGACCACAAGAGCACTCTTTAAAAAAACGATGCGTATACGAATGTGACTAAGAACAGGCTCATTATGTTTAACCGGCCTGTAATATTTTTACCTCGTTTGTAATTTCTTTAACTTGTTAATCAGTTAAGAATTGCTGATTAGGATGAAGTCATTAAAGTAATAATTTAAGATTTCCTTCTTTAAAATGGCTTGTATCATCCTAGAAGATTGATCAATCTTCCATTTTGAAAGTACTGCACCATTTTATTTTGAACAACACAACTGAGAACCCTATTTTGGCCCTGTCAGACTGCTAAACAGAAAATATTGAGCTGCATGGAAGCCATCCTGCCCAGTTTTATTTTGACCTTCTTTTCCTTAGCATATATATATATATATATATATATATATATATATATATATATATCCTCTGTGTTTAGAAATGCATTATTTATTACTCAGACTAAAGCAGTAATTTGTGTCTTTTAATGTAAAAAAGCTCTGCCAACTCAACTAGCGTCCTGAATCAACGAAAATGATATCATTAGGTGTTACTTAAAAAAAAAAAGAAAAAAAAGCAGCTTCTTTTAAGAAAGCAGCTTCTCTGTTCAACCTTCACCTTGTTTCCTTATCCATCTATCTCCCTCTGACATGCAAATGCTTTCATCTCATATTTCTGTACCTTCAGGTCCTTCCAGTCCTTGACCCATAACCCCATAGAAAAGCTAATTTTGGCATGTGAGTCAGGCCTTTCCAGGTTGTAACTTTGAGGGAAACAGCCCACAACTGGCCTGAGAGAAACTGTAAGCTGGAATGACATACCCTTCCGTTGGGATGTCTGTCCAGAGCTGGTTGAACATATATCCAAGCTCACGCATTATTAGCTCCTTCAATACCAACTCTTAAAAGAGGTTTGTTAAATTTATCATTAATAGAAGGACATAGTTTTCAGGAGGTAGTAATTTTTTCATTTCTTTCTTTTTTGAGAGAGAGAGAAAGAGAGAGAGAGAGAGAGAGAGAGAGAGAGAGAGAGAGAGAGAGAGAGAAGCACAAGTGGGGGAGGGGCAGAGAGAGGGAGAGAGAGAACCCCAAGCAGGTCCCTCACTGTCAGCACAGAGCCTGACACAGGGTTCATTTTCACAAACTGTGAGATCATGACCTGAGCTGAAATGAAGAGTCAGACGCTTAAGTGACTGAGCCACCCAGGCACCCCCAATTTTTTCATTTCTTAAATGGTCACCTTTGAGGTTTGGTTGTTTGAGGTTTGTTTTTACCCTTCCATTTCTGCAAAGAACATTGAATCTCTCTGCCTTTCCAATTCTACTGACTATAGCAAAGCAAACACCTGATGATGTGAAAGCAGGTAAGTCCAAAACCCCTTGACATCATTCCTACATCTCAGGCACGTCCCACCTTAGGAGTGCTCACCTCCTCTCAATAGAAGCCCAAAAACTTTCCCTGTTCCCTTTGCAGTTAGGCCTCATCCATGTGATCTGGGATCCACCAGTTAGGTGGTCTTACACAAGGCTTCATTTGGAAATGCATCACAGAGGAAGCCAACTGGGCAGAATCCATTTACTAGATAGGGTCGTGGTGAGTGTCCAGCTTTCAGGGGCACCAGCAGCATGAGCTAGACCTAGAGGCAACAACAGAGGCCCTCTGCTGCTTCCCTCTTGGGATGTGGTTGGTCTGAGGCTTCTTCTGGTTTCCTGTCCTCCACACTTGACTCTCTGGCCCTCCTCGAGATTTTAAGAGTGTCTTCATACCCTTAACGTCCTTTTCTGCTTCAACTGCTGTGAGTGGGTTCTGTCGTTGGTAACCAAGATCCTTGACAGATACTGTGCCTATAGAGCCCCACATGATCTCCAGGCAGCCTGCCTCTCTCATTGTATCTGGCAGTGTCCTTCCCTTCTCACGGGACTTCATCCCCCTCTTTGAATGAGCTAAGCTCTTTCCTGCCCCAGGCCTTCACTCAGGCTCACCCCTCAGCTGAGAACACTCTGTCCCTGCTCTAAACCCTAGCTCCTCTCCTTTTAGGAGAACACAGCTCAAACCGACAGGTTAGGTCCCCTTTGTGCACATCCTCCTCACACCCTATACTTGCCCTTCATGACACTTACCACAATTGAAATTAAGTACTTAGTTGGCTAATTAATGTTTTTCTCCCCAAATAGACTGCAATAATTATAATAATAACTAACATTTGTTGAGCTCTTTCCAAATACCTGGAAGCCTTCTAAGCATTTGACATAGATTATCTCATTAATTGCCACCGCAGCTCTGGGGAAAGTATTATTACAACACCCATTTTACAAATGGGGAAACTGAGGCTTAGAGAAATTAAATAAAAAAAATCCAGGGCCACACAAAAAAGTATGTTCTGGAGCCAGGAAATCTGACTCCAGGTCACGCTCTTAATCCCATCTGTGGTCTCTGTAGTGGGTGCCTCCTCCAGAAGCTGTGCAAGATAAGGGGTGCCTGGGTGACTCAGTTGGTTGAGCGTCCGACTTTGGCTCAGGTCAGGATCTCACAGTTTGTGAGTTCAAGCCCTGTGTCAGGCCCTGCGCTGACAGCTCAGAGCCTGGAGCCTGTTTCAGATTCTGTGTCTCCCTCTCTCTGCCCCTTCCCCACTCATGCTCTGTCTCTCTCTGTCTCTCAAAAATGTATAAACATTAAAAAAAAAAATTTTAGAAGCTGTGCAAGATAAGCCATTGGAAGTGGGGGAGAAAATATGGAATTTATCTCCCTATGTGTATTTGTATATTTATTTACCTCATCCTAATTAATTTATTTTGTATGCCCATTTTATAATGTATACATTTTATAATGTCCATAACAGCAATATATTGCATAATTTATAAGTAAATAAAAACAACATAAATAGGCTCATTTTTTTTCCTACAAGGGTGAGCAAAGACTCAAGTTTGGAGGCCACTGCTCTCATCTCTGAGAAAACAGGACTCTTACTCACCAGTGTAGCCCCAGCAGCTAACGCAGGGCCCAACACATGGGAGATAGCCAATAAATATGTGTTGACTGAATAGTTGTCTGTCTGACAGGGACACAACAGTAACTAAGAGGAAGAAAGTGCCGATGTCCATTTGTAAGTTAGGATTTCCAATATTTTTGAATCTCTGAAGACTTCCTTGCTCCTTCTCAGATTCTGAATCTGAGGCCAGTTTTCATCCATGCTGGTAGATTGTCCACTCCTAGCACAGAATAATTTTCAGTTGAGCCACAGGTCTTGGCAGTCCCTCGGTCAGCCTGTGGTTTTTTCCTTTTTTGGATTTTTATGTTTTATTTTATATTTTAGGGGCAGGGGGAGAGCATGCAAGCAGGGGAAAGGCAGAGGGGGGCAGAGAGAGAGAGAATCTCAAGCGGCTCCATACTCAGTGCAAGACCCTGGGATCATGACCTGAGCTGAATCAAGAGTCAGACGCTCAACCAACTGAGCCACCTGTGGTTTCCTTGATTATTTTGCACTGACCCGCTGTCATTGACAGTGAAGCCTGGACAGGGGCTGGTGGTGCAGGGTGCAGCTCGGGGACATGCCAAGTCACCTGTGGAAAGTCTGCACCCAGTTCCTCTCTCTGCCTCTGCTAACCTCCCACTCAAACTCTCTGAGCTCCTCCCTTCCCTGCAGTTACAAAGGCTCATGGGGATGTGGGGTGTGGGGGGCTGGACCTGAGCGAGGAAGGAACAGACAACTGGGCTCTTATCAAAGAGTGCCAGGGACCAACAATATGAGAACATGGCCTTCTACCCGCTCTGATAAAGGGGTGGTTGAGGTGAAACATCACTGAACAAATTCTTGTTAAATTAAAAACTAATTAAAATCACCATCTAATGTGGGAAAGATGCAACCAGCCAGACGCATGGGTGTGGATTTCCCACAGGGCCCTTGAAAGCTCTGCTGTGGACATAGGTTCATACCCCGTAAATGTTATTCTTCAGTCATTTTTAGAATTCTGCAACCGTTGAACTGTTTTTAGATGTTTGTGGGTTGTTTCTTCTTTAAAAACCTAAGAAATGGGAGGCTGCGTGGGGTGGAGGGGCAGCATAAACAGCCTGCGGAAACATCAGAGCTAACCACCAAAAGAAGAATCGGGGGGCAGAGATCTCAAGGTCAGGGAAGGTGAGCCTGGTGAATAAGCCAAGGGCTATATTTACAGTCATAAGTGCGCCCCCCAACACAAGGCATCCCCACGGGGTCAACTCACTGGTGAAATCATTCCTGGAGCCCCACAGACCAGGTTCCCACTGGCAGCCTTGCCATGGGCTGGCTTCTTGGATCTCCACCACCTTACACGCTGCCTGTGGGGTGCAAGCACTTGTCTCAGTCCTTTGTGCTGCCCTCGCTAGTGAGACAGGAAGCAGCTAGTAACTGCCATAGCGTGGAACTGGGTGTTGACAAAGGCCACTCCTGCAGCTGCACCCCTCCTGTGTATCAGAAAACCAGCGAGCTTTGCCTTCCAAGTCTTCTGTGCAGAGAGAACTCTGAAGCCGGCATTCTGCACAGGGCCACCTGCCAGACTCCTTTGAAGCAAATTTCTCATTTATTTAAAACATATGAAATTTGATAGAAACCTTCAGTGCATTTTATTTTTATTTTTTTAAGTTTATTTTATTTTAATTTTCAGAGAGAGCTTGAGTGGAGGAGGGGCAGAGAGAGAGAGAGAGAGAGAGAGAGAGAACCTGAAGCAGGCTCCGGGCTGTCAGCACAGAGCCCAACTTGGGGCTTGATCTCACGAACTGTGAGGCAGATGCTTAACCGGCTGAGCCACCCAGGCGCCCCACCTTCAATACATTTTAAAAGAAATTTTAGGGGCCCCTGGGTAGCTCAATTGGTTAAGCGTCTGACTTTGACCCTGGTCATGACCTCACGGTTCATGAGCTCCAGCCCCACATCGGGTTCCGTGATGACAGTTCAGAGCCTAGAGCCTGATTTGGATTCTGCGTCTCCCTTTCTCTCTCTAACCCTCCCTCACTTGTGCTCTGTCTCCTTCTCTCAAAAAAAAAAAAGTAATAAACATTAAAACTAAATAATAAATAAATAAATAAATAAATAAATAAAATGTATTTGAAATATGTCTCAAAAAACATGTTATGGAATACATTTGAAGATAATTTCTCTCCAAATATGTATTCCATAAGCATAGTTATCAATTCAGTAATCATTTAGTTAGAGCTTTCTATGTGCCAGGCAGTGTGGTAATTGCTGGGAATGCAAAATGCAACAAGTACACACACACATATAACATATATATATACGTGTATATGTATATATATATATACATATACACGTATATATACGTATATATATATACGTGTATATGTATACGTGTATATATATATATATACATATATATATATATGTATATTCACACACACACAAATTCATACCCTGTTAAGTTTGAACGGAAATATTAGCCATCTAATCTTGACATCAAATAAATTAATTGGTTAACACCCAAAATGATAGTAGGAAAATATCTGTTCCACTCATTGCCAAGCTAGTGGCTCTTAATCAAGTGTATGCACTTGAATCACTGTGGGAGCTTTTTTAAGGTACTAAGGCCAAAGCCCCACCTCAGACCCACTAAATCAGAATTTCTGAAAATGGACCCCAACAATGCATCCTTTGAAAATACTCCCAGGTTGTTTTGAAGCTCTCCTCTTTTGCAGGGCCACTGATCTAAATGATTAGTGACAACAGCGGAACAGGTGAGATCCACATCAGCTAGTTACAAGTAGCCGCTTCAAAACCGAGTTTCTTTGTGATTTTTAAGTAATTGCCATTCAGTGTGATCACATTTAATACGCAGGGGCTATGTGGTGGGTGGAAGGTGCTTTCGGCTAAAGGGTGCATCCGAAGGATGGCAGACACCATGGCTGAGACGTCCAGGACAAAGAAGACAGGGAGTCTAGGCAGGACACGAGGGAACTAAGACAGGGGGACTACATCCAGTGCTTAGGTGGTGCCCCAGAAATAAAATCCATCCCAGTCACCTCGAGAGGGGCATGGGGGAACCACAGGTCGTGTCCAAACCTTCTCACTAGGACAAGGGTCTATATTCCACCATCGGTTCAAGTACCGGTTCTGGCAGACCCAAGCCATGCCAGGCCCTACTAGCTGGTAGATAGGCAAGGAAGGGCCACTATTCTCCACACTAAAAAACTGGGGCAAAAACAAAGAAATATTAGTGCCAGGGAAACCCACTTATGTAAAGAGTTTCATTTTCACACAAGAAAAGGATGCAAAATAACAAATGCTTATAAAGCGTTTACCATGGGCACTGTTTGGAGTACCTTGAGAGAATGAACCCAACGCCACGATTAGATGCCCTCACGTTGGGGAGCTTGGTCTCAGTTAAAGCAGCTCCAGAAAGAAAGGTTTTCAAAAAAAACCTTGTTTTTGTCAACAAAATTCTCTGTTTCTGCTCTGGTGGTGCCCCCCGCCCTTCAGTACATTGAGTTTTGGACATTCCATCCATGCCACAGGTCAGTGTTAGACATGCTTGGGCCAATGTCAACATTAACCCCCTTAAGCACGATCATCCTGTGATTAGCAAAGGACTCTAAACAAGGCTTTCTAATAAGAATAGAATGTGAGCTACAAATGTAAGTTACATAGGTAATTTTTACATTTTCTAGTAGCCACATTAAAATAAGTAAAAGGGGACCTTAACATTGTTGTTTAGCCCCATGCATCTAAAATATTATCACTTTAATATATCTATATGAAAAGATATTTATGTATTTTTATAGTTTATATTCTTTTTTCATGGTAAGTCTTTGAAATCCAGTATGCATTTTATACATAGCACATCTCAATTCAAACCAGCTGCATTTATTTGTTTTTTAACTTTATTGAGGAATAACTGGGAATAATTGATAAATAATTATTAATTTGATAAGTTTAATTTGATAAATTAAATCAAATAATTTGATAAATTATATATATTATTGATATATACTTTAAGCATAAAACTAGCTACATCTCAAGTTCCTAATAGCCACATATAGCCAATGGCTTCCATAATGGACAGCACAGCTCTAGAGGAAGGTAAAAAGTAGCTGCAGGGTCAGGGTCAGTATCCAGAATCATCTCCCAGGGCTAACTTTGGAGAAGGTAAGGCTTTTTTTTTTCTCTCAATGGAAGCTACTTTTCCTTATACTCTCATCCTTAGAAGATAGGAATCGATCACCCATGGCTTGAATGTTTTCTTTTTCAACGTGCTTTAATTACTTCAGATAATTCTTTTACATTTTAGTTGTCTTATGCAGAAACTTTTCTTTAAATGGGCTAAAGCTAGTCCCATCAGTACTTCCTTGTATCGATCTCTGGAATTTGGTGAATCAGAGCTTTGAGGTACCTCGGACTCCCTAATGAGGCCTTCAAGCTGTCCCAGGAAGGGGCCCAATCTTTCAAGGACCCAAGATTTTAAACATACAGTTGCTTTTGTACATCCTGAAGCCCCTTTTGGTCTCAGTGTTTGCCTTTTTCTGCAGGTTTTCGCAGTCTTTTTTTTTAATTTTTTTAAAAAAAATTTTAATGTTTATTTATTCCTGAGAGTAAAAGAGAGAGACAGACAGACAGACAGAGAGCAGATGGGGGAGGGACAGAGAGAGAGGGAAACACAGAATCCGAAGCAGGCTCCAGGCTCTGAGTGGACAGCACAGAGCCCAAAGCAGGGCTGGAGCCCACGAACCATGAGATCATGACCTGAGCCAAAGTTGGATGCTTAAGCGACCCAGCCACCCAGGCTCCCCTCAGTCTCTTTTGATGTACAAGGACCAAGGTAGCTCTCAGCATTCCAACTGTAGATGGCACATGATTTAGTGCAGAAATTACTTTTATTTTTTTTAATGTTTATTTATATTTGAGAGAGAGAGAGCGAGAGAGCATGTATAAGTGGGAGAAGGGGCAGAGAGACAAAGACAAACCCTGAAGTAGGCTCCAGGCTCCTGGCTGTGAGCTGTCAGCACAGAGCCCAACTTGGGGCTCGAACTCAGGAGCAGTGAGATCATGACCTGAGCCAAAGTCAGACACTTATTCGACAGAGCCACCCAGTCGCCCCAGTGCAGAGATTACTTTTAGAGTTTATATCTATTTCAAGCATGCCTACCTTTTCTGCACTCCCCTGCCTTCCTTTTTTTTTTTTTTTAACTGTTGTCACACCTCAATAAGGAAATCACATTCATAAAATCCAGGATCTTTCTCAGTGGGCCTTCTTACTTTTGAAGAACAAATTCTTTGAGAAGGCAGATCAGAATTCCAAAACCTCAAGCATCAACAGGGAGCGGCCGGTCTGACAGTTATTACCATGTACAAACTTGCCTAATATTTTTTTTTATCCTGAAACTCACTTTGGGTGACTAATATCCCCTGGGATAGGCCAGACATTTGGTTCCTACCTACCCCACCCAAATTCCCAAGTGGGTCTCAAAAACATGTGGTAAGAAAGCCTGTTCTGTTCATTTTTTGTGTTCTAGAACCTTCAAAGCCAAAGCCATACGGTGGGCAAAATACTTCCCTCCTACTGCACCAGCTGGCCTTGATGGAGAGGCCTTGGAAGGACAGCTGATGTGGGGCTTGATGTTTCAGTCGTGGGCAGCCATGGTCCATGAAGAAGGAAAGCCCAACCTGCTGGTACAAGGCCATAGACAGGGAGGGGTGTCGCTGTTAGGATTCTGAGAGGGACACAGAAGGAAAAGAAGGGGAGGACAAATGAAAAGAGAGAGAAATGGGAGTGGGTGAGGAGAAATCAGCTGGCTGGTGGAAGAGAAACAGTCTGTGGAACAGCAGGATTTAGACGCAGAAAATATGGAAGGCAGACATTGGAGCATTCCTTCAGGATGCCCCTGTTTGCTCCCTGCAGGATGCCCTTTCCTGTTGAAGTGTTTAAAATGCTAAGTATGGGAAAGACTGAGCAAAGCTGGGAGGGGGAGAGGGGAAATTGGTTATTCCTCTTCGCATTTGATCAGTTAGACAATGCTCGGTGCCACCGAGGGATCAGCAATTTGACGTTACCTTCCTGCTCTCTGGGACTGTATTTCCTTCTCTTCCCCCCCTCCCCCCACTGTAGGGCTCAAGACTTTAATTATAGGGAAGGTGAAGGGCTTGCATCTGTCTGGAAAACAAGGCGGGCATTTTTTTCTCCGCTCCTTTTAAATCCTGGGATTTTCCATCATTAGCCATCAAATGAATTCTTAAGGAGTTTCTTGCTAATCCTTGTCTGGGTGATTCTAGACACACACACACACACACACACACACACACACACACACACACCGTAAATTCAGGCTGGAGTACACAGCAGGCAGTCCATTATTGACAGCAGAAATTCTGAAATCTTTTGTTCAAAGAGGAGGACTTTTCCTGGGGTTTTTCAAGTAATAAGCAGACAAGAAGCAAGGGAAGCAGTTTTCGGCGGTGACGGGGCTGCTGGCATCAACTGTGGTGCTTGTGGCTGCCTGGTCCCTAAGGCGCCCTGTGGGGAATGACTGATCTACTCCAGCTGACTCATGACTCAGGCCATTATCTGAGTAGTGTGTTGGTCTCCGGGGCCTATCACCCAATGGGGGCTGCAGTAGAAGGGCTCACAGAATCAGAAGGCAGATAATTTGTCACAGACCCTACAGGCTCTATTTTCTGGTCAAAAGTCATTCTCTCTCCTACCTTTCAGAGACCATTAGCTGTTAGCACAGACCTGATGATTTTTCAACAATTTATTTGGCCTACTAAACTCTTGATCTAAGAAAATTACTGACATAGTTCATGGCTTTTACAATTGAAAATAGTCCCACGCAGGAGAGCCCCTTCAATCCAAGGTTTACAGCAATATTTATAAATGGGCCATTGGGCACTGGTTGGGATGAGCACTGGGTGTTCTATGTAAGTGATGAATCACTAGAATCTACTCCTGAAGCCAAGACTACACTGTATGTTAACTAATTTGAGAATAAATAATTTTTAAAAAGGGAGCCATCAGGCACTTGGGGGTCTCAGTCAGTTAAGCGTCCAACTCTTGGTTTCTACTCAGGTCATGACCTCGCATCAAATCCCCTGCCTAGGATTCTCTCTCCCCATCTTTTTCTGCCCCTCTTTCACTCATGCTCTCTCTCTGTCTCTCTTTCAAAAAATAAATAAAAATGGGCCATCAACTGGGGCGCTTGGAAGGCTCAGTAGGTTAAGTGTCTGACTTCAGCTCAGGTCATGATCTCATGGTTCATGGGTTTGAGCCCTGCAGCAGGCTCTGTGCTGACAGCTCAGAGCCTGGAGCCTGCTTCGGATTCTGTGTCTCCCTCTCTCTTCCCCTCCCCTGCTCACACTCTGTGTGTCTCTCTCTCTCTCTCAAAAATATATAAACATTAAAAAAAATTTTTTAATGGGCCATCAACTGATAAATGGACATTTTTAAGTGTGGTCATCCCCACAATGAATATTATTCAGTCACGTGAAAGAATGAAGTGCTAAGACTTGCAACAACATGGACAAAGTTTGAAGACCTCATGCTAAGTGAAAGAAGCCACAAAAGGCCACCTGTTGTATGATCCCACCTATATGAAATATCCCAAACAGGCAAATTCATAGAGAGAGGAAGCAGATTATCGGTTCCCAGGGACTGAGGAGAGAAGGAAGAAAGGAGCGACTGCTGAAGAATACAGGGTGGCCTTGTGGGGTGAAGAAAATGTTTTGGAACTAGATAGTGTGACTGTTGCACCACATTGTGAATTGATGAAATGTCACTAATGGTCAATTTTATGTTACACGAATTTTACCGCATTTTTTAAAGAGCCAATGAGTTTAAAAAAAAAAAAAAGGAAGCCATATTAACCATCATCTTTAGCAGAGGCCTTCATTCTCTTCATTCCTGAATTCAGCCTTGTTAAAAGCTCTCCTGAGTGAATCAACCACCAATTTTCCCAATCAACCCCATAAAGGAAGTATTTGATTAAGTGGGCCAATGCCAGACAACTACTGTGTACAATGACCTTGGTCTGTATTAATCATCAAAATGCTGCTGTCTCAATGCAAGCCCCCAAAGGCTTCTCACAAAAGTGATGGAAAGCAGTCACATGGAGATTTTCTTCAAACCAGGGAACAACCCGAAGATTCATTTCACCCTGAGAACTTCCCTTCACTGAAACACAAAGGTGGTTCGAAGATCTGAGCTTTTCATTGCATGCCTTCTTTTGTGTAAACAAAACAGCACATGTGAACATGGATATGGATATGGCGGTGTATGCACAGATGTGTTTCAGGACCAAAACAGAAACTTGTCAACAGTGTCCCCTGAGGGAGAGAGACTGGGGCAGGGGAACATCATTTGTTATGTCGTACTTTTTATTTTTTTCTTAATGTTTATTTATTTATTTATTTATTTTTTTTTTTTTTTTTTAACGTTTATTTATTTTTGAGACAGAGAGAGAGAGACAGAGCATGAACGGGGGAGGAGCAGAGAGAGAGGGAGACACAGAATCGGAAGCAGGCTCCAGGCTCTGGGCCATCAGCCCAGAGCCCGACGCGGGGCTCGAACTCACAGACCGCGAGATCGTGACCTGGCTGAAGTCGGACGCTCAACCGACTGCGCCACCCAGGCGCCCCAATGTTTATTTATTTTTAAGACAGAGAGAGACAGAGCGGGAGTGAGGGAGGGGCAGAGAGAGAGGGAGACACAGAATCCGAAGCAAACTCCAGGCCCTGAGCTGTCAGCACAGAGCTCAACGTGGGGCTTGAACCCACGAACCATGAGATCATGACCTGAGCTAAAGTCAGACACTTGACCCACTGAGCCACCCAGGTGCCCCTGTGTTGTACTTTTTAAAGTCATTTAAGTTCTCTGGTTATGTAATTATATGACCTTAATAACCTATATTTCTATATTATATTTGCACATAAATATAGATAATATATAAATATAAAAATATATCAGCTGGGTCACTGGACTCTTTCAACTGGGTCTCATTAATTTAATCATTAGAAAGCAGCCTATTGAATTCAAATTGACAGACATGCTCACAAAACAACTCATGTGGACACTTCAAAAATGTCAATGACATAAAGAGTGGGGAAAAAAATTGCTGAGGAACTGTACCACATTAAAGGATGCTACAGAGAACTGGCAATGCAGTGCACGAGCCTTGTGGGATCCTGGGTCAGAAAGTCTTAACAAACTCTATAAAGGACATTATTGGAACAACTGGGAAATTTCAATTTGGACTGCATATTGGATAATGGTACTCCTGATAGATCAATGTTTAAATTCCTGGAGGTGATCAATGTAAGAGATGGTAAGAGAATGAGTTTGCCTTTAGGAGATAAATGACGAAGGGGACAGGGTTTAACATGTCTACAGTCAACTCCCGAGCATGATTTTTGTTACATTAGTTGTAGCAACAATCAAAAAGCAGGAAGCCATGGTGTGAAGTTTAAGTTCTCAGCCACCGAGCAGAAATTTCAGTAAAGCTTCCCTTACCCTTAATTTAATTACAAAACCAACATTCCCAATGCGGCAGTTTGCTCTTCCCAGGAGCCGCCAGGAGGCCAGCGCCAGGCGCTCTTCAGAGAGAAGCTGCCTGTTGCAGTCACCCTGTGCGGGTCAGTCCGTGCCCAGGCAGAAACAAGTCCTGGGAGAGAGCTTTCCGCGAAAGAGTTCGTTACGTTCGGTAAGTTCACCAGATGCCCGTTCTTCTCACCCCATCCATCCTTCACATTTTTACACATATGCGCATGCATGCACACACTTTTTACCACATATACCTCTGATGTTGCTGGGGGGTGATGTGACCTATAATAAATCCAGACCCTTTCGGTGCTTAGGCTCATAATAGACATCTCTAGCTCTTTGAGCAACCAGACAGATACTTTGTTTCCTAAGTAGACAGACCTGGCTTTGAATCTCACGTCTGCCATTTATGTAGTTCGCTCATTTGACCAATGACTTAACCTCTCTAAGCCTCAACTTTTTTCATCTCTAAAATGGGGTGATAATCATCATTATCACTCTATTGGGCTGCTTGCGGATTGTGCGTGCACGTGGCCCAGCACATAGAAAGTACGCCATAAACGAGAATGTAATTACTTTTTAAAAATCTGTTGTTTTGAAGGGGACTGACTCTAATGTATGAAAATCAAAGATCATTTTAAGAAGTCACCTCAATTGTAGAGAAAGGATTATTTAGTGAGGGATGTAATTTTTCATGAACTATTCACTATGAGCAAAATCATTGAAAAATGATACTTTTAAAGGGCAAACTTATTACACAATGACACTTCCAAGGTTTATTATTCTTAGTATTTAACTACTTATCTCTTCAATTTTAACACAAAGCTAATCATTAATATTATCGTATTCTAGAAGTAATTATTTTAAAAGCTTTTGCTGTTAATAGCTGAAGCCAACCTGGCTATTCCCAGTACCAAAGAAAGTAAAAGTGTTTATTTTTTTTTAGGACTGACGTGAAAGAGATTGATTTTTGATGCCAAGAAATCACTTAGTATTCATGTGACTTCAACTTCACAGCATCTTGGAATATGTTTATCGTTAATCAAAATTCTTCCTAGAGGCAAAATGCCAACACCTTCTCTTCTCTTGTACCTTCCCTAACAAAACCCAAAGAGAAGTTAAAGACAAGGTCATGACCTACTGCTCATCAGCAGTGCAGGTGAACACTTTGCAGTGTCATAAACTACCATGAGCTGTAACCACTTTGAGTCCATTTCTTCTGGGTACCTCTTGCCTGGTGGATAATACCGTACCTAGCTTTCTGGTAGAGAAACGGAGGCACAGAAGTGGAATTAAAAGGCTAAGATCAGAATATCCATTATGATATAGGCCCCAGGACCCATCATTCATTGTACGAAATATGAAGGATCAATAGAGGATAACACATACTTTCAAAACAATCTCTTAACTAAATTTCAACTTGCAGGCTAGGGGTGGGGAGTGGGTTTTTTTTTACAATCAGTCTTGAGTTCAGCACAAATGAAGACAAACAGTTTTTTTTAATTTTTAAACTGTTATCCAATAAGCATTCATTCAGTAAAATATATTTCTATAAGATTTACTGTGAGCTTAATCATAGAAAAGTGCTGACACTATTTTAAGCACTTTATAAATATTAACTAATTCAGTCCTTATAATAGTCCTATGTTTAAAAAAAAAAGTCCTATATTATTATCCCAATTTACAGATGAGGAAATTAAGGCATGAAGAGATTAAATAACATGCCAGAAGTCATGGAATGATCCCTAAAGCACATCATTAAAGAAAATTGCAGAATATTTTATATTTCTGTTAGAAAAAATGTAATATGCGCGCGCGTGTGTGTAAGTGCATAGAAAGAGGCCTAGACAGATACGCTTCAATCACTGTCAGTGATTACTTCTGGAGAGGGGAGGAGTGGGGTGCAGGAGATAAGGAGGACTTTCATAGTTTGCTCTCTTTACTTCTCTATCATTTGCATATTTTATAATGGGATTATTCCAGGCATTAACATTCATTAATTTTTACCTTAGAAAAATCAAAGTTCTAGTTCTAACAAAGCCACCACAGAAATGAGCTTATCCTTCCTTTGAAGGCACATAAAACTCCATCTGTGATTTACTACTGCAGTAATCTCCATCAAAATTCTCAAACAAGAACTTTTGCATCAGGCTGGGTGCCGCTATATATACTGTCTCATTGGATCTCTACAAAATCCTCATAAGGGATAGATTCAAATTTCTATTAAATTTTTTTTTTTAAGTATTTGGCGGTGGGTGGGGGGCACCTGGGTGGCTCGATCGGTTGGGCGTCCGACTTCAGCTCAGGTCATGATCTCACGGTCCGTGAGTTCAAGCCCCGCATCGGGCTCTGTGCTGACAGTTCAGAGCCCGGAGCCTGTGTCAGATTCTGTGTCTCCCTCTCTCTCTCCCCGACTCACTCTCTGTCTCTGTCTCTCTCAAAACTAAATACACATTAACAAATTTTCTAAAAAAAGTATTTGGGGGCACTTGTGTCAAAAATGGAATGATTTATGTAGCACATTACAAAGTACTTTCCTCATACCTCTTTCATCATTTCCTCCTCCCAAAATATGGTGAAATAGAAGTTCAAGAGATTATTATTCCCAGTTTATGCATGTGGAATCTCAAACTCAAAAAAGGATAAATACACTCACCCACGATCACAAGCAAATTAGGAGTATAAACTAGAAACAAGAACCAGGTCTCCTGACTCAACTGGTCCAATCACGTCTGCCATCTTAATTCCAACACTTGTTGGTACAGTGATTGGATGTGAGCTCCGGAGGGGACCTTAGTGATTATCTAACCCCGTGGCCCTCAGTCCTGGCTATGAAACAGAATCACCTGGAGAGCTTTTAAAATATATCATCCTAGACTGACTCAATCTGAACCCATATGGGTAGGGTTTAGACATTTGTATTTTTTATACACTCTTCGGTGATTTTAATGTGTAGTCTGAATTGAGAACCAACAATTTAGCCTTTAAGATGGCAAATCGGTGTCATTTGAAACATTAACTCTGATTCAACGAAATGACAGGAAAAGCTGTCTGAGCAGGACCATGAGCTGGCATCTGGGCTCAGGGGGAGAGAGTACTGTGATCAGTGAGCAGTGTCTGCTGTGAGCACAGGAGGGGTAGGCCATGTGGGAGCTGATCCTGATCTAGGAGGAAACTGAGAGAAGCCAGAGAGCTTACATGACTTACCAAGGAAATGAAACTAGCAAGTGTCCCAGCCAAGTCTAAACCCAGGTCTCCTAACATCTAGCTCAGCCCTCCATTTTTTCATATAACTGAGTAGCTGACTCACAACCATCAAGGTGTCAAACCAGACCCGTGGTTAACCTGACCATTAACCGTGGGGCACCCACCACCCACCTGCTGTTTAGTATACCTACATCCAGTTTCGCTCACACAGAACTGAAAAGAGACCCCTGAAACAGGCGTGGCCACAGTGGTCAAGTGGGCACCAGGCGCTTCTGGTACCAACTGCTTTCCACTGCTTTTGCCATTCAGGTTGGCCTTAAAGAGAGACAGAGGGAGAGAGGTAATGCCGAGTGAGCCTGGGCTTGAGACATAATGCCATAGCTTCGGTTTACTACTAAGCCACAGAGAGCCTGCTCAGGAGCATGCCTGGCAACAGACATCAAATACCTCCTGCAATGTTCCAGATACATCTCTCTGGCATCCAAATCACTGCCTGTCTTAGCAGCCTGTGGGGGTGGGGGAGGTGACTCACGTGTGTGTGTGTGTGTGTGTGTGTGTGTGTGTGTGTGTGTGTGTGTGTGACTCAGAGATCTGTCATAAAGGCCCCATGAGTCATCCACTTCCTGACCAACACACAGTGGAGACAGCTTCAGGATGCACAAAAGCACAGGAAAAGAGCCTCTTGGCCAGAAGTAGGTTATATGTTTTCAGGAAACTGGTTACTTTTAATATAAACACACACACACAGCACCCAAGCTAAAAGGCAACAAGTTTAGTGTCTCCTCATTGAGACAATGCTGTCCAAATGGTTTTGTCCCATTGTTTTCAATGGTGGCAAAATAAGCATTACTTAAAATTTACCATTTTTGTTTTAACCATTTTTAGTGTCCAGTTCAGGGGCATTAAGTTACCTTCACATTATTGCGCAGGCATCACCACCATCCGTCTCCAGAACTTTTCCATCTTCTCAAACTGAAACTCTGTACCCATTAAACACCAACCCTCCATTCTCTCTCCCCCTCAGCCCTGGTAACCACCATTCTACTTTCTCTCCGTATGAATTTCACTAAGCTATCTGTCCATAACGTTTTACTTCATTAGTCATTTATCACTCCATTATTATCTTTGGCTTCTTGGGCTCTTTTTCTCAGAATCCCCTGAATATAAATAGAAATGGTTCTCTGAAGTTTCTATTCCTATTAGGTAGCCATAGATGGGGAAGCAGAGATGACCAGGGGGTATTCAAGATGAACAAAGAAGTAAGCTTCAGGGTACCAAACCCAACACATTCTGGTCGCTTCTGCAAAGAGATACCAATTTGCTACAATCCATTGCTTTCCCCAGGTGGGGAACAGTGGCTTTGAAAGACAGCCAGCATGGGAGCCACATCACGTCTATCGGGCTCCTACCTTGGCAATTTTTCTGGGAAACCAATGAAAGAAAAGGAGGGCAAGCAATACACGTCGATGTCGTTGGCCCACACATTTAAATGGTTGTTAACACTCTGCCTCAAAATGCACCTGCAGACCAACGCTCACTCTACACAGCTCTGCAGGAAGAGGGAGGCCATGTCCACAAGGACTGTGGCTGCTTCCACTCAGCATCCCAGGGGCAATCTCACAGCATCGGTGGTATAGTGGTGAGCGTCACTGCCCTCCAGGGGGAATCTCTCACAAAGCACACTGCCTGCGCACGGACACGGGTCTCAGGACCAATGTGGACAACCACGCAGGATATAGGCTTTGGGAGAATCAGAAAGAAGTTTACTTCTGAAAGAAGCCCTGTTGAGAACTTAAAGGTTTTTAACCTGGGGTCCATGGACACCCCACCCCACAGCCGTGACCCGAAGAAAGTCAAAAATCTCCTGACTGGTGACTGTTTTGAATTCAGACCATGAACCGACCAAGATGAATGTTGTAAGAAACACAACAATATATGAAAGGTGAGATCCCTTCCAGCAAGGAGCCCCCAGCCTGGTTAGGAAGCTGGGGCTCAGAGCGCGGGTCTCCGTCCAACTGAGACTGTGCCTGCTGGACACCGCAGCCATACCCCCTGGAGGAAGGTGCTAGCAGAGCTGGGTCCTTGTGGGAAGAAAGGCTCTGGAGAAAGTTGAGTCTCAGGGGCCAATTGTTTTAAAATCAGTGGCCTTTTTGGGGCACAGTCACATCTGACAGTTTTGTAAGTTTCTGTGCTTTGATCTCTGAAGGCAAGCCCCCAAGCTGCTGATCAGTGAGAGGAGACCCACCCCCCACCAACCCTATTGTTGCCGAGAGGCCACAGAAGCCCCCCACTCACCCATTTCTAGAGGACCAGAGGCACCTCAGGGGCCTCACCTGTTGAACGCCACCCACAGAACAACTTGCAGAAGCGTTTCAAACGAATGCCCTTCCTCACGTCCTAGAGCAGAGACAAATGAAATGAATGGTTGCCCCAGAGGCTTTTATTTGTACAGATGTTAAAAAAAAAAAACAAAACTGTAAATACCTTCCCAGATTTGTAGACAACTTGCTGTTGGTTTCTTCTCCTGTTGCCTGGAATGAAAGAACGGGAATGATGCAGAAATAAACCGCCTTAGGAAAATAAGAGAGTGGTAGCTTGATGGCAAATTGTGGCCCCCTAGTAAGCGAATACAGGCACGACATTGGGACACACTGCAGCCAGTGACCTTTTCAAAATTAAATATGACCATGTACCAAGCACACCTCCACCAACCTTCCCCTCCGGAAAACTTTTGAGTGGCTTCCCATTACTCTTAGGACAAAAGCCAAATCCCTCAAAGGGGCCTCCAGGGCTTGCCTGCCTGTCCCTGCGCCTCTCCAGCCTCATTCCACTCCCTCCTCTCCCTGCCCCGCACGCACACCCCTTCCTCCTTTCAGTTCTGTCCTGCATCTGCAGCACGCTCACTCCAGACTCCGAACCTTTACGCACGTCATTCCTCCTGCCGGGAATGCTGCTCCTGCTTGGTCCCTCAACGAGGGTAGGCACTTGTATTCTTGAGACCTCAACACAGACTTCACTGGCTCCTCTCCCTGGTGTGATTCTCTCTGTAACCACACCATCATGCCCCTGTCTTTACGCACCCCGTGAGGCTACCACCTTTTCCCATCACTTTTCATACTTCCTGTGAGATATGGTATAGGATGGCAGAAATGAAATAGACGTCTATTCCAATTTTCTACGTGCCTTCCTGTCCTGCAAAGCTAAAACCTGGTTTCCTGACTCCCTTGCAGCTATGCCTCCAAACGTGATTTGGGTTCCACAAGTCAGACATCCTTGCGCACAGCAGGAATTTAAAAAGTTAAGAAGGGAGAGAGGTGAGCATGAGGTATGCACTCTGCTAGCACAGATCAAAACTGGAGTCCCAGGGCCATGCGGCCAGCAGCTCTGATCCCCCCTTTACAGCGAAGGCAGTGTTTTCTTGCAGCCAGCATTTCTGGCAATGGCTTCCTGGTTGTGGTAGACGTAGATGCTCTCTGGGAGGGCCAGTTCCGGCGCTGGGAGTCATTCCTGGAGGCCCCACCTGAAGCCTGCTCCTTGTGCACCTCATTCTCTGTATTAAATCTCTTTCTGCTCAAACTAAAGTGGGTCTGCTACCTGCACTGAAGTCTATCTGCTGTAGGTGGGAAAATGCTTCTGGATCTATAAACTGCTGTGGAAAGGTGAGTTATGGTTAATCATCAGGTCCCTGGAGCTGCCATCTGGAAAAGGGCCACAGACATAGCCACGAGCTATGGCATGTGTCGTTTCAGATAGAGCAGACAAGGGCAACACTCTTGAACAGTCTCCTCCAGGGCCAACAGCCATTTTAAACAGAATCTGCCTCTGAAGCAGGAAGGTGTCTCTAAGTGTCATTCTTGGAATCCAGTTTCCCTTCTGTGGTCTTGTTTGTCCCTATCTGGAAACAGGAACAGGCTGGAGCTGGCGGTGTGTGGCATTTGCGAGGGTTTTCAAGAGTTGAGCATCTCTTAAAGCGTAACCAGGAAGGGCTGACATTCCTTTATCAGGTGGAAACCTCATGAATCATCCTAAACGGCTCACACATACCTCTCTCACTTTGGCAAGTCTTTCCTGTATCCTTGATGCTTGCTCATTCTGCAGTCATTCCCAACTCGGGAGCGGGGAGACAGAGGCTACAGGCTTTGGGTACTGCTCACTACCCTCACATGGTTCACCACACAGGGCAGACCATTGCAGCACCCAGCCCTATTAGGCCTGGCGGAGGCTACTGGGGTGAGTCCCAACAGGATAGCCGCATGGAGGGCTTGCTTCTTCAGCACATTTTTTCTCCAGCTGTCTACAAACTCTGGCTCAGCTACAGAGAGCTCAGCTGGAATGCCCCGGGTGTGGCATTCATGAGCCTAAATGGAAAACCCAAAGCTCAGAGGGAGGGTGGGTGAGACCGAACAAACATCACCTAAAGCAGCCTTGGGGCTTCTGATTATTTCTCCATATCACTTTACCACTCCTTAAAGGCTTGTGGCGATCACCTGCCAGGATGAAAGGGCCTCAGCTAAAGGAGCTCATGGGGAAGAGGGAGAAGTGAAAGATTAAAGACCCAGAGCATTGGAGATAGGACTCAAGAGAAGTGGCAGGGAGAGAAAGAGAATAAATCACCACCAGGAAAAAACTGCATTTCTTACCGGCCTGTGTAAAAATGAACTTGCATCCCTTATGGGTGGGAAATGTCCCTTTTTGATGGGACAGGAGCTGGTCTGTGTTTTGGATGAGACTGGGCACTCTAGGAGCAGTGTCCTGGGAGTCCCTCCTCAGCCAAAGCTCAGGCAGGGCCCAGCTGCCTTGAAGGGGGCGGCTGAGCCTTGGAACTGCCACATGCTCCTTATTTTCATCTAGAGAAGCTCTAGCCATATTTGTTTTTACATGTTGGGCTTCTCAAATAATTTCATTTGAATAAAGAGACATGCAGAGTTGGGTTTAAAATCAGAAACAAAGCTGGAAAGCCCCTGATCTGAGGAAGAGTCACTAGATTGGGAGTCAGGAAGCCTGTTCTACCTTAATTTTCTGGGCAACCTTAGCAAGTTATTTCACCCCTCTGGCTTTGGCTTCTTAATCTGAATACAGGAAAAGTACCAACTTCATAAGTTTATTGCAAGGGTTCTATGAGGAAATGGGGCAAAGGCTGTAGCCAGAGACTGTCTACGGCATATTATTACCAAGATGTCTTCCACAAAGAATCTCCCCTAAGAGAAAGAGGGGTAAGAAAATATAATTTGGACCAGTGATCATACCCTAGAATCAGTCCCCATGGACTTCCAGCTGCATTCTAGAGGGAGCGGACAACAAAAGGTGAAGAGCTATGGAGATAAAAACCCATAAGCCATTAGGAGCAAAGCCCCACTGCTCTAGACTCATAAAACAAAGAACAACACAGAGGCGAAGATCAGGGGCTGCCCCATTTAGCTGAGAGGCCGATTGAGGCCAGCAGCGTGAACAGAAAAGGCAGAGCGGTCTCATTTTGGCGGCCCTGGTGCAAGTGGGCTTTGGCAGGCATCCTCAGCAGCAAGTTTCGGGAGCTCTTTGAGCATGGCGGCCTCAACAGGAGCTGTCCCCATTGGCAAGAGTCAATGCAGGAGGTGGGGATGGGGTTCAGGCCATACAGGGGCCACCTGGGAACTCTCAGAAACAACAAGGATGATCTTAAGGGAGACAGAAGGACCTGCCTCAGCAGGTGAGGACAGAGCCTACGAAAGAAATACAACACTGATTGATACCTTTCCATGAAAGCCGCAGATGGTTATGACCTGGCAAACACCCGTGACAAACACAAGATGTGGTGACAGTTTAAAATCAGAATATGAGAAACAATCCAAGGCAGTCCATGGTTAATGCTTCACCTTCCCCCACTTTCACACATTGGGGTAAGAGAATGGCACTTTCCAGTGGGGTCATTAGGGAGGCTGCTCTCTAGCGGTAAGCTCTCACTGGGCCTCACAGGGAGAGAAGAACTGAAAAGCTTCCAGGCAAAGCAAAGGGCATGAGCAGGAAGCACAGAAGAAGAACCATGGGAGGCACTTTTAGGGAAGATTTAGAGGCCAGCAAATCAATCGTGTAACCAAGGAGCTAGAAGCCAGAGAAGATGGACCCCAGGGAAAGGATCCTTCCAGAACGGCTTCAGAGCCGGGACAGCACAGCAGGATTCCTCGCCCTGAATCATCTGCGCTTCTCTGGCACTTCCATTCTGTGGTAAGCAAAATGAGGGCAATGACACTTTCCATTTACCTCTAACTGTAAATTATGAGAAAATCCATGCGCTGATGTCTAGAAAAATGCCTGTAGAGGGCACATGAAAGGTCTATAACTGATTTTCTAAAACAGAACTAAACATTTCTAGGCAGTAGAGTCACAGACAGACCTTTTTGAAATTCTATATTTCTTTAGTTGACTCCAAAGTCAACGTAATTCAAAACTATTGCAAACAATTTTCAGGAATTCCTGGAACCCTGAAGCTTATCATGGGGCCCTTAAGATCCTTGATGGGATCTTAACATGGAAACTCCCGTCTTAGGGAAACTATCAATCCTTTATAATAATTTTTATGCCATTTTTTTAAGTTTATTTATTTTGAGAGAGAGAGAGAGTGTGTGTGTGTGTGGCAGAGAGAGAGGGAAAGAGAGAATCCCAGGCAGGCTCTGAACTGTCGGCATAGAACCTGATGCAGAGCTCGAACTCACAAACCAAGAGATCATGACCTGAGCCCAAATCAAGAGTCAGACGCTTAACCGACTAGGCCATCCAGGTGCCCCTGCCATTTTATATGGCAATACCCTGAACTGAATAATCAGAAGTGTCCTCAGTCATTTCTATTATCAAGTAGAAAGATGAGATGGCTGAGAACACAGACTTTGGAGTCAACTAGGCTGAGGTTCTAATTTCAATTCTGCCATAATCTGTGTGATCCCCAAGGCAGTGTGACCGTTGAACAATTGCCCTGGATACATACCAGTGGCCTGACACTCTTGGAGGTGGGTGGGAGCTATATCTCCTCCCACAGCAACCTGCTCCACAGTGTTATGTTTCAGTGAAAGCAACTCTCCGACACGCAGACATTCCTGGCAAACTGGACAGAAGCAGTCACACAGCCCATTCCTATAAGGTGGATGACACTCCTAGGTGTACCTACGAGATTTTGCATTGATGCTTCACTCAAGGCGAACTCAACCATTGTGAAGTCAGAATCAGCCAACCTTCTCATGGACCCAGGGACAGAGTTTTCCATTAATGTGGAGGTTCCTGAAGTAAGTGTCGGGGTCTTGGGTTTGCTGAGCTACCTCTTATATCTTGTTCCTATGGTGGTAGAAATGACTGTGCAGTCTTTCTATCCTACAAACCTCTTCATGCCACTCATTTCACCAAAGAAAACCTATTTCTTTTCTTTTAAATTTTTTAATGTTTACTTATTTTTGAGAGACAAAGTATGAGTGGGGAAGGGGCAGAGAGAGGGGGGGAGACACAGCATTTGAAGCAGACCCCATGTCTGAGCCTGACATGGGGCTTGAACCCATGAACTGTGAAATCATGACCTGAGCTAAAGTCAGATGCTTGACCAACTGAGCCTCCCAGGCATCCCGAAAACCTATTTCTAATATGTCTTACACTAATTAACAGAAGCTCTGATGAGGGTGTAGGTGATGCTATTTGAAGCCCCTGCCTGTAGCCACCTTTAAAGGGTGGGTTTCTTATGGAGTGCTTTCAATGTCAACCAACCACCCCTGGGGGGGGGGGGGGGGGTTGATGAAATTTATCTCACATATGCAAATGCATCATGCTGTTTAAAGTTTATTTATTTATTTGGGGCAGGGGGCAGCGAGAGAAGGACAGAGAGAATCTCAAGCAGGCTCCACACTGTCAGCACAAAGCCCGACACAGGGCTCGAACTCACAAACCATGAGATTATGACCTGAGCCAAAATCAAGTCAGATGTTTGGCCAGCTGTGCCACCCAGACTCCCCACATCATGCTGTTTAAAATGAAGTTATAAAAATAAATTATAAACAATGTGACAGCAAGTTATTTGACTTTCCAAGTCTTAGTTTACTCATTTCTGTAACAGAAACAAAATACCTACCTCACTGCACTCTGTTGAGAAATAAATGAGATACCAGTAGTAACAGCTAACAGGAAGCACCAAGTGTTGCCTGGCATATTGTTCAGTACTATACATACATTACTTCCTTTCATCCAAAGGACAACCCTACGTATGAGGTAGGCACTCTTTCTATCTCCTGTTTATAGAAGAATCCACAGATGAGAGTTTAAGTGGTAACAAGATCAATAAAAAGTGTATTTAGGGAGCTGGTGTTGTTTAATATATAGCAGGTGCTCGACAAATGGTAGCTCTGATGCTCATTGTCAAAGTGATGAACTGTTACATTTGTTCCTAGAAATTTGGCTTTGGAGCTTGGTGAACCATATTGCAGCTTTCTAAATTTTGATGCTTGAAATTTGGATCTATAAATATCCTCTTGGAGGAGGAGTTTCATTACTTAATTTTAGAATGGTTCCATTTTAGTATCTTAGCCACCTTCCCACAGTAAAATTATTCCTTATGTTCCCCAAATAAACTTTAGGTTATTGATGAAAGCGTAGTGAAAAATCATGCCAACAGTGCATCAAGTACCACATATTGGTGGGGTGGTGTGGTGTGGTGTGGTTGGGGTTGTAGTCCACCCCAGTTCTGCTCACATTGTGGCCTTCTAAGGACTCCGTTTCCTCACATGTATATCAGGGAATTGGAACTAGATGGTTTCTACAGGTCTTTCCATGTTAACATTCGATGAGCTATACTTTCCTCTTTTTTTCCTATGCCCTGGTTTTTTGGTGTGTGTGTTTTTTTTTAACTAAATAAGGCCTCAACATATACAACAAATCTGGTTTGTCTACTTTCTGAATTCCCTTCATATAGTTCTATAAATAAGACAGTTTTTATTTTAGCCCAGGTTTGCTCTGACCTGACAGTTCTACTTCTAGAATTTATCATACAGATATACAAACAGTGTTAATTAGTAAAGTGTAGTTGTTAATAGCAAAAGATTGAATGCAACCTGGAGACCCACCTGTATTTGGTTTGCTAGGGCTTCCAGAACAAGCACCACAGACAGGGTGGCTTCACAGCAGATATTTATTTTCTTCTGACTCTGGAGGCTAGAAGTCCAAGGTCAAAGTGTCAGCAGGGTTGGTTTCTGCTGAGGCCCCTCTCTTAGCTTGTAGATGACAGTCTTCTCCCTGTGCCTTCACACCATCTTCCCTGTGTGTGTGTGTGTCTGTGTCCTAATCTCCTCTTTTTACAAGAATACTAGTCAGGGGTGCCTGGGTGGCTCAGTCAGTTAAGCATCTGACTTCAGCTCAGGTCATGATCTCACCGTTTGTGGGTTCGAGCCCCACGTCGGGCTCTGTGCCGACAGCTCAGAGCCTAGAGCCTGCTTTGGATTCTGTGTCTCCCTCTCTCTCTGCCCCTCCCTCACTCGTCTCTGTGTGTGTCTCTCTCTCAAGAATGAATAAACATTAAAAAAAATTTTTTTAATAAAAAGATTCTATTGAGTCAATAGATAGATAGCAGTGATTCTGCTGGTGATAGTGAAAGAACCCTCCTCTCTCGTCTCCCACACACCAACCACGAAGGTTTTCAAAGGTAAGTGCAGGTTGTTTATTTTCTTTATATATTGTATTTTCTTTATTATTTTATATTATATTGCAGTATTGTAATCATTTTTCTATGACTATTTTTGGGTTGTGGAATGAATCATCTGAGCTTCCATTATTTCTTAGGGAAAATTTGCTTTGGATTACAACCATGTTTCCAGAATGAATTATGCTCGCAAACCAAGGTTTTGCTATACACTTTTGCTGGTTGATGCATGGACTATTTTTGTAAGTCAATTAAAAAAAAAAGAACAAACAAACAAACAAACAGAAAGGTTGTCTCCAAAGAAAGATCCTGATGCACTGGGGCATAGAAGTGAGAAAGTGATTTTATTTTCACTACGACTGTCATGTAAATATTAAATGTTGTGCCATAAGCACATTACCTAATTTTTTAAATAAATGAAATGCTAAAAATAAATTTAAAATGCTGGAAAAGCTTAGGTTTAGAAGGGCGCATAAGCTACATTTAGGCTTATTGTACAAAGCTCAAACATGTTGAAGGGTTTTGCTTTATCCTCAAGTATTTCCCCCACCCTTGGGGTATTTCTGCATAAATGCCTCTTCACGGATGTCTGTCTCCATGGCAGCTGGTCTGGCCAGCGCTGACTGATCTCTCCGTAGCTCCCATTCTCTCTCTCTCTCTCTCTCTCTCTCTCACACACACACACACACACACACACACAAGCATAACTGAAGAAGTGGAACTTTCCAGAACTCTGGAGAACTTTGAGTGGCTGTACCTTGAGAGAGTTCCAATGCACCTTGTCAGGCTATTTCCCACTGCCAAGATGAAGGAAAAGGGGAGGCATTGGAAAAGAAACCATCACCCCAAATAGAATGGAAATGGGAGCGCTGCAAAGTAAATAGCTGAAAATTTCACAAGTGTCATTCACCATTCACAAAGACTGTTTTTAGACAACATAATAATCCACTACAACATTTATTCTGTCTGAGGGACTATTACAGCACAATTTTACCTTTCCATCTTCCCTGGCATAGTGTGATTCTTTAGTAGTCGCTATTTGTCTTCTCCAAGTTTTGGGGTCAGACTAATCTAAATGATGACTTGGGGAAATCCGGGGAGGGGGGGTTGTTGGCAGCCTGAAAAAACGTGAAAGGACCTCGAGCTTCAGTATTCCAGCACAGTCCCAAATCACTGCTCTCTAGCCAGCCTTTTCCTTGGCATGATTTAGGATTGTTCACTGTGCTCTCTCTGTGCCCGGAATATCTCCCCCTCTACTCGTGCCCACCCCTAAAGTTCCAGTTCTTCCAGGAAGCCTTGCTTGACCACAACCATTTACACTGCACTTTCTCTTTTTTAAGTCCCTATGGTGTGATCTAACAAGT
The DNA here is from genome assembly GCF_028018385.1 of Neofelis nebulosa. NCBI lineage: Eukaryota > Metazoa > Chordata > Mammalia > Carnivora > Felidae > Neofelis > Neofelis nebulosa. The sequence continues at coordinate 61,121,418 of NC_080783.1, forward strand.
GTTAATCGGGCTCCAACTATGGGCCATATTGTTGGAGTGGAAGGAACAGCCATCTGCTCAACCTGAGTAATGGGGGAGAGTGGGGAGTTACTCTAAGAATAAATAAAGGATAAGGAAGGAGACAGGGATGTCACAGGATCTGATATTGAGCCATGGTACAGCAGTCCTCATGGGAACTAAGCTTTCAAAGTGTTCTGGAATTGAGGTGTCTTTAAAGATGTTAGCAGCAGAAAGTCTCAAGCTTTCTTGTGTTGGTGCCCCCACCATTAACAGAGTTGTTACTGTCCCCGTGTCTGCTTCTTTCTCCATCTCCATCAGCTGGCCTCCGCTGCTCACTCACAGTTTTGTTGGCTTCTAAATTCAGCAATTTACCCACGATTTGGCTGGCAAGGGTTCTGGAACTACCACCTAGCATCCTTCCATCTTTTCCCCCTGTCACCAACTGGCAACTTGTTTTAGTGCTTTGAACTCCAAATTTCCAAGTAAGGACACCTGACTGTCCCAGGAAAGCCTTTTGGACCAGGACATTTTGGGCTTTCGGTCATAGCCAGCCAGTGGCTTGGTAGATCTTAGGTGAAATGGCCCATCACTAGCTTGGAGATGCTGAGAGATTCTCAGGGATTTGATGAGGGCTCTGAGGTCATGTTTGGCCTGAAATTCTAAGGATGATTATTCTGGTAGCAGTTGTGGGCTGGTGTCTGCATGGGTCTTCTTCGCTCCCAAATCACAATGAGGACGAGAGGGGAGCAGTCTCCTAGAGGCTCCTCAAAAATACCAGAACACCCATTTGAAAGAAAACCCATTTCTGGCAAGTGGGCTACAGAGGACCTATACCATCACCATTTGGGTATAAAACAGGACATACACCAGATAACTTTTTAAATTAGGCACAGGCTGATGAGGCCAGAAATTTACAAGTATCAGTTACACACAGATGACCAAGACTTCACTGTTGATGTATGGAGCCTATATTCATCAGGATTTTCCAGGGAAACAAAACCAGTAAGTTCTCTCTCTCTCTCTCTCTCTCTCTCTTCCTCTGTCTTAGTACGTACACACACACACACACACACACACACACACACACGAATCGGCTCTTGTGATTATAGAGGCCAAGAAGTCCCACAATCTGCCATCTACAAACTGGAGAACCAGAAGCCTATAGTGTAATACAATCCTACCCCAAAGGCCTGAGAGTTAGTGGAGCCAATGGTGTAAATCCCAATCCAAGTCTGAAGGCCCAAGAACCAGGAGCACCAATGTCTGAAGGCAGAAGATCAATTGCCCAGCTCAAATCAGAAGCAAAATAAAACACAAAAACGAAAAACAATAAATGTTCCCTTCCTCTGCCTTTTTATTCTATTCAGTCCCTCAGTGGATTGGATGATGCCCACCCACATTGGTGATATCTCTATTCAGTTTACTGATTCAAATGCTAATGCTAATCTCTTCTGGAAACACCCTTACAAACACATCCAAAAGTGATGTTTTACCAGCTATGTAGACATCCCTCGGGCCAGTCAAGATGATACATAAAATTATCCATCACAGAGCCCCGTCTAGGAGGCAAGATTGACATGTAGAGAAATATGTTCCAAAACAGTACAAGGCCTTGCGATAGCACAAAAGAAAGAGTAATTCTTTAAGGGAAGGCTTCCTCAGGGAATGAAAACTGTGAGTAACAACTTTAATTGGGAGGCAAGGAGAGCAAGACGTCCTGGGCAGAGGCGTGGAAGCATGGAGGCAAGGAGAAAGGTGTGAAGTGGAGCAGGACCCTCCAGGTCGGAATTGTTACAAAATATGAAGGGAATGGGAGCAGGAGTTGAGGCTGGAGAGAGATATACAGGGTCCAGATCATGAAGACCTTTGGCCTCAAAAAGGAACAAGTAGAGTTTTAAGGAGGAGACATACATGTTGAGTTTAAAATGCATCAAGGCTACCCAGGTCTATTTCCAACATAGGATTTTGGATAGATGGTCCTGGAGCTAAGGAAAGCAATCAGAGCTGCAGAGAGAAATCTGGGAGTCCTGGGGCACCTGGATGACTCAGTCGTTTGGGCGCCCGACTTCAGCTCAGGTCATGATCTCGCCGTTTGTGAGTTCGAGCTCCGTGTCAGGCTCTGTGTTGACAGCTCGGAGCCTGGAGTCTGCTTCAGATTCTGTGTCTCCCTCTCTCTCTTTGCCCCCCCCCCCCCACTCGTGCTCTATCTCTCTCACTCTCAAAAATAAATAAACATTTAAAAAATTTAATAAAAAAAAGAAATAGAAATCTGGGAGTCCTGTACATCTAAGTGGAGGTTAAAGCTATGGGCTTGAAGGAAGTCACTGAGGATGGAAGGCAGGGAAAAGAGTAGAAGAAATATGAAAATGGAATCCCGCCGGTAATGCCACAAAGGATTATAGGGTATCTTGTAACATTTCTGAATGTTTCTCTTCCGAACTCAGCTAAATTCTCCATGTTATCTTCTTCCTGTATCCTTGTCTCTCTTTTCAGCTCCTTCTTTCTAAGCCACCATGAGCCTACTCACAAAGTGCCTTTGCACAAAGGAGAAAAAAAATCCCCTTTGGGTACCTGATTTGGCAAACCAGTTTGGGATAAATTCGAAAAAAGTGCCCATCCTTTGGGCTAAGGTGGCCTTGTGCCAGTGTGGAGCCCAATAATAAAGCTAGGCTTGATTCACCACCTTAGCCTGGGCCTTGGTGCAGTGCACAAACTGTTCAACCCTAAGGGGCAGCCTTGGCCCCCACCTTAAGGGGCAGCCTTGGTCCCCATCCAACAAGGTCTACACAACAGGATTCCAAATAAGGTCCATACAAATTACTTATAGTTGACTCTTAACTTTCCTTGCGATTTAAAATTTTTGAAAGCAGCATTTTTTTCCCTCTTTGCATCACACTGATCTAGCAAGTTTTGCAAATGATGGCTTTTCAAACTGCCCAGCTCTTAAGAGTTGAGAAATGAAAGCATCAGACCAATCTCACTCACACATAAGCAGCTCCTGGTCCTTGTCCCTAATTGTAGTGGAGGAAGGCCACGGAATTCTCTCTTTCAAAGGATGGCATCTCTGAGCTGCTAGCAACTTTATACTCCATGGTTTTCGCTTGGCTTGCTCTCAGCCTCATGCCATGCTTCCCCCGCATCTCTTTCAAGCCTTTCTTTAAAGCAGCCTCCGTCTTGCCTTTGTTCTCTGTCCTTTGGGGATGGTCTCTTTCTGAAAAATTGATTTATATTATTATTGAACATAATTGAAGAATCCTCTACATTTGAGATCCAGAAGTCACCTTATCTAAAAGGATTTATTCATGCTTAATATTGACGTGGAGTATGCACATTACAACCCTTGAAGCAAGGTCCATGTTTCTCAAAATGCTCTACCATGTTTAAAATTATGGAGCATATAATTACAGGTTTCATTTCGCTGATATTATTAATAATAAATTTCTGATGTGAATTAGACTCTCAAATGTTTTGAATGGGAAAGAGAAGATTAGAGAGAACTTCAAAGAAGATAGAACATTGGTATCAGTAAGCTTTGAAATTAGAAGAAAGAGAGAAAAAAGTTGTTCTCAATTACATAGAGAGTAGCATAGAAGATACCTGGACCCCAGTTAATTCTATTTGATTGCCATCCTCACAACTGTCACAAGTAAAAGAAACCCACCCATAGTCCTGCCAGCCATCAGATTAAATACTTCCATTTTTCTGTCTCTTTCTAATCCCTGTCCAAACATATACAATGCATTCGTAGTTTTATTCACAGATCCTGGCAAATTTCACTACATTTCAAACCCTCTGATATGAAACTGAATTCAAGTCGATGTGAGTATGAATTGAGCATTTACTATTATTTCAATCTCAGCCATGAGGAAGTCTGCCAGGCAAGTGTTGCCCTGTAGAATTTATTCTCTCCTACACGGTTGTGCCAGAGACCAGAGCACAACAGAATACAGAGGAGCCAGATGTGAGGAGAGAACACCAGCACTGGGAGTCCAGGGGCTGAGGGTTGGGACTACTTCCCTGTCACCAACCAGCTAGTCTGCCTCTCTAGGTGCCTCCATTTCCTCATCTGTAAAAGGGAGGGATTAGACTTGATCATTGGTTTTTAAACTCCACTCTTCAAAGGGCTGCAAGAAGATGCTGGGACAGAGGGCATGGTGCCACGGGGGTTATTTCTGCCCGCCTCCCTCTAGTCAGAGCAGTTCCATCTTTTGTGACTTTCATGCCGAGCATCTGAGTCCAAAGTGATTGACAACAGGGCAGATCGCATGCATCCAGGGCCCTCTCAGAAAAACCAGAACACGGGGTCACCCGTGTTATCAACAGCACAGGCAGCCGGAGTTGAAAGAAAGGAGAAGTCAAGGAGAGCAGGAGTAGAAAAGGAGAGCTTTGTGGAGAAGGCAGGGCTTGGCAGACCTTGAAGGAAGAAGGTTTTTGGAAAGTCAGAGGGTAGAGGGAGAGGAGAGCTTTTCAGGAAAGGCACAGTAATACCTTCAGGTGCCCAGAAGACAAAACCCACTTGAGCCAGAGCTGGGCCTGGGGAGCAGAGGAGAAGGTTGTGAAACAGGATAGAAATAAAGGCCTGAGCACTTGAAAACAAGCAGATAAACACAAGGCTGACAGGATAAGCTATAAGATCTCCTGAAGATTTCTGAGCAAGGGGGTGACACTCTGAAATTGGTGCATAAGGAAGATTAGTCTGTCAGGTTTTCACAAAGCAAACATTTCTTGATGCTCAGGAGGTGCCTGTAGGCACTGAGAATACAAAGATAGAAAGGGCGGTAGCTGCCCTTGAGGAGTCTGGCAAAGGGGAATACAGAATGGCTTGAAGCACCGGAGAGCCACAGTGGGGCTGGATTAAGAAGGTGAAAGAGAGAAGGGAGGAGAAGGGAGAGACGAGAGAGACACAGCTAAATAAAAACTAACAGGACCTAGTGACCAGCTGAATAAAGTAATTCAAAGAGAGGAATAAATGGGGCACCTGGGGGACTCAGTCAGTTAAGTGTCTAACTTGGCTCAGGGCATGATCTCGAAGTTCATGAGTTCAAGCCCGGTGTCAGGCTCTGTACTGACAGCTCAGAGCCTGGAGCCTACTTCCTATTCTATGTCTGTCTCTCTCTCTCTCTCTCTCTCTCTCTCTCTCAAAAATAAACATTAAAAAAAAAAAAAAAACAGAGGGGAATAAATAACAAATGACTACACTCCTTCATCCTGGAGTTTGCACCCTCCTCCTCCTGTGGGACTACAGTTAGAACATCTTTCCCAGCCTCTCGTGGGGTTGGGTGTACCCTGTAATTGAGTTCTGAGCAAAGACCCTGAACAGGAGTAATGCGATTCTCATCCAGGTCTGGTCCATGAACACCTCCCACACATGGTTTCCCCACTCTCCTGCCCCATCCCCCCTGTGAGTGAAGAGGGCTCTCAGGCCGAAGAGGAGGTCAGATCCACAAGACTGAAGAAGGCTGGGTCTCTGAATGACTACATGAAAGCCAGCCTGCCAGATAGGAACAGCACTTCACCCAGCAGTGACTGAAACCCTAGAGTCAGTTGTTAACCGCGGTTAACTTATCCCGAGACTGAAACAGCAGTCATGCCACTTTGACAACAAATACAGAAAACTGTGATGAATTTGGAGGATGAGGTAACGAACTCGAGGTTTCATTTTGGGTTATTCTGCTTTGTGGTAATATAGAATCCGACCTCACCAACTTGAAGGGGAATAAAGGAGTTATTGACAACACGTTTTCGGATTTTAGGCACGACTTAAAAGGAAGCCTTTTCCGCGTTTATGAGTTTCACTCTGATTGGCCCAACTTAGGTCATGTGTCCCACCTGAAAACCAATCAGAAAAGCCAGGGAATGTGACGCCCCGGTTGTCTGGGTTTGGGGGGCATGTTCTGCTCTGTACTGGGAGAACAGTCAATTCTACCCAGGGAGAGGGAGAGGGTGATTCCTCAGTGGGGAATCAGGGTACTAAAGAAGAGGAAATGGATGTTGGATGTTAAAAATCAGTAAAAGTGCTTTACATTCTATTTCGGACATGCCTAATTATTTGGAATACCTAAATGGAAAAGACTGTGTAAATGGTTTGAAATATGAAATCAAGACCTAGACAGCATGAACTAGACAGTTCAATCCAAGCGGTGTGATTCCTTCCTTTTTCTGACTCCCCAAATCAGAGATGATTGAAGAGGGAAAAAAAGGATTCCTTTTGGGGCACCTGGCTGGCTCAGTCTGTGGAACCTGTGACTCTTCATCTTGGGATTGTGAGTTCGAGCCCCACATTGGGTGTCGAGATTGATTAAATAAATAAACTTTAAAAAACAATAACAACAACAAAAATAATTCCTTTTGCAAGTCCCATTTGACAATGTGGCTTCACTTTGTGTCCCTTGTCTGTCCTTTCTAACGGGTCTTTATCTGAGAAGTTTATAAAGTAAGGAATGCATTATAGGGACATGGCTGAGAAACACAAAATAGATAGTATAGATTTTTTGGAGATTATACTGCAAACCTCACACTCCCATAGCCTTTTTAATAAAAATGTTGGTTTTCAGAGGCACCCAGGTGGCTCAGTTGGTTGAGCATGCAACTCTTGATTTTGGCTCAGGTCATGATCTTGCTGTTCAAAAGATTGAGCCCTGCATCAGGCTCTGTGCTGACAGCTCTGAGCCTATTTGGGATTCTCTCCCCCTTTCTCTGCACTTCCCCCACTCACTCACACGTTCTCTCTCTCTCTCTCTCTCTCTCTCTCAAAATAAATAAAAAAAGAAACTTTAAAAACTTTAAAAATTTTAAAAAGCTGGTTTTCAGACTCAATCAATAAGGGCTGCTGAGTTGGGTGGCACAATACTGGGAACCAGCTTTCACTGAGAATTCAGAGAACATGAAAATGGTACCCTTTAAAATTGTGTAATACACCTGCATTGGATTCAGAAATTCTTCTTCACATAAGAACAGTCTTTACCAGCCATAGATAATCTGGCTGACTATTGTCTGGACCCTACTTCCACAGCCTGGAATATCCAAAAGCCCTCACACTTCTAGAAAATACCTGATCTTACTGACTGTATTCTACTTCTGGATCTTAATTACTATGTCCTCTTGATAGTCCCTGCCCCCCACCTCCTCTCCTTCATCTGAGTCTGCCATCTTTGTTCTGCCTTCTGTGATTTTCTATGACAATTTTACTTAAACCAAGATTTATTGAAGATTTAGGGTTGTCACCAAGGAAGAATTACATCACATACCAGACAGCAAACAAATTAATAAAAATCTCCATTAGATTTTTCTGTTCTCCCCACAAACTCCTCTCTATAAGCCCAAATCTACTAGTTTGAGCCCTTTCCATCCATCTTTTCCTAAATCTTCACCTGTTCTAGTCCTTCACTAGTATCTTCTACATAGACTATACCAGAACCATCCCTCTTGATTATTATTGCTTTAAAATAAGTCTTGAAATTGAGTCACATAAACCTTCCAACTTAGTTCTTCTTTTCAATATTGTTTTGACTATTCTAGATTCTTCGGATTTCTATTTTTGGTTTACCAGTTTCTCCCAAAAAAACAAACTAATGGGAGAAATAACATCTTGAGACTAAGTTTCCAACCCATGAACCTAGTGTATATCTCCCCACTTATTTCGATCTTTTAAATTTCTTTCAGCAGCATTTTGTAGTTTTCAATGTTCAGGTCAGACATATATTTTGTTAAATCTAACCCTAAATATTTCATATTTTATGCTGTTATCAATGGTGCTTTTTAAATTTTTTGTTCCAATTATTCATAGCTATCATATAGAAATAGAATTGATTTTTATATGTTAATCTTGAATCCTATAACCTTACTAAATAGGATACAAAATGGTATAGTCACTTTGGAAACAGACTGGCAGTTTCTTAATAGAGTTAAATATATATTTACCCTATGACCTAGAAGTTTCACTTTTAGGAAGTGGAAACATGTCCTCACAAAGACAGGTATGCAAATATTCATAATAGCCAAAACTGGAAACAACCCAAATGTCCTTCAACAGTTGAGTGGATAAGCAAATTGTAATACATTCATCCCCACAAAAGAACACGACTCAGCAATAAAAAGGAACTAACTATCGATACATGTAGCAACATGGATAAATCTCATGGATAAACTTCAAACTCAGTGAAAGAAGCCAGCAAAAAAGGTGAATCTTATAAGATTCCATTTTGTTTAAATTCTAGAAACTACACATTTAATAAGTAACGACAGAAAGTAGACAGAAAGTAATGACTAGAACAAGGGTTAGGAGGAAGAATGACTGGGAAGTGGCGCAAGGGAACATTTTGGAAAGATATAATAAAAGTTCTGTGTTCACAATGGCCATGACTGCACTGTTGTTTACATTAGTCAAAACTCACTAAATTGTGCATCAAAACAAATGCATCTATTGCATGTACATTCTACCTCTTGATTGAGAAAGTAAAATTACTTCAGTGATCTTTTTTTTTTTTTTAATCTTTATTTTTGAGAGAGAGAAAGAGACAGCGTGTGAGCAGGGGAGGAGCAGAGAGAGAGAGGGAGACACAGAATCCGAAGCAGGCTCCAGGCTCCAAGCTGTCAGCACAGAGCCTGACGCGGAGCTCAAACTCACAAACTGTGAGATCATGACCTGAGCTGAAGTCAGATACTCAGCCGACTGAGCCACCCAGGCGCCCCCTTAGGTGATATTTTAGAAAGCAAGAAACACTTAGGCACCAAGAAAAAACTGAATTTCAAGAACAAAGCAAACAGGACAGAAAAGAAGGGATATTTTCTTAAATTTCACTAGATCATTAACCTTTACACATAATGCTATCCAATAGAACTTTCTGCCCTGTCCAATACAGTAGCCACTAGGCATATTTGGCCATTGAGCAATTTAAATGTGGTTGGTACAACTAAGAAGGTAAATTTTACATTTTATTTCATTTTAATTAATTTAATTTTAAATTTAGTCATATGTGGCTTGTGGCACCATAGGACAGAGCAGTGAGGACAGGGAATGTATCTCCTACATCTCTAGCTTATTACCTAATCTTGGCCCCAATAGTAGCTATTTAATAAAGAAAAAAGAAAATAAGATCCAAATAACCTAGTGTGTGCTGTAGTTGTGCCACGTAATATAATCGACAGAACACCTGACTTGGTCCCTTTGGTTCCTCTTCCGTTAAAGCGGGGCTTTTACTCACGACAGACTTCACACTGTCCTTATGAGGCCAGGATGAGAAAATCCAAGTAAGAACACCTAACAAAACTGCAAAGCATTGTGAAGATGGAAGGTACTAGAAATATCATGAGGCTCAAATGAGAAAATGCAAGTCAGCAAACTACTTAACCTTAAACTGCAAAGCATTGTACGGATGGAAGGTACTGGATGCATTAGTAATAGGGTGGCTGCATCTGGCGCCACCATATGATTTCAAACCGAAGGATCAGGAGGGTTGTTCTCAGGCCCTCCCGGAGCCACAGGAAAAGACTCTGCATCTACGCCTTGGTTTCATTTTAGCTTTGACATGCTAATACTGAAATCTCGGTGGAGTATAAACCACCTGCGCCTCATAAACCTTTCGATTTGCATACACACGTGTGACCTTTCCTATCCGGGGGCCACTCTACCGGTATTGATCGCTGATTTGCAAGGGAGCACGCTTTGCAACTGCATAGGAAAAGATGAGTGCGGCGACGGCGGCGGCCTGCCAGGATAAAAGAGGTGGCGTTCACCACCGGCAAATGAAAGGGAGCCCACAGTGAATTGCTGTCCCAGGCGGATCCAGGAACAGAACCTGAAGTCCTCGTTTGCACTTTCCTCGGTTCAAAAGTTGTTCTGCTATCTCCAGTAACTGCTCGCCCCTCCCTCCGCGGCTGTCTTTTGTCTTTGAAAGCCGGAGACCGACAATGGATTATTATCTGTGCGTGCAGGTGTTGTTGAAGAGACCAATTTGTGAACAATGGCCCTTCCCACGTTGTCCAAACATAAAGATTGCTCCGCAGCTGTTATTTGCAGAACCTGTCACCGTTCGCGGCGCTGCCGCTGAGCCCGCCAGCTGTCCCGGAGCGCGCTGCGAGGGGCTCCGCCCACCGCTGACAGCGCCGCCCGCCCCCCCACCGCCGCCACCCCCTCCCCCCACCCCCGCGCCAATGCCCACCCGCCCGCGCCACGTGCGCCCCGGGGGCCGGCTCGGCCCCGCAGCCTGCGGCGGTCAGCCCGTCGCCGGGGCCGGCCGAGTTTCCAAAGCTCGCTCCTCGGGGTCCTCCCTTCCCAGTCCGCGTTGGTCGCGGCACGAAAGCAGAATTGAGGGACCTCTAGAGTGGCTTGGCAAGCCTGACGGCACACGAGTTTCAAGAACAAGTATTCGTGTGGACGTTATTTTATTTTGTTTTTTACAGATGTCACCCAGAAGTCAGGTGCAGATCTACCAGCCCTGTAAGATCTAGATGAAATTATCTTGATCCCAGCAATTCTACATTCTAAGGTCGAAAGAGCTCCCCCCCCCCCACCCCAAGAATCGTGCTCATTCCCAGGGGGTCTGGTGTCCTCCAACCTCCTGAATTTGCACACCGTTCTTGTTTGGTTCCCCCACCAACCCTAAAGCAAAATGCAGGCCTTTCACTGGTTCCCAAAATAAATCTACCGGCATGAAGCAGCTCCTGAGAGATTTCACTGGAAAACAACAAGGGGGTTTTCCACAAGAAGAAGGGTCACATCTTGACAGACGCTTCAGCCATTCTCTCCACCCCCTTCCAATGGCGACATCCCTTATGTTTCCACCTGGAGAGCTCTAAATTCCTCTCCCCCTGTTATGCACGCAGCCACTTGCCAGCACCCCTGCCCTTCCTCCAAGCTTCACTACCCAGTTCCTACCCAGCGCCTTCCAAGCGGGCTCCCTCTCCTTCAAGGAAGAAGACTGTTTTCTTCCTGGTACAAAGACCTTCAGTTCCCGCCAGTGTCCTGCTGGCGTCAGCATGTCTGCTGGGCTGCCAGTCTCTCCAAAAGTTCAGGGGCCTCCTGCACTCTGTTTTCTCCTGTCAGGACAATTCACATAGCGGGGACGGTGAGCTACCCAAGAAGCAGGATTTCATAATAGCTTTCAGCCCTGAATTTCCAACAATGATCTTAAAATTGTCACCTGCTGATTTTTGCAGGAGGCAGCAGCCACGCTTGCCGGGCAATATATATTTAGACTGATCTATTACTACAGACGAAATTCAAACTGTGTAGCATCTTTTAAGCCCATGACAGGTGACCTCAGTCTTCCTCGAACCCATCCATGAATTTGGATGCCTATTTCAAGATTATAGATATGAATATGAGTATGTAGCATTTCTTAGGTTACGGTGCTATTGATACCTTACAGTAAAGAATATTTTGAGTCAGAGCTGAAAATATTTCCTAAATGTATTCGACACCAATTTCTAAGACCTCTGCCATCCTCAAGTATGAAGCCATGAAATAAATTGAATAGTCTCAGACCTCTTTTTAACCCCATTTTATGCTAATGATAATGCACGCTAAAATGAATAGTCATGTCTTTTATGGAGTAACCTTAGGCCTACTTTCCTAACTTGAAGTTAAATAAATAAAAATGTATGTTAAAAGCATGAAATACTCCATAAACCCTTCTCCCTTCACTTTTACCTAAGAAAGGAGACAAAGACCAATCCAAAAACAATTCTTTAAATCCTGGTCTTAGGTAACATCTCCTGGTTCATCTTGGAATATTACTGAGTCTAAAGGAAAAAGAAGTTATTTGAAGGAAAGTTCAAATCAGCTTCCCAGAAGGAACACACAGAATTCAAGACATTTCCATTTTGCAGAACTCTTGAGAATTATGTCCACCGCCCCTGAATTCGGTAACACCCAGACGGCCTGTGGATTCACACAGCAGAGGAGACGGGGCTTCCTGAACTCCAGGCAAAACTCATCTGATTCCCGTTGGCCCACTCCTTGGTGGTGTGTGGCTGCTTGAAACAGCAACGAGCCCATGCCTGCCCTCACGTTCTAGGCTGGGTAAGCGGCTGCCGGCCAGGTACTGTCTCCGAGGCAGGGTTATACTGTCACTGCCACCCGGGGGAGGAGAGCAGCTCTGAGCATGTAACAACCTCGGTGGAACAAGGCAAACCACTTACCTCAGCAGCACATTAGGCTGGGGAAATACAAACTGGACGCCATGCAAATATTTATCTTCATGGACCTGTGAGAGGCCTCTGGGGAAAGGAAAATAAATCTCTCCACGTTTACTCATAATGATTTCTAACAGGCCCATCTAAATAGAAGTCCAGGGGCGCCTCAGTGGCTCATTCGGTTAAGCGTCCAACTTCGGCTCAGGTCATGCTCTCACGGTTCATGGGTTCAAGCCCCACATTGGGCTCTGGGCTCAGAGCCTGGAGCCCGCTTCAGATTCTGTGTCTCCCTCTGTCTGCCCCTCCACTGCTTGCATTCTGTCTCTGGCATTGTCTCAAAAATAAATAAACATTTAAAAAAAATAATAATAAATAAATAAATAGAAGTCCAGGGGCACCAGAGGGGCTCAGCCGGTTAATCATCCGACTCTTGATTTCGTCTCAGGTCATGATCTCATGGTACATGGGTTCGAGCCCCATGCTGGCCTGATCAGGCTCCATGCTGATGGTTCTGTGCAGAGCCTGCTTGGGATTCTCTGTCTCCTGTCTCCCTCTCTCTGTGCCGCTCCCCCGCTCTCTCTCACTCTCTCAAAAATAAATAAACATTTAAAATAATAATAAATAAATAGAAGTCCAGCATTTCATTAAACAGGCTTATTCAATGGCCACCAAGCTGTGTAAATTCATTATAAATAAGGGCACAGATGCTCTTTCCAGGGTGGGTGGAAGTGTAATGTTTGAGTATCTGACCTCCATCTCCCAGACTGATTGATCCCTTCGCTGAGGGCCCAGGAAGCGGGGAGTCTGCTGAAGGATTTTACTTTCTTTTTGAATAGAGTCATTTGTGGAGGGACTTCCATTTGAAGGAGAATATGCTCATTTTTACAGTTTGGGAAAAACAGAAATTTGAAAGAAAGGAAAAAGAACTTTGTGAAGGATTGAGTATATTTCATGCCCACCCTTGATCTACCCAAGGAAGGTGCTAGGATTAGTAAATCCAGAAACATTCACTGAACGTGATTTTTAAAAATGAATTTCACAGGGTCTGTTTCCTCGTCTGTGTGGAACAACAAAGCTAACATCGGACTCTGAGTTTGCCTACGAGAAGGAGAAGAGCATGACCTCAGAGCACCCGCCCACAGCAAGGGCCTCAGGTGATGCTGAGAAAGCCCTGGCTTTCAGACAAGGTTCTAGCACGTACGTGCACACGCGCACACACATGCACACATCCACATGCTCGTTCCACACAATGACTTGATACAAAGAAAGCAGGGAGATCGCTCTCCAGGCTAAAGTTTCTCCCATGTTGTTAGTCACCCTTCTTTCCTCCACCCAACTCTTCCTGTCTTCCTGGCAGCGGGGCCAGGCAATGACTCAGGAAGGCATCAGGGGGAGAAGCTAGTTCACCGCCATGGCTTAAAAAAAATACTGAGGCCCTTTTGAGTAAATTAACTCGTGAAACAATAGTCATCTGGGGAGAAAAGAAGGGAGCCAAGCGGGGTGGAGGTGTGTGTTTGGGGCAAGGTAGAAGAGATGGGGCATTTGGACAATAGCGAATGGAAAAGCGATCGCCCCTGTTTTCATGAAGATGGCTCATGTAAGCCAGACAGTGACATCCTGATAACCTCTGCCCACGATTCCTTGACCCTTTCTGCTGTGGGGGACTCTTCTGTGCTCAGCAGAGCCCCCAGGCACTGATGAAATCGAGTCCCGTTAGTGCCACATATTACCGACCGGAGGAGGATGTCAGCAGCCTCTGGTCCCCTGGTCCATGGAGTGTAACAGGAATCTCTAGGAGGAAGGAACAGTTGGGAAATAGCATGAAGCTGAGACCTGAGCCACCAGTGAGAGCTGAGTACCAGGACAGAGCTGGAAGAAGAGCAATGCCAAACCCCAGTGTCCCCAACGCTAAAAGAATTCCACCTGAATATGATGGGTCCTCTCTCTGAGTATGATATGTAATTTGGCCACCTTGAGAGGTAACAAAGGTCCAGAGGAAACCTAACCTAACAGCATCTGATTGTGTTTAGTGGTAGTCCCAGAAACTGTTTGCTCTTTTTTTTCTTTTGTCTTTGTGCATAAGGCAGAATATCTCTGCCCTCCACCTTCACTCAGCAGGCAACAGCTTGTTCCACGCTAACCTCACAATGATCACATCATAGAAAGACCTCAAAGTGTTTGCCACCCTGACCCTGGCCTGTCCCTCCCTGTCACAGCTGGCTGCTCACACCAGCCATGACGTGATTGCACCAGAACAGCTCCAGAAGCGGAGCATTAGGGAGGATAACACCCAGAGGTTCTCAGCGCTCAATCACATGCTCCCCAGCCCTCATGTCCCAGACCCTAGCACTGCCATCACCATGATGTGCAACAGACTTATTAACCAAATCCCACTGCTTCTGCCTCCTAGTCAAGCCTGAATACAAAGGAATGAGTAAAAAGCTGTTTTCTCCGCAGCACTATTTTGCCTCCTTGGCAGGTGGAGAGGGTGATATATGGAGTAGCTGGCATGTCCTCCCCCTCCTTGGGAGAGAACTCAGTGCACAGCACCCCTGTCAGCCAGCCCACCAGCCAGCTGACTCTCTGGGGCAGTGGTGGGTGGAGGGACAAGGCTGGCCCCAGCTGCCAGGTCGAGGACAGTAAGCGCAATGAGACAGAGGGTCGCTGTGCTGGCTCTGCCCCCTCCTGCTGCCCAAATCCCCAGAAGGCCCCAGCCTCTTTGGCCCAGGGTCTATGGGCCAGCCCCCAAAACAAGCCTCCCCCATCCTTCTGTGTAATCAGTTGCATTAAAATGTCACTGGAACGTTCCCTGAATGCCCTTTCTAAAAGCCTATCAGTCCCATTAAACCTGCCCTTTCCCCACGTATCCTTTATTGCAACACATACATCAGCACATTCTGATAGGTACCTAATTAGCTACATAATCTTAATAAAGAAGCTTTCTACAAAGTGCTGAAACTTTCAAATGTCTTCTATGTGTTTTGTGTTCTTACAGAGCCAGTGCTCTAAGAACCTTGGTGGCCCCTCTGCAGGGAGAGCTTGCTCATGCTCGGCATCTCAGGCACTTCTCACCTGACCCAGCAATGGTTCCCAAGTCTTTACACAGGGGCCTGGGCTCCAGTCTGACTGGGGGGACAGGGACTCATCTGAAGCTGGCTCTGCAGAGAAGCACACTGTGTTTACATAGATTTAATGTTGATGTGCAGAGGTTTAGAGCGTGAGCTCATGAAATCATGGGGAATGCCCAACCCCACCCCACCCCCCACCTCAAAGCAGGACTGATCCATCCAAGTGTAGCCATTGATTATGGTCCCAAGAAACCCCAGAGTCCGTCTAGAAGGACCCTCAGAGGCTAGCCAGCCACTTTCTGCTGTCGAAAAGGAGGCATGCTAAGACATCCCCTTTCCGTCGCACAAGGCAAGACTTAAGTGAAAAGATCATTCTGACAATCATGGGCAGCATGGGGTGGATTGAACTACATTATGGATGTGGTGAGAAGCACTGTCATTAAGTTAACACTAGCCAAATAACACCCTATCTAAAAGCCTTGACTATACTATCTCATGTAACCCTCCCCACAACTTTGTGAGGTAAAAATATCACAATCAATCCCAGTTTAGAGACGAGGCAACTGAGCCCAGGTCCCCTGATCCAATAGCTAACAGGCTAGAGTCCCAGGCTTTGAACCCAGGTCTCACTGTAAAGTTTCCCTGTCCCAACAGCCTGCCATGTCTCCCAATTACATTATCCCCACACTGGGTTTCTGGTTTTGCTCTAAAACAAGGCATTTTGGTGCCACCCCTCAGCAAGAAGCATGGGAGTCATTTCCCAGGTTAGGAATGTGGGATAAACAGTGCAACTCACTGCACCAATCAATGATATTATGCCAGGCCTGATGTACTGACAACTGGTCAGCCACTGGGGTTGGTCCTCTAGAAGGAAAGGCTGGCTTGAGAAGGGGATATTTTCTTAGCACTCTTAATCAGGCTCCTTTCTGCTTCCAAACAGCTTTCTGCTACTTAGAGACTTCTTGGGGAGGGAACCACTTGGTGTCACTTTGTCATCACAGGTCACCACAAAAACCACCAGGGAATAAACCCTACTACCTCCGTGGTATATGCTATCTCACTGCAGCTCAGGTCACCAGGCCTCAATGGAGCTAGGGACGCCAGATTCAGCCAAAACACAAGGGTTAAATTTGAGTTTCAGATGAACTATTTTTTTTTTAGTGCATGTCCCATGCAATATTTGTGAATACTTATTCCAAACAAAATTATTCTTTTGCTTACCTGGAATTCAAATTTAACCAGGTCCTGGATTTTACCTGACAACAATACATGGGCTCCCAATATAGAACAGTCTTTGCAAAAATAAGCATGCTAATAAGGGTCAGACACTCTCACACAGGTGGTCATTAGAATGTAACCAGGCCTTTAAGGCCCAGAAAATCCTTACTGCACCCACACCAGGACCCCTCCCTTGAGACTTGGTAAGAGTATCTTCCTACCAGGAGGGGCCTGAGCTAAGCAGTTCTGATCCCTAAATACCCCAAGAAAGGTAAATGAATCAGTGTCACATTGATCTCTCTGGTTGTAAATACACAGTTCCCCTCTCCTCACCTCCTGTTTGCGAGGAAGTGCCCATGTAAGCCTCTTCTCTGCTGGAGACAGGGAAACCCCTTCCCTCGCCCACCCACAGCACATTTTTAACGAGGCAACCAAGATCTCCCCAGCTGGAACTCCTCTTTCACAAAGATTTGCTTGAGGGAGCAGATGGGAAGAATGGCAGTTTCGTAGCCAAAAAAAATTACACTGGATGCCAGAGCAAGTTCATACTCGTAAACACCAGCTCTGTCCAGAGTTTTCGTTTTTCAAGTGCAAGCATGTTGCTGAAATCTAGATGCCATTTCAAAACAAGACTCTGAAAACACAAGTAGGTTTCACTGGCAATTCTTCACTGGAATTTTTCCCCTTTTTCTTTGCTCTACAGAGGAACAGCCCAAAGTTTCCACATTGCCTTCTATGGAAAGCCTTTTCTATTCTCCCTGAGAAATCTAGGGCCCAACCTTCTGGGAGAACAGCCTCCCCAGGTTCCTGAAACCAAAATTCTGGATGCCCTCTCCTAGCTGGCCCTGTAAATCATTTGCACCACATCCCCCACAGACGGAGACACCTGGTTTTGCAAGAGCTTAGAGCCAACAGCCTGAACCTGGTTTTCTCTGAACAAGCCAGCTGCCCCCCACCCCCTACCCAGGCTACCCACATCTGTGAAAGGGATTCTCAGAGCTGGGAGCCTGCCCCGTAAGAGGAGCACAATGAGAATATATGGGAGGATGTTTTATTCAAGAAAACATCAATAGTGTCGCTTTATATTTAGAAAACTATTGTTTTTGCAATATAAACTATAGAAAGGAAAATGCGTTTACATAAAAAAAAATTTTTTTAAAGAAAGGAAAGTGCAAACATTTCTTAAATTTACAGAAATCAATCTTTTACATTTGGTAGGAACAATCCTAATATTTGAGAGCTACCGAACACCAGACATCATGCTAAGTACTTGACATACGTTATTTTGTTTACCCTCCAGCCATTCCATGAGATAGTGCTATTATCATCCCTTTGGCCAAGTAGGGAGACAGAGGCACATCCCATAAAGGGTGGGGCTGCGACTTCAGTGCAAGTGCTCTGACCACAGTCAAACCCTTTACCACTACCCCACACCATGCCCAAGCATGTGTAATAAGCACAGGGAGCCATGCCCAGGTTTCGCCATGGCCCGAGCCACCACTGGCATCCTGTCCTGCCACAGGGACCTGAGACTATACTGAGAATTAGGAAAAACAACTATAAAATCAAAGTGATTACCCTGGCATTTCCAACAGTCCGGTAAGCTGTACACACACAGCAGGGTGTCAATAGAACAACACCAATAAAAACATGTGCTGATGTAGCTCTTTCTTATTACATCCTTGCCAAGGATGGAACAGTTGCAGGAAAGTCCAGGAAAAACCAAGTTTGGCTAAAAGTCTTCAGCCACTGAAACAAATCAGTATGTGACAGCATTATATTTGTGCCCTGAAAGAAGTAGGTCCTCGGGACGCCTGCGTGGCTCAGTCCATTAAGCATCCAACTCTTGATTTCGGCTCACGTCATGATCTCACAGTTCTTGGGATCGAGCCACCTTGGGCTCTGCTCTAATAGAGCAGAACCTGCTTGGGATTCTCTCTCGCCCTCTCTCTCTGCCCTTCCCCCACTTCCATGCGTGCTCTCTCTCTCTCTCTCTCAAAATCAATAAATATAAAAAAGAGAGGAAGGACTAGGTACTAAACCCATACTGTTCTGCTGAATTGGGATAACTATACAAAGAACATTTCTTTCTTTCTCTCTACCCTCCACCTTTAAGATAAATCTTAAAATGTCATTCATTCACTAGGTAGGCATTGAGTTCTGCCACAATGAGGTGGCATCCTGGGCATGATGGTAGATCCAAGATGAGGCTGATACCATTCCTGTAATTGAGAACATTACGTTTTAGGGGCGCCTGGGTGGCTCAGTCGTTTAAGCGGCCGACTTCGGCTCAGGTCATGATCTCGCGGTCCGTGAGTTCGAGCCCCGCGTCGGGCTCTGTGCTGACAGCTCAGATCCTGGAGCCTGTTTCAGATTCTGTGTCTCCCTCTCTCTGATCCTCCCCTGTTCATGCTCTGTCTCTCCCTGTCTCAAAAATAAATAAAATGTTAAAAAAAAAATTTTTTTAATAAAAATAAAAAAAAAAATAAAGAGAACATTACATTTTATTGGAGAAATCTATGTACTTTTTAAAGACAAATGCATGGGTTTTAACTTTCTACTAGTATGTAATAAATCACCACAGCTGATTTTTCTCACAGTTCTGTAGGTTAGAAGTCCGGGCACAGAGTGTCGGGGTTCTCTGCTCAAATCTCACTGGGCTGAAATCAAGGTGTCGGCCTGGGCTGAGGTCCAGTTGTGGGTCATCTGGGGCCCTGGGGTTCTCTTCTAAGCTTATCCAAGTTGTTGGCAGAATCTGTTTCCTTGCAGTTATGAGACTGAGATCTTCATTTCTTCCATGACTGTCAGCCAGGCTTCTCTCAGCCCCTAAAGTCCTCCTCCATTCCTTGCCATATGGCCCCCACCTTCAAGCCATCAAGAGCACGTAGAATCCTTCTTTTGCTTCAAATGTCTCCTCTGGAACCAGCCAGACAAAACACTCTGCTTTTAAAGGGCCTACCTGATTAGGTCACGTCCACCAGGATAACCTCCCTTTTCTCACATCACATAACAGAACTATGTATCTCATTGAATTCATAGTTTCTGCCCATGTTCAGGGAGATTAGACAAGCGTGTGGATCATTGGGGGTCTTCTTAGAATTCTACCAGCTATAATATGTAAAAATAGTGTTATCTCAACCACTGTTGACAGTGGTCTCCCCTGGGGTCATTGGGGCATGGGGGAGGCAAGGATACCTATCATCATATAGTATTCAAAGTAGAACTGCCCTGGACAAATTACCCATAGGACTCTCACTGAGAAACATTAAACTAACTGAAACAGAAAGAACCTTAACATTTGATAGAATGCCATAGCCCTTCTTTGAGGAACAAAAGGTCCATTAAGGACAATAGCTCCTCTTTCCTACTGGCGGATTCCTCCCAACCTAAGCCAAGGAGAGAAAAGAGATGGAAGGAAGCTAAATGCTCTTAGCCATGGGACTAAAGAAGGAAATACTTATTTTCTTAATGTGATTTCAGATTTAATTATCCACCCCCTTTGTCCTCAATTAACGTCTGTCATTTGGAAGGTGCTTAAATTTAACAGGTCAACCAATGCAGGGACCAGGCCGACTACTATTCTCAATGGTGGCTGTACTAAAGGAAAATGTGATCCTGAGTTTTACCTCTCTGATTTACACACTGTTGTGGAGGACTGGGGGACAGGGACAGTTTATCCTGAGAACGAGGATCCTTCCTGTGGAAGAAAAGAGATTTAAGGAGCAGAGAGCAGGGGAGCAAGGTCCTTCCCACCTGGAGGTTATCGACTATTTGAGCAAGGTCTTAAAGGATGGGAAGGATTGGACTTTTGAGACAAGGCAGGGAGAAGCCCAGCAATAAAGAGGAGAGTCGCACGAAAGGACAGTGAAATAAGAGCAGGTTACTTCTTTAAGAGGAGGAAGATGGAGCATGTTTGAAGGCCAAGAGTGAGTCAATGGAAGGAAAAAGAAAGAAGACACAGACTAACGGTACAAATTAAGGGACCATGCAAGATCCCAGGAAAGGCAGGATGGGATAGAATATAAGATGCAGTGGAAAAAATTACCTATGGACACTTCTGCTTCTGTGATCTTAGGGAAGAGAGAATGGGTAAAAGCACAGAGATTTTAAGGTGGGTAGGAAGAGCTAGGTCGGGTGGCCTCAGTCCTCTGCCAGTGAGAGTTAAAAAGAGAAGTATATCTTACGCATTTAGAAAGTGCCCAATATTTCTTCTAAACATAGCTATCCCTGCCACGCCTGCGGGGGGTGGAGGTGGGGGGGTGGATGGGGAAATAATGTTAGAAATTAAAAGGAGAAAGAGCATCCATAAACTATGGGAGGGAGCTAACATTTGCCAAGCTATTAGTATTCAAACCATGGCATTTTATCAAAAAGAAATGCAAATGGAACAGAAGTGATTCTTAAGGGCACAAGAGAGAGATACCCAAGGTAGCTAATGGTCCAAAGGTTCCCAAAAAAGGGGGCCCCCAGGATACTGGCTCCTCTACCCCCCAAAACTTGCTGTGAGGAAAATGTGTCTTCACAGTTGAAGAGGTGGAAGTGGCCCCTGTCATGACCTGATGGGTGGAAAGCAAGTTCTGTTTGCCCAAGTTTTTAACTCTTTGTAACCAGCCAGGAGTTCACAGAAACAAAGAAAAGCCATTGGCCCTATGCTTACCAACACACTAGCTAATTAAATAGGGGGGTTATTTTCCATTCACATTTTGAAGGAAAAAAAAAATTTTAATTTTTTTTGAGAGAGAGAGAGAGAGGGAGCTTGAGTGGGTGAGAGGCAGAGGGAGAGGGAGAGAGAGAATCTTAAGGAGGATCCACACCCAGCACGGAGCACCTGACGGGCTCCATCTTACCACCACAAGATCATGACATGAGCCAAAATCAAGAGTCAAATGCTTAACCAACTGAGCCACTCAGGCACCCGAAATTTTACAATTTTTAGAGAAAAGTTAGCTATTTAGTCTCTTGTAAAAGGAACAATTTTGTAATGTCCCAAGGGTATCTGAATTAGATAAGGGGACTGGAGGAAATTCTGCATAATTAAATCTGTTTTTCCCAAGTGAGCAGCTATAGCAGAAGGAGGGTAAATGTTTCACCCATGGCTGGTCCATAATGATATCCAGTCTCCATTTTTGCAAAGAGAACATACAACCTAACCATCCCTCACACAACCTTGGCCTCCAATCTTCAGATCCAACTGACCAAACTAGATCTTACTGTAGTTGGGGAATGGAGCTTTGGTTCTTACAGTCTTTTTAATATATTGAAGACACTCTGATGTACCTGATTTGGGTCGGGTATGTGCCATTACTCAGTGGGAATTGATGAATAAAGATGACATTTGTGTGAACGAATTGGAAAATTTCTGATGCACCAAGTTTAAGAGTAATACATGTGCAATGGTGTCACACTTCAAATATTATAAGTGACCAATAGAGTTTGATGTGCTGTGTGCATTTCAAATAAGGTTTGTTGTATTAGTCAAACCATGTGAAAAGAGTGATATGCAATTTAATGTTTATTTTTTTGAGAGAGAGAGAGCACATGAGCATGGGAGGTTGGGACAGAGAGAGAGGGAAAGAGAGAGAATCCCAAGCAGGCTCCACTCCACATCGTTAGTGTGGAGCCTGACACAGGGTTCAAACTCAGGGACATGAGATCATGACCTGAGCAGACATCAAGAGTCAGACTTTAACAGACTGAGCCACTCAGGCACCCCAATATGCAATTTACAACAGGACCGAGGTTGGGGCACCTGGGTGGCTCAGAAGGCTAAGCGTCCTACCCTTGATGCCAGCTCAGGTCATGATCTCATGGTTCGCAGATGGAGCCCCACATCAGGTTCCGCACTGATAGCATGAAGCCTGCTTGGGATTCTCTCTTGCCCTCTTTTTCTGCCCCTCTCTCGCTCACACTCTCTCAAAATAAATAAAGTTTAAAAAAAATGACTAAAGTGGTAAATTAAAAAAAGAAAACAGGACCCAAGGTTTAGCATGACACGATCAAACAGCAATTTAGAAAAGGGGGGCTAGAAGAAACATTGTTTGGATTCCATTTCTAAAGTTACCTAAGCAGAATCCAGGCCAGCTTTTTGCAAAATCCTACTAAAGATGAAGTCACAGGGAAGGAGTGGCTGGCAGCCTCTAACATACCCTAGAGAAAGTATTATGATTCAGAAATATTAAAGACATGGACTACTCAGCAGGAATACCACAGCTCTCCTGTAGATTAGAAAACCGAATATGTTCAGGGCTATTAAGGAGAGCCCAGAGCAAAATAAAAGAGTAAATCCTGGGGCTGTTGGGCTTACAGATATCTTCCTCCTTCCAAACAAAAGGCAGATGGAGAAAGAAAATTACATTTTTCGTTTGTGCTTTAGCCCTAGAGCGAAAACTGATACTGATGTGGTTGGCTTGGTCCCTGCCTTCCCATGTTGGGTTAGGTGGCTATGGAAAGTGGAGGAGTGGCAGTGTGTGGCTCAGACAGAGACCAAGTGGGGGGCAAAGGATGAGAGTGTCTAAGAGCAGGAACCGGGGGACCAATCATCCTGTTTGCCCAAGACTGGGAGGTTTCTTGGGACTCGAGATTTTCGTTGCTAAAACCAGGAGAGTCCCAGGTAAACTGGGAAGATTGGTCACCCTAGGAGGCACAGAGGAAGCCGCAAGAGTGGCTCTTGAGGGTAACTGAGCAGCCCAAGGCTTCACTACCTCAAGCTGTCTGGAGAACAAGGGGCACCTGGGTGACTCAGTCAGTTAAGCATCCGACTTTGGCTCAGGTCATGATCTCATGGTCCATGAGTTTGAGCCCACATCAGGCTCTGTACTGACAGCTCAGAGACTGGAGCCTCCTTCGGATTCTATGTGTGTGTCTCTCTCTATCCCTCCACTGCCCTCTCTCTCTCTCTCTCTCTCTCTCTCTCTCTCTCTCTCTGTCTCTCCCTCTGTCTCTCTCAAAAATAAACATTTTTTTT
The DNA here is from genome assembly GCF_028018385.1 of Neofelis nebulosa. Lineage (NCBI taxonomy): Eukaryota > Metazoa > Chordata > Mammalia > Carnivora > Felidae > Neofelis > Neofelis nebulosa. Next base: position 61,144,803 of record NC_080783.1, read on the forward strand.
TAATTAAAAAAAAAAAAGCTGTCTGAAGAACAGGACTGTTGTACCTGGC